>NC_133931.1:86165928-87365928 GCF_031877795.1 Strix aluco | reverse complement strand
GATTGTCCAGTAATGCCTTAATATTTGAAACATGGGATTACTTCACAATACAATAATTCCTTTATTTCCTTTTTTTAGTTTCTTAGTCTTTAACCACTTTTAATTTTATTTTGACCTAAATAGTTTTCCCTTTCTCTTTCTTTACTTTGTTCTTCATAATAGTTATAAAAGATCGACTTACTTATTTAAAACTTCCATAGTAAAGATATTCAAGTAGGTAAAAAGCTCTCTAAAACACTTTGCTCTCCCAGTCAAATTAATTATTTCTGGGGTGTTATGATTCCCTGAAGAAATTGTCAGCATATTTAGCAACAGAGGCCAAACTTGTAACATATTTTCTTGAGCTCTCTCCCTTTCTGTCCTAATCATTACTTGCTTTTCCAGATGATCTGGCTGCTATCAAAGTCTTAACTTTTATAGAAGAGGCTACAGTAAGCCTCAGATCATGTAACTGTTTCCAGGAACTTCCTATATAAAAAAGCAGGATAGCCTTCACTGAAATAAGTGAAGAAGCAAAGAGGTGTTTCTCTAGGAAGTTTGGCAGCATAAAAAATATTTGTTGCCAAACGTCATGAAAACAAACTGTACAAATAAAAACAAAACCTGCTAGTTTCCAGGCTACCTAAACTTCTGAAAGCATTCAATTAACAAGATGTTCACAAGGTTTCCTCAGGAGACTCCCATAAACCTGCTATAATTAAAATTTTAACTAAAAAGCAAAATTAAGAAAAATCTCATAAGGTCTTCTAAACACGCTAGCTAAGTAACACACAAACAGAAGCAAATTCGCCTGTATAATACCACAAATGAAAACATAGAAACCATTTTTATATATGTCTAACTCTAATTCACTATTGAAATAATATCTATTCACATGTCTTGATCCATCAGTTCCTTGTGTCTTTATATAGGTGTAAATGACCTATTAAATAATACTAACATTCTTCCATTGCAGCACAGTGGAAGACTGGACCCCTGCAGCATCTGATAGAAGCATAACAAACATCTGCTTTTTATTCCTTTTTCTTCATTGTACCATTTTTAGTTTCTTTCTACAAGATTGAGTAATACATGCATATCTTATCCATTAGTCCCTGCCTTCCATTCTTTGGTTATGATTTTCTAGAGTTTAATAGTTTCTTCAATTTATTTTACCATTATTCACCTCTTGTTTCAGATCCTACCTTTGTTTCTACCTTGTTTTCTTTTATTCTTGCTCTTCTTTCATGTAGGCTTTTTTCCCATGTTCCTCTGCTAGTTCTTCTCTTACCAAAGGACTTTTTCTCTGTGTGCTGAAATATTTATTTTTATTATTCTTGACAAGTTTAAATACTTGTCAGTAAGTACAGGCATCTTGATATCTTACTACTTGACCTATCACTGCAGGCATATCTCCAGACTAGTGCATATTGTGCTGTTGTCATGTATGTTTTCATCTGTAAAGAGTGAAGAACAAGTGCAACTTGTTCTTCATAATGCTTGTCATACACTCCATATGCAAATAACAGAATTATTTAGCAAAACTTGTGTAGGAAGATCTGCTAAGAATATAATTTTTGTACAATTCAGCCTAGTGCAGGAAACAGTTATTTTTATAAACATTCAAGTTTAGATGCTAGTGAATCAAACATTTGAATCAGTTGATGATGTGAAACTTTTCTACAGAAAGGCATTGTACTTAAGACCAACAGTTTACAAAAATGGCGAAAATACTTGATGGATGGTAAATAAGCAAGAGCTTTTGCGTAACTTTAGATCAGACTTTCATTCTGTTTGTCAGTATTTTCTGATCATAGCAAACAAATACCACACTGAAATAGAATTATATTATTGTGCACATTATGGATCTGTTTTAATAACTAAAGAAGATTATACAATAATGTAAGACTTTCTATTTCATAGATATAGACTTGTCTGCTTGATATGACTCAGTTGTCAAGGCGAGCAGCTCTACCATGGTGCACAGGGGGTTTTTCTGAAAAGACCCACCAGGAGCCCACAGCTCATGCAACAGTGGCTGACAAGATCTGAGCAGGACCAGGAGCAATGGCTGCTAAACTCCCTCCCCAGCCATAAAAGAAACACTTAGGGAGTGCTAGCAACCAGGAGCACCATGGCCAGGGTGGGCAAACATGGTGTGGTTTGCCAGTCCATACAAACAGAGGTGCAGGAAGGCAACTGAAGCTCTTCCAGGTGGACCAGGAAGCAAGGGTATGAACCTGGCAGAAAGCCATGGCTTCTCTAAGCTGTGCACTCACCACAACTGACACAGGTGCCCAGATAGAGCTCTGGTGGGAACACACTGGCACCCAAGTGTGCAGGAGTTAACAGGGGTCACTGAAAGAGCTTTAAACTAGATTTGAAGGGAGAAAGGGATAAAATCAGGCTCACTAGAGATAAGCCTGGGGGCAGCATGCCAAAGTTTGAAGGATGGTGTGCTAGCAAGTTCCTTCGGTTTGCCACCTCAGTGGAGGGAGGGGATAGAGACCCATGCAGCAACAAAGATGCAGAGGTTATTGATGTGTTAGAAATCATGGTAGACCCTGAGAATGGTCACATAAGAATTAGGGCTTGTCCCCCCAAAAAGGTGACAGGATCAATAGCTAAAGTGAAGTACCTCTAAACCAATGCATATAACATGGGCAAGAAACAGGAGCAGCTGAAAGCCATCATGCAGCAGGAAAACTATGACATAGTTGCCATCATGGAAACATCGTGGGATGACTCACACAACTGGAGCATTATGATGGATGTCCTTAAACTCTTCAGAAGAGATAAGCAAAGAAGAGATGGTAGGGTAGTCCTGTATCTTAGGGAGAGTTTTGACTGTCTAGAGCTTCATAATGGTGATGAAAGGGCCAAGAGTTTACAGGTAAGAATGAAGGGGAAGGCCAACAAGGCAGATATCATGGTGGGAGTCAGTTACAGACCACCCAACCAGGTTGAAGAGGCAGATGAAATATTCTATAAGCAGCTGGGAGAAGTGTCATGATTGTGTGTGTGAAGTGTGTGAAGAGCAACTTCCTGACACCATTGGTGAGTGAGCCAACTAGGGAAGGTGCCCCCTGGACTTGTTTGCAAACAGAGAAGGGCTTGTGGTTGATGTGATGGTTGGAGGCCATCTTGGGCACATCAATCACAAAATGATAGAGTCTTTGATTCTTGGAGAAGGAGGTGGGTGGGAGCAGAACTGCCACCTTGGTCTTCTGGAGGGGAGACTTTGGCCTGATTAGGAGCCTGGTTGACAGAGTCCCTTGGGGGGAAGTTCTGAAGGGCAAAGGAGTCCAGAAAAGCTGGACATTGTTCAGAAAGGAAATGTTAAGGTGCAGGAGCAGGGTGTCCCCATGTGCCAGAAGATGAGCTGGTGGGGAAGAAGAGCAGCCTGGCTGAACAGAACGCTTTGAGTGGAACTCAGTAGAAAAAAAAAAAAAGAGCTTATGATTGTGACAGTCCAATGAAACCATAGTCAATGTCTCTGTCCTGGTTTCAGCCAGGAGAGAGTTAACTTTCCTTGGGCTGAGAGGGAACACAGCTAGAGGGCCAGGTTCAGATCAATCATTGGAGTATTCCATATCATGTGATGTCATGCTCAATATATAGGCGGACAAGTGCTCTCTCATGCCTGTTTTCGGTCTCTGAGTCGGCGTGGTGGGATTTTCTGGTGTGGTTGGATCGCTGCTGCTGGGAAGGCGGGCTGCATCCCTGTTGTTTTACCCATTTTGGACTTACTATCTTTACTGTTGGTTTTGTTACTATCACTAATTTTTTTTTAATTCAACCTACAAATTTCTTCTTTTGTCCCTCCCCTATTTCACTGGGGGGCGGGGGGGAAGTAAACAACTGGCCACGTGGCGATTGGCTACTGGCTGAGTTCAAACTACAACAGTCTCAAACATCTAATAAAGAAGTTTGGTAAAGGAGATGGTATCTATGGAAATGCCGGGGCTGTACAGGTAATGGCAGGAAGATGCAGTGAGAGGAGGGGCTCCTGCAGAGGAGGGACCACACTTTTCTGGGTCTGAACTTCCCTATCTTGAGTGACTCTGTGAAGAGCCAATAGAGAAGCCATTTTCACAGTGCATGTGCCAATGGTCACACCTGCAGGGAGGAGGGTGATCAGATGCAAGGCTGAACCAGAACATTTTATGCAACCAGCCCCTTTTATACCTGTTTCTGTCTACTACCCTTTGTTCCTCCCTGCTGTCCCTACACCTGCATGTCACTCATAAGTTTGTACAGCTCTATTGATTTCCCCACCCCCTCTCAGCTGAGTGTTCGAGATCATCTCTGGTTTACAATCTTACTAGTTGCAAAGTCCAAGCTGATCTTCCTATAAGTGACACCTGTAGTTTCTTGATAGCCTATCACAATTACTGTGAGTGGTGAAGTTTGTTTCTTGTCATTGTCTCCATGTTCGCTTTTTCAGTGTCTCTGCAGGGTTTTTTGTTTTTCTGCTTTCTTGGGGTTTTCTTTGTCTTCTCCCTTTCTTATAATCCCTATTTACAAGGTCCTTGATCAGATAGGTTTACTGGAATATATGTTCTCCCTCTCCTACATATTCTCATCAATTAATGTGACTGACCAGGTCTGGTTCTCCTCACTGCCTCCTTTATCGTTTGTTGGTCAGCTTTGGTCCCTGTATGTTCTTGTTTGTGGCTTCCCCATTCATTTATTACCCTATTTTTTTCATTGAAAAAGTCCTTGAGCAGATACCCCTAAAGAAGACGCCGCTCTTCTTCCACACACCCTTACAAAATGTACATTCTGATTTCATTTAATTTGAAAGAAATCCAGATGATGAACTCTAAGACCGATACAAAATATGAACCAAAGATATCTAAGTGGAGGCAGTCAGAAGAGTATTTTCCAGAGACATGTCCAGACTGGTAAAAGACCTGAAAAACCTTGTTTGACCTCACAGACGACCCAACCTTGAGCAGGACATCCCCTTACAACCTGAATTTTCCTGGGATCTGTACAGAAATACTACTATCATCAGGAGTCCTTCATTAATATGTTTAATTAGCAGCTTAATGACATCCATATTTTAAGGTACCAATATGCTTTGCTCCAGCTTGTATATATTAAGAGTGAGGCTACTGCATGCAGGAATTCAGAAATTCTGAAAGAAAAGAACTAACGAAATGGCTGTTGGTACACAGAACCATCTCCCAAAGATAACAGAAACCTTGTCACAACTTACAAACATCAGCCACAGAAGAGCTAGTTACCAGAACTAGACAGGACCTTAGATCAGCAGTTGGGCAAATGCATTTTTGTTATCAAAAGATTATATTAAATATGACCACAAAAATAAATATGTCTGTTTACTGGTGGATAAAACATTGATAAATAATAATAATCAACTCTGCAAAGAAAGGGTATTGATGGATTATTCCACAGAGTATTGAAAGTTAGAAACAGTCACATAAGACACAAAATAAATTGGGTGGTTTTTTCAAATGAGAAACTTCTATCTGCTATTTAATGCCAGACAATAGTAAGGCTTTGTCTGGGTGGACTCACACAGAAAAAACTTAATAGTTAGGCAAGTTGAATATTGGTTCTGTCACACAGTAGGGTTAGATTTGTGTTGTCACAGGAGTGAAATGAAACAAATTAGGGAGATGATACCTCCTGTATTTTTGCCTGCATAGTTCAATACTAGATAATGCACATCATGAAAAAAATAAATATAACTGATTTTCTTCTCTGTCTTACAAAACCTGGAAGATATTTTTTTCTATTTTCTTGAGTTTCTTTAATATAGTAATGAATAAAATAAGTCAGATTTCTCCTTCAGCTAGATAACACCTGAGCCACATTTGTCAGGTAATATATATATATTTCTCTCTGTGTTTGTACTTAGGTGAATGTGTTTATTTTTGCATGACTATATTTAGTTTTGTATTAAGGAAGAACTTTCAGGATATTACTCAAAGATATGTTCTTTGTACTAATTTTTTTTTTTTTTAATGGGATCAGAAAACCTTACAAGATCACCCCAGCCAAATAAACAGTATTTTGAGTAAGTATTCAAAGTCTAGATGCTGGCGTCAATCATATTGAGTCAAATATTGCAATTATCTCAAGTAGCATCTATTATGGCCAATTTTTAAGCTTCTTTCTCAATTGATTTGAAATGTATTAATTTCTTGTGGCAGCTGGTACATGGTGGGCCTGGCTGACAATAGTATTAGCATATTCATTAACCATATAGGATAAAGGAGTAGCTTAATTATAAGAACAAAGGAGCACCTTGAGCATAAAGAACCTGTCAATCAATCACTGTGAAAGTTGTGATGGTGAGGAGAACCTCTGAGAGAGGCAGAATTTGACCTCCAGCAACAGTAAGAGCCAGTTGTTAGGAGTCAAATTAATTTGAACGTGTCAGTCAGGAATTGGATATTATCTACTTATTCCCATAATGAATGGTATGCAGAGTGGAGAGAGAGAACCAAGTGATACCCTAGGGACTCCACAGACCCTGGTGTTCTGCATGGCTCAAACTAGTATGCCCATCCACCCAATTTTCTCACTGAACCATGCCATCTCTCTTGCAGGAAGTCAAGCCATTCAGAAAACTGCATACTTTTGTGATTAAAGTGTTTGGTATCTGAGTCCATTTAGCCTCTGCACAGTCATTTGTTCTTAAACCTTCACACTGCATTGAAGCAATGTAATAATTTCCTTATTTTCATGTCTAATTTATAAAATAAAATTAACTGGTAATATAATTTAGCAAAAGTTACCACTTATTATTACTATCTGGGATTTCCTCTTCATTTTCATTGTGGAATGTGAGAAATCTTCAGGATGTTCTAAGACATATGGACCATAGTCTCTGAAAACAAAATAAGTTTTAAAAAAGCCGTAGTTGTTGTGGAAGTAAAAATGACATAGAGAAACTGAAGAACTTGGAGAAAAAAAAGTAAAATTCCATGCAGTGCTTTAATATAAAGCACAGTTTAGAGAATTCTTGCACCTTTCTTCACCCACCAGAATGGAGGCCAAATTTATACACTTTCTTTAGCTTTGAGTATTGCTCCTTTTCTGAATTATGAATACATCTTCTACAACATCATAAAAAAAGAGGAAGTTTACATCCAGTGCAAATACCTTTAAGAAAGTAGTCTATGCTAAATTATTATGCTGTCTCAATATCAGAGAAAGAGTTCCACGTCTGTGTAAAGTAAATTTATATTCAAAATCTGAAGTATATAAAGGATCCTAAAGAAGATAAGGACTGCTCAATTTTTGGGTCCATTTCTGCTATGGATACCTTAAGTCTACAAGGAACCAGCACCTCTCCTTACCAGTGATGGTCCTGCTTATGTAATTTTAACTAACACTTCAGTTATCTGAGTTATCTCACCAATTTTATCTCATTCTACTTATACCAAAGCACCTTTGTGGATTCCACTATTTTCTGCTCTCTTTCTTCCATGTTATGAATGACCTGTAGTGCCGACAGCATTGTTAATATTCTGATAGATAAAAAGCCAACAGAATTGCTTGTTGGGAAGATTAGCTTTTGGAATATTTGAATAACATCTTGGAATCAACCTTTTTTGGAAACAGCTTCTTCGCTATGTTATTGGTTTTTGTTGGATGATAACTCACTTCGGGAGGAATTACCTGCTTGAACTGTTTTTTTTCATCTTGTATGATAAAGCTATGAATCTTGAGTTTGGTGAAGATTGCTAAATATGGGTTAAACATGTGGCTCTCTCAACATCAGGGTCTGAATATATCTTACTGTTGAAAAAAGAAATCTGCTCTCAGACTCAAAAGTAACTTCTGGAAGTGATATTGTAGGAGTAAGCCTAACTCCAAAGAAAACAGTTTCATCCTTTTGGGGTGGGCAGTTCTTCTGTCACTGTTTCTTGGAAATCTCCTCTTAATACCTATGAAAGAACACTGTTGTCTCTCTCTTCCACACTAGTTCTTTAGGAGTTTTATGCACTTACAGAATAAAAGAAGGGGAAGACAGGGAAATATGGACTACAGGCTTCACAAACTCAGCTCAGACCTTGGACTGTTATCCACAGCCAAGATACTTATTTGTGCATGTCTGAAACAGCTGAACTGTGAGGAACTACTAACAGGAGACGTGGTCCACATGATGCTGGGCTTACTCATTCCTGTTAGGTAAGCATCTATTTGCTTCCTTCCTTTTCAGAAACTCCTGAAGGTCACTAGACCACTGGTCTGTAAAAAACTATGCCTGGCTGAACTCTTTTCCCTCCTTATAGCACAGCAGTACAACAAACAATGGCTTAAGAAATTTCAACAGAAAGTAACTAATTTGAACTTATTTCTGGTTGCTCCACAGATAAGAGGGGTAAACTTGCAAAAAGTACCAGAAGGAGGTACAACTAATGAGGGGGTGAAAAACTCTGACTGAAGACAAAAAAGAAAATTGAGTATAATATAGAAAAAATTTAAGATTTTTTCTTTATGTGTTACGGGAAGATTTCTGTTGTTAAAAAAACCCTAACTATACAGACAGCTATAGAGAGACATCAGTCATTTGATTCAGTTTTTATTAATGTATTTCAGTATAAAACCTAAAATTTCAGTGTCAAAAACACGTCTATCATTTAAGTATTATCTTCAGGAAAGCCAGTGAAATACAAGAAACTCCAGGAGGCTAGCAGATCAATGATGTGCATAGTAATTATGCTGAAGTGTTTTTCAAAACACTCAAAGCAGCTTTGTATTCATGCTAAGCAGAGAAACTGAACCAGGTAAACAAATCAGCCAATTCACAGTATCCTTGATCAGACAAAACTCTTTGAAGATTGAAAAGTGACTACTGTACTATTTTCTCAATAATCGTTTATTAAAAAGCTCCATTGGCCTACTTCTGTGTGTGTCTCCTAGAATAGATACCACAATCAGATGTGGTATGATGAATTTACAGATTGTGATGTTATATGGAATGTTCTGCCTTCCCAGTAGGATGTCAGAAATGAACCAGAAAGAAAGACTAGAGTTAACTATACCTAGTGGCATGGAAGTAAAAATAAAGTGCTCCACGCAGTGAGTTTTGTGGCCAGTATTTCCTAACAAGTGAGGAAAGACCAAGATTATATGAGAAAACAGCAAGCTCTATTAGACTGCTTTTTCTGCTAATCTTTCCCAAGTTTTCTGCTTTTTTTCCCCATGACAATTAATCCAGGATAATGTCAAATTAATTTCCAACTGAAACCCCTCTCACACGTTTCTTCTTTGTAGACTTTTGTCTTGATCTTCCGCTATCGATGTTTTCAGGTGAAACCTCCAAAATCCCTCCAAGACATTTCTCCATTCTCTAAATTCTTCCTTAAAAAAAAAAAAAAAAAATAAAAAAAAATCCAAAATTAAGATCTCTATTATTTACTGGATACTAATAAGTAATAACTGTACCATAACTGGAGATGGTGTATCTGCTCTATAACATGTTACAACTATACTGAGCAGGTGATTGTGATGCAGTTAAGATTGTTTTGCTTGAATTTAGTAAGTGAATATAAATAAAAACAAATACAAAGGAAAAACATGTTTGGACACACTGCTGAGACCCTGACTGACAAAAAGAACTGGTGGAAGTTCAGAATTTTTTCTACAATCAATTTCTAAATTCTAAGAGAATTTCCATTATGTATCTGAATTTTCCCCATTTCTCCCCACCCCACCAAAAAAAACCCAAACCCAAACCTAACTCAGATCTTGAGAAAAAGAATCAAGGTGTGCCCCACTATGGCAAGACATCTCCCTCTCCTTCCCCACCAGAGTCGTCCTGTTGAGTGAAAGTTTCCTATGAACACTGATAGGTCTAATGATTCCAGCCACAGTCAGGATAATGGAATTCTTGCAGGACAGTTAACCAGGTTTCACCGGTATTTTAAGTTCTCCAGTTTTTGTCCTGTGGAAAAAAATCACAAAATGGGGCTGCTCCAGAACTTGTATGCCAAACCAAAGCTCCTCATCTACCCATCAGATGGAACTTCAGTAGCCGTTTACTGCAATGGACATTTCCTTAAATAAAGTTTCATAGGAAAAATATCAAGTATCTGATCTGATTGAAAAAGTTGTCAGTGTGGGAAAAGCTCACTACAGAGAGAACACAGTTGAAAAGATGAGGCAGTTGAAAAAATGAGGTTTTTGCAGGATTTGAAGAATTTGCTACAGAGAATTAGATTAACTGAATTTGATGTCTAAGCAAGTTAATTATGTCCATGCTACCACGTGAAAACAAAGTGCCTATAGGTAACTGAGATTTGTATGCAGAACAGTTGCTATTTCAAAACCTTTGTTCTTTAATTTTTTAGTTCAGATAACCTGAAGTTGGTTTGTGTTAGGAAGCTGGCTGAATATTTTGAATTATTTTAGTTATGTTTTGAATTATACTGAAACAACGAACCAGCAAAAAGCTTCATCCAGCCTCTCAGGGAAGTACAGATGATAAATGGAGTATTATGACCCTTTCTTTCACTTGACTCTACCATAAGAGTTTCATATCCACATCAGTCTGAATGATCTGCTGTGGTCAACTAAAACAAATGTAATATCATGAGAGTATCTCGGGTTAGTCTAGGAAAATATCTGTAACTATTCATGAATTCAGAAATTGAGTTCTATCTTTCAAATAATACTTTTCACTTCTTAACTATTAAGAGAATGAAATGTACTCCTCAGTGGTGATCACACTGGGGATTTAGTTTAGTTGTCATAGCATTTCTAAATTTGCCTTCATTGGTGCTCTGTTTCAGTATCTCAAAACCAGAATATTCTATTAGGTAGGGACATACTGAGGAACAATAGTTGTTGAAAAAAGATTGAGAATTTTAGATTATTGAGTTCATCTGTGAAATGCAAAGCCATACAACCTCAGGGCTCATTAGTTCCTCTGTTCACTGAATTATATGAAATACATTGAAAGACCGATACACCTAAACAGTCTAAATTCTGTATAGAAATGTTTGGGTTCTTCTTTACATTATAGCTCTTCTTTTTTTTTTTCTTTTTTTTTTTTTTTTGGGGGGGGGGAATGTGGGGGTGTTTTTCCTTGTTTTGTATCATTGTGGGGGGTTTTGACATCATATACTAAAAACACGTTTAAGTTTTATTAGATATCTCATACAGACCATCAAAATACAGACTCTGGCAGTATAACTTTATATTAAATGTAATCCAAAATAGATTTGAAATATCTTGGACAACATTTTTAATCAATCCATCATACTCCAAATAAACTAATCATTTATATGATGTTACAGAAATCAGTCATTTCAAATTATTTTGGCCAATTTTGTAGAGGGATAGAGAGGAAATAAACATAGTTCAGTAAAAATTTCTCTACTGTAGGATCTTAAAACCCTAATTTTTGCCATAAAGCATTCTGGCAACATTTTTGTTGCACCTTTAATAATAAAACTTTTGTCATAAGAGTCAATAGGTACTCATTAGAGAAATATAATTTTTAAGTAATTGTTTCTGTTTAGTCTGTTTCTTCTTTCATCTACAACAGTGTCCTTATTGTTATTAAACAAAAAATTATCATCTTCTATTGTAAACAGAAGAGAGGCTTATTTAAAGCTTACCGATAATTTGTTGTTAAAATGTCTTTTTTACATTTATTTTTTAATGTGTTTTTTTTAACGGATGTCCATATAGGAATCAAGTTTCTAATATTCTACCAATATCCTTATGTACTTCTTCATCCTCAGAAAGTATTAATATTGGTTTAGTTATAGTAATATTTTAGTTAAATATACCACTAATTCTACAGCTCTTTTGGAAACATTACCTCTAATCCCCAAATAATTTTTATTAACAAAAATATTTTGTGTGCAGTGTTCTGTCAGTCAGACAATGAACAAAGAAAAGAAAGACTAAAAGAATAGAAAAAACCTCACAACTGTAAAAACTCTACTTGTGAGGAGTAAAGGTTCTTTTTCTTGGCGTATGCTCTGTACTTCTTAGGAGTAGGTACCCACTTAAATTGGAATGACTGTCTCTAGATTCCTCATAAGTCAAGGATCCAAAACACAGTTGACAAAAGCACAGAAAATTAATCTCTTTTGTTCACTTGTTCACCTCCTTGTCATCCATTCACATAAGCAAAAATTGAAAGGGAGACATTTGCTCACATTGAAGTATTGTTGATATTTTCAAGGGTCTCATAAACCGAAACCTAAACTGTTTCAGAATATAGAATTTTTTTATTGGTGTATGAAAAATTAGAAGGAAATTTGGCTTTGAAACAACAGTTATTTGGAGAACAACCTGGAAAATATCTTTGAAAATTGGCATTTCCAAATAACGATCCCTCAAAAAAATCAACAGAAAGTCAAGCATATTTGAGCATGACATTTTACATTAATAATGGAAGAGCTGTTACTTTCATAATTCATTAAATTACTTTTCTAATCTCCAACAAGTTTTCTTCAAATGATGGCCACCAGAAAGAAAAAAATGGTGAGAAAAATCTCATCATCATTGGATCTTTTTATGTAAGTTACTGATCTAATGAAGATCAGGTTCATGGCTAATTCAGGAAATCACAAAATCAGGTAATTTTCATGTGTAAGACCCAGTTTGTGTCTCGATATGCATGCACAAGTGTTGTTCCTCAATGGGTAGGATGCACACATTTTGAAACATTTTTCTCAAACTGTTTTCTGAATTAAAATATTACACCTTACTGAAAACAATTAACAAAGTCTCAGTTTTATATTGATCAGAAATGTAATATAACTTTCCACTCAATTGACAGATACGTAGCATCATACATTTTTAGTATCATGGTGTAACATTAACCTTTATTGTAAGAAAATCCATACTCTCAAAAATCTGTGTGGTATATAATAGAAAATGTATTTCAGATTGGCTTATCTTTTAGCATATTTTATTCCTCTAAGTTTAGGAGTTAGAATACTAACACTGTCAATGTATGTAATACATCTCTGGAGGCTAATATTAATTTGTATCAAATAAGCTGGATTATCATAAAGGAAAATATGAATGAAATTCCTTCAAAATGCTTTCAAAACATATACAGTTCCTTAGTAAATACATTATATGTTCCTGTAAGCATCTTAATCAGAAATAACATTTATATATCGCAACTGTGAAGCAGAAATTTGTTTCTTATCTTAACCACTACAGATTCATGTTCTGAGCTTTCAGTCTTGCTACTACACTTTGCTTAGCCAATGCAGAAACTGAAATTGTAGTTCATAGAATATTGTGCTTTCCAACAATAGCTAAATACAAGACTTAGTTGATTTTATCTTCAATGCTACATAGCCATATAAATCTTGGTATAATTAATAGAACAGTCTAGCAAATGAAAATAGTAGAATTTTCCACCTACTTTGCACTCACTGCATACATGTTTAAGCAATTATAAAGGTACTGGGTTGTGAAGAATCTGGCTGTTAGTCTTTAAAATCAATATTTTTATCAATATAAATTAATCTGTAATAATCACTTCCGAGGATATGGAAGTAATTTAATCTACCTAAGATGTGTGAATACTTAATGTGTAATAGGAAGTAGTGAAGCATCTATAATTAAAGAAAAGGTCAACGCTGTATGAAATCAAAATTCTCTTCAGTCTCTGGAATGAAAGTTAAAGCATAGAACACATGGTGAAAGTTTCAAGTCCAAGACATCATAACTGATTAATTCATGATAGGTATTGAAGCAATTACCACTGAGTTCTAAGTATTTTCAGTAGTGTATAAGGAACGCTGTTTGTATAGGTCTTAATGTGGGTAGGGGCTAGATGCAGGTGGCTTCACTCATTTCAGTATTATGACACTTTACTGGTATCTAGGGAAAACTTAGGAAAAGAGATTTTCAGTCAGTCAATAATGAAGTTTCATGTCTTTGTATTACAGTCAGTGTTTTTTAACACATAGACATCTGTGCTTGTAATATGTTCATGTAGCCAGTACTGATTAATCTGTGACTCTTGAGATTTAAACTGCCAACCTCAGAGTTGCCTTTTTGCACCGAAATCAACCTTAAAAAAGGGGGGGATATTTTCCTTAAAAATTAAAAAAACCCACTTTATTTCATACTGCTGCAGGGAATAAAATAAAGCTTTGAATCACAGAACAATTAATTTTGCAGATGAGAAAGCCTCATGAACATTTTGATGAGAGGACAATGTGATAAACCTGCCTATGGGAAGTTCACAAAGTGGACCCATGAAGAAAAATTCCTTCTTCTGAACAACTTCCCTTTCAGTTCCATTGAATCTTAATCTCTGTTGAGATTTGCCCTGCAAAATACACTCTTTTAAATAGAGACTGGCTTACTGTGACCTTCATGTAACATATACATAGTACAAACTATTTTATCCCTGACTTATATCCCTTATGGCTTTAAAAAGAGACTGATTATTGTTTAAATTTAGTCCATTTTTGGTGCATATAAATTCCTCTCTTTGTCTACAAGCACCTGACAGTTTCAATAAAAGGATTCACAGACCTTTCCAATGAAATAGGCAAGCAATGGAAATGGATGTATAAATCTCCAAGGACTGGCTTTGCATTTTATCCAATGACTGCTTAACTTCAGATTAACAATCAGTCCCTGAAGTAACTCTCAGAAACCCCTAAGTATCTTGATCATTGCAGTACAGGCATCTTCCCTTTGACTCAGTGGTCTTTCTTTGCCATGATATCAGAGCTGCAGCAAGAGGAACCAGACATCTGACAAGCCTAAGACAACAGCTTGTGCAGTTAGACATGCAGGTTGAAAAGCTCCAGTGTAAAGGAAGTATTTAAGCCAGATCTTACATTTCCTGGCAAAACCTAACTACTGACCTACCAGACTAAGAAGACATCAATATTACCATAAATCCTGTTATTAAGGCAACAAAAAGACACTTCTCTGTCCTTGAAAGGTTACAGGGTTCAAATCAATGCAAGTACCCAAACTGTAGAACTTTCTAGCTAGGGAATTTATGTAGATGTTTCCTGACAGCCTCAGAGGAAGTATCCTTTTCAAATATACTCATTTTCAATGTTTATAGCAACACAGTCAACTTCTAGTCTCTGTTATGTGCACAGAGTCTAGGTACCATAGTCAGGACTTCTAATTCCACTTCCAAATTACAAAGCCCCTGTCAGTCTAGTTGTAACCTCTACACAATTGGCACAGACAAAGGCATAGTATTCAATCTGAGGATGTTATCTGTTATATTGCTCTTTCTCTCATTGTGAGGTTTTTGTTTGATAAACGTCATTCTTCAAAGACTAGAAAGTCAAGTTCTAGATGTGACATTCTTTTAATATATACAGTCACCATAAATCTACAAAAGCAAGTATAATTATCCTTTACTAAAGATTCTTAGTAAATATGTCTTTTCAACAAATTCTCCACAGAATCAAAGAACAGTGTTCAAAATGAATTTATCATGTTTAGTTCTGTACGTCAATGGATATGCAGCTAGATTAGTAAATTTCCTAAATACCTCACTGTGCCTTTCATTCATATGTAAAATCTGTAACTTGCATCAATTTTGAATCCATGAGATTGAGCTCTGAGAATATGTCACCATTACAAGGGCTGTTGAGTCTGTATGCCAGTATCCAAATCTGAAAAACATTTACATCTCAAATTTTATCCTCTAGTTGTGTGAGTCATGGGAAAATCAATCCAGAGGCTAGACATATGTAAACAAACAAGTCTACCAGTGTTACCAAACTACTAGTGCAATCTTATCAATAACCTACCTGACAACACTGCTTCCAGAAATTTCTTTTACAGTGTGCAAATAGATGTAAAACAAGAGAGGCAAGATTTTTTTTCTCCTTATTTAGGATAAAAACTCCATGAAGAGAAAAATGAAAAGGTTACCCACTTCCAAAACCTTCATTATGTTCACAGACCCAAAGGTCTCTGATGATGAATAGCTCATTATTTGATCTCATTACCCTGGCATGTACATCCATGGAGTGACTGAAAACTGAGAAGTTGCTGCCCACAAGCTTTACAGAGTTTCTTGCTGGAGATTAGCATACTCTCCAATAAATCTACATAGTTGAGGACCTATAACAATGTAGTATGAAAAAAAAATGACTAAAAATCTCACAGAACTAATTCCTTGAAATGACAGCAAAGAACCTTTGCTGTCAAAGGACAACCTTTGCTTACCTAGCCAAAATCACACTTAGTGGCTGGGCTCTGTATGATGTATATAGATATATAACTGTGCATGTTCACAGTTAGTGCTATAAAAATGACCTGCCATGTAAACAGGCTCAGGACATAAACAACATAAGTGCTGGTTTAACATGTGTGAAGGTGTAAGGCAAGCTCAAGGCTGTATAGCATGTCCCAGAGAACAGCCCAGTTGTAAACTTTCACATTTTGATTTCATAATGTCAGTATATATTTAGGAATATATTTTAACACTCAGACTGTTAAAGAAAATACATTCATCCTTTGGTTCTGTTTTGAGATATTATATGAGGACAATTCCTCCATCTTTTTTATTATTTTCTTTTTTTTTTTTCCTAAATGTCAAAAGAGTGTCTCATTTCTGCTCTCTTCTGCACACAAAATTTACTCTTAAACTTCTCCTGTAAATAGTTAACTCCTGTGATATTTCTCAAACCAAATACACAGTACTATAAGATTCCTGTCCCTGTACATTGTCACTTCAGAACCCGCACAGAGAATCAGTCTTTCCTTAACCTTACTTATGTCAAAGGGATCCTCATACTTAGCCAAGCCTTATGGAAAAAAACCCCACGAACTGTATATATTCCTTTGCATGAACAGTGGCACTCAAACTCATTGACATTAGGTGAATAATCAGTCACAACAATATTATCAGGAAATAGTTTAAATATCTGAAAGAAACATAATTCATTAAATCCTTATGTTATTAAACTTACGTTATATAGAAAAAGTGTGTAATTATTTCAAGATTGCACATGCGTGCAGATACACTTTGTGCAAGTAGCACACAATAAAGAAATAATATGCAAGATTCAGCAAAAAAATAGTTGTGCTCACTGCATTTTCATATGTCAGCAAACAGCAAACATTTCCTGTTTAAGCCATCTTGAATTGTAGTAAAAGGCCCTAATGATAATTAAGAATTATTTCGATTTCTAGCAAAATGGCACTGATTTTTTTGTGTGCACAGAAAATTGGTATGTCACAAATGTTGAATTATACTTTCAGTTGCATAATAGTCTATTTTCTAGTGATGTAAAAATTTGGTAATTATCACTAAACATCTAGTCGTTAAATATATAATGCTTTTTCGTTATAGGTTAAAAATGAAAAAAAAAAAAATGCTATTAGTTTCACTTTAGAGTTACCAAGCTCTTTATTAACAAATGGCCTTACAACAGCAAAATGAAATAATCCCTGACACAGTGCCTTTGCATCCCCCTTTCAAGTCACAATCATTGTCAGAACCACAGAAAGAGGCACCCTGGTTGTACTGAAACAAAGCTATTTCTACTCCTCTCTGTCTCCACAGCTCATTCAGAGTACTGCCTTGTCTTTTCTTATCCCAATCACTCTGCCCATGCTATGGAGAGTGGAACACTATCAAATTTGACATTGCTGCAGGCCCCTTAACAGAGCGGAACATCAGCAAGAAAATGATTGTGTACGGTCTGTGAATTGAATATATTCCTACAGGCTCAGTTCTGAAGTGAAATTATCATGTTTAACTCACTCTCTCCACCAACTAAAACGTAAGTGCCATTTTTAGTGGCTGGAGGGCTAGCTGAGAGCTCCACTTGGAAAGCACCAGAGTATGCCTGCATACTCAAAAATGTGTCAGGATTACTAACAATATACACATAAGTTTTAATAATGGAAATACAGTCTGCAGGAAAGAGGCCAGTGCTTGCTTTCATGGGAGAAAAATCACAAATATTATCACCTTGTATAACAATTGAACTTATGAAGAAAAGGTAGATTCTTTTCCTTCTTTCAACAGAGAAAGTAGTCCAGAGTACATATGTCTGTCATTTGACCTCTTTTACTAGCATGTCTGTCTCTTTATTATCACAAAAGAATAATCAAGAACAAATTGCCTCAGCTTTGCTTACTACCAGTTCTCTGCCCCTTTTTGCTTTAAGCAGCACAACAGAATTACTCATTTCTTCAGCAAGATTTTTTGGCAGTGCTTACACCACAACCTATGTGTCTTGCAAACCATTTGTGAATTTACTTTGAGGTTGACTGAAGAAAAGGGTAGTGACATTCACCCTATTTTACTGAATGGCATCTGAGAGTGGACATTCTAAAACCCAGAGATTTGCAATGTACAGACTCTTGCAGGCAAAAGAGTCTTAACTTGGGGAATTGTACTTTGTTTAATTACTGTCAATTAATACAAAATTTTTTATTATCCATTCAGATACTGGAAAAAAAAAAACCAAACAGTTAAATAGACAGTGAGGGAAACACCTTTCCTGCTCTTTCCCCAGGTTCAGTTTCAGGTAAGCATCTCTCCTCCCGCCTTCAGACTCTCAGCAACTCTTCACTTCTGCTGTGCATTATGTCCAGTCCCACACAGCTATGAGGTGATGGGTAGTGCAGGGCGCTGCGGTCCTGGGCATAATGGCTTCTGTGTGCTGCTCCTGGCCTCTCACTCCTTTTCCTACATTGCAGCATGTGTAGCCCATGGTCGCAGTCCCTCTAGGGTGCCCCTGCCCCGGGGTGTGCTGCCTGTGGACTGTGGTCCACAGCACCTCCTCTGTCATGGAGCACCTCCTCCCAGAGTCACATCCCCTGCGATGTCCTCTTCTGCCTCCTCTTCATCTGCTCTCACACTCTCAAATGCCACTCTCAAACAGGCCTGCTCAGAGGTGCCAAACAGCCCGGCTGCAGCTTTGGTGGGTGGTGGGCAGATCACAGCAGTGCCTGAGCTGGGTGGAACCAGCTGTGACTGGCTGGGGGCAGCTCCTGGCCCCCTGTGACCCCAGGTGCGATGCTGCCGGGTGTGCCCTGTGTGCATGGGCACCTGGAGATCCATTTTTTCCAGGGACTTTGCACAACACAGGAATCTGCACTAGAAGTCCAACTACATCATCACTGAAATGGGGGCTAAGACAACACACAATCTAAGTATTAGAGCTCAATATTTATAGGCAGGAAAACCTGAGTCACAGAGCTCAGCTCCCAAGGTCATGGATAATCATATAAACTTTTTATTCACATCACAGTCTCAGAAAACTTACTGAAAAACACATTTCCTCAAAATAAAATACCCATTGCAAAAAACATCTGTCATCCAAGCTGAAGCACTAGAGCATTGGAAGGAGTCATAAAACCCATAAAAATGAATTGCAACAAAATAACTGCTTTAAAATAATCTAACGTGTATGATTTAATTTAGGAGAAATTCCTTCACCATTGATCGTTAGGTGTTTGTATGCCACAGTGGTGTAAGAGTAACATGAAAACAGAAAAGTACAAAGAATTGTAGCAGGCAATTCAAAAGGATTATAAACCACCATATTTTTCCCTTTTTCACTCCTGTAATAATCTTACTCTATTAAAATTCAGAATTTCTGGAAATTCCAGTCTAGACAAAAATTCAGCATTTGTTCTTAACCTAGAATAAGAAGTTAAAATTGTTTTTTCCTATGTTACTAACATTCACACTTTCTGTCAGTCCTGATCCAGGAAACAGCAAATAGGTTTTCTTTCACTTTACATTTTTTTACCTATTTGTTTGTGTAATGGGGGAACTGGGGTCAGCTGGGCACAAACAGAGAACCACATGTGATATATGATCTTTTTTTTTTTTTTTTTTTTTTTTTTTTTAATTACTAACCAGGATGGCTAGAGCAGTGGAGAGCCTTGTCTTGTCTGCTACACCTGAACACCTCACACCTCCCAGTCCCACTGGCATAAGACAGCAATGGCCTCAGTAATCACATAGCCCCAGCCCAGTCTCCTTGATTCCCCCCACACCTATTGCAAATCAGTGTTTTTCATGTGGGGTTTCTATCACCCTCTGGTTTCCCACCCCAAGTCTGTTATGAGGGTGTGAAATTAGCAGTAGTTATGTGGCAAAGATTTGTCAGTTGCTTCTTTGCCTTTCCAGCCCAGAATAGGTTAAACCACTCTGTTAGAGCTTGGCAGATGCTATCAAGATCTGAGTTCTTTCACGTTGACTTTTCCCTATGACAGCTTGTGTACCGATTTCTTCACAAATTATAAAATCAAATAGGACAACTACTGGTGATGTTTCACCACCGTTTGTGATAATAATTCTATTACATTAGAGTTCTAATAAATTTCCACACCTGAATTTGGTATCCTGATGAAAGATTAAGCTGAAGTTAAACTACGTTTTCTTGATAAACAGTTGGAAGTATTGACTGATATCAAATATGGAAGTGTTTGCACAACTAAGCAGGAAGCAGAAAATGTTAAAAATAATAAGGTTGAATATGACTTTATAAACCCAAGGAACAGGAACTAACAAATTGAACATATGCTGCTCTGCAAATAATGTATAATAAAAATATCTTGCAGTATTATGTTTATTACATATAATATTACATATTATATGTTTACTAAAGCAGCAAATATACAATAGCAAAAATATGTCAAAGTGATCAGAGATTTACAAATTAAGTTCCAAAATAAGTCCTTTCCTGTAACTATATAATTATCTCTGAAGTGCTCAAATGTAATAACAAACTACTGTGAAGTACCATGCTGTAGTATGTCAGCTGATCCACAGCAACACATAAAAACCCTCTGCTTGCAAGGGCAGATGCATCTCCTATATCCTGTCACTTCACAGTTGTCATGGGAAAAAGGAGGCACACAAAATTACTGTCAATCACTTGATTCATGGTAACCGGTTACATGGTCCTGTATTTAAGTCCTTAGCTGTCTGGGAAATTAAGGCTGAGTCTGCCATTTTTCTCTGTCCAGTTAAGTAAGATCACAATATAGGGTTTAATTAGAAAGACATTTTTTATTTTTCAGTGGACAGAATAGCAAAATAATACAAATGTCGATCATATGACCCTTTGCTTGTTATTTGGAATGTACTATACAGAATCTATAGAAGAGATTTATTCAAAATATTATATGTATGCTGAACTCGCATAACATTCTGCTCTAAAACTATACTAGCAAAAGAGTAAATATAAAGAAATTTGTATTAATGCAAATTTTCAGCTTCGATAATCATCTGTCACAGTGCTTTATTCCATTCTTTTTATTCTGAAATTCCTCCCCAAAACAATATCTTCCTCAAAGATAAAATAATCTGAAATTATATTACAGCAAATTTCAACTCTTAATAGATATCATAAAAAGGCAGTAATTTCCATAGCATTAACTGAAGTTAAAATGACATTTCATTCAGCATTTACAAAAGTCCATCAGAAATATGTCTGAAACTTCATGAGAGGGTGATGGATCCTGGAAGAATGTCAAGTAAGAGGCAGAAGCTAACAATAAATCTTGTAATGATAAATCAGTATTGCTTAGCAGAGAAATAACTGTGTGAAAGAACTTTGGTTTTCACATAGTACTGGCAACTAATTGTCTGCAAACTGTCTGCCCGTTTACTGCTAGTACCAAAGAGGCTGATGTACTGCATTTGGAATTTATTGACTGCTAAGAGGAGGATTCAGTTCCTTTACTTCCTTGCTTAATGCACTGAAGATCCATACATCACAATTTGTATTGCATTCTTTCAAAGTACAAGTATTTCCAATATATCAGAGATCCAACATGGTTATTTGAGGCTTGCTCATGTCTTCTTGGGATGAAATCTTCTTTTTTTGTGAGCTCCCAAATTTGACACAGGGACTGAATGAAATGGATAGCCACTCATTTCCAAGTCGTCTCTTCTAAGCCAGCTATGCTATATGGTAGTCTTTACAATGTAATAAGCAATTCTGGGTCAATGCATGTTAACAAGAACTGCAGCCTTCTTGAAAGGGTTAGCTTTTCTGACTCTAACACTGACTCTAGTATTGTTTTTTCCACTCTTTGAATGAATAATTCAACAGAGAGAAAAGCATATGAAAGAGCAACCACAGATGACGATTTATGCATTCTCTCTCTAACCATAGTACTTTTAAAGTATATATGCCAACTATTTTTATTCTTACGGTTTCCAGCAGTAAGAAATTACATGCACAGCACTGACCAAGCAAACAAAAGCACCATACATTTCTCATTAAAAGGAATCAACCCATTTCAGAAAAGGAGGATCAAAACACAAAGATTTATATACACTATGAAGTATTTGGTGTGCTGGAAATGTTTCCACTACATAGCTAGGACAGTGGTCAATAATTTCTTAAAATATATTTTTTTTTAAAGTTACTTGATTCCATCCTATGTTGATTAAAAATGTATACATTTATCCTATCCAGGGAGATACTTACGTTGGACACTTGTTGGAAGCATTCTGCCAAGCTGGTTACAAGGAAATGAAGGAAAACCACTCTCCATTTTATGCCTTCTAAAAGTAGTACAAGGAATGACATGGCACATGTAGAGTCCAAAGAGCATGTACAGCAATGGTAGGATTCAGACAAATGCGCATTTGGAAAAATAATAAAAAAAGCAGCTTTGAATTTCACATATTTTGCCTTCTATTCTTCATGTATGACATATTTCATCTAACAGACATGTTTTTGGAAAATCCACTTTACAGATGTCTTCAAGAGAACCAGTTAAACCTCATGATAGTGAATGGCAGCAAATTTTTGTCTGGGACAAAATTAACATAAATGTTGCTTAAGAGAAGTGCACTTGCCCTGGGACAAGCAATTAAGTGGTCCTTAATTTGGTACAGAATCAAAGTGAAATTCTTAGATATGATCTAATGAAAAAGTTGCCAATTTAAGAAGGGAGGGGAGATGAAGGAATACAGATGAAATGCAATGAATCCATTTATTTCCATATTTTCTTTCTAGAAAAAAAAGACACATCTTTTCAGAACCTGGAAATGAGCATCAACAAACAAAAATCAACCCCCTTTTTTAACTTTAAAACCAATTCAGATACCATATACTGAGGTGAGTTGCCTTTTATTTTGGAAATAGTATAGGTAGTCCAGTTATGGCGATTAAAGTAAGCTGTAAAACCATTCATTTCAGAAAGGCTGTTGAAACACTACAACACAACAAAGAGAGGAGAAGGTCTATAAGCAAATCTCAGACAAAATTTTAATAATATTGTCCTCCTAATGTAAGAAGTCCTTGGTTCCTGAAAAAAGAAACAGATTTCTCCACAAGATAGACAGTTTCAGGAATTATTAAATGAGTCCAGTTAACAGAAGGAGGAAAAAAATCTTTGACATAATTTAGAGTGTTCTTTCCTTTTTCTGTTATCTGAAAACAAGAATCTTAATCCCTACAAACTTTGCATTGCTTTGGAGTAACTTCACTAATCTCAATTAAAGTGAAACAGGAAAACCCATCCAAACAATCAGGCCCATCTTTTTCATATAATCTGATGTAGAAGTTATATTACTACTTTAGATATTAATAAATTCACCGTGTTTTATCCCACACCCCAGAAGTCAGAAAATGCCTTCCATCCACCAAGACTTAATAAAATAAACCTAACCCAGCTGAAATACCAAAGCTTCAGTGTGTCACAGGGAGGAAGAAGGAGCCAGTGCCCTAAGAAGAGCACAAAAAAACCCACCTACTAACATTTGAGAAAGGGAGAAGAAACAGAATGAACTGCATTGTGCACTTCAACAGTATATTCCTACCAGATACTGGAGAGATTTCTCAGTTCCAATCAGCTCTCACCACACTGCACTGATTATTCCATCTTGAGTTAGTAAATATGTAGCTCCTCTGAAGATAGAAAAAAGAAACAAAAAAACCCCCCAAACAGCCACTCCTCTGCCCCCCCCCCCCCCCCCCCCCCGCCTCCCGTCCTCCCCCTTCCCCCACTGTCGCCCTGGAGATTATATATAAATTCAATAGTAAACATGTGTATTGTAGCTGTAAAGAGGAAAGGGCGACTGACCTTAGCAGGAATAAATTACAGTGACACAACCATTGATACAGGAAAGTTTCCTTGTAGCTACTACTCATAGATTTCCTCAGATGTGTGGATGAGATAACTTTTTATATATTTTACTTATCTGCAACATGGACAATTACCTTCTGCCTGTCAACTATCTGTGACTTAGAAATATCATTTTACTAAGAAGTCATATTTGTTATCTGTTTTAAATATGCCTTCAACTCAAAGATTACTGCCTGTGTATATGACAATGTGTGTGTATGCATGCGTTAACAGACCATCCCTCACCTGCTCAAAAAGTTCCTTTTTGAACATTATTACATATTTTTCAAAGTTAAAGAATTATTTAGAAACACAATTCTTACTGAAATACTTAAGATTCATGACCCTAGAGAAAGCTTAAAAACTGTTTTAATAAGATGTATATGAGAAAAATAAAGTAATTAGTAATAGACCCCAGTGTTCAATAGTATTTCAGTTGAGATTTGGAGGTTCTTGTTTATTCCTTTTTAGGATTTAGGTAATACAAACACAATAACATGGTGACCACTGAGAATTAATTTTATTTTTTCCCTAGTCCTTTGCATTATAATCAGAGAATTGAATATTTTTTTTTCTTTCTTTGAACAGCCAGTCTCCACTGTAAATGATAGAGTAGAAGCTGCTTTAGTCTTTCATTTCTAGCTAGCAACAAACATTTTCAAGAACAGATAAACATTTAGAAACAGCAAGAATAATGACATTTTCTCCTTACTTCCTTAAGTACATTCTCTTCCATTAGGTAATATCTGAGAAACTGAACTAGTAAACATTATGCAAGAAAATGATACTGTACACAGTACTTCAATTACATTGTATTTGAATAGTACGTAGCCTTGAATATAGCTAGCATCTTATGTCAAATCAGAGTAAGGTTTTTCATTTGAAAAAGCTACAGTTTGGCCTTTTTTTCAGAAAACTTCAGAAGATTTTTTAAGTACAAAGACCTAAGGGAGATTTTTTTTTCATCCTTTTTTAAAGTAATCTTTTTAATGGAAACATAAGCATTTTTTTTTCCCCTGAAGAATTTGCTGCAAACATAATTTCTCTCCTTTTTCTTATTTGTATTTTCAATACAGAAATGTGTAGCTCATCATTTTAGTAACATTGATGGATTTATTTCTAATAAATCGCTAAATAATGGAATGCTCCACTGAAAAAAGTCATGAAGGTACACTGGGTCTCTTACTATACTCATTACACCAAGCTGAATGAAGTGTCAAATCAAATGTTAAGGCCATTGTCTGCAAAACACTTAGAGAACTAAGTTCCCTAAAATGTGACCTAAGTCTTAGGAGGTTAAAACCACTTGTACATCTGTAGTTTCTCATCTCTACTGAAGTAGAAGATTTGTAGCTGTAGTAAAACCACCTCAAAAATCTAATACTCAGCCTTCACTGTTCTCTCCTTTGCTCTGAATAGGGAAAGTATATGGTAGGGCACATAAGATTTTAAATCTCACCTAGTTTATGTCTCTCTTGTGTGGAAAGAAACAAAGAATGGCACAACTGGTAATAAATGATGCCTATGTTTCTCAGTACATCAGAAAGTTTTTCAGAAGTAAGCAGTTAAGATGACTGTCTAAAAACCTAAAACCACAGAAAATGGGAGGAATGAAGTCAGAACGACATGTCCATAATTTATGAAGTCTCAGAAAGTCTGGAGAGTGTACAGAAAAAAGAATTAAGAATTACTTCAGAAATTATGAAAATGCCAATGACGAACAGTATCTATAAGGAAATTAAACCAACATCTAAATAGAGTATACTAGCACGATCACAGGAGAAAATACTGACTGTAAAGTTAATAGACTTCGGTAACAGCTGAGAAAAAGCAAACAAGTGCAAAAATTTGATAAAAACCAAATTTTTAATTTATGTGGCTGAACAACCAAATTATCAAGGGAAATGAAGACTGGCACATTTCTTGAAGTTTTGAAATAAAGACTGGATACTTTTTGAAAAGGATTCATTACATTCACTGCCAGCCTTTGTCCTTAATATTCCAGGCAGTGTTAAATACGCAGGCAGACAAATGATCTAACTAGTGCCTCTGGTCTTAACATAGATGAGTCTTAGTTCTCATCCTTTTGGTCACCTTTGTATCAGCTGACTGCCCCTCTTTAGGGGTTTTCTGTATGACAGAAAACTGTAAAGTCAGGGAAACAAATTCTTTTTGGTTCCTAAGCAAGCAGTGTAGGGCCACAAATAAAGGGAAAATATCCATGTGCTCCCCCCAAATATTTTATTAAGAATACTAAGCATCCATCTTTGAACAAATAATTTTTTGCCATAGAGTACATGCCACACTGAAATTTTAATAACAGATGTCCATGAATATGGACTAATAACTTATATAATGGATTATTAACATATTAAATTCACCAACTGTAATTTTCAAGATAGATTAAATCCTATAGTACAGAACATTTATTTTCTTTGCAAAAATATTGGCTAGTAATATGAACTTAAACTTTAAGACCATCTATTGTACATTTACATTATACAAGGGTATATTCTTTGTTGTTTTCATGTCCTTGACTTTCTCTGTTTATTTTTTACCCTATGATTTATGTAGCATCTTTGCCAGAAGAAATGGTGTATAATTCTATTGCATTCTCAGCCTCATTATTAGTAATGGATTCATTTTCAGTTTCATCACTAAAACCAATTCATTATCTGCAAAGGCAAAATTATCTTCATATAGATTCTGAGGTAATTGATTCTTCTATTTATATGCTGAAGAGAACCTTGCTCACTCAAATTGGGAGTGAAAACTCCCCTCCCCCTTTCTTCCATACAACAGTGACATGAAACAACTGCCATTTTCACAGATAATATAAGAATCATTAGTGATTAAATAAGAATAGTTACTACTAATTATGTTATTTATTGCAGAAAAAGAGTTTCTTAACAGTATAGCTTGGCTAAGTGAAATGGACACCATCATAAAAGAAAGTCTCTTGAAACATCACTGAAATTAAATATTCTGTTTATTAATACTTACAAGTGTTAATACATATGATTTTCATTCTTTCTTTTTCATTATTCTCCTCTAAGAATACTTGATCTTTTTGCAACGCAGAGCACAATTAAAGATTTACAATAGTATTACTATATACAGAGTACAACTGACATACATTTCTCAGTCAAAGAGGGTCGGGAGGGGAGGACTGAACAGAAGTGTTCTGAGCACAAAATAGAAGGGATATTTTTTTCCTTCTGATTTTAAATTTGATTCATTTATTTAATATCTGGAGTGGAGAAAGGGACATGCAAGTTGATTTCATTATATTTTTTTAGACTCACTGATGATACAGTTTTGTTCTAGATCAATTGTGCTTTTTAAAGTATTTACATCTGAGTGCTTCTGAATGTCTATCGGTATGCATGTATATTTCTTCATTTAATTTATAAGCATAATAAAATATTTACATCACTCCATAGACAACATGGTTAGAAGTCAGATAATAAAATTCTGTTCTTAACTTGCCTGAACAACAGTATAAACCAGTGGAAATTTTCACTTCTATAAATAATTTAAAAACATCTTAGAAATAGTTCCATTTTCAGTACTAAATCTACTAAATAAAATTCATTTGTACATTTCAGTTTCTCAAATTAGCGGTCTTCATGGTCTTTCAATGTATATTTTCATTTGGTTATCCAAAATGGAACAAATATTTTATTTTAATTTTGCCCTGAGACTTTCATGGAGTTACTTACAACATGAAACCACCACATCCTTCTATAGTTTCCTCTGAAAGAACAAAAACAGATAAAAATTAGAGCAGTTAGGCTCTATTGTGGCAACAGGACACTTTGATAATATACTTCAACTTATTTCTAAGTGTTATGGTGTTTAATTGATTTTCATGACTGTCTAAAATTACAGAATAAATGAGCTCATAACTAAATCCCCAAAGTCTTTGTTTTAGATTGCTCACACCATGGGGACTTTTGGAACATGCTATAGGTTTCTGCCCCAGCAGGATGATTTCCTTTAAAGAAAGGAAACCTAGGAAAGCCTCCTTTTGAAAGTTGTTGACTGCAAGTCAGGACTTGGTTGAGGTAAGACAAGTTCTCAAAATCCAATACAATGACAAACTCAGTGACTCATGAGCCCAGTTGCTGAACTATTCTACAGGCAATGACCTCAAAAATAGAAAATAACATGTATTATCAATGTGCATTGAGTTCATGTAGCAAGGTTTTGGTAATGGGGGTGGCTGTAGGGGTGGCTTCTTGTGAGACCAAGGGCTAGACCCATGTCAAACACAGCCATTTCCAGCTGGCTTCACAATGGACCCACTGCAGGACACATCTGAACCCCTCAGCCACAGGTAGTGTACCTCTGGAAAAGTGTATTTAGTAAAGGGTAAAAAATGCTGTGCAGCAGTTGTGAAAGAGGAATGAGAAAAAAAAAAAATAAGAGGTGTGAGAAACAGCCCTGCAGACACCAAAGAAGGAGGGGGAGGAAGTGCCTCAGGCAGCAGAACAGAGATTCCCCTGCAGCCTGTGGAAAAGACCACGATGAAGCAGGTTGTCTCCCTGCAGCCCATGGAAAGAAGCATAGTGAAACACCTAGTCCCTACAGCCTGTGGAAAGGACCCATGCTGGAGTAGTTATTGAAGAACTGCAGCCCATGTGAAGGACCTGTGCTGGAGCAGTTCATGAAGGACTGCAATCAGTGAGAGGGACCCACACGGGAGCAGGGGAAAAGTGAGGAGAAAGGAGTGGCAGAGAGATGCTATTATGGACTAACCACAGCCCCCATTCCCCATCCCCTGTACCACCTGGTGGGAAGAAGTCAAGGAGTTGGCAATGATGGAGTGAAGCTGAGACTGGGAAGAAAGAGGTGGATGTGTGTGTGTGAAGGTGTTTCAGTTGTTGTCTTTGTTTCTCACCTTCCAACACTATATTCATTGGCAATAAATTAAATTAATCTTCCCCTAGTTGAGTCTGGTTCGCCTGTGATGGTAACTGACCCACAAATTTCTCCATCTTATTTTTTTCCCCTGTTCTGTTGGGGGGCAGGGGGGAGTGAGAGAGTGATTGGGTGGAGGGTCTGGCAGCTGGCCAAGGTCAGACCACCACACAATGCTAGAAATTGAAACTCATTCCCTCTTGGTACAAAGCTTATGTTCAGCTTGGAGCCTCAGTAGTGGATCTTGGTGAAGAAGCTATGTATTACGTGGGCTTACCTATGTTTTGTACAATATCAGGTATTTTAGCAATAATGTATATCAATTACCGGTCCAGTTCCCCTCCTGTTCTACATGCCTGTCCATTTGAATCCATAACATCTCTCTGTCTACTTCTATTAAAACAATGGGAAAGTAAATTTTATCAACAATTTCCAAAAAGAATAAGATCAGCCTCCATAAATACTGTTCTGTATGAATGAACAGCTTTTAAATATATTTTCCTGTAGGGTTTTTTTTTAAGATTTTTTAAATGTATTTTTAAGTAGTTGAATGATTTTAGATTACTTCTCATCAGTTATGAAAGTTTGCATTTGGTATGAAAGTGTTATGAGATACAATGTAATCTGAGGTTATTTCAATGCTAAAGGTATATCAGTCATACTCACAAGCAGCCTGTATCATTTTAAAACAATCACTGTCAGAATGTTCTTTTATTTTCTTCTGAGTAAACAAGGCCTTTGAAAATGCCTAGTTACAATCAATAGTTCCAATTATACTGAAGAAATTAGCATTTTTGTAATCCATATTTGTGTCACTTTCTCAAGAGAAAAGCACACACCTAGCTCTTCAGGAAAAAATTCAGGTGTTATTCTCCAGATAGAGAAGATATCTAAATAGTTCCTGAATAAATTTAAATCATTAAGAAACCAAGAAAATAGAACTTATTGACTGCAGACACATAAACATAGAAATAAAATCTTTAAAAATAGTAAAAAGCATATATTAGAGGGTTTTATCCTTTCCTCTTCCCCAAAACACAAGCTCTGTACATTTCCAAATCAGTACAGTTAATGAGGTTGCCAATACTTCCGAAGACAATAGAGAAAGAGCTGGGGACATAAAGAGGTAAAAAATTACATATAACAGGAATGAGGTAGAGACAGAAAAGCAGATAAAAGCAGAAAAGAAGAACAAATAATGTGCAACTAAAAACTAGGAATGCAGTGCAAGAAGAGAGATGAGGAAAGAAGGAAAGGTAGAAAAGCAAAAGCCTGAGGATGAAAAAATATTTACGGTTTGGAAGCATCTATATATAATACTTAGTCCATTCCTGCATATTTCTGAAGGTATCAGTAGCTTCCTTTAATTTTGCTTCACGTAGCAAATTTCTAGTTTCTAGAAACTCAGAAGACAACCCTAAACAGCTCAGTTACCGTTACATAATGGAAACAAAGATTATTCTGAGGGATGTGTATTGTCTTAGAAAGGAACTTAATCTAATAGTTTTCACTTTCTATGTCTTAACTTTTTATTTTTATGTTCTAGGATCTTCATTTATTTTTGCTTTCAAAACATCAACAGAATAATCTTCATGAAAAAATACATTCTTTTCTTTCACAGAAAGTTAGCATTCTTGTGTGCCTTCAGTATTTAGATACAATTCTCTAAAATGTCTATTAATGCCTGTATTAAGCAGCAAGGGGAAATGTAATGTAAACTATGGGTAGAAAATGACTGAAGGATATTAAAATGTGATGATAATTTGTGAAGATAGGTAGTCAAAATAAATCAAAATAAAAGCATGAGAGAGCAAAAAGAAATTGTGATAAATTCCACAGTAGTCCAAACAAAAGAAAGGTGGCAAAATTTCAAAATGTGAGGATGCAAATATTGTAATATTAAAGGGATTGATAAAATAAATCATTCAGAGTTGCTAAAAACCTACATCAGTTTACATGCTAGGGCAAATAAACACAGACTTAGAACAATGTTTAGAACACATGAATTGAAAATCCAGTCTCACCACTGAATTCCTGAAAGGCCAATTGATGACTAGTGTTAAAACACAATTTATTTAATTCATCTGCAGATTAAAGGGTTTTTTTTTGTTTTCCCAAGGAAATATGTACCTCAGCCATATGCTTGTCCAAGGAGACAACAGTTTAAAATTTGTTTAACTTTTAGACAATAATCTATGTTTGAATATATGAAAAAAATAAAGGTAACTATTTTTGTTTTCTGTGGAAGTCAGGAACTGGAAGGACTATCAGCAGCTAATATACGTAGTTTTGTTTTTCTGTGATTAACAAGTGCAAACACTATTCTTAAAATAAGAGGTGTTGATGCATCTCAATAACTTTAGTTCAAGGCCTTTTCTAGATATATCTTTTTAATAAAAATGTGTTTCCCATAGAAAACTGTTGATCAATCAACAATCGTTTTTCAGGATTATACTGCATCTTTAGCAATCATTAAAAACATACCCTCATTTGTCATACATTCAGTGTAGTTTTCTTTTATTCACATACTCATTGATTTAGCATTGAATAATTAGGATTATGCATACATGAAGAAAATGCCAGTGAATTCCCCATATACACTTGAAATACACAGCAAAGCGAAAACAATAGAGACATTTTTACAAGCTTTTTTTTTTTTTTTTTTTTTTAAGGAATAAATGGCTGTTACAAAACTGCAAATTTTGAACTCCATAAAGGAAAATAAATGAAAAAGAAAAGAGAACCCTCCCCAAAACAGATTTTGGTTGAAAGCACTGAAGTAATTAAAATCACTCTTGTAGAATATAATACTGATGAATGTACTTTATTTCTGAGAAAAAAGAACAGTTTTTTGCAAAATCTGTGGCCTGAGTTATGTTCACTATTTGAAATTTATTCTGGAAAGCTCAGGGCAAAAGACTAGTCCCAATTTACTTAGAAACCTTCAAACAACTGAATGTACTTAACTTTAAAGGTTTTTCAGGAAACTTTAAAAACTAAAAAAAAATTCTGAGTTTAACAGATAAGATTCTATTTCTGATTACTCTTATAGATTCATTATAAAAGTTTGTTCATTTTATTTTGCCAATTATTAGTTTACCACTTCTTTTGTTAAAAAGATGATATAGAAATAAAAATATAGTGCATATATTTTACTTTATAAATTTGAAATTATAGCTAAGCAACAGTGTGCATGATGAAAACCAAAAGGATATTGAAATGTAGTTTTAGTATGCATATAAAATGTTGAGTATGTATTAGTTTTTCCTTACATTATGCAAAGTATTGAAGATGCATGCTATTTGTTGAAATATGTAAAAAAGTACATTTTAATGAGCTTCAAAAAAACCCCCCATGAAATTGTTCAAATTCTATTCAGCATAAGTATGATTCTAACTAACTTCTCAGAAGCAAAACTTTATATGAGGAAGATTTTTATCTCAGAGCTTTTTTTATATAAGCTGTCTTTTTTGTTCTCTATCATTAAAATTTTAAGTAAATTCATATCTGAAATCATATGTTAAATATTTATGTATATAGATACTCAAAAATCTGCAGGACAGAAAATTTATACTAAAAGTCTTGCAAATTAAATCAGTTCTCCAAATCTCCACACTCAGACACTGCTTATAAATATTACCAACACCAAAAATTAAATATTTTGATCAGATATACAAAAAATACATCTATAGAAGTCAAGAAATTATTGTCTCTCTGCTACTACAGGTTAAGCTAAAGAATTTTCTTTGATTCAACTAGTATTTTATAAGAAAGTATGTTGATAATTATGCATTAATCTCTTCCAGATTAATGTCCTTCTATTTTTTATCCCACTGTTGGTGATGTCTTAATGGAAGTCATACCCACAATTGCACATTTTGCTAGATATGTTCCTTCTGATAATATAGTCTGAAATTAAGAAGGGAAAAAAACAACAAAAAAAGGCCCACTGGCCTTAACTACTCTCAGATACTGAGAAAATAAAATGAACAGTTCTTCCATATAATTTTCCCTTATATACTCTGAAAGAACTTCTGAATATGTTAGACTTTATCATGCTGCATTAACTGACACCAGTGCTCATTCATATTAGTTAATTTGTTATGTACTGTCTTGTTTGCCTTATTAGGTCTTAAATATTGGTAAAGGTGGAGAACACTAAAAGGAAAAAACTCCAACAACCTGATTTTTCTTTTTTTTTTTTTTTTTTTCCCCAGGAAGCATGCAACACTATGTGTATTGATAAAAATGCAATACTATTTTTTGTGTATATTTCCCCACAGTAGTAAATGATTATAGTTAACAGAAAACTGAGGTGTCATAAGTTAATTTGAGGGGCCAAAATAGAACAGGAAGAAATAAAAAATTCAATGGGTTCAACTAAAAGTTAATATTTTTACTGAAAAATTGATTTTAAGTTTTCATTTATTCCTTGGTAAAATCTTTACTGTCTAAAAGAAAACAAAACAACCCCCAATAACAAAACAAAAATAACCAGCACAGAAAATGAGAATCAAAAGCTAATATCCAAAAAAACTAGCTAAAAGTACTGACTTGATTAAAAGAGTTATTTAAAAATTAGAAAATATTCCTATTTTCAAACCAGTCCTGCTATAGTGTCTTACATTGTAAAACAAAAATAAGCATGGAAGTCCCTAAACTAATGTCCGGGATTTAATCCAATAAAAGACTGAAAGAGTACATTTACTTCTGTCGGTCTTTCTCTGAAAAGCACAGCTCAGTGTTTTTTATAATCTAGTTGGCTGGAGTTCAGGCCCATCCTCAGTGATGTTCTTGCTGTGTCCAGGCAAACAGTCACCTCCCATTATGGGGGCAGCAGGAAAGGAAAGGTTGACATCCTTGTTAACATGCATAAGATTTGAAAGACAGCGGTTCTTGTCCAGGTAATTTTTATGAAATGCAGGGCTAGTCACTTAAACCAAACTTTCACAGGGACTTTTTTTCAGTGTATACTGTAAAGGAAGGAATTGCAGATTATTTCAGATATAACTGAAGGCAATAGAACTGAGATCTAAAATGCAGTAGAATTTCGGTTTAGAATTGAGATCTATAACTTAGATCTCATAAGTCCATGAAAAAGTATATTCCTATTCCTAAGAGCATTTACTGCAAACAATTACGAAATAAACTGTCCTATAAAAATAGTACATAGAGATTACTGTAAAAACAAACCAACCCCCCTCCAAACCTACTTGTAGTGAAAAAAATCTGGACCATCATAAACTGGAAATTAGAGTGGCATAGTAACTCGAACTTTAGACAGCAAACCATTGCCAGACTAGTCTTGTGCTTTTCTAACCTGTAATGAGACCCAGAGCTGAACTGAGGTACTGTTTTGCTGATTAGGGATATCAATTAAACTCAAACACCAGAGTGAAAAGAGCAGGTGTATTCTAATAGAAATAACTAAATAATATAACAGAATAATACAGAAAACATACAGTAAGAAAAGACAGAATAGTGCACTTAAACAAATAGGAAAATACAGGGTAATGCATCAAATCATTACTACACAAGAGAGAGAGAATAGTTATTAAGAAAGATCCATCACCACTTGCATACGTTACCATCATCCAGATCCGCAGACGCTGGGGAGCCCCGGTTACAGCGAGGATTTGGAGAGCCTGTCCCGGCAAGTGGGAAATCCTACGCGGTGCGTCCACCCATAGGTGAGGCATCCAAAGTCGCCGCAAACGGGCCCAGCCTTATATACCAGAGATGACAAGCCAGAATAACTGGCACCTTTGTTTTAAGAGGAAATATCTGGTTTAAATTTCACATTAGGTTCCCCCCAGAGCCTGGCCAGGGCTCAAGGAAGAAACTAAGGGAATTTCTCTGCTTATCTGATCGGATTATGCACAAGGTCTCACATCAGGCCTCGAGGACAGACACCTGTCTCCATGACTCTGTTATTCTATTCATATACAAAGGAAGGGAAAGATACATTCAAGATAGCTACATCTTCCATGCATATTTCAGTAGTGATTACATACTGAGTTAACAGTTTTGGTTCAGGGCCTGTTGCTCAGGCTTCAACACTTCCACCTTTTACATCAGACTAGGTGGTTTGTTATAACTTAGTGTAATACCTGTTAGCACAATGGTTATCAGTTATAAAATATACAGGATTCATCTATAGGTCAACTCTGGCTTGGGCCTCTTGTCCAAGCCTTAGCACTTCAGGTACATAACTAGCTTTTAATCACATGGGCCCCATCTCTGCAATTGACTGTAACCAAAACACTTATGGAAATAAAGAGTTAAGAATCAGATTTGAATTAAAAAGCAAAAGACAAAATTTAGGTATGAAAGTTCTGAGAAGAGTACAAATTTGCAATGTAATATGTCAGAAACAAGCTAAGTACATAAAAATGAACCAATTTTACATTTATTTAAACAGATGTTTGTAAAAGGTTTGTGCTTGTGTACCAGAACTTGTATAGTCACATTTGTGCAGTGTTCTACACAATGTAATAAATCTTGCTGTGCATTTATTTCTAACTCAGTATTCTTAATCCATTTGATTCAAAGCAAAAATTACAGGGTTTTATCTTTTTTTTTTCATTATTTATCTCTAATACAGTATTACAGATAACATTACATTTATGTTTGGCATGAAGCTTAAGGAATATGCTTCCTGGTTACCTCTTTGTCACTTCTTCAACAGGGAGGCTCCATCACTTCCTTCCCTTTCCAAATATTCCTTCATTTCTCTTTTACTAAAGACAATCCCCTTTCTTCCCTGTGATGGTTTAGCCCCTGCCGGGGTCTGAGACCACGCGGCCGCTGCCCCTCCCCCACAAAAGGAGTGAAGTACAAAGCCCCAAGACTGAAATAAGGAAAGGTTTAATACAACAGTGCAATAGCAACACAACAAACAACAACAATAATAATAACAGTAATAGTGATAGCAATGAACAGAGCAAAATAGCTACCAAATACAGCAGTGAGAGGAGCAGATGTACAAAACCACGAGTGCACCGCGCTCCCGCGCCAGGAAAATGTGACCTGCCAGGATGTGACATCCGCATGGTATCTGAATAACCCGGCTAGAGCTCCCCCCCCACTGCTGGGGAAACTTAACCCTATCCTGGTTAAACCAGGACATTCCCCAACCTTCTTTTCCTCATTATTTAATACCTGCATGATCAGTTTGCTTTTCATTTCCCCTCTTCTCCCTGCATTTATGTTGAGCTTCATCAGTTTTTGTGGATGCCCACACTCTTTTGTACCACATTTTATTTCACTAAGCGTGGTTTTCCAGTAGAGGTGAGCTAGATTGCCTGAGGTGGAAGACACAATGTTTCAAAGGCTAAAGCTGAATGATAAAAAGAGAGTATGAGATTTGGTGGCTTTTCATGCACAAAAGTTTCAGCACAGAAATCATCTTTTCAGTTTGATATGCACAACACATAGGCTTGATCAAAAAACCCCAAACTTATTAGCAAGTGTCCTTCAGAAAGTTTCAGCAACCATGGAACAAGTTCTCTTTTTAACCTCAAGATGTAAAAAGCAAAGCTAGTTTTCTCTCTAATGAGGACAGGAGCTGTTGGATTAAACAATTAATTTACTACTTAAGCCTCACTGACATTTCTTCACTATGCATCTTGACAACCCTCTCTGTGAACTTAACATCACCTTCACAAGTTCCCCCTGGAGACCAGCATTATCATGATGGGAAACAAGAAGTGAATACCAACAACAGATGAATTAAAACTAAAATTTCCACTTGATCCAGTAAGTCCTAGCTACAACACAAGCCAATCTGGTCAGCAATGGCTCAGCACTTTAGAACAAAGCTCTCAAATATGATACTGCTGCGCCTTTCCTTGTTAATTATGGGTTTTAACACTATTTTCTTTAACTCAAGAAACAAATTTGTAATTTATAGTGTAAAATGTTTTCCCATCCCCTTTATCTTACGGCTTGCCTACAGGATAGAGATAAAAGAGATGGCAAAAAGTACAAAAGAAGGATTAAATAAGAAGTTTGTTAAAGATACTCTACATCACTTTTCTGTGAGTACTTCCTTCTTTTCCCTTAGTCAAACTGGTGTTTGAAATTCAACTTGATATTAAATTAAGTCTTTTATAAAAGTGATTGACATATTCTGTAAAAAATAATAGATTTTTATGAAACTCATTATTTTACTCAAAAAACCCATTAGAAGCAACATATTACTTTGTTCAATTCATGCTAGAAAAATGCAATGGTATAAAACTTGAATTGTCATCTATTTATACCTTGGACCTAATCCAATCCTTCAGACACACTAAATAAATGCCAGTTGTTGGAGTAACACAACTAACTTGTACTTTTACATCAGTGTTCTGCAGCAGAACCTTCATGCTATCAAAATCAAGGCTTGGCCAACAGTCATGCAGCTAGAAAACTTTTCATTTAAAAGCAAATATGTTATAGTCTAATATCTACTATCTATTATCAAAAATCATGTCCATGTGTGAAAGCAACTGTACAAAGAGTTTATCTGAAATAAACAAGGCAAATATGGATCTTTGAGAAATACAGAGAAAACAAACCAAATAAACAATGAGATTGCAAGAAAAAAATTAAAGTCTTCATGTTTCAAAGCAATTTCAAAATAGAAGAAATAAAAAAAGAAAAAAAAAAAAGTGGAAGGTTGGAGAAAATAAACCAGGAATGATGAAAGTATAAGATGGTGTGTAGTAAAAGTGAAGTGAAGAAAGAAATTGGAGAAGATTGGAGAAAATAGCATCACTGGAATTAAAAAAAAATAGAAATGCAAGCTGCACAATGTTCTTTAAATGTTTAGAAACACATATACTGGCTACTTATTTACCCACTTCCAGATGCTTAGTACATTAATGTTTTTTTCTTCACCAAGTCCTTATGGAAGCAACAATATGAAAAAGAATTAATTGTTTTGATTCAATGATCTAGGTTACTGGAGGAGGAAGGAGAAATGTCTCTTTGTACAGGTTTAAGTCCAAGGAATCCAAGAAGTGCTCTAGTCTGAGTTGGTTTTCAAAGAAAACAAGTATTTCCTTGAATGAATGGCTTAATTTGGCTTGACATTATATTGATGACCATGACATTCACATGACTGGGAAGTACTGAACGTTGTGAGCCCACAAACTCATCATTTTGGACTTTCATAAATCCTGAAAACATTCTGTTTGATTCTGATTTACTGTGTTTTGTTTCCTATTTACCTTTCCTTTGCCTTTTCACTTTGCAAATTGTGTTTGAAAGATTTAGATTTACACTGCAGGTTTTCTTTCTCTCTCTGGCATATACCAAACAGTTTTGAAAGGCCTATGTAAAAAAACAAAACAGAGAAAAAGTTAAGTTCGGTATTTTCCGTTTTACCTTTAGCTTTTGTTAATTGATCTGTCTTAATGTGTTCTTTCAGCCACTTTAAAACGTGCAACATCTGGAGCATTATATCCAACCACACTAAAAATATCCTGTAAAGTGTGTCTGTTATAATTTTTTTTTCAAGCAGGTATAAATCAAATACACATGAAAGAATATCATGTACCAGAAAGCTGGAAAAAGACCATTCTAATCAAAATACATGGTTCCTAAAAAGGAAAATAAAATCTATGTCTTGAAAAAACTGTATGTATTTTTAAAACCTCACCACTCAGAAGTCAGTAGCAAAACTTCTACTGAGGTCACTATGAACAAGAATTGACGTCAGACAACAACTGAAATATAATTATTTTTAAACTAAAAACTGTAAATGCCTGTGAGATGTTGCTATAATACTATACCTGGCAGAACACTTTGCAATAAGGTCTCTTATTCATGATTTTCTAACTTAAATAAAAGTAAAATTCCTTAGATGCAGCAGTACTAGCAGTAAGTCATCCTCCAAAAATCTAGTACTCTCAGTTGACTAGAGGGATAAAATAGTGTGTTAATTTGAAAATATTTTACAGAACATTTTTCACCAAATACGTATTGTGGATCTTTTCCTTTACTATATTGGGGAAGTAAAATGAGTTTCAGCACCAGGAGTAAAACAGAGAGGAGATCTAGAAAGTGAGTGGTTAGAAGAGGTGTAGATAAAGACAAAACATTACCTATTTCTACACTGGTTTTGCTAGCTATGTCTGACAAAGTTAATTTTTCCTCATTCTTACTATGGATAATAAGGGATAAGGCCATAAGAGGTAACTGGAGTTCAGACTAGTCTTTTCTACACCTACTACACATCTGAGCTAACATGGATAGCATGGATGGTCTGGGAGTCAAGTCTTCAGTTCAAGCTCAGGTCCTAAGCTAAGATGACAGTACTCCTATTTGGGTACCTGTATTTGTCTAAGGAGGATTCTATTACCAAAAAATAATAATTCTGTAGTGACCATTAAGGTTCAAGAGAGAACAGACTACAATGCATGTGCCAAGGTAGAAGTTTGTTTAATAACACAAACATGACATTTGGCAAGACTTATCATACTTAACCCAACACACTGTAACCTACTATTTCTCTCAAACATATCGTCTCCATACATGGGTAAACAGGGGCACTTATTTTTTTTTTTCTTTTTGCAGTAACGTCCGAATACAGCTCAGCTAAATATAAAGTTGCTTGTGTTCCTTTGTTATTACTCTTCCTTCATAGCAGACACAAGCATCAGTTTCCTTCACATATCCAATGTGTGAATCTTTTTGATAATTTTGCTAGTTATATGATTAAGCATAAACTGATGCATTTCAGTAATAAACCCATGCAACACCAAAGAGAAGAGCTTGCTATTTCAGTCTCTATTGTGCATCTTAATAGACAAAAGCAATATGCACGCTCCTTTTACATTTCATCAGCCTTAGTCTTACTGTGGGGTTTGCACTTCAGTGTCTTAAGACACAAATATTTATTCTGATAAGACAAAGTTTTAAGAGTCTAATATTCCTCAGAAAATAATAGTTAACATTTGATACATTACATTATACTGTAACACCACCACAATGTATGCTCCTCAGAGTATGAAGATAGATATTATTAGACAGTTTTAAATTTTCTTATCAGTACAAATAACAATCATTTTGGATATATGGTGAAATTCTCAAAAAATAATAAGGACTGGCAAAGTAATGGCTAATAAAGGAGCTCTATATTTATAGATATGCTATAGTGCCATGGACAAATATAGCCAATAGCCAACTATCAGATTTTGTTTCTCTCCAGACAATCTGATGCAAACAAATTGATAAAACTTTACTAATATATCCTCTATTTTAACTGATCAGTGAAAGTTCAGATTTGGAGAACTTTTCAAACTGCACATTTCAAGAGTTGTTGCATCAAGAGAGCTTTGAGTCCCATGCTATACTTAATATAGGCCTTATAAAAGCAACAGAATGAGACAATCTTCCTTCATTCCAAACAAATAGGCAAAAACATGTACCTGTAATATTACTTTTCTCCAAGGAATTCCACCTGTTTTTAGTGGAATTGCCAGCTTAATATGAAAATGTAAAACACATGCAAGGACAAAACACATCATTTATTCAATTGCTTATTCTTATTAAAATATAATCTTGTGATATGTCATTGTCTTCTTTGTCAAATGAATGATGTATGAAAATTTTAGTTCATAACACATAGTAGGATGAGATTGATGTTAGTTAAAGCATAGATATATATAGTTAAAAGTCATAAAGTCATAGACACACTACTATGTATTAAGATTTAGTGGGTTTTGTTTTGACTGAATGGGCATCCAGCTCCTATTTTACAGTAAAAGTAATGATGGGAAATACAAAGGAGACATAAAATCATCACATGACGAAAATTAAGACTAGGTAAAAGGCTGAAGTATGTGACCAAATGTAGAGAGTACATTACCAGTTCTGTCCATTCATTTTTCTGACAAAGAACATACAATGACAGGTAATTTTCATGACATGTAAGGAGACAATGGAATAGTATTTATGCTTCCCTGTCCAGAAGAGATGGGAAGATAAAAGACAGATCATTGAGAAATTTCACATCATTTTCTGATGATAGCTTTTCTATAAAAAAAATGTAACTGTACAGGCACTACTTTTCAGGTCATCTGATCAAAGTGTAAAAAGTGCAGTGGTCTGATTATAAACATTCTTGCTTTCATCTTGGAATATCTGAAAAAAAAACCCTTATCTGGTAACAGTCTTTATTTTTAAGGATTTTTTATCAGCAAATGGGAAGGTGTGCAGTACTAAGAACAAGTGACTTGATTAATGAGGACAGATAAACATGTAATAGAAAGAATACAAGCAGATTCAGATATGGATGGACCAGTTACTTTGATATCAGTGCTGTCTATAAAAAAAGATGATGTGAGGCAAAATCAGGAAAGGCTAAACAATGGCAAGGAAATTAATCAAAAACAATAATTTAAAAAAAGCATTAGAAAATAAGCCATAAGAATAGTTTTCTGGTTTGATTTAAAAAAAAACTATCAAATTTGGTTGATAAATAATACATTGGAAAAACCTTTCTAATAAAGCATTGTACATAGACATATTTCTACATATGATAAAAAATGAATTAATATTACATATTTCACACTGGGTATTTTTAAATTATAACCTAAATTGTTAACTAAACCTTTATAAGAGACTTTCGTATCTCAGGGATTTAATGCAGGCAATTCCATATTCATCAGGAATGAGTATGTTGGCAAAATTTGTGAAAAGAGTTACAGATGAATAAATTGTTATAGGGACCACTCAGAGAGGGCTCTTCTTGTCTGCTCAGTAATGTGGGCTCTTTTGAATGAACATTTTAATACAGCCAAATGCAGGGTTATAAGCATTAGAAGATTTTGTATAGCTTGTGTTCACAATGTAACCTTGCAAACTTAAAGATTATGTTTTGCAACACTGACACAAAGAAGTCATAATTATATGTTCTACTAGAGCTTTCACAATAATTCTCTAAGTAAAGAACATCGAGGGTATATTGCTCAAAAATCATGAAGAGAAACAATTTCTCTTCCATTAGTATTCAGGAAGAGCAATAGTGGACCACCATACCCAGTTCTGCCTCTGTGATTTCAAAACATGATGTTGAAAAATTGGAAAGATTTCAGAAAAATTCAAAATGTTGTTCTATCATCCAGAAGCATGGCTTAGTAAGACTAAATTTAGGATTGAGTGGTCATTCACTTACAGTTTATAGACATACACAGTACATTGGCATTAACTTGTTTTTCATAATAGATTCAAATGAAGTGCACAGCTGAAGAATAAGGAAGCTCTACAGAGGCACATCCAGATTCTTCTGCTCATGATCATTTATAACTCTAAACAGAATGCATTTTTAAAATTCTAATCCCAAACTTGTTTTCCTTTTATGGGAATAATCACTGTTTGATTTCCTAAGACTTTTGTTAATAAGTTCGTATTTATTCAAGGAGGAGGCAGTTTTAAACACTTCCAGTGATCAACATTTGAGTGAAGGTGTGAATACAGAAACACATTTATGATGCATCTAAAAATAACTTGTAAATCTAAAAGAACAGCTAGAATCTACATAAAAAAATAAAAATAGTGAATATCAAAACTAAAAAAGGTTAAAAATTCAGTAAAACTACAGACCTAAGAAATAATTCAGACAAAATTTTATATTTCCACTAGAATTCTGCAAGAGAAAATTAGAGAAGTAACATCTGCGTAGGCAGGAATTCAATAGCGTAATTACTCCTAGATAGAAGGAAAAAAAAAAAAAAAAAAAAAAAGAAAATGGAAGAAACAAATGCAAAAGAGATGGAAGGAGAAAGGTAGAATTATAGGTAAAGAAAGTTGCTTAGAAAGATTTAAAAGGTTATTAGAAGTGAATTGGACTTTAATACAGATACATACAGCTACTGTAGTCATCTTTCCTGTCCATTAGTCTGATGATGCCACTCCCTTGATGGTTCTTTCTGGATTCAACTTCTGTCTTTTCAGTATGATACTGCTTTCCCTCCTCTAGTTTTCTCCCTGTGGAACATTTCACTGACAGCTATCCTTTTTCTTCTCCTAATGAGGACTCATAACTCCCTACTGACAGATCTGCCAGATGCTCACAATCTGTAAATTCTGTATGAAGTTTTTTTTTCATGGTTCGGACTTTCTAATCTCTCAAGGTCCCGTCCACACTGATGTTTCTCTGCTTCTCTCTGGCTACAACGGGTGATGAACTGAGCTGAATTATATTAATGTACCTTTGTGGTTCTAGTTTACCTTTCATATACTTTGTCCTTAGAGTAAAAGCACCTAGCTAAAGGTAAAGCTCTTTCTTGATGTAACTCAATTAATGAATCACAGAACAGTTGAGGTGGGAAAGCATCTCTAGAGATTGTCTAGTTCTGCCCCTTTCAGACCAGTTCAAAGGACTGTCAGCTAGGGCTGTATCCATCTACCACTCGTTTACTCAACATGTTTCAGTGTTTGGCCATTCTGAAAGTAAAATGTTGTTTCTTATGTTTAAATAGAATGCCCTGTCTTTCATTTTGTGCCCATTGCCTATTGTCCTGCCACTAGATAACACTGAGAAGAGTCTGACTCTGTCTTCTTTGCTCAGTCCCAACAGTTATTCACAGAACCACAGAATCAACTAGGTTGGAAAGGACCTTGAAGATCATCTAGTCCAACCATTAACCTAACACTGCCAGTTCCCATCTACACCATATCTCTCAGAGCTATGTCGACCCTACCCTTAAACACCTCCAGGGATGGGGAGTCTACCACCTCCCTGGGCAATCCATTCCAATGCCTAATAACCCGTTCTGTAAAGAAATACTTCCTGACATCTAGTCTAAACCTTCCCTGGTGCAACTTGAGGCCATTACCTGTTGTCCTATCGCTTGTTACTTGGTTAAAGAGGCTCATCCCCAGCTGTCTGCAACCTCCTTTCAGGTAGTTGTAGAGGGCGATGAGGTCTCCCCTCAGCCTCCTCTTCTCCAGAATAAAAAACCCCAGTTCCCTCAGCCGCTCCTCGTACGACATGTGCTCCAGACCCTTCACCAGCTTCATTGCCCTTCTCTGGACACGCTCAAGTAATTCCATGTCCTTTTTGTAGTGAGGGGCCCAAAACTGAACACAGGAATCAAGGTGCGACCTCACCAGTGCCGAGTACAGGGGTAAGATCACTTCCCTGTCCTGCTGGCCATGCTATTTCTGATACAGGCCAGGATGCCATTGGCCTTCTTGGCCACCTGGGCACACTGCTGGCTTATGTTCAGCCGGCTGTCAGTCAACACCCCCAGGTCCCTCTCTGACTGGCAGCTCTCCAGCCACTCCTCCCCAAGCCTGTAGCACTGCTGGGAGTTGTTGTGGCCCAAGTACAGCACCCGGCATTTGGCCTTATTGAAGCTCATGCAGTTCGCCTTAGCCCATCGCTCCAGCCTGTCCAGGTCTCTCTGCAGAGCCTCCCTACCCTCGAGCAGATCAACACTCCCACCCAGCTTGGTGTTGTCTGCAAACTTACTGAGGGTGCACTCGATCCCCTCGTCTAGATCATCAATAAAGATGTTAAACAGGAGTGGCCCCAAAACCGAGCCCTGAGGGACACCACTCGTGACCGGCTTCCAACTGGATTTAACTCCGTTCACCACAACTCTTTGGGCACGGCCATCCAGCCAGTTTTTTACCCAGCAAAGCATGCGATCATTTAAGCCTCGAGCAGCCAGTTTCGCCAGGAGAATGCTGTGGGAAACGGTGTCAAAGGCCTTGGTAAAGTCAAGGTAAACAACATCCACAGCCTTTCCCTCATCCAATAAGCAGGTCACTCTGTCGTAGAAGGAGATCAGGTTTGTCAAGCAGGACCTGCCTTTCATAAACCCATGCTGACTGGGCCTGATCCCCTGGTTGTCCTGCATGTGTTGTAAGATGGTACTCTGGATGAGCTGCTCCATCAGCTTCCCAGGCACCAAAGTCAAGCTGACAGGCCTATAATTTCCCGGATCATCCTTCCGACCCTTCTTATAGATGGGTGTCACATTGGCCAATTTCCGATCTGTCGGGACCTACCCGGTCAGCCAGGACTGCTGGTAAATGATGGAAAGCGGCTTGGCGAGCACCCCAGCCAGCTCCTTCAGCACCCTCAGGTGTATCCCATCCGGTCCCATAGACTTGTGTGTGTCTATATGATGCAGTAGGTCACTGACTCTCTCCTGGATTGCGGGGGGGGTCGTTCTCCCAGTTCTCCATCATCTGGCTGAGGGGGCTGGATTCCCTCAATACAACTAGTCTTGTTATTAAAGACTGAGGCAAAGAAGGCATTAAGTACCTCAGCCTTCTCCTCATCACTTGCTACCAAGTTTCCTTCAGCATCTAGCAGGGGATGGAGACTCTCCCTGGTCTTTCTTTTGCTATTGACATAATTATAGAAACATTTCTTGTTATCTTTGATTGCTGAAGCCAGATTAATTTCCAGCTGGGCTTTAGACCTCCTGACTTCTGCCCTGCATAGCCTCACAGCCTCTTTGTAATCACTGTGAGTGGCTAGCCCCTTCCTCCAAAGGCTGTAAACTCTCCTTTTCTCCTTGAGTTGCAGCCAAAGCTCCCTGTTCAGCCAGGGTGCTCTTTTCTGCCGCCTGCTCCTCTTAGAGCACCTGGGGACTGCCTGCTCCTGAGCCATTAACACTTCCTTCTTAAAGAGTGCCCAGCCTTCCTGGACCCCTATACCCTTCAGGACCATCTTCCAAGGGATCCTTTCAAGCTGGTGCCTAAACAAGACAAAGACAGCCCTTTGGAAGTCCAGGATGTCAGTCCTGCTTAGCCCTTTCCTGGTCTCTCTGAGAATAGAGAACTCTATTATTTCATGATCGCTGTGCCCTAGTCATCCTCCAACTGCCACATCATCCACCAGTCCTTCTCTGTTCACAAGGAGGAGATCTAGCAGGGCACCTTCTTTGGTTGGTTCTCTCACCAGCTGTGTTAGGAAGTTTTCCCCCACACATTCCAGGAATCTTCGGGACTGGTCCCGCTCTGCTGTGTTGTATTTCCAGCAGATGTCTGGGAAGTTGAAGTCCCCCACAAGAACAAGGGCAAGCGATTGTGAGATTTCACCCAAGTGCCTATAGAATATTTCATCCACCTCTCTGTCCTGGGTGGGTGGCCTATAGTAGACTCCTACTACAACATCTGCCCTGTTGACCTTCCCCCTGATTCTAACACAAAGACACTCCACCCTGTCTTCACTACACTTGTATTCAAGGCAATCATAACAGTCCCTAACATACAGTGCTACCCCACCTCCTCTCCTACCTTGTCTATCCCTTCTAAAGAGCTTGTAGCCATCAACTGCCGCGCTCCAGTCATGGGAGGCATCCCACCATGTTTCTGTGATAGCCACAACATCATAATTTTCCTGTATCATCACGGCTTCAAGCTCCTCCTGTTTGTTACCCATGCTGTGTGCATTGGTATACATGCACTTCGGATGGGCTGATGTTTTGCCCCCTTCCCCCTTCAAATTTAGTTTAAAGCTCTGTCAATGAGCCCAGCTAACTCCCGCCCCAAGATCCTCTTCCCCTTCTGGGACAAGTGCATCCCATCTAACGCCCAGAGGTCTGGTGCCCTGTATACCAACCCATGATCGAAAAAACCAAAGCCCTGACGGTGACACCAGTCTTGAAGCCACGAATTCATCTGCTGTGTTCTTTGGTGTTCATCCTCATCCATCCCCCCAACTGGAGGGATGGAGGAGAACACAACCTGTGCCCCCGACCCCTTGATCAGTTTCCCCAAGGCCCTGAAATCTCTCTTCATTGCTTTAGGACTTCTCCTGCTAATGTCATCACCACCTACCTGAAAAACCAGAAGAGGGTAGTAATCCTTGGGTTTGACTAGAGAGGGGAGTCTTCTTGTGAGGTCCTTGACGTGGGCCCCCGGGAGGCAGCAGATTTCCCTATGATGCGGGTCTGGTCTGCATATGGGGCCTTCGACACCCCTCAGAATTGAGTCCCCCACTACAATGACTCTTCTGGGGTTCCTTTCAGAGCTTGTTTTAATACCTTTTCTAGAGTGACCTGGCCTTGGTGGTCCTTGGTCTTCCTCATTGTTTGTCTCATTCTCTTCCTCCATGTCTTCATTCAAAACTTCCAGGGTCCCGAATCTATTGTGAAGGGGCACTATGGAGGGTGAGGGAGGTTGAGAGAGAATTTTCTTGCTTCCCTGAGCAGGGACCTGTTTCCAGTCTCCCTCATCTCTTAGGTCCCCTCCTTCTGCCTGGTAGCATGAGGGTGAGGGATCACCTGCCTTGCCTGGAGCCTCTATTTGCTCCTGTTGATTCATGGGTGCCAAGGTGTTACTCCACCAATCAATCTCCCTTTCACATTCCCTAATACTTCTTAATCTCTCGACCTCTTCTTTGAGTTCTGCCACCAGGCTGAGCAGGTCATCCAGCTGGTCGCAGCGCACACAGGCGCTGTCACTGTGGCCCTCCAACAGCACTGACAGGCTCAGGCACTCCCTGCAGCCTGGGACCTGGACTGCTGCATGTTTGCGTGGTTGCTCCGTCTGGGTCGCCGTGTTCTTGCTGGTGGTGCTTTTGAGGCGAGTGGAGACCATGGCTTAGGCTACCAGTGGCTGGCAAGTACTATCAACCGGTGGTTTACAGGTACTATCTGATCACCCTGAGCTCGGTGGGCAGCGACCTGGTGAGGTCCCACAGGGCTCTTATCACTGAATTAACGGTGGGTGGTGCTGGTTCCACCCACGCTAACTAGGAAGCCCTCCCAGCTCATTACCGAGGGGTGGGTGAGAGCTGCTCTCCTCGGGAGTGACCGTTGGTGTGTTTACACCTCGTTCGAAACAGGGGCCACCGGCCCTGGGGTCTGCCCACAGCCCACGCCTCCTCAGCTGCCCGCCCACTGGCTTGTCAGTCTCCTTAGAGCCGGCTAGCCGCCTTTCTGTCTCCAAAAAGATTCAAAAGTCCCCTCAAAAAAAAGCTCCTTTCCAGTCCCTTTTGCTGCGAAAACCCCCCAGTACGGGCTTACCTGCACTGGAGCTGCTCTCCTTGGCGAGTGACCGTTGGTATTTATACACTCTGATGAGATCTGCCTGAGCCTTCTTTTCTCCAGGCTAAGTGATTCTAGGTATCTCAGACTCAAGGATATAAAAGATGGTCCAGTCCCTTAAACATCTTTGGGGCCTTGGTGCTGGACTTGCTTCAGTAGATTCATGCCTCTCTTATACTGAAGAGCTCAAAGATGGACAAAGCGCTCCAGATTTGGCTTCACCAGTGCTGAATAGAGGGGAAGGATCACCTCCCTTGACCTACTCGTGACCATCTTCCTAAGACAGTCCAGGATGCTGTTGGCCTTCTTTGCCATAAGGGCACATCACTGGCTTATGGCCAGCTTGTTCTCTACCAGTAGCCTAAGGTCCTTGTCCACAAAGCTGCTTTCCAGCAGCTTTCCAGTCAGTCAGCTTCTGGTGTGTAATGGTGTCTGGGGTTATTCATCCCTAGTACAGAATTTGGCATTTCACTTCATTGAACTTCATGAGATACTTGTTATTCTACTTCTCAATCTAACAACAAACTGACATTTTCTGTAGCTCCTTTTTTAAAAAACTGAACTCCAACAAACTGCCTTTAAGATGCATCATAAATTGAACACTGACTGATTTAATTCCAAAATTAATTAGTGAGTAAAAGTTTGAAAGAAAAAAATCATCATCTAGGCCATGAAAATCTCAGACATTTGTTTGTATGCTAGGATGAACAATCTTCTTTTAGAATGATCTGGTCAGAAACCTGGAAGGCTATTTTTATCTCTTTCATACTCTCTCCAGAGGAAACACTTACACAATGGATGTAATTGAATCATCCTTGTAAATGACATTGAGAAAAGTCAGCAGATCTGTCAAGACCTCATCAACTTAAGTTAACTTAGAGATCATAACAATCTTAAAACAATGTTATGTTTTATTTCTCTAGTCACCACAGTAGTCATTATATCGTAATGAGAAGAGCTTCTTCTCACAGACAATATCCACATAGGGATGGGAGAATAGGAAATGAGAAACAAAAAAATTTAATTCTGTTTTCCTCTATACCGTGTATAGAGCAAATAAAACAGGAGAGAAGAGCAGCAAACACTTGTCAGAAAGGGAGACATACTAATTACAAAATACAGTGGGTTGCCATTAAAAGGTCATTTGCCAACTGTTTTCACACAGCAGTATGTAAAATATCCAGAGTTTTACTTACAGTGGACAACTGATATCTGTGACAATGATTGTCAAATAATCATTGTCATTTTAATGCTTTCTACTTTATTATGGGTTAGCAATTATGTCTACAATGATACAAGCACATAATTTGTGAAAGTACTTTTTTCTAATACTTATCTCAGTACAACCTTCAGGAAACACACTAGACATCTCAGGAAATACAAACCTTCTGCTTATTCAGAAAAAATTTTCCTTCAAAAAGTGAAAATTTCTACTTCAAGTTTTTTCTTCCTTGAAGGAAGCAACCTGAATGAGAAGGTACTAATGTGTTCCTCATGTCATGGTAGAGACTCAACTGAAACAAAATAAAACATACCCTAAAAACTTCAGGACTGTTTTGTTTTAAAGTGCTATCCTGTAAAAAGTCAAATTTTAAGTGACGTATTTTACAGCTGTAAGGTGATTGTTTATCAATAGCTAAATACCATTAACTTATGTTGTGGTCAACAGATAAAGCAGAAATAGTACAGTGTATTAATATATTTAGAGAACTGTTGAAAACGTGGGTGAGTTTAAAAATAAAAAAGTAAGAAGACAAAATAGGGTTTTCTTTAGAACTATGTGCAACTTCTAAAATCTAAAAAAAGATCCAAGAATATTGAAAAAACAGAATTTTTAAAAATTAGCCAAAGCAGCTAATTTTGGAATTTGCATACATAATTTACAGGTACTAGAAAGAGTAAAAATTACAATTTTTCTGATAAAACACAGGAGAGTTTCTCTGCAAACCCCACCACATTGCTTTTGAAATTTGGAAGTCATTGTGTAGTGAATACTCTTGAATGAATGTAAATATTTACACTGAAGAACATTAGCCATTTCTGCTGTCATAAGGACTCAAAATAAATAAATGACTGGCAACAACGTAGAGCTAGACAAATCCATAATACAATGGGTGAGCAATTGGTGGACAGGTCAGGCGCAAAGAGTTACAGTAAATGGGGTTACATCAGGCTGGCAGCCAGACACCAGTAGGGTTCTCCAGGGCTTAATTTTAGGACTTGTGCTCTTTAATGTTTTTATAAATGATCTGGAGACAGGAATTAAATGTACATTAAGTAAGTTTGCCGATGATACTATATTAGCAGGAGCTGTGAACTCCCTTGAGGATAGAGGTGCCTCACAGGGAGATCTGGATAGACTAGAGAGCTGGGCAATCACCAAATGTATGAAATTTAACAAGAGCAAGTGCCGGATTCTGCACCTGGGATGGGGTAATCCTGGTTATATGTACAAATTGGAGCATGAGAGGCTGGAGAGCAGCCCTGTGGAAAGAGATCTGGGGATTTGGGTTCATGGCAAGTTGAACATGAGTGATGAGTTGAATATGAGTCACTGGGTCCTGGGGTGCACCAAGCACAGCTGTCCTGGTTTTGGCTCGGATAGAGTTCATTTTTCTTCTTAGTAGCTAGAATAGTGCTTTGTTTTGGATTCAGTATGGGATTTGGCATAATAATGTTGATAATATACTGATATTTTTAGTTGTTGCTCAGAAATCAAGGACTTTTCAACTTCCCATGTCCTGCTAGTGTGCAGGTGCACATGAAGGTGGGAGGGAGCATAGCCAGAGCAACAGATCTAAACTGGGCAATGAAATATTCCATATCATATAACGTCATGCTCAGTATATAGATGAGGGTTGGCTGGGAAGCTCTGGCTGTCTTCCAGGATTGCGGTTTTGGGATTTTCTCTCCTCTGGGATCACTAGCTGGGAGTGGGCTGGGCATCGGTTGGCGGGTGGTGAGCAATCACATTGTGCATCACTCATTTGTATATTCTATTATTACTTTCATGATTATAATTACTATTTTTTTAATTTCAATTATTAAATTGTTTTTATCTCAACCTACAAGTCTCCTTACCTTTACCCCTCCAGTTCTCTCCCCATCCCCCAGGCAAGGAAGAGTGAGCAAGTGGCTGTGTGGTGTTTGGCTGCCAGCGAGGTTTAAACACAACAACAGCATAGCTAGCTGGCTGTGGGAGGTGATTGTCCCACTATCCACTGCACTGGTGTGGCCCCACCTCAAGTACTGTGTGCAGTTTTGGGCACGTCAATATAAGAAAGACATCAGAGTGTGTCCAGAGGAGGGCAACCCAGACAATGAAAGGTCTTGAGGGCAAGACTTATGAGGAGCAGCTGAAGTCACTTGGCTTGTTCAGCTTGGAGAAGAGAAGGCTGAGGGGGGACCTCATCTCAGTCTACAACTTCCTCAAGAGGGTCATCAGAGGGGAAAGTGCTGATCTCTCTCTGGTGACCAGTGATAGGATACGAGGAAGTGGAATGAAGCTGCATCAGGGAAAGTTCAGACTGGACATTAGGAAAAAGTTCTTCACTGAGAGGGTGGTCGGTCACTGGAACATGTTCCCTAGGGAAGTGATCATGGCACCAAGCCTGTCAGAGTTCACAGAGCATCTGGATGATGTTGTCAGTCATATGGTTTAATTTTAGCTAGTCCTGCGAGGAGCAGGGAGTTGGACTTGATGACATTTAAGGGTTCCTTCCAACTTGAGATATTCTATGATTCTATGTTTCTAATATAGTGAAAACACCCATGTATTTTACAATACCTGCAAATTTAGCTCTATGTTTCTGTTTTCTGAAACTCCACAGTCTCAAAAGATTTGTCATTTCACATTACTCCATAGTTACTGTAGTGGAATTATACTTCAGTCTGGAGGTTGTTTACCAAATGCTGGGACTATTGAGGTTGATATATTTATAAGCTAAACTATGAAGTTCTCCATATAAATTACACACTTGAAACGTGGCATATATGATATTCTATTGGCCCTATGCCATTGCAAGACTTTAAAAAAAAATAATTGGAAGAATCCTCCTGCTAACATAAGAATGATATAAACCTATAATCCATTGGCAAAGAAGTACAAACAGCAGAAAACCACCACAAACTATCTTGGCATACAAAAACAGATCTTAAAATTGAAAGTAATATTTAAAATGTGATATGGCTATGAATATATGAGCATGTACAAATTTATGCATATTCATTAAGATGGAAAATGTGAAGAAAATAATCTTTTTGATGAAAATAGAGATTGGGGTTTTTTTGAAAATGGAAAGATACCCAAAGGATAACTACAGAGTAACAGTGAGGAGTGTTAAAATAAGAAGTTAAATATTGAAACCACATAAAATACCATCCAGTATTTGATTTCATGGTTGGATGAGATTTTTAAGTGTTAAAAAGTGCTGACTCTTCTATGACTCTGCTCCTGAGCAGACAATTTATGGAAAGATGAGTTAAATATGGAATGTTTAGTTAAAGTAAGTGTGGAAACCTAACCCTGTGGCAAACAGAATTAGAAAATGCATCTGAGTACGGATGCTTGAGCTGGTAAGTCAAACAGTATGAGCTTAAAAGTGTTTCCACATTTATGTCATGTTTTCAATCATGTAAGCAAAAATAGAAAAAAAATACATTCCTATATACTTTTACCCAAGTAAATTATTGCTCACCTGTAATGTAGGGGAAACAACTAGTAATGTGTCTTGACCATTTAGTCATAACATCTTTCCTGCCTCTCTCAATGATAACAGCTAATAAATTTTTCTGCTTCCTCAAAATGAGTATTTTCCCTTTTCACAGACTTTATGAAAAATTTCAAATAAATTATGGTCAACAGTAAATTTGAGGTGTTATTCCTCATAAAGCACCATGAATGTCACATTATCATTTTTTTTAAAACTTGTGTTTATTTCTAAGAAAATATGGAAATTAGTGAACATTCCTGTAGTTGTCTTCTTTCAAGTTTGGAAAAGTTCTGTAGGAAATAGGTTTTCTTGTTTGTTTGTTTTTAACTTCTTTAACATGCTAGATGTTTTTAAATATTTTCCTGCTCCATTTAAGGATAAAAACTAGGACTTCACAGTTAGTCAGAGGACTTCTTTCTCCTGTCTGCATTTCATACATAGTGATTAAGGAATGTGTGAAGGAGGAAATAGCCCAGGCATCCTACTTCAAGGAAGACATGCAAATCACAGGGTCATCTGTCTACCTAGAAATTAATCTCTTCCAATGTTCTCCCTATAAATGGTTGCACTTCACATTATTAACTGAAGCAGGAACTTAAGCCTTTTGCTCATAGTTCATATCAACACTCTAATGTTATTAATTAATTTAATACTTCATTTCTCGGGTTGAAGATATTGCATAAACTATCTTTCCCTATTTAGAGAAATCAATACCCATTTTCTTTGGTTATGGTTTTATTGCCTGAATTTTTGAAACCTAAATGATCCTCCATTAAAAGTGAGTTTTATATAAATTCTTATATTCATGACACAGGTCACACAAATAACTAGAAAGAGGAATTTTTTGCAAGTGACAGAATCTAATGCTTTTAACCTACAATTATCAAGCTTAGAGAACCCAGTTTCATGTGATAAAATTTAAAAGAACAAAGACAATTAATAAAATAAGAGAATTGCATACTAAATAGTTTCAGAAGAGCTAAATTCAATTCATCTATTTCAAAGCTATATTTGGGAATACATTAAGTCACAATAATGAATCTGATTTATATCCCTTTGGCCTCAGTTTTACATTTTGACTTCAAATGGCATTAAAGGACATGTATAAGCATTACTAGATTCATGCTGTCACCTCCTGACACTGCCAGAAGAAATTATCAAATTAAACACATTGACTAAGCACCCAAAAGCTCCATCCTTATGTACATAGCTACTTTCTCATTAAAAGAATAAAATTTTAGAAATAAAATGGGGGAAGAGAGAACAATCAAATTTAGATACTTCCCTTCTCTATTGGGAATTCAGAAACAACGGTCTGTCCCATTTCAGAAAACACAGTGGAACTGGAAAAGTTTCAGAGCAGCACACCAAGGATGATTAAAGTTATGGAGCTGTTTTCACACAGGAAAAAATTAAAACTAAAACTCCTCAGCATAGGAGGAGGTGATTAGAAGATAGAGATCTACAAAATCATGAATGGTAAAGGGAGTAACAAAGGATTGCTTATTCACTCTCTCTTCCAAGACAAAAAATCAGATGTCCCCTAGGTTCAACCTAAATCTTTCTGTTATGTACAAAGACACTGTCTGTGGGCTAACAGATTCCCAAACCACATAACGGTTTAAAATGGAGAATATCCTGGGAAAGTTTCACTGTACTGTTACATAGTTCTCGCACTCCATCTCTAGCCTACCACTCTCAGAGAGATCATAAGCTAAATGAACTTTTTGTCTGACCCACTATCACTAGCTTTACATTCTCACACCATATACACATATCTCCGGGTTTTTCCACAATTCTTTTCCTTTGGACACCATGTCTATACATACAGATAAATATAAGCACATAGATCTCTTTATATATATAAAAGCTGATAACAGAACAGCATCTTAAGAGATATCACATAAATGCCTAACTACAGACCTGATTCCATAAGGAGAAACAGTGAAGCTATAAGCCATTTAAATATGTGGGAGTAGAAAAGCTAGCAGAAATCAACCTTATTATAAGCCTGTAGATAATAAATCTCCACATCTGAGCCAGTCATCACAGTCTTTTTTTTAAAATATTTTTCAATAGTCAGTGGAGTGTACGTCATAATTGGGTCTGCTTTAGGTTGAATAAATTCAGATACTTACTTTTCTAAAAATGCTTTTATTTTTCCTCCTTTTTTAAAAGTATTAATTTGGTGAGCACAACTGCATTAAAGAATCAAGGAAATCACTACTTTGGAAAAATCCTGAAAACCCTTAAGCAAGAGAAAATACATAGGACAATGATTAAAGAGATAAGCCCTATTACATTGGGGAGGGGCAAGACATGTCAGGTTTCCCTGTATTGCATAATATGGGATTCTAAAGCACAAAAATGCTATATGACAGTCAAGAAGGTGGGCAGACCCTTTCTTGGACTGGGTATACTATCTATATTTTGACAGCTGTTAATTATGTGTTGTTACTTTTTTGTCTTAGTCTTGAGTAAATTTGGTGCTCCAATAAACAAGTGACCTTTTTCATTGACAGGCAGCTTCTGAGCAGGGAACTTTAATTGTCTTCTTTTATACAAATTTATACTATGCTATCATGATTTCCATTTTGATGCAACAAATGCCCCACCTCTTACAGAGTAATAGCATATAATTGTTAAGGTAAAATATAATGAAAGTATCAATAAGGTGCCTTCTTTTTCAAGGCAGGTTAGTGAAAGCTAGCAATAGCTAATGTTTTTGACTCTTTTGCAAATGATAACCCAGGTATACATAGGTATATAGTGTATGCATGTAAGTGAAAATTACTACCTTGATACTATGTTTGTACTGTGTTGTCAGAACATCTGACAAGTGTTTCCTAAAAGCATCAAAAGCAATCAAAAATGTTTATTTTCTCCCCTCTCTTGAGCATCCAACAAAATTTCTATAAAATGGACTTATATCCTAAATTCACTGGATTAACAATTCTGTGAATTACTAGAGTATTTGAATGCCACACTCAGAAAAGTCTCCTTTTGCACAAATTGCTGTCTTCCTCCTGACAGATTTTGGTAAAGTACTGGGAAGGTCTTTCTTTGTAAGCATACATGCTTCTTATTTATAGCTGGAGCCATTTTTTGACCTATGAAAATTTGAGTCTTTGACATTTTCTTAATAAATAATTGAATACAGAGAGGAATAAAGAATTTGCCCCTCCAGTAAAGCCCTTTCTTGCAACATATATATAGATGCTTCACAAGTAAAAAATCTTGATTGAATGTCTGTGCTTTCTAAAGGCTCGCTTTCCCCTCTCACCGCACATTCTGACATAGAAATCAATGATGTAATCTGGGAAAACTGCAATGAGAAGATATTATTGCATCTTCTCTGTCACCTTCAATTTATTGAAGAAATTTCTACTTAAAAATATCAAGTCAAAATTTGCCAGAACGTCAGTTACTGAGTGTTTTCTATTTAATCGTCTTATCAGTTCATTATACAGTGGAGAGGTTTTCATTCTGTGATGAATTCTTAGGTGGACTGATGCAAACAACATTTTTAATGATGGATGGACTAAAGTAACAAAGAGCCTTCAGACACACAAAAAGCATATAGGAGAACACAGACCATGGAAATTATGTCTGACTTTAAAAAGTAGAGGTTTTCTTCAGCTTCCATAGTACTTAGTTTTGATGAAAAATATAAAAGACTTTTTACCATTTGTTAGGAGTCACATGTCTGCCACCCTCCAGATAGCACTTTCTTAGTTTTCTAAATGAACTCACTAAGGAAAGGCATAGGAAATATAATATACAAATAAAGGCAATACTTAATGTTGCGACTACAGTTTTTGTCTTCTGCTCGCTCTACTGAATCAGAAATACCCATGCATCAAAGAAGTGTACTGTGTGCTTTTGTGTTTTCTCACCCTTCATTCCCAGCAGACAGGGAGCTGAAGCAGCCAGAGTTGTGTTGCTTCCTGCCAGTGTATTATATCCTAGCTGGAAACAGGACCACTATTTGTAATGCCAAGAAAAGTTCTCTCCAGAGTCAGCTGATAGAGTTGCAGTCTATAGACAAATAATACCAAATTCAGTCCCACAGCTCAGAAAACATCCCGTTTTGTTACAAGGGGTGTTGAATTTCTAAAGCTCAGTGTTGAATTTGGTTATTTCAAGTTTCAACTACAATAATGTGCAACTTGATGCAGAACCTAGCTTACCAGATGAGTATAGCTTGATAGTTGTCATTTGCCATTTTCACTTCTTAAAACTTTCAGTGTAGGCAGTGGTGCCTGGTATTCCTCAGTTTTTCCTTCCTTTCTGCTTCATTTTTCCAAAAGAGCTGAAATCTAAAATAGCAGAAAGCATTCGAAAGCAACAAAGAAACTGAATTTGTCATTATTTTTAAACTTCAGACTTCTAAATATTGTTATTTTTACCTTATTTATTGCCACAGTACTTCTAAAAATGCCAATCATTAACTGCTTAAAGCTTTGTTTATATTTTCAAAAGGGGCAGAGAATATAAATACCCCGAAAGAATATAGATTATAGACATAAGAATATATCTTGCAACACTCTTCACAGAAAAAGAACTCCTACACCCTTCATGAAGTAACGGATGACTCATGTCAAAATGTGTGTATGTGCAGCAGGTATGACAAATGTGTTCATCCAGAGAAAGTAAAAGATATAAAGGCAGCCAACATTGGGGAAAATTGTCCCTGAGTAGAGGCAGAAGACATTCAGGATGAGGTGAATGAAAAAAGCCTTTAAAGACAACTGTCATCTTCAGTGGTGCTGCAGTGCTTTAAAAATTGTGGAATAAACATCTGGTTGTAAGTACAACTTTTTAATCTTTCTTCTAGTGTGTTCATTTTTCATTAAAAATGTAACCCCAGAATTCTTGTGTTAGGGAGCAGGCAGCATGAATAGCATTGCTATTCTCAAGCACCACATGATGATACCAGCTGACTTCAGCAATATCTGAAGGAAAGGTGATGGGACAGATCTTCTGCATGTATTAGAATTGGTGATTGTTTTAATTTATCAATTCTTTTATTCTACCACATATACATAAAATAAGGTTTTCTTTAGCATTCACAAAGAATTTGGGTCCAACACTTTCTCCAGATGTTCCATTAGGTATTAAAATAATCTTTTTTGTTTAAATGAGAGATACTAGGCCAAAATAAAATGGTTGGGATGTTATTTCTGACAGTCCATGGGCTTTAGCATAGCCAGACCCAGGCTGAAAAGAAAGTTACAATTTGCCAACATATACATTCCAGTATGTGGCAATTACATATACATGGTTTTCAGCTTCACAATATAAATGTTGTGTTACACAACTATTTCATTAGGCAGTTTACTGTTTAACCATAGTATTTTACTATTTACTTTTACTTTTCTTCATAATATGTTGGGAGAACTAAAAAAAATTGGATGTGTGAAAACACATTACTCAGTATTAGTTACTTTAGAAGAAGACTAAATACTAAATAAAATATGTTCTTGTTTTAAAATAAGAAAAATGCTTCAGTGTAACAGCAACCCATACCATTTTTCTCTGGCAGCAAAGAAAATGTAGCACTGGCTTTTCAGGTATTGTAAACAACCAAGATTTCATTTGTCACTCCAGTGCTGAATTAACTGCCAGAAAAATAAGAAGTTATAACTAACCGGATAGGTTAAACTGCATGTTTTCTAGAAAGTAATTTGAAGTAAGCAGGCAAAATATTCAACCTTTAGCTGAAACAAATATTTCTGTTGTAGCCACTGTAAAGAATGAATTTTGATCAGCTTTCTTCTGAAGGAGAGACTGCAACATTCAATGTGAAGAGTGCACGTCAAAATGCAACCTCTTCTTTCAACATATAATGAACTGATACAGAGACTAAATATTTAGAAAAAAACCCCAAAACCTATCAAATCACTTCTTGAGAAAAGCCATTTGCTTACAAACACATTCTATTTTAACCTTACCATTACATGACAGACTATTCTTGCTTTAATTGGTCTTAATGAGTTCTGTAACCACTTCAAAAATAACATTTGAGCTTACTACTAAAAAACTAATTAAGACCTATTCTATAATGTAGGCTTTGAAGCATGTGCTGACATATAAACTCCCTCGTCCCCCTTTCCAGGAAATATACTGAAGCATTATCATGAACTTATTAATGTTCAAATTACTAACAAATGACAGTAAGATGACTCAATAGGTGGCTTATATTATCATAGAATCACAGAATCATTCAGGTTGGAAAAGACCCTTGGGATCATTGAGTCCAACCATCAGCCCTACTCTACAAAGTTCTCCCCTACACCATTTCCCCAACATCTCATCTAAACGACCCTTAAACACATCCAGGGATGGTGACTCCACCACCTCCCTGGGCAGCCTATTCCACTGTCTGACCACTCTTTCTGTGAAAAATTTTTTCCTAATGTCCAGTCTAAACCTCCCCTGTTGCAATTTGAAGCATTCCCTCTTGTTCTATCGCTAATTACCTGTGAGAAGAGACCAACATCAACCTCTTTACAATGCCCTTTCAGGTAGTTGTAGAGAGTGATGAGGTCTCCCCTCAGCCTTCTCCTCCTCAAACTAAACAGTCCCAGCTCCTTCATTCGTTCCTCATAGGATTTGTTCTCCAGGCCCTTCACCAGCTTCGTTGCCCTCCTCTGCACTCACTCCAGCACCTCAATATCTCTCTCGTATTGAGGTGCCCAAAACTGGACACAATACTCAAGGTGTGGCCTCACCAGTGCTGAGTACAGGGGGACTATCACCTCCCTACTCATGCTGGTCACACTATTTCTAATACAAGACAGGATGCCATTGGCTTTCTTGGCCACCTGGGCACACTGCTGGCTCATGTTCAGCTGCTTGTCAGTTAGAACCCCCAGATCCTTCTCTTCCACACAGCTCTCCAGTCACACCTCCCCAAGCCTGTAGCGATGCATGGGGTTGTTGTGGCCCAAGTGCAGGACCTGGCACTTGGCCTTGTTGAAGCTCATCCTGTTGACGTTGGCCCACCGATCCAATCTATCCAAGTCTCTCTGTAGTCCCTCCCTATCTTCATGCAGATCGACACTCCTGCTTAACTTGGTGTCATCTGCGAACTTACTGATGATACACTCTATGTCCTTATCAAGATCATCAGTAAAGATGTTGAACAGAAATGGTCCCAACACCGAGCCCTGAGGAACACCACTTGTGACCGGCCGCCAGCTGGATTTAGCTCCATTGACCACCACTCTCTGGGACCGTCCATCCAGCCAGTGCTTGATCCAGCAGACTGTTCGCTCATCCAGGCCATGGGCAGCCAGTTTTTCTATGAGAATTCTGTGGGGAACTGTGTTGAATGCTTTTCGAAAATCCAGGTAGACAATATCCACAGCTTTTCCCTCGTCCAATACTTGGGTCATCTTGTCATAGAAGGAGATCAGGTTTGTCAGGCAGGACCTGCCTTTCATAACCCCATGCTGACTAGGCCTGATCCCCTGGTTGTCCATTATATGACTTTTAATGGAACTCAAGATGACCTGCTCCATGACCTTCCCTGGCACCGAGGTCAGACTGACAGGTCTATAGTTTCCTGGATCCTCCTTTCTGCCTCTCTTGTAGATGAGTGTCACATTTGCCACCCTCCAGTCCAATGGGACCTCCCCAGTTAGCCATGACTTCAGGTAAATAATGGAAAGCAGCTTGGCGAACACATCTGCAAACTCTTTCAGCACCCTTGGCTGTAACCCATCCGGTCCCACAGACTTGTGTGCTTCCAGGTGGTGTAGCAGGTCTCTAACCACTTCCTCTTTTATTGTGCTGACCTCAATCTGCTTCCCCTCCCCATCTCCTAGCTCATGAGGCTGGGTGTCCAGGGAACAGCCAGTTCCACTGCTAAAGACTGACGCAAAGTAGGCGTTGTGCACCTCAGTCTTTTCCTCATCCTTTGTTACTATGTTTCCTTCTGCATCCAAAAAAGGAGGGAGATTTTCCTTAATCCTTCTTTTGTTGTTAATGAATTTATAGAAACATTTTTTATTATCTTTAACAGTTGTAGCCAAGTTGAGTTCTAGCTGCGCTTAGGCTCTCCTAATGTTCTCCCTGCATAGCTTCACTACATCTTTATAGTCTTCATGAGAGACCTGGCCCCTCTTCCAAAGGCAATAGATTCTTCTTTTGTTTTTGAGATCCAGCCAAAGGTCCCTGTTTAGCCAGGCCAGTCTCCTTCCCCGCCTGCTTGTTTTTCAGCACACAGGAACAGGCTGCTCCTGTGCCTTTAAGACTTCGCTCTTGAAGTATGTCCAGCCTTCCTGGACTCCCATATCTTTCAAGGGATTTTGTTAATCAGCCTTTTGAACAGGTCAAAGTTTGCCCTCCGGAAGTCTAAGGTGGCAGTTTTACTAACCCCTCTCTTTGTTTCTCCAAGGATCGAAAATTCAATCATCTCATGATCACTGCACCCTAGATGACCTCCAACCTTTACTTCCCCCACAAGCTCTTCCCTGTTCACAAGAAGCAGGTCCAGGAGGGCACCTTCCCTGGTCGGCTCACTCACCAGCTGTGTGAGGAAGTTATCCTCCACACATTCCAGGAACCTCCTGGATTGTTCCCTCTCCGCTGTGTTGTATTCCCAGCAGATACCCGGGAGGTTAAAGTCCCCCACAAGAACAACAGCAAGTGACCGCGAGATTTCTCCCAACTGTTTATAGAAAGCTTCATCCACCTCACTGCTTTGGTTGGGGGGTCTATAGCAGACTCCCACAGCAAGATCTGCTTTATTGGCCCTTAACCTAATCCAAATACTCTGAACCCTGTCATCACTATACTTGATTTTTGAACTCAATGTCTCTGTAGCATTAATTATATGTACAAAATTAAGTAACTTAAATTTTCTGGAAAGTTATTCAATCCCTAGATCACACAGCTGCCTTAAAGGACTACTGTGACTGAAGAAAACATTCCAGTTGAACTTTACAATTTTGTTATTTTTTTAATATACAGCAGCAAAATGTAATTTTGGTTTTTGGAATTATTTTTTGATTAAGGAAAAAGAATAAGAAAATATAAATCAACATTTCTCATAAACCAGGGTATGCATACATCTGTCAACAGGACAAACCATCATGACAACAAAGCTGTTTTGTACACAACATAGAATGAACAAAGCTGTAACAAGCTGCACACTGTCAAGACTACAGCTATGACTGCAAATGTACAATCTTATTTTATCCTGTGATCAGAGACCGCGTCTCCCTTTGGGACCAGTGCCTATTGCGTGCACAATACATGGGTAGATACTTGCCACTGGAAGGTATTTGAAAGAGGATTCAGGTTTCTTAATATGCTGCCAAGAAGCAGTTAATTAGTTACCATGAATTAAACACAATCTAAAATGAATGTAAATCATTTTGACACTCAAGTACCTACTGCTTAGGTGTGGAAAATAATGTTGATTTTTCTTTCTGAAGCATGAGTGTCTTGAAAACAGATTCCAGCATTTTTTGAAACCTCTCATCTGAGCCAGTAATTAATAACTTTATATTTCTTTTCTATTTTATGGTATGGATGTTTTTCTATTGTTCCTTTTTACCCACATTTGGCATGTAAAGTTTTACCTTTTGTGTTCCTGTTCAGCTGTGTGTTTGATGTGATTATAATCAAGACCAGACTTGATGTCAGCAACTTTAGCTTGATATTTTTCTAATCTGGTTGCTGCTATGTAAACTCAGTTTAGTCTTACTTCAAATGAAAAGGAGAAAATTTGAGATGTTCAATTACCTATGCATATAAAATAGAAAGCCATTTTATGAATGGACCACTTAGGTCCATTCTCTGAGTGGTGGTTTAGGAACAAGTACTTTTCATGATTTGTTTTTTTTCCAAATTGATTTTTACACTTTTCTATTTCAAACCTTTACTTACATAGTGATGAGAAAAAAAATGAATACCCAAGCATGCCATAGAATTGTTAAGCATCTTCCAGGACATTTACAGACTAGGAGCTGTCTATCTGTTATTAGTATAAACGCCCTAAAACTTGTTTCAGAATTGTGTGGTATGCTTACTTATGCAACACCAAAAGGTAACAAAGGCAGTATGATACCAATGTATAAAACTGCACCACTTGTGCTCAAAATATGCAGACATTCTAAAAGCAAAACTTGAAATTTCTCTTTTGTCATGGCAGGATTTAGGTTTTGACACAAAGGTAACAGAAATCAAATGGCATGTCATCACTGGGATCTGCCTAATAAAATTATATCTATTTCCTGCTGCAGCAAAGTTTGACTTCACTGAACTGCAAATATGAATTAGACTCCACTAACAGTCAGTGAAGAGTCTGTTACTCTTTCTAGGAAGCCATTAATGAATTCTGAATTAACCTAAAATAGAGGATATCACATAATGGATAAAATTCAAAATTAGCAAGATATACACTTTACAACTGCCATATTATGGAAATTTCCTTTTCTCAGTTCTTTGTAAATAAGTTGTGTGAGCAGCTAATGACTGCCACTGCAATCACTGTTTCAAACTGGTTCTCTCACAACTTTGCCAAAGGGATACTTCAGGTCAGCAACAGTGTGCAAGTATCACTTTCACTAGCCTTATTAGTATGTCATCGTGCCATACAGAATTACTGCAGTGAAGGTGTTGCTGTAAGGCAGAGAAGAGGTAGTAAAAGTTTTGCTTGAACCACCATCCCATTCTCCTGCTCATTGCTTTCAGTTCCCATGTCCCCACAGCAATGAAGCAGGTACTGTCAGTCTCCCCAAGCCCATTTGCCAAATGCAGTGAGCTGAACAGAAACTGTGTCTCTGTGTGCTTCCTTCAGCTGCAAATTTAGAGTATGCACATTTTCTCTTACCAACTCCAAAATGGAAATAATTAGAATTAAAAGTGGGGAAATGAGAGATTGGAGGGGGGTGCAGTGGGGGAGGCAGGGGAGTTCACAAACTTCCAAATACTCTCATAACCTGGATTAAAATTATTATTATTAATTATTATTAATGTTTCACTGTTCTTCAATTATTCTTTTCCATATATAAATGGTTTCATCTTGTTCTTTAATAGTCAAATCTGTAAATTCACTTTCTTGAAATTTTTTGAAGTTTTTGGATCAGTTCCCAAAACATTGGCATGTAATATTGTATCTCATCCCATGTGCTGAGTTATAATGGGAGTGAATCTTTTGAATTCCCCGAGAGCTTGCGTGTCGGTGGAAAAGCTGGTCTCTGCTCGGCAAAGCCACAGGGGGGCCGAGTCACCACAATTACTCAGAGGAACAATTGTGCTAGTGACTTTATTAACTGACCACTTTAGTAAGTGAATGGAGACAATTTGGCAACAATCAACTGATAACCATCCAGAGAATGAATAAAGGCACTTTGGTGATGAGACTGGTTTCCTAATAACCCATCAATGATCAACTGATCACAATTCAATTCGTACAAAACTTATACGCATGAATATATGTAAGAAAGAGAGACAGCAGAAAGAGGAAAGAGAAAAGAGAGGAGGAGGGGATAGGAAAAGGGGAGATCACCACCCTTGGATCCTGCGTTGTCGGAGAGTAGTGACCTTGGTCCACGTCGTGTATTGCTTTTATGTAGTCTTTCTTACGCGTGCACAATAGGTTGTTCCAGAAGGTTCTCATTTTCTCTGGCTAGTACCTGCGCAGTTAGGCAATTTCTGTCTCTAGGCAACAACAGGAGGGAGGGAGAGAGAAATGGCCCACCGCCCCACCTCCGCAGAGCTTGCTTCACTTCTCCCCCACAGGGCGTCCCACTTGAGTTGTTTGAGACATCCTCTTTATGAACAGTTTCTTGTTATGAAGAGTTTGTGACATATGGCTTTGTCAGTCAATAGACTTATGGTATCAATCCACTGGTTTATGGAAGAAAAAAGTACACAACTCAGTTCTCATGCATAAACAAGATAAGGCAATCCAGTAGCAATGCTTATAAATCAGACAACATGCATAAAAACGTATGTTTGATTATTCAGTATGAAAGTGACTGGAGAAAACTGGATGTCATGCTAAACGAGGCAGCTGCTAAAAATGGGTTATATTCCTCTTCCCTTTGTTCATCATGAAATCCATGTGTTTTTTAAACATCAAGTAAGAAACAATGCTCCTCTTGGCAAGGAAAAACTCAAGCATGCACAACGCAACGTCTGTACTTATTCTCTCCTTCAATCAGCTATGGAATACTGGAATTTCAAACTTGTTCCAACCAAACACGATACTCCTACTCAAGACAGAATTTTAAACATGCTGCTCCACTGAAGTGAAATAGTGATATTTCTTTACTTCAGGATGAAGATGTCAGGAACCTTGTACCATGTCCTTGAGGAATAAAACAATTTCTTTAGGCAATCTGTATTTTAAAACTAAGTAATCATTCTAGAAACCATAAATATGCCATAGAACAAATGCTTTTATGATCATTCCACAAACTGCACAAAGAGAAGATTTTTGGGTTTTAGCCAAGGTTGTTAAACTGTAGTAGAATTGTTTCTTAACAAAACTAAAAATAAAAATGTCTTCATTGTTCTTTGACAGGTTTATACTGAAAACCACGGAATCAAGTGGTTATAATACATAAACATGTTTATAATGAATAATTTGACCTGAGCTACTTACAGTTCAAGCTAGTTTACAGGATTACTTTTCAAAATTCAGTTAACCTTTAAACTTAAAACAAACAAATTTAGTAATGCTTTAGAAATTTCTTTCACACATACATGGCAGAAGATACAAACATCATTTGAATACAGTTGCCTCAGCCAAGTAGCCATAAAATACTTTAAAATTTTCAAAGGCTAAGAATTTGGTCTGATATTACTTTCCCTTTGCATTCTGACTGATATTCCGTATTTTGGAGTGAACAACTCAGGATAAGGACATTCATAGAAGAAACTTCTTGGAATGCCAATCAGCACACAAAAGCTGTTCTGTTTCTCCTTTGAAGACGTAATATTACAATTTCACAGACAGTGAAAGTTTTAAAACAGAGCATCCTCTCCTTGCAGTTTCCTTTCACCCTGATAGAAAACCTATAATTTATACCATATTGTCATATTAAATTAGGACATGATTCCCCTGAGAGACACACAATCAACTTCACACTACTAAATGTTAGTGGTACTGTTTCTCTTGAAGACAGCACAGAACAAAAAGCCCAATGGATGATTCTAAATGACAAGAACCATTGACAAAAATTCAGGTTTTGCTCAATATTTTGTAAAAAATTTGTGTTTTACTCCAACAGAATATCAGTGAAGAGAGGTAATGGATCCCCTGGTTATTCCAGTTAACATTGTGTTGTAGAAATTTTAGATCATTCAGTCTGTCTGGTTTCACTGTACCAAGACATTAAGTCCATTCTTTCCCCAAATGAGAAGTGACAAGTCTCTGATTTTGGTCTCAGGTCATCATTTGTGTGAGTGGTCTCACCTGAAACTAGATGCCAAGATTCTTTTTTTTCCTAAAGAATCAGCTTCCAATCTTCTAGTGCCCATATGACTTCCAGTGAACTTGAGGGCAAGTATTATTATCGTGTTATAATTAAAGCTATTGTAAATCGCATGGCCCAATATGAGATGGGCACACAAATATGATTTTTTTATAATCACTGAAATACTGATTCAAGTGAGATTGAGGACCACAGTAACTATTCCTTCCTTCCCCAGGGAAGTAACTTAATTGATGTACACATGGTGAGCATTCTTCAGCTGTGACGACATTGTTTTTGTAAAAAATATTTACATCTCCAGCTTTAGCAGCTTTTCTTAGATTCTCAGGTACAACAGTAACTGTAATTGTACTTTCATAACTGTCAATGCCAAAAGGGAACAACACTGTAATATATGAGACTAGTCACAGTTTTGTGTAGTGCAGACTGCTGTTTAATGTGGGACATTCTTTGCAGTCACCTTTTATTCAGTTACACAGAGCTCATCCCTTCCCATTTGTTTAAGTGCCAACTACAGCTATAGAGTACAGATATTGTTAGCATTACAAAATTATTTAGCTTTCAAAAAACCCTCTTATTCAGAGACAGGGGGGGTGGCCATAGTCAGCAATAAGCACTTTTGATGATAATACATGTTAAGGTGTGTAAAAGGATCAATCGGTCCTCATCAGACTATAAGCCATACAGGGTGACAGCATCAGTAAAACTGCAACAGCACAATAAGAAGACATACCCTATATCATTAGGGAACAGGAAGGATTTCTTGAACTAACAGTAAGGAAATGCCTGTAGTCATCTTGTGTTGAATCACCAGAACAGCCAACTGCCCCCCTCAAAAAAAATCCAAATGTTCATCAGAGAAGCTTTCAGTGGAGAGAAGTTATGATTCTCTATACTGTACAAAGTTTCTGTTGCCTTCTGTTGCCTTCTCTTCATGTGTTTATGCTTTTTAAACCTTTAGTATTTTGGTTTCCTGACTCTAGAGTTCCTTTAGTTCAATAATAAATTATAATACATAATAAAACAAAGCACAGACAAACTGAAAATAAACTTCTGACAAAGTAGTAAAGAAAGAAATATAAATATTTTAAATAAAAAGCTAGGTAAACCTACTTAAGCACACATTACAGAGAAGCATTTCTGTTGCTTCTATTACAACAAAAATCACAAAATCTGAACAATGGATTGTCCAGAGGCAAACAAAAGTAATATAATTTAATACATACTTCATATATATCTATTTTATGTGTTTATTGTATATTGTGTATTTACTGAAACAAACACAGAGTTGTTTTTTTTAAACACATACAAAAACTCTGGTGCTATGCCCCAATTTGCCAACAGATAATTTATGAATTAAAACTGCTTTACTTTTGTAAGTGCAAAAATGAGACATTTTTATTAATGAGCAGTAGGGTAAGTGAGCCTGGTGATTCTAGTCTATTTTCCAACAACTATTTCTTCTTTAACATACATGCACCACCCATATATATAGGGGTACCATAATAGCCCCCCTATATTCAAGTACTGGATCAATATTCTACTTGCAAAACTGCTTTTGGATTAACTGTTTTTGCATTCTCCCTCATCACCTGTCTGTTACCATCACTCCACTGGGAAGTCCTCACACTCCTACTCTTCCTCGGTTGTTCAAGTAAGACAGCTAATGCAAGTATTTTGAGAAACAAAAACCAAAAATAGCTAAGTTTTAGTTTATGCAGGTGTCTTGAGTCAATTTGGTTGTTTTTGTCTGGAATAGAGTACGGAGAACTCATGAAACTCACCCAGAAAAAAAAGGTCGAAACTGTAATTTTCAGCTGATGAGAAGCAATGAGCAACTGGAGATAGAAATGAAAAGACAGTAAGATCTGTCTATAGCCGCTATCTCAGCAGACAATAAGTCTAAGTATGCTTAGCGACTGAAGATCAATACTGGTTTCCACAGCTTAGCCTCATTTCAGTGTGGATCTGCCATTTACCATCTAAGTTATAGACATGATTGTGACTCTATCTCTGCATGTAGAACAGTAATTTGACAATGGTGACTGCTTATTTAGTTATTCTTAATGTGATAACCCTACTTGCCAGGAAGTCCTGCAGAGCAAAGATGAAGCACATTTGCGTTCCAAAAACCCTACAGTGATGCTGCTCCTCTGATGTCTTATGCAAGCAAATCAGTTATCTAAGTCTTTGTGAGCATAATATTCACACTCCAATAAGGCTAGAAATCGATATCAAGGAAACAAATAGTCAGGCTTGTTATCATCCTCTGCAATGTGTTGGTAAGAAAAGATGCAGCTGTATTAAACCACTAACCCCCTCCTATTATATAACAGGGGAACACAGATGCATCAAGGCTTAAATGGCTGACTAAGCTCCCTGGATTTTCTTTCTTTAGAAATTTTCCTGTAAAATTATTTCCTGTTCGATAAACTTAAGTGGGGACTCGTATCTGTGCATTTCTACAGATACTCAACCAGAATCAATATAGAGTCACATTTAGCCCTTCACTAGAAGGAAGCTCTAATCAGATCTTTTCTTAAGGGTTTCATTCTGATATTGTATTACAATCATATATTTCATTTAAAAATAAATAAAATAAAAAGCAGCAGGCAACTATGTGATAAACTATTAATGGGAAATTGAGCAGGTTTATCCCCTTAGAACTGCCCAGGGTGATTTTTAAAAAATGTGAAGTCTGCACTGAACACAATGAAAATTACACACTGAAACTTGACTAAAATTGATGAGGCACAATTACTTTTCAAGATTAAAATGGGGGGAAAAAAAATAGAAAGGTTCAGAATAAGGCCAAAATTAGAATGACAAGCTACAGCATCCTCTTTGAAAGTGCCTCTTCCCACAGAGCTCATCACTACTATAGCAAACAGCTAGAGAGGCCATGGCCTTAGGCAGAACAACTGGGTCCATCAGTTTTAATGTAAGCAATATATCCTCACACTAATGGGAATTATTTTTGTTTTGATGCATCACTTAAGTTTTATTATATTGAGAATGCCAGCAAACTTAGCAATAAGTCCACTGAAATCCTGAAACTATTATGTTTGCCAGGTTTTCTAGCAAATAAATTAATCTTACAAATTCCTCAAAACTAAAAACAATCTGTCAAAATTGCTGAGGTTTCCTGATTAAGAAAAAAATATGATTGCTTTGATGGGGATGCTGTGATGATATAGTGGTATAAATAAATATAGCCCAGCACCTCTCCCAGTTTAAACCTGCTCTTAAAAAAATGAGAATAAAGTAAACATCTGAAGGATTGAAACCAGTTTAGTGCTTTAGGAGACAGGTCCCTGACTCAGAACTTCTTAGGCTGTAATTTTGAAATTCTAAATGTTTCCGTTTCCATCTCAAGCACAGTCAGAGCTAGCGGGTGTGTCTGAGGGTTGAAGGAACCTTTCATGTATCCCAAATACACCCATGAGCTCTAAAACCACAGCTGACACTGGCTTGTATGGACTATGGTCTGAAGCATTCTGACACTGTGAAAGGGCATACCCAGAGGATATTATGGGAGAAGCCAAGCAATTTCTTGGGAAAAAAGACATGGATGAAAACAGGAAGGAAGGAAGGAAGGAAGGAAGGAAGGAGGGAAGGAAGGAAGGAAGGAAGGAAGGAAGGAAGGAAGGAAGGAAGGAAGGAAGGAAGGAAGGAAGGAAGGAAGGAAGGAAGGAAGGAAGGAAGGAAGGAAGGAAGGAAGGAAGGAAGGAAGGAAGGAAGGAAGGAAGGAAGGAAGGAAGGAAGGAAGTTCCACTGTTCCCTTCATTCATCCAGTGCGCATAACACCTCCACCACTATTGCCACAATTCATATTATACTACCCCAACCAAAAGTTTTTCATAGATGTAATCTGGGTGTGTATATCTACACTACCCACCTGGTTTATACAGAAGATAGCTGGAGTTCAGCTGAGACAGGATGAAGCTGAGGCTGTGTTGCAGTTGCTTAGTTTACAGAAAGAAAAAGAAACCACCACAGTCTGCAAGTTTATTCCCATGACCACCAGTCCAAATAACTATGAAAGAAGGAGCAAAATGTTTAACCACCAGAAATATTGCTCACTAACTTCTGGTCACATTCATCCTTCCTACACATTGAGACATAATGGACAAAATGAATGTGTCGCAGCATTCAGATAGTAGGTTGAGTTTGAAAAGCTAGCAGTTAGAGGTTGGGGGAGGAAGACAAGGAGGAGGAAAAGAATAAAACCCATATTTTTACTTTAAAACTGAAAATCACTACAGGAAAACAATTATGGAGTCCAATAACCTTATTAAAAGCATTTTTGTTAAAGTGACTGCACTTTGTCAGACTTCTAAGACACATTTATACGTAAATCTATATTATGCCATATCTTTATTTTTTAAACAGAACCAATGTGACAGTTTCCAAGTGTCAAAGTCTTTTTTAGTTATCAACACATGTATTATATTCCACATTTTTTTTACATTTCACACTACATGAGACAGTAAACTAACAGAACATAGTAGCTCACTTTCTTCTTACTCAATGCTAGTCTTACACAATGTAGTACAAAAACTAGCCAATATAAAAAAAAAAAATAAAAGAAATTATTGCATACTGGCTACTAACACTGAAGAAAAATAACAGTAATGATTTGTATGTAAGAACACAATTAATGATTTCCAAATACCAGTTTTATCTGCCAGAGAGAAAAAGTCTTCCAAGGTGAATCTGTGTTGTGTGAAGCTGAGTTCTCTAGCATCCAGCAAGATGGGTAGAACTGTAGACAGCAAGATGCCATAGAAAGAAGTCCAGCAACAGAAAGCCTGTGGATTTTCAGAATGCTATTGTAAATGCTATGATCCACTTACATAATTTTTCTATTAACTGGCAATTAACATGCAAAGTTCTGGCATAGATAAGGTGAACAGTAGGGAAGTTCACCCATAATGAACAGGAGAAATATTTCAACCTGAATATATTCAAATGGAAGTTATTTGATTCAATATTTCACTGAAATTCTGAAAAGGCAGGTTACCAGATTTTGAAATCCCCATGTGCAGCTTCTCACTCGACTCTTTTATTTTCAGTTCTATGACCAAGAACCTAAATTATGGAAAGGAATAGAATCTAATGACATATTTAGCTTAGACATATTGTGAAGATGTCTATGACTTGGCAGCATGCAATTAGAACTTCAGAAATAAAACAGCACAAAAGCACACATGCTGTATGCATTTTAATTTTCTATTTTATGCCACAGTGGCTGTGTTTTGTGGTTTCAGCTGAAGAGTTAATTACAGCTCTTCCCTTAGTCAACAACTGCCACCAAAAAGATCTGCAAAAGCTTTCAGCAGTATTCAAAAGGTATGGGGAGGAGGTAAGAAGGTCTTCAGAACTGGGGAATTTCTGTAGGTAGGAGGGATGGGAATAATAGTTCTTAAGCAATGAGTTTAACTCTCCTTTCTATATGAGGACATGGAGTCCTGTTTTTTGCTGAGTTTCTACAAGAGCCATGGAGCAAAGCACCCTGCACTGCAACAAGTATCTCCATAAATGACTAATATTTTCAAATTTATATGATGTTCACAATTCAATCATTTGCCTAAAATAAATTCTCCATGGCTAGGTTTACTTTGACACATGTTGTGACACGATGCTGCTTGCTATAAAAAACCCCAGAGAGAATAGCACAATTCCTCTGCTTAAAGAATCTGTGCTTCTATATGTGTATTTTTTAACTCTAGTGAAACAGTGGCAATGGCAAGTTATAATAATTAAAACCTACAACTTCAGGAAAGTGAAAGCTCACAAATTAGTTTAAACTAATTTTAACATATATAAACAAGCCAAATAAGGAAAACTTGGAACAATTTCTGATGTTTAATTTTATAACAAAAAAATCAAGCTCATTATCCAAATTTCCCCCAATACTGGCACTGTGCAAATTCAATGAAACTGAATTTCAAACTACATTTTATTAATAGCAGATGTGTACCTACAACTCTTCAGTGATGACAATTCAGACTTAACATCTACGAGATAGAATGGATATAATGCAGTGAGTAAAATAATATTTTCTTAAGGAGAAACAGAGTTTTTGTACAAGGAGCAGAGAAGCACTTGGTCCTTTTTATCTTTCCCTTCTTCCCCCCAGGGTCAGACTGATGAAAGAATAGACCTCTGCCCACCTGTTGCCATGTCCCTGGCTGACCCAACACAGAAGGTGGAGAAGCGACATACACAGCCAGTCAAAAGGCATTTTCACACAAGCAGAGCTGCACTTTGTGGAAGAACTGGATTATGATATTGTCATTGGGTCTCCTCCTCAGTTGTCTTGCAGACATGGAATATGGCAACTTCTTTAGTAGAACCAGATTCTTCATCACATGCTAATAATACTTTTCTGATACCCAGATACTAGGAGCCATTACAAATTGATCAGCACATGAGTAAGCCCAACAGTCTCTTCAGAGGACAACATTTAATGAAGTATAAAAGAACCAGCATTTGCCAAGCATCTTGTTTATTCATGCGTACCACATGTCACAGGTTATGTTTGTTCTAAAGGGATTAAGTACTAGCTGAGTTACTTACAAAGATAGTGGGGGACCTGGACCTGCCACATATAAAGTCATTCTAATGAATATCAGTAGACCTGAAAGCATCAGCACTCAACACCACCAAGCCCTTATATTTTGTTTGCTAATTAATTATAATAGCTTAAAAGTATTCTGAACTTTGTACAAAGTCATATCGATCTCACAGTTGTTAGATAAGCTATTCTAACAGCTGTTACATACTTCTTCCCCATAAATTTTATATTTTTAAAGATAATTTTAGTTAATCTGTAGCTATAAAAACACACATTATTTATAAAAAAAAAAAAAACATAAAACAAAAACCAAACCAAATTCTGAAACAAAACAAAAAAAAAGCCATAGCTAGACGCAAAGTAGAAAACTGGGCAAGAGGGAACACACAGATGATAAATTGAGCCAGAGAGTATTTTCTACCTATTTTGTATTGTAGCTTGTGTTGCTCCATGTGTTAGTGAATTTTCTGCCTTTACCTAGTGTAAAAAATAATACTCATAGCAATACCTGTGCAGCAGTGAAAGGATGCTTCTTAATACCTATGCATTGGGAGCAAACTACATTCCCTAGAAAGATGAATGAATCACTTTTAAGAGATTCCCTGTATTATGATGTCTATTTTGTTCTCTTTGGCAAGGACAACATAATTTGAATCTCACATGTGTTTTGACACACTTTTTTACTCAGTGGTATCTGGTATAGCAGTACATAAAACATGAATTAATGATTCACACAGCTCTGATGTCTGTGAGAATCATGTTGAAATATACTATTAACTCTGCTCAGTGTGAAACTCATGTTGAGAGCACGAGGGTGGTAACGTCTGTGTGTGCTGCAAGTATATTTTCTATTATGTGGGGGAGACATGGTATGTAATATTCTCTGGATTGTCATCAATGATGACAGGTTCAGGATTTTAAGATCCTAATTTACCGTCATACAATTAATATTTGATTTCAGAGACCTGTTTAAAAAAAAGTGACAAATTATCTATTCAGGATGTAGAACTTCCACAATGAAGTGAATGTTCGGTTTACATTACATACATTGCATTACATCAATTTTGTGTAAATAAATACACAAAAAGTTTAAATTATATACAGAACTGCAGAAAGACTATTTATGCAATAAAAAAAACACAAATAAAAATGTGAAACGAACATAATCTAGTGATATGGATGAAATCTCCCTGCAGTGTATTATCAAAATCACAAGTATCATATATATAAAGTATATATAGGTTATCCAAAAAGAAATTACACTACCAATGTACCCTTCTGTAGCTGCATTCACTCCTGCTGTTCCTTTAAACAAGCATCTTTTTTTCTTCTTTCCTATACACAAACTATTTCCAGCAGCCATTAGACTTAATCATGAGGGCAAAATAGATGGCAAAATCCTGCCCCTGAACCTATTAGGCTGTCAGGATCCTGTGATCCTTAACCTGGCTTTAAAGGAGAGCAGAATTGGGAAGTCACCTGCTACACTGAAGTAGTCAGCCAGGAGCACCCAGAAGTCTGAAGAAATTATCAAGATTAATGCCTTGGCTACTTCTGATCAACCCAACAGTGTGTTCGCAGCAGAATTTCAGTTCCATGAGGAATTCTGTGATTTAACCATTTGTTTTGCTCTGAATCAAAATGAAATATCACACGTGATTGATATTTTTTAATAGTTTAGATAAACCATACCCTTAGAAAATGAGGCAGAAAGAAGCATCAGGAGATTATTCTATCACCATTGCAGTAGACAAACATCAGTTATATCAACATTTGTGACATCTGTCTCACCTGTTCTTAAAAATCTTAATTAGCAGGACATTACAGTATCTCTGAGCAATCTATTCCAGTTCATTTTTGGTTTGATAATAAAATAATTCATATTTCAACATTTAACAACAAATATAATTTGGAAGAAGGAAATAAAAGCTTAGACTTAAGAAATCTTGAAACATTTTGACATTTTTTTCCTTTTAAATAAAATATCTAAATTAGAGGAAATACCAAGGAAAGTTCAAATTTGGTGGAATAATGCTTTCTAAATGAAAAACAAATCTGGACTTTTAAATATGATTTCCATCTATACTGTGTATTAAAACAAAAACCTCCTGCTAAGAATTGTACCATTTGACTTCCCAGTGGATTACAAATACAGAATTGCTCTTTGTCATACAAGAATTTGTATTTAAGCATTAGGAGACCAAAGAATCATTCTTAATAATAGGAATCCACTATACATTTCATCTGATCTATTTTAAAAAGGAGCATTATTTTTTCCACTGGGAGTGTCATTTCTTTCCACTGACTGTATCTAAGAAACTAGTTCTGATACCTGTGTTATAAGAATTTAAATTCTGAAGAGGTAAACCCTACTCAAGTTACCACTGTTTTTGCTGGACATTATTTCATGAAGTGCCAAATCTACTATTTTTCAGGAACATCAGTGTCTCAGAAGAACTCACTGACTGAACTAGTATTGCTGCACATCACACCTGGGTATTTTGCCACCAACCTCAATGTGCCTCTTGCTGTGTGAAGTCCTTTCGAGCAGTAACTTCCCTGCCAGCTTGAGCAGTATTAGAGAATAAAGAGTTCTCAGTGTCACAGCAGGTGAGGCAACTAACGGAAACTTCAGTCCGTGGTCTCTAGTTCTTACTGAATTTTAAAAGAGTTCTTATTTCAAGCCTTTCTCTATAGAGTTATGAAAAGTTTCCTATATATAAGTATATATCCAGGAGGGAAAAATGGGTGATGTTCAGAAAATCAATTATAATGGGTATGTTTCCTGTATGATTTGAGGCCATAAGGTCCTGTTTAGGACTCAAAAAAAAAAAAAAAAAAAGACGACAATACAAGGCTTTTAAACATAGTGTGTTCTGAAATGTGCATGAATTTTCACACACAGACTTTCTGAGAACTCATAACTGTCATAATCCTTGTCATGTCTGATTAAACAGCGTTTTATAGGGCTTTAATTGTATTTTATGTACAAGCTCTGTACTGCACAATGACTTTTCCTCCCTGTTTATTTTTCCATTAAGCTGTCTCAAGTGGGCTTTCTTGGCACTTCCCAGCTGTGTCAGGTAATCTTTGCTTAAAGATTCTGCTTCTCCAGTTCAAACAGGCAGACTGGGATTGATTATTCTGAATTATTCAGTGCTGCTGCTACTGCTGAGTGATACTTGTAGATCTGTTGGCAAGATATCCTGGAAGAGGGTTTTTATAGGCTTTCAGGTGTTCTGATAGGGTTCCAAACTCCTGATGGTAGGCATCATGTGTATCTACCAGCTTCAAACCTTGTGGCCTGATCCTGTATTTTTCATGCATCCAAGACCCAGCGGCACAGTATGCCAGTCCCTGGAACGAGGCACCTGTGCATAATAGCATAATGTATTACAGATCACCAGGACCCCATCAATTTCACTAGAATTTTTGAGTGTTTTTAGGTGCCTTCTCCCTTCTTGCCTGCTGAAATGCTTTGAATTTTTTTTCTAGGGCTCTACAGTCTGGGATTTTTTTTTTCCTATTGACACTATGTGTTTGTTTTTAAATGCTCAAACAAAGCAGGATTTAGAACTTGGTTAAAAAAAAAATGCCTAGAAGTATTTTAGTTGGAAAGATTCTGAACTGCTCAGAGAATAAAAATATTTTTAAAAACCCCTTAGTAAATATAATTTCTTAAAAAAACACCAGAACTTGGCATCATACTGTCACTTACCTTGTGTAATTAAAAACAAATGGGGGTGTGTGGGGGGTGGGGGGTCAGGGGTCAGGAATTTTGTGTTTTGGAAGGGCTGTTTGTTTTGAAAGATAGGGCAGGAAATTAAAACTGGGAAAAAATATATAGTAAAGAGAAAAAATTGTAATTGCACAAAGCCAAATCAGAGATAAACAGTTTTAATCAGTTAGAGTGTATACACTCTAGAACAAATATAATTCTCTGCAGTTTGCAGGTTCCTTGGTTTGAAATATGATGTGGGTATCTTTCAGCAGCTATAGTTAGAATAAGAAGCAATGGATAAATCATCAGAAGACAAATGGCAAACAGTAGGTAAATTAATTTCTGAAATGGCTTTTCAACTTAGTAGATATATCAATTATAACGCAATCATTGCAATTAAGCAATAATACAAGAAATATGACACTTTAACTGAGCTAAATATTAAAAGAAAGCTTTTTGAAATATTATTTAAACATTTCATTTATATATGTCTTTCAGTAAGGAATGCATAAAAAGAATGCAAATAGTTTAAAATAAATATTACTTTCTCCTACTAATACACAGTTCTCTCCACATTTTTACTTCTTTCATTCAGACAATTTATTGACTAATGTGGTGAGTGAATTCATAGTAATTAACGATAAAGAAAACATAGGGGGCTCAGATAGGCATTTCCTACACTTGTACATGTTTGCCACGATACACTCCCAGTAGTTTGCCCATTCCTGTTTACATGGTTCCAAGTTTTACTACTTCGATGGAGCTGCCTACCCCTTTCCTTTCTCTTTCTGCATACTTTCTATACATTTTCCTGATTTTAATTAGCCAAATAAAATGTTTTTAGATATTTGCAAGTGGAGATATAGGAAGAAAGAAAACCATGGATGGGGTACAAAGGCAGAATAATCATATTTGAACAGGTGCACAACACAGAGGTTTTCCAGACAGCTGGTTGGACTCAATTGCACTCCAAGTCTATTAAACCCTGATGCCTCCTGATTTAATGAGAATACATTATAAATACTAACACATTTTTGTCTAGCTTGGCATCAGTATGTCTGTACTTCCCCCTCGGACTTGGCAAATTCTGACTAGGAAGAAGATTTCTTTTAATGCTCTTTGATTAAATATGAGCTTCTGTAAATGTAATCCTCTTTCTCTTTAACACAAAAATAATCTAGCCAGAGAAACATGCAATGAACAGTTCACATTCTTACAATTGCTCTGGACAAGAATTGTTATAACTGAGAACATGAATTAACTAAATAGGAGCAAAATGGTACTGAAGAGTTTGCCAAGAGTGAAAAATTTAAAGAGGCATTTATTATTTTGGGGACGTGCAATGTAAAGGAGTTAAAAAATAATTTGTTGTTAAGAATATATATGTATAGTCCTACAGCTCATCACGATATTACCTGGGGGCTCAAATTAATGATTCCCCTTATGGAAGTGTGAAACTAAGACATCAAGTAGACCAACATACCCAAAATCACACAAATGTGATGCTAAACCACAAACTCACCACAGATTGCCTTTTTGTCTGATGAATTATCTACTACTTTGTCTCCCTTACAACTCTCAAAAAATGTAAATTGAAAAATAATACCGAAACTATAGTGGGTGACAGTGGAAATATCAGATCCATCCATCTATACAGAAAGTGACACATACATTTTCTATAGATCCATTCATCTCAGATAATACTCATGAGGTGGATAGTTAAGTACTACTACTTCTGTAGCGTGGCTGAATGGTTCTTGACATTTTGACAACATATCAGCACTATTTCCTCTAAACATCAGATGTCTACAATAAGACTCTCTTCTTACACCATTTGCAGTAATAAGTCTGTAGGTGCTCACTGATCCGTTAAAACCTACATATATCCCAAAGCTTTTCCCTAAACTTTTCAAAATTTATGTGTTTTATTTTTGGAATGAGCATAACATTTTCCAATGATTCTTCATGCTATGCCCACAATTTCTTTCATATTATTTAATTTATATTTATTATTAGGCTGGGAGAGTGGGCTAACAAGAACTTTATGAAGTTCAGCAAGGCCAAGTGTAAGGTCTTGCACCTGGGAGAAAACACAGAAGTGCAGCACAGGCTGGCATCTACCTGGCTGGGGAGCAGCTCTCTGGAAAGGGACCTGGGGGTCCTGGTGGACAACAAGTTCAATATGAGTGAACAGTGTGCTGCAGCAGCAAAGGAAGCCAACAGGATGATGAGTTGCATCAACCAGCAGAGACAAAGAAGTCATTACCCCACTCTACTCAGCACTTGTCAAGCCACACCTGGAATACTGTGTTCAGTTTTAGTCCCCACTGTGCAAATAAGATGTGGAGAGGCTGGAGAGGGTCCAGAGAAGGACCACAAAGATGATCAAAGGACTGAGAAGCCTGCCCTGTGAGGAAAGGCTGAGAGAATTGGGTTTGTTCAGCCTTGAGAAGAGAAGGCTTAGTGGAGACCTTACCACCATGTTCCAGTATTTAAAGGGTGGCTACAAAGAAGATGGAGGTTCCCATTTTACAAGGAGTCACATGGAAAAGACTAGGGGTGATGGGTACAAGTTACTCCTGGGGAAATTCTGATTGGACACAAGAGGAAAATTTTTCACAATGAGAACAATCAGCCACCAGAATAATTTCCCCAGGAAGTGGTGGATTTCCCAACATTGGACACTTCTAAGATTCATCTGGACAGGGTGCTGGGCCATCTTATCTAGCCCATGCTTTTGCCAAGAAAGGTTGGACCAGATGATCCTTGAGGTCCCTTCCAACCTGGTATTCTATTCTATTCTATTCTATTCTATTCTATTCTATTCTATTCTATTCTATTCTACGCATTAAAACTCAAATCATTGCAAAGTCTGCTGCATACTCAGTTTTCATTACAATTTGTGTCCAATTTAGTATTTTAAGCAAAACCAATTTTGCAGCAGATATAATGTTCCAGATCTATTTCGGTTGAAGTTAAATTTTACAGAATTAGATAGCGGTATGCTGAATTTGTATACATACATACTTTATTATTCTATCTTTTCTTGCATTAACAGATTAGCATGGTTTTCTACCCTTGCAGCTATCTGCAACTCACATTGCATGTATAAGACAATAATAACAAGCTTGGAATTTTGCTTAAATTGAAAGAAAATCATAAAAGAAAATTACAAAATTGTAAACTTGACATTTCTAATAACTTTTGTAAAAAAAAAAAAGAGGTGCTGCAATCTCTTTACAAAATCTTGTGATGCAGAAGCAGTCAACAGACTTCACGTGTCTTAGCTAATGCATTGCTGAAGTGAGACTGGGAGTGTAGTAGATCTGCAAAGATCATTCAGGTAATAACTCAGCTGCTGAAGCTAAAGCACATTTAAAAAAAGACATTCATATCTGGATTGTTAAGTGAGTAGACTGGCACAAAAAAAAAAGTGATTAGGCCCAGATTTTAGTCAGGAACTACAGAGAGACAGCAGAAAAAACTGATGAAGCAGTATCAAGCAGGAAATATGTAATGGGTCCAAACTGACCATTGGCAGTATTTGGGGGAGATGTAGCAGTTAGTATTAGGTAAGACAGCATAGAGTTTAGGGGCCTTAAATAAACCTCTTAGCCTTAAACTCTTTGGAGAAAATATTGCAGTAGATGTACATTTTGCATTCATGGAAAAATACTGCTTTCCAACTGAGAGAACAGAGAAGATACATGTTCCTGAAGGTGATGCTTTGAAAAAAAAATACAGTCTTGATATAAGTTAACTTCCTCAAAACTTAAAACAATTAAGCTTTGGCTTGAGAGCTATTATGCGTTAAGCTGAATCATAATTCAACCTAATGTGAAAGACAAATATACACTTAGAACAAAATGTTTAACTATGTCATCAAGTGTCTTCAGAACAAAGCACTGGGGCTATATCTTCTCTGCCACATGGTAACAAAATCATTATATATGTGTAAAAGCATAATAGAAATGGTAAAACTTGTATGAAGAGAGAATGAAGAACAATGTCCAGGTATGGAAACCCTGGAGAAATGGGAAGAATGTTTATAAGAACAACATGTCATCAGGGTCAAAGCACATCTCCATTGAGCATCTCAGGACACCTAGATTAGGGAAACAGAGAGGACAGCCTACACACAAATTAAAACAAAGATTTAAGGGATGAAGAAATGCTGGAAAAAAAGGTAGAGAACAGAGATTTTGTACCCTGAGACATCTAGATAAGAAAACAAATAATCAGAGGTGGGAAAAGATGGACATGAAAGGCTGCAATCACCATCAGCTCCAAAAGAGAATAAAAAATGTCTCCGTTTAAAGCAAACCCTCTGGCCAGTGAAAGAACCACCCAGGAGGCATAGGTGGTCTGACTAGCTGATGGTTTTTGTCCAGTGTCTCTTTGAGTGAAATCTTGGGCTGACTTCTTTAATATAAGCCTTTTGGTGCCTGAATGCTGAACAAACCTCTTGGACAAGTTTTATGAGTTTGTAGGTATGAGAATTTAAGAAAATAAGACTGGTTTTGTTTTAAATTGGTCACCTTCCTCTCCTAGAAAATCTCACCTTGAGAGTTGCTTTTTTGCTAGTGTCACAACAGAGTTTCCATCACAAATATACTCAATTTCACAGTGACAATAATTCATACTTGTTTTACTTCTAACCTTTCTATCCTCTCTGTACTATAGCCTGAATTCAGCTCCCCCATCTTTATTTTTTTATCCTTCCTGAATAGTGGTTTCAAGAGTAGGACATCAACTCACTGTTGTTTTCAGTCTTATTCCCAGGATACAGTGGGCAACCAGATATTGTTAGCAAAACAGATGTAATGTGACCTCCCCAGTCATTAGTTTTCTTTCTAATGATATTCTGTATAATTACACTGATACCAGGATAAACTCTGCAAGACACAAAAAATACTTTGGCTTATAATAAGCAATAGCATTTATTGCCTCTGATAATATCAGAGACTTCATTGCTGTGAGCAGGAAGCTTTGATATTATTACCCCTTGGACAATTGTTACTTTATTTAAAAGTCTGGGAAGATAGAATTATTTTTACTAGACAGAGGTCAATGGAATCAGAGGTATTTTTTTTTCCTCTTTCAGGTTTATATCTAACAGTGGAGTTACAGTGCAGTTACATTGGAGTTACAGTGCAGTTACATTGGAGCTACAGTGCAGTTACATTGGTGTTACTCCATGGAAAGTTGTTTTTTGGAACTGTGTTTGTTTGTTTCTTGTCTTTTTTTTTTTTTTTTTTCTCCTTCCCTCTAGCTGCTCCTTGAATTACCAGGTGATATCCTTAACACAGTGACAATCCCTCTGGATCATGCCAGAGTATTATAATACTACTCTTTTCACGGATCTAAATTAAACCCACTTGATATCTACATTTTCCCCATCCCATGCAGCAAGAAGTAATCCAGTCAACATTCTACATAAACTACTTGTTGGACAATTTGGTTGAATATTTGGAAATCCCTTGACATAAAACCCTTTTTATTTTTTTTCTCCCCTTTTTTCCACCCATCTTCATCCAGTTATGGCACTAAATTTTGAACACTTCTCCATCCATATAATGAAAAGCACACTGGTGACAAAATCTGCAAGCTTGGAAACAAAACTTATATTTGAATGAATGCTGGTGTGTAGTTAAAACTATTTTGGAATTTATCTTAGGAAACAACTATTAACAGAGTTTGGAGATAAAAATAAGGACTGCAGAAGCATCAAGTTCATGTAGATGGCTTATTTCAATAGACAAACATCTTTGTTTTGGAATAATAACTTTTCCTATCTGGATAAGAAGCGTATAAAAATTCAAGGTACGAACTTGATTAATTTGAGTAAAGAACAAAAATTTGACCTACCAGTCTATCATAACTGATCACTCATCTTTGGCCCTGTTTCCTTCTACCAATGTCAACAGTAGAACTTCTTTTTATTTGAAGCTTTTTATTTGGAGCTTTTTAATATGCTTATTTTAAATATATATAATTGCTTGTATATCTAATAACACAAATCTGGAATGCTAACTACAGCACAGAAAGTTCCTATTTTAATGTAAACAAGTTAATTTTATTTAATATAAACATTTAGTCTACATACAATCATGTGCAATTAACACAGAATCGTTTAGCTTAATACAACTGCAATAGCATTCAATTAGCATATTCAGATTCTTAAAAAGCTTCAGACACATACCCTTGGGTATTTTTTATTTGCTAGATCTTTCTAAGATTATGGATATTCATATGAGAATCAGATGTTTGCATAAGAATGAAACGTATTCGTTCCCCATACAGTATTAAAAAGACTATTGATTTTATTTTATTACAGTTGTTAGCTTGAATATTGTATTAAAGGGACATGCTTTAGCGTTCTGGATTTGTTTTACTGATTTCTAAGAATCTGTTTAAAACTGAGTTTCAGATTATCTCTATTGTCCTCATGTCAGCAGTTCTTCATAATGAGTATATTGACATAATGAGTATAATGACAGAAACCAAAATATCCTGTCCTCAGCAGGGATCAAAATATTACAGGACAGAGTTGCAGGTTAAATACACTTCACAGTTCATAGTTAGCTGCACTGTAGCTTTACTCATATCTCAACACTAAAAATGTTTTGGAAAGAAAGAAAGAAGTAGAAATAAAAGTGATTTTGTGACTTTAGGGGGAAAAATTCAAGAATCAGTTTTAAAAATGAACTCTTCTGTTTGGAGATAAAAATGCTTGTATAAAAAGACAGTATGAACTGTAAGTCTGAAATCTTCCTCAGGCCTGAATATTTTATTTCTGCAAGTATTTCAATGCAGAATTTTGACACTCCAAGTGACTTCTGACTACCCTGGCAAGAGGTGTATGAAGTAATTTAAATATGTGCAAGTATAATTTATAAAGCAGTTGCATAGAGAAACAGATTTCAGGTCTTATCAGACACTGTAAACAGTTATTTTTGATACCTACTGTCAACATTTCATCTGCAAGTATCTCTCAAAGTAGCCAAAAATTGACATACAATATAACAGATGCATCAGCATATCTCTGGACAAATTTATTATGCAGCCAGACTGTTATTTCACTCTTCATGATTGTATTGTCACTTACATACACAATTTCTATAATGATTTAAAGAATTCATAGAAATAAATTTCATTACAAAACATAACTTTTAGGTTCTAAATTAACTAAATGGTTTCCTTGCATTGCATCTGTCTATAGTTATATTTTTTCCAGTATCTCAAACTATTCTTCCTCTTTTGATACTCATTATAAATAACTGCAGGATCAAAACATTATTTTTTTAAGTTCAACATCAGTTACACATTTCAGAAAGCTGAGAAAAAGCCAAAGCAAATGTTATGTTTCTATTTAGAGTTCTGTTATATTACAATCTCTTTGCCTCACAGGGGATAGATGATTCAGAATTACAAAATTTCCGAGGACACAATTACTTGGTTTGATCTCTGAAATCAAGATTACCTTAAAGTCTCTAGAATTAATCAAAATTAATGATAAATAATTTTACAGGAGTCAAAATGAAAGAGAAAACTCCAAACTTTCTCAACATGAATTCCTATGATTCATAGGAAATTAAGACCTGTAAAACAGAAAGCTAATACAAAACTGGGAGCCAATTGACAAATATAGCAATGTCTATAAATAAATTGCTATCAAATAATATATTATAATTCCAACTTTCAATTTAGTAAAAAAGGTTTCCTAGCATTATCTGCATAGAAGAAGATGTCAGTAACAAGGTTGGAGCTGTCCGTATCAGGTTACACAGCCAAAACAACACAAAATCTGTGTACACTGCTCCTAGTCAAAGATTTCTAAATTAACATGAAATTATCCACATAAAGACATCTGAACTCCCAACTACTGACAGAAATATTAAGATCACCTCTGTAGGATATCCGAGTATAAATAAGAACCAAATGTAGAAGTGGTCAAATTGTGTTAAGAACAGATCAGTAAAAACAACACAGTTCAAAAAGTATCAAGAAAGTTGATGACAAAAGACAACAGCAAGGACATTACAGCAGCATTCTCAAACCACAGAAAATCAACTAAGGTACATCAACTTTTTTTTTGTATGATACAAAGCCAAAAGTTTAGATAAAGGAGGGAACACAGAGCTAAGAGAAATGAAGTAAATAAACCAGAACCAAAATTAACTCTGCAGAAATGTCAGGAATAAAGCAAAAAAAAAAAAAAAAAAACAAAAAAAACACCAAAAAAACCCAAAAAACCACCTAAACTCAAAACTATAATGAAACAGAGAGCAGATTAAAAAATTGTTGTGGATAATATCATAACATATAACAGATGAAGCAGCTGTTAAAAGACATGTTGATAAAAGGTTTTATGGGCTCAGTAAGTTACAAGTAAGCTGTTAAGTTTCCACCACCCAGACAGTCTGCCCAATAGAAACAGGTTGTTAGTAGAAGAGAAATTTGCCAATTCAGAGAATACTTTTAAGACCACATAAACAGATAAATATCAGAAAAAGAAATTGTCTCTGACAAATTTATCTCACAGAATTAGGCTCTGTAATATATTATAGCACAATCAAAGGTCTGAAAGATGCAGTTAAATGATCAGTATTTGAAAGCTACAGGAAAGAACAAGTTAATGAAAATATGATGAAAATTCAGAATACTTTAACTTACTAAACTCTAAGATTTGAATCAGGAAAGGCTCCAAAACAATGATGAAGTAATATATTTTGAGCGTTAAAAGAATGGGAATGTATGAAATTGCAAGACAGCGTGAAATATACTTCTCTAAAGTGTTTTGAGGTATCATTTTAGACAGAACTAAAAAATTGTTAGAGAGAAGGTTATGGCAGTCTATAATTAGGACTTAGATGATTAAGCAGTATTAAGCAGGTATTACAAGAAAAGCAGGTAGGAAAGTACAGTTACAAGTACATAGGAGCAAAAATTACTTATGGTAAACTTCATGTATTTCAATACAGCATTTCTCCACTTCTATCTCAACTCAGAACCATCTACAATGCATATCTTCAAGACAAAATATATTTCCATGATGATACGGGGATGGAGCTCAAAAAACTCCAGAGAGATCTCAGCATTTTTATGAAGGAAAATATCAAAAGCATGTTTAGTATTAAATGGTAAGCTTAGCATTCATGGGAAAAATCAAGTTTCCATCCTCAAAGATATGCAGAAAAGGAGGAGTCAAAATGTCAAAGGTGTCAGCAGTGAGGTTAGGATCTCAGAGAGAATTCTCTGCTGTATGAGGAAAGCCACTGCGGAAACAGATGAACAAAAGACTGAATACTGAAAAGTCAGTCAAGTGTCATTAACAAGGCATCCTATTTCCTCCTCTCCTTCAACAAAAACAAGTTCTAGTTCTTGTACTTGAATGCAGAAACAACCAATAGTAACAAGGCTATAACAAGCCTGTTTATCTGTAGTCAGCATCTCTTAAACTAGAAGGGATTCTAAGCTAAACTATGAAATTCCTGTTCTACTGTAATACATATTTTAAAGGAATGGTTATAACAAAGTTTGCTTTTTCTTTTTGAGATATTCTATAGCCTGAGATCAATGTACAAGTGAAGTTGTGCACAGTGTACCAAATTTACACAGAAAACTCAGTTTTCTTGAGATTTCTGAGTACTTGCAAGTCTCTCACAATTTCAACAGCACTTACAATTTCAATGGCACCTACAACACTTATTTCTCCATAATTCACAGTACTACCAGTAAGCTCTACTTCCATTTCTCTTTGGAAAATTTCAAGAATTAATATGTAATATGCACCTACGAAAAATGAAGAAAAATTATATAAATATCAGAATAGACCAATAATAGACAGTAAGCACTGGAATTTCACAGATTCCAACCAAAGATTTATAAATTTGCAATGGTACATTTCTAATCTTGTTATAGGCATTTTTGAAAGGCAGTCAATATTGTTGTGTATGAGGAGATTTTAATCATCTGATGAATGCTAATTTGAATATCTGGAATCCAAGACCTCAGCTTTTCCTCCTTTCTTAGAAGCTCTTCAAGATCAGAAAGAATTGTGATCTTTGCCCTGTACTGGGAACAGGCTCCAAGTGCATCTGTGTGTTAGTTTAAATGACCCACTTGAAAACCTTATTGGCCTCTAACACATCACCTGTGTTACTTATGTAAAGAGTGAATTTAATTGTTGCAAAGATCAGATGCCAAACACCAAGTCACAGCTGTTCACTGAACAGATGGGAAAGGTTATGGTATTTGAATATTTCATTATTAGTGAGACAGGTCACATAACAAGCCATAAATCATCTGTTTACAGGCACTTTATTTGATGTAAAAGGTGAGGGTTTTTTGTTTTTACACCTTGAAAGTTTTCATCACTGACAAAGTCAGCCATCTTCATACTGAAAATATCAGCAATGTGCAAATTATATCTCAGAGCAAACAGACATAACACGATGGTCGATGCCTAGGTTTTTTTAGACACACACTTAAATCACATATTTACTAATATTTCTCATATACCATGTAACTAGTATATATGATACCATACGTGATAGGAATAAAAATGTTCTTTTTTTTTCAGAGTGAAAGAGGATGTGGGTATCCTACAACACCCTGTCCATAAGAGTTACATGGCCCCTTACTAAAGCAATCAAGTATCGCACAGAAAATACTTAATTTTTAGAGTAAACTCAGTAAGGTTGATTTCTATTAAGCTTTGTAAGACTTTTGGATGAATTTAACAAAGAATAACTGAGGTTGCCAGTTAGAGGCATAAGGTCTCTGGTACTTAGTGAGCTGCAACAAATGAGAGAGAGACCATCTGAAAGCAATGAAGCTAGGCAGCAAGAAGATATAAATTTGGCAGGAGGAGAAATTTTCCTTGCACCAAGGACAGAGATTGGAAAAAAAACCCAAAAAATACCACCATGTATTCTGAAACAGACTTCTATTCTGAGGGCCCCTTTAACATGCTGGCTATGTCCAATCCTGCTCTAATCCCGATCTAGAAGGTAAAGTTAGTTGCATTAGGAACTGACCATTTGATTTGTATTTTCACTACCTGTGGCTTCATCACCCTATCACCCTCAAGCTGAGCAATCCTATCATTGCTCATCCTAACTTATACTCATGGGAAGGATAGTAGTACTATAATATTGCATTATGTGTGGCTCACTCTGGCAAAAACGTACATATCCATTTATATTTTACTATTGCCTAGGGCTAACACTGAGAAAATGTATTTATGATTTTTGTCCTATTGCTTTTTTTAAGCTTTTGAAAGAAAAATAATAATAGTATATCACAGAAAACACAAAGAAAAAAATAACAGCATACATAATAGAAAATGATAAAAATTACACACAGGCTGTTATCTAAGTTTCGGTTTTATAGTAACAGAAGACTGAGCTGCAGTATGATCTGAAACAGAATTTAAAACAGAGAAGATACAAGTCATGGATACTAAATTTAGGAATATAAACCATTTACAGTCATCATCTAAGAGAGATGAGATAAATCAGTTGAGCTCTATCTATCGTTATACCAATGGTTTACACTTTGATATATGATCTGTGCTTGCAGTCCACTTTTTTGTATTTACTCAGTTTCTTTATCCTATTAAGAAAAAGTGACTGAGAAAAATACAAAATTATTACTCCAACTCTGTAAAACCCAGAAGTCTTGAACCATAAATAACCTAGCTTCGTAAACCAAAGACCATTTCCTCCACAGCACAATCAGAGATTTAATTAAAATAGAGACTGAGAGTACAGAACTTTAGGGTGAAAATGTACCATTGACAATTTTGCGTGAAAAATAGGAATGGGATACGGTGAGAGGAATACTGATAGGAAATGAAAGATTTGAAGTGTGCAAAATGTTTCCTCTTCATAAGGAATCACAAACTTAAAAGGGCCTACTTTGAACACACTGACCCCTACCAAATTCTGTGTTGTGATAAAAACTACTGAGACCTTGATGTCATAACTGTTTAGCTTGATTTTCAAAAACAACTTTAAGAAAATCCAAAATCAAGTTTCCACAAGTTTTATTAAAATAGGTGGATGAGGCATTGGATTTTCAACTTATCCTTCCATTCTCATCTTGTTATTTTTTCCTAAGTCTGACATAAATTTCTTCGTATTGTCATCAAAATACTTCAGGGAGTGGTGAGGAGAACAAAGGTGAATTCAAGACTAAAAAGCAACCATTTTTCCAGATAGCTTAAATATCTGAATCTTGATAGAGCTCCGAACACAGAAAGCAAAATGCGTCTCATGCTTAGGATCCCCACTTTGACTTTCATAATCTTATGAGTTATATGACATTTATTGGTTTTTCTTTTTTAATTTTAATGGCTGGTGGATGAGAAACCACAAAATGCCAAAACAGAAGGAAACACATGGCATTGCACACATGCCTCCTTCAGAGTCCTTCAGCATGCTCAGACAGCATTGCTATAGGACATCACCTTGGGCTCTAGTGATATGACTCAAAATATCATCCTCATAATCATTTGGACTGATGTACAAGAGATCATTACAAAACAAGGCAAAAAATTTGGGAAATAAATCAAAAGATGAGATTAACTTGACATACAATACAAAGGTTATAGAATATTTTCCCCTATTACTTTAATAGCCTAAGATTTCCCCAAGGAAATGCATCCATTTATGAACTTGTCTCTGTAAAATATTATCTTTTTTTAATATCTGACAGTCATATGAAAATAATCTAATGTCTTGATTTGGAGTCAGCAGAAATCTATTATTTCTGTTAGGAAAGTGAAAAGCATCTCACCTCCTCTTTAAAGGCACTTCACTAGAAGGAGTGAACTGGCATAGAACAAAAAGTGATTTAGTGTTTGTCCTTTAGGATACAGAGAATGCGTCATAATTGCATTGAATATATTGGAATTGCTGACACCATGCCTCAGCTGGCTGACTGTCATAGCTAGGAAAAACAACATGTCTTAGTAAAAAGATTTTGAATGTTCTGGTCAAATGTCAAAATTGCTTAGCCTATAGACAGGAATAATTCTGAAGGAAAAATTCATAAAGTAATGTTAGAGAAGAAGTCTATTTTGGATATCTTATGAAACATCTGTATGCTTTTCTTGTTATCATCATCTTCTCTTAAATATATATCTCCTGTAATACAGACAATCAAAGAACTCCTTCACTATCAGCATAATTCAAATGCATGTGTCACCTCAGAGAATGCCAAGTAATGGCAAAATTTATTTAAAGAGAGAATGATTATAAATGCCTCAGATAGTCTTTAGCAAAAGAGAACACCAAGATCTATTCTCTGGGATATTGCTTTTTGCCCTTTTACTAACATAAAACATTTAATGCCAAAATCAGAGTGATCAAAACATGCTGCAAAAATCAAATACCATTCTAAGAATATAAAAAGCAGTGTAATATATTTGCTCTTCTGACACACAGATGACCAAGGCAAAAGCAACCAGAGATGATTAAACCATTGGAAGCACCTGAATGACAAGGGGTTTTCTAGCCTCCTACATATAACAAGATAGCTGCTTCCCCCATCATTGGTCCTTCCTACTACATCTGTGTCAAAACTGTGTCTTTCGTCCCAGCAGTTTCCTGCAAGGTAGTTTAGTTTTCATATTTTCCAACATTGAAGAGTTAAATTTTGATTTGGTAATGCATTTTAAAGTCTGTATAGAGGTTTCTTAGCTTTTATGCTTAAAAAAAAACCCCAAACAATGAAGGATCACAGAAGCAGAAAATACATTGGATTTTAAAATCAGAAAAGCCACACATTTTGCTAAATGTGTGCATCTTACTCATAAATTTCAAATACAAGTTTATGAAATGCTAAACACAGAATAATATTAAGTACTGGAGAGAAGGAGTTATATCCTACATGTGCATTTGAACAAGTTGTCTGGTCAAGTGCACAGATAAAGTTAGGAAAAACCTTTTTCTACAGCCATATCTAATTCCCAGACCCTCACGCATTTTCCTGTACGAGTATTTTGAGGGAATGGTGCTGGAGCTGACGAGCCACACAGTATGGATAAACTTAAACTCTTGGTTACAGGTGGGCAGACAAAATCCATGATGAGCTTATCAGATCATAAATATGTAAATTAAACAATGGAAGTACTGTCATCATTAATTTCCTTATGACTATTTTACTTCTGGTTTACTTACCAAATGGAGTAAGACTTGTAAACTTATGGTTCTATGCAGTTTAAAAATATTTCTTCTCATACTGAAGATAACATTTTTTGATAATAATAATGTGAGTTGAATCAGGATGAATACCCAATAAAAACTGTTAACATTTGCTTAACTGCAAAATGCTATGATTTTCCAAACTAACGTATCATCTAGAGAAAACTCAAAGACAAATAAGATAAATGCAGTTAGAGTTTAAAATTATAATTATTTTGCTTTCAGTTTTCTTAAATTTATATCCTTTTGAGTAACACATTAATTTTTAGCTCAAATGTTTAAGTAAAAGTCATGTGTAAAACAGCACTTTGCAGAACCATATGGTGAAATATTAACTATATGAAGGCAACAATCTAAGCAATAAATTATGAGACACTCTTTTTTATGTCCTTCAATTTTTTTCCTGTGAGGTTTGACTGTAAGCCACTTTTTATATGAAATACTACCAACAACATTATATCAATCAGGATTTCAAGACAAACAATATAAATATTTGCTAACTTCAATATTCATTGTAATGATATTCATCAGCTTAACTCATCTATCATTGCAGGCACTCAGAATATATGCAAATACATATATCTTCATAATTGATTAATATGCTTCTGACCAGGACGCCTTGCAGCAATTCCATCTTCTTTTCACTTACTCACTAGACCCATACTTACTGTGATTAATATAATCTTGAATGCCAAAATATGCTCATGCCATAAATACATCATTGTTATAAAGGAAGATACTTATTTCCACAAGGTTAAATCCACAAATGAAATACTCTCTCTTTAGGATCCTTTGGTTTTACCAGTTTCTTTTTTCCATTGTCTTTCATTTAAAAAAAAGAAAAATCTTTATATATATATATATATATATAAAATAAAATACTGACTTTATTCCCTAGCAGTAAGTGTAAAGTCTTGGGCCAACTGGATGTTATGTTTCAGTTTTACCTTCTTAAGTTTTCTTTTCTTTTCTTTGTGGACTTTTAAAATTTTGTTTTCAAACCTCCAACTTTCCATTTTAATATTTAATTTCTGTCTTAAAGTTTAATTTTAATTCTCTTTTAAGAAACAGTTAAAACTGATCCTGAATGACAGCTATCCTCTTAACCCTTTGATATGAGGTACCTTTGATATAAGGTACTCATTACGATGTGGAAATATTATACAAATAGAGATGATCTAGAATTTAAATCCCCTTCTGCTCCAATGAACAGTTTGAGTTGCAAAAAGTATGCAGAGCAATACTCTTCTGTACTTAAGTGCATTACCAAGAGAAAAGGCAGAGAACATTAACTGATGAGGTTGAAATTAACAATCCTGTTAAAACAACAGTATCTACAATGAAAACAGAACTTGTCAAATATTGTCCCATCAAACCCTGGATTTGCTTTACATTTACCCTGTTTCTTTTTATTACCTCCAGAGCATTAACTGAAAATGCTTGAAGAAACCATGCAGGAAATAAGTACAATGTGCATACTTTTGCAAAAAAAGTACTATGTAAAGTCAGTCCTTCTCACACTTCAAGTAGGTTTTGCCTGCAATCAGTACTAATTGCAGTTATGTGACTATACACATGGTAAGCACAGGTTAATGACTCCTGTGTATACTAGGTTCAGTTCAACACTGCTGGTTTGGATCAGTCCTTGAAATAACTATTATCTTTCTTCCAAGGCCAACTCATGTATGTAAAGAGCATGTACTTTGGTACTGAGGTACCTGTGGTTAAGTAATTTATGGTATTGTACATAAACTGTTTGATAAACTCAAGGGTCACAGAAATAATAGCTGATTTATTCTACTAATACCTACACTATTATACATGGTTTTGTAAAATATTTCCACCATCAGATACATGAATCTGTAACTGTATACTAAAGGTCACGTTAAGGTGTGCATGCTAAGCTGGAACATGTCAGTTGATAGTAGATCAAAATTTATCAAAACAGGTGAAAATTCTCACTCTTGTTTGTATGAAGTAAAAATTAGTTTGTAATAAAGTAACAGGTTAAATAGCATTCATTTTGAAACACGACTATGTAACTTCAAAAATGCTTATTGTAGTGTTACAGTCTTGTCCTCTACAGTGGCTGCTAACAGGAAAGTGATATATAAGTGTAGTAACTCTTGTCTAAGATCACCTTCTGATTCATTTTTCTTGAGAAATAGTAAAATCAGATTAGCAGGTCATACTTTAAGCTAGCATTCACTGTCCACCCCTCCATTGTTCCCATTTGGGAGATTATTCTCAAAATTGCTTCACCAATACATGTCTTTTGCATAAACTACTGAGAAGTTTTCATGCAAAATTATTATGCATTTTCAAAAAAATACCAGAAATAAGACCATTCTTCTTTGCAGTGACACATATATAATGTATGCTAGTATGAAATTAAAAGGAGTGCTCAGGAGTGTCTGCTCCAATATGACCCTTTGGGAAGGAACAGTAGCAACAGAAGGAGGGATATGTGTAGGACCTTTTCTGACCTCTACAACAAAAGCAAAGACTGGCAACTGCATTGAGAAACCCCTGTAAGGAGACTTATTCTCTGTTCTTGATGTAGCACTAATAAAAATAACAGACAATGAAAGTCTTGCAGAGCATATTCAATGTGCAGTGGAAAATAACCGCTTGTATTCACACTGGCAAAGGACTAGTTTTTGCCACATTGTTTTTACCTATAAACAGTCATGTCAAAATATCTTGGGGATAAAACATTTTTGGCAAGATTTTCTCTTTGCTTTACTTCAAGCACTCTTAAAGTTCTGACATGATTTCTTTTCTATTAATAACACAAGAAGCGAAAGTGCATGTATTACAGAGCAAAATGTGGTTATTTCAAGCCTTATGTACAAGATCAATGAATCTGTGGCTATGCATATTTAAGCAACATGTTCAACAATAACAGACAGTAATAGGCCCCAAAGCAATATAATCCAGGATGTTTTAATGGGCAGGAGGGGAGGGATGGAGGACTTACAAATTTATGTCACTGGCAAAAAGGAAGGCTATTTAATCCATTAATCTTACTGACTTTTAAAAGAAACAGGTTGAAGTAAAAGACCAACTGCACTTTCCTCAGTCAGATAAGGAAAACTTGTTTTCCTGGCATCTCTCTGAACTGTTCAGGCTTCACTGCATTTCATGTTTACAAACTAATTTCTAATATGTTATTAGACCATCTATTTCTGTTCACACTCTTAGTTAAGCACATGTTTAGCCAGGCTTCTCTGTACAGCTGTGTAGTCTCCAGGAAAGCAACAGTTCATTAACCTGACTCCTTCTAGCAGAGGCTGGGCAGGACATTTTGCCCCTTCTCACATCATGGTTCCTTCTTCAGGATGGATAAGGACCTCCTACTATCAACCATGTTGCAACCATGTTGCAAGTACAGTCACGTTCAAAGCAAATCAGTTACTGCAATTTGTCAAAGGGAATGAAGTAGAATTAAAAGGAATTTTTCTGACTTTGAACCCTTACATGTTCAACTCATTCAAGCTACCCAATGACTACATCAATCTTTACAGTCAACAGAATCCCATTCCACAATTAATTTACTCACTAATAAGGGGGGAACAAAAAGTGATTTGTTGTTTATATAAAACTCTAATGTATGAAGTCATATTTAATTTTCAGCTGAAGATTTTCAATAACGTACATGCTTTCTTTAAGCATTTGCTTATACTACTGTTTTCTTTTGTACTATTGGCTTCAAGGCCAACCTAGGAAGCAACTATTAAATAGGACAAAAAAAAATATTATGTTAATAAAAATCATTGTCACAGAAATAACTCAATTTAACTCTAAAATTAGTTTTCAGCTGAAAACTGGATCTTGCTGAATCTAGGACTGAAATGAAGCAAACCAAAATCTTCCAAACATAACTCCTTATGACCTCAGGTTAAGAGTCCTGCTGAACAGCAGACAGGAAAACTTTGCTCAGCTGGAGATGGATAAATTACTCAGAAATATATTTAGAGAGAGAAAAAGCACATTCCTCCTCTTGAAGAGGGAAACCTTCACAATTCCAAATGAGTCTTATTTCCTAGCTTAACATGTTTAAGGAACTCAACAAAATTTAAGGAATAGACACAGGCAAAAGACTTTGCACTACACAACAAAGATCATGTAATGAACTGTCTCCAAGAATTAAGCACTGACTTGTGCTTCCATTCCCATTCTGACCTGTGTGCTTAATTCAGTATGGGATAATAGCGTGAATTCTTCATGCAGCAAGTGGGCACCTGAAGATGACCAAAATTAAAACAGTCTTTTTATTACCCTCTTTTCATTATGTCTGTGGGTCTAATCTAAAGGCATTTGGGACAGGAGGGGAAAAATAAATCTCTACTTATGCTGCCAACATTTCCAAGGGTTACATGCTGATTCATTTTTTACAAGCTTCTCCCTAGAGAAAATATTAGAAGCTTATCCTACTCAAGTGCACAATACCATGAAACTTTCAGGAAGATCTGCCCCTCTTCTGCACCTTTTTTTCAGAATGAGAAAACAATTTGATCCTCACTTTAGTAGTATTTCATAGCACTGTAAAGCTCTGTCAGTCAGTTATAATGGAAACAATTAGGATGCCAAATGGAGGATTATCTTGTCTTGATTATGATCTCTGCAAGCAGCATGAGTAAAGAAAACTTTAAAAAACAAATACCCTGCTTTCTTTCAAGGACTCCAGTATCATTTAAAAAGGAAATTTTTTTTTTAAAAAAAAAAAAAAAGCTTTTGAAAGGTAATTTTACATCTAGCTTGTAACTGATTTAAGTTTTCCATAAAAAAAAAAAAAAAAGAAAATTTATGTTATATAACACAACGTTCTAGAAGCTTTATATGAACAACTCAATTATTTACAAAAGCAAGAGAGGAAATGAAGCCTGCATTTTTTAAGCTAATGCATTTTGTTTATTGTAATCTGAAAGCATCTGGAGGGAGCACTTTTGCATTATAGGAAATTTATTCTAGATTTGTTGGGATTGCAAAAAGCTTTATGCTGTTTATAAATATTTAGCTCTTGACAATGATTACTGCCCTTTATCTAATGTATTCTGAGGATGCAAGATTCCAAAGTGCATGTTATAATGCTGGAATACAGGTGGTTGGAAAATTAAAAGCAATGCACTGCTTGTATTTTGTTCCAGTCATCCCAAAAATATAAACTTGCAGCTGTGGTGCAATATTACAGTCTTACAAGTAAAATATTCTCATTTTCTTCAAAAGGAAGAAAGAATGAAAACATTCCAATAAATAAAACAAGCAAAAGATCATGATGAATAACTTCTATGATCCAAATCCTTGTTATTCTGTTCTGCATCTTTTTTTTTTTTGTTCAATCTTTCAAAGCAAGAACAACCTCTTATACTTTGATATAGCACTTAGCAGTAAGACTTAGTCTGAAATGAGGTTTTCACGTAACATTCTATATAAATAACCAGTGTTATGCTTCAAGAGTATTCTGAAACTGCAACTAGTTGGTAATTATAAAAAACAAGAAAGAGCAATTGGTAACTTGCTGAGATCCTTGTAAGATGAAAATATCCTTGCAAAAGAATTTAGGGCAATTATGCTTGAATCAGAGGAGACCCTACACTTGTTAATATTTTTGACTGATTTTATGTAAAACCCTATGCTAAGGTACAGAAATCTTTTTAATTATAAATTCCTGTAGATCGGAGTTTGCAAATCCACTAGTAACATTTGTTATGATCTATATAACTATGGAAGTATAACAATTCTGTATAAGAATACTAAAGCATGTAATACAAGAAGAGAAGGAAACTGAAGAAAGGATAAAACTTTAGTTGACTGAGCTGTCCATTACTTTGGCAGGCTAGAGCATGCTGATATAAAACAATGTTAAATTTGCACAGTTAAGAACAGTGAAGACAGGTCTATAAAAACATTGTGTTTGTGGAAAAGATTATTGAACATTATATTGAAGGAGGTAAAAAAATGTGGAAGTCTCTACTATTAAAGTGTCTTTTAGTCAGATCAATATCTGTAGACCAGAATAGATTTTTAAGCATTTGCTTCACCTACTGCCTACAGTCATAACTGAAGTAGAGGTATTCACTTTAAAAATTCCCATGTATTGTAACTAAGCATCAAATGGCATACTCTGGGAAAAAGGCCAAGAAAAGTTTTACTTCCCACACGAACGATTCTGGCATCCAAATTCTGAGGCAAGTACAGCAAGATTATGCAATTCCTGTATAATTAATGAGATATTTTTCCTAGTCTCTATGCACAGAAAGGTGAAGGCAGTGAAGAACAAGTCAACAAAAGATGAGAAGCAACAGGCAGTTTAGAAATCCGTATCAGCCTAGGAATGAATCACTGTCCTAATACCCTGTGATATTAATCATATGAAAAACAACGTGTTATGTCCAGATGTTGGAAAAGTCATCTCAGAGTAAGCATACCAGATATTTTGAAAAGATAGAAAAGGATATTTCAAATGTTTTTGAGTGTAGTCTGCAAACCACATGCAAAATTGTAGTGTATTTTTATCACACAGAAAATGCAAAAAAAACCCAAAACAAAACCAATTTAAAAAAAGCCTACAGAGCAAATTTAGGACATTGAGCACATTTACAGAAAATCCCAATTTAGAGTTATGATTAAACTAAAGTTAATCAGAAAATCACTTCTCTCCTAGCAATGTGTATCACAGTTTTGAGAAGGTGTCCTCTTTGTCTTATACCTAAAGAAGAACTTTAACCTCGGCCTGAACACTGTAACTCCTTAAACAAGAAGCTGCATCAGTCATACACAAAATCATCAGTCCATCATCACAGTGACAGCAGAGTTTCTTGTACCATGAAATTCACATAACTGTATTCAGATGCACACACACACATATGCACATATGAGTGGTAGTTATGTGAATTATACATATATATACATGTATATACGTATCCATATACACGGCTTCCATCAGGCCGCTTCCCTGGTGGCAGTGGGGAGAGGCTTCAGTAGCACCATGGGTATGTGGCCACCAGGGCTGGCCTCCAGCCCCAGCAGCTGCTCCTAGCAGAGGCTCTGCTGTGGGGCCCAGCCTGAGCAGTGGCTGCCGCCATGTCACAGCCTGCTTGGGCCTGCACCTCCTACCCACTGATCTGCACCCGGCTCTGTCCCCCTCCCTAGAGAGGCCACCAATTCCCGGGGCTGGGGCTGCCCTGGTGCCCCTGGCCTGCCCTGCTCCTGGCTGGGGCAGTGGGACATGCCCTGGCTGCCAGGCCCTGCCCTGACCCACTGGGGAGCCTCCGGCAATTCCTGGAGAAGTTAAAAATTCAGTATGTCCATTTAATAGATATAATTAGAAATGTCCAGCTTCCTGAATGTCATTTTCCCCCATTCACACTATCAGTTTCATAGGTCACCACAGCTCCTCAACAAATAGCTCAAAATAAACATAACTGTGGATGACACCAGGGCAACGGCAAAATCAGTGCTTGGAATCTGAGCCCCTGGAACACAAGCCTTTCTGTATTCTTAATTGTCAAAGGACCACAGTGATGGTCTTTTTTTGCCATAGCATGCACCAAGTCTCAAATCAAGCTGAAATACTCTAATTTAAACAAGGATATGATATATCTAAATAAGTTTTTTTTTACTGTGAAGTGCAATGCATGAGACTGGAGGTTAACAAATATCATGCTTTTCCTTTCAAAAGAAAAAGGAAAATACTAACACTCAGTTGATATTAAATTCAGGCAGGAGAGTAGAAAAGGAAGTGGTAAGGGAAACAAAAGTCTTGGTTTCAAGGGGTGTTAATGACATACTTTTGGATAGGTCCCATGCTCCTAATTTCGTGTTTTAAAGGTTAACTGTCATGGGAAAAATAGTTGCCAACATACAAAGTTCCAATTCACTAGCATTGTGTAAAACGGAATGTACCAAATAAAGTTTCCTCTTTTTACTCTTCTTCATATTTACAGTTTAGTTTTTGTGTAGCTGTTCTTGTGTTTAGTAATTGAACATGTCTTCTCTAGACAAGTTGTGAATGAACAATGGGAAAAGCCTATTATCTACAACTACTTTAGCTGCTCACACAATGAAGGTATTTTTTCCCTCACTCACACTGATGTCATTGATTTATACTGGTAGAATAAACAGGAATACATGGCTTTATTTCATCTAACTCCACATTTAAAGTCCTTCAAGATAATTTTCATCTGCTACCTGCTTTACTTCATCAGAAAGTACCTCTAGAAGCAACTAAACATTCTCCAACAAATTATGTGTACAGTAAGTCTACAGTCAGCAAATTTTTTACTATTTCTTTAAATCACTGTAAAAGTAAAATAGTCCACTAAGAAGGCCATAAAAAGAATTAGGGACCTCAGCTTAGAGTTTACAAAACTCCAAGATCAGACTCTAGAGAATCATCTAAGAGAGAAGTAAGATTTCAAAGAACTTCTTGAAAGTGACTCAGCCTTCAGTGACATTTTCATGGTAACTCATGCTGTAGCAAAGGCAGCCCAATGCTTTAGAGACACACTGAAACTCATACCAACTATAACAATGATGGAGTAATAGGACAATCTTTAGAAAATCATGCTTTAGATTAGAATGTATTCACTCACATTTAAATAAAAAAAAAAAAAAAAAGAAAAGCTTAGCTCAATCTGTATTACATTCCCCTCTCTATCCTAATTAATTCATGATAGTAAGTGGAAGAACTTGGGCTCATGTAAATTTCCATTTTTCTCTTTCAGTTCACCTTCAAGAAATCTACTGAACATTTCTGGTCGTGATTCAAGAAGCTGTACAAAAAGAAAAAACACATTTTATGCATGATCTCATGCATAGCCAAAAGTTTAAGAAGGATGGCAGCTATATTATGAACAATACTTTGCTTTGGTTATAAAGCCCATACTTTAAATGCCACATCTTAAAATATATGTCTAACAGGCAGTGCACTAAGACATTATTACACTATAATTAAACCAGTGCATACTGAGATTTTTATTCTCACTCCAGTCATTTATTAGCATATTTTGTTATCCAGTAAAATCTCCATTATGTTTAAAACTGAAGTAATTTCCTAGTTTCAGAGTCATAACAATGTGTTAGCAATTACTTTTTCAGTTTCTGCTACCTTCTTCAGGTCTTCTGGATTTAATGGTCACTCAAAGACTCATACTGCAATCTTGTCCATGAAATTTTAATTGACAAAATGCTGGAAGACTGTCCTTATATTGCTGTAAGAGTAAGTATGGAATGTATGGAATGGTGAGTGTTGTGATTTATCCATTTGGCTGAGCAAAATTAAACCCTTTGTAATGAAATCTGCTTTTTAATGTAATCCTGCTGAGGTCAACTGACATCATGCCAAAAAAAACCAAAGATAAAACTTAAAAAACTGTAGTGGATAAATGGATTTAGGGGCCCATACCTCACATGTTACAAAATGAACAAAACCCCTCTAAAACAAAATTAGATTCCCACTGTAGGGAACTACCTCAGGCATAATACCTAGAGAGAACTGTGAAGAAGAGAATGCCTCAAAGCCTCTCAGATTAAATTTTACAGTAAAAAGCACATCTCCATCTTTCATTTTTTGCCACCAAAAGAAAATCAACCACCTTTAAAAAGCTGCTCCAAGATAGAGTCCCTATATTGTTCCTTTAGAAAATAATGAAAAATATTTTCTGGAAGACTTATCTGATTTGTGGGCATGTGAGTACTTTGAAGAGAGCTAGATAGTTGTCCAACAACATATTTTTAAAAATGTTGGGGCTGGTTTCCCAATCAAGTACAATTTTTTTAGGAACTACTTGTTTTCCATGCTAGTCTAGAATTTCTGGCTAACCAAAAGAGAGGGTTGACAGTTGTCTCACTTGATCACTGCCAGCTTCTAAGTGTGGCTATTTTCCCTTCTGAAAACAGGAATTTTCTAATATCTAGAAGATATCACCATCTACCAATATTTTAAATCAGTAAGAGCACATAGCACAACATTTCAGTTGTTTAAGGAATTCATGGATGGGACCCCCTGCATAACTGCCCTCAGGGAAAAAGGAGCTGTAGACTCTTTAAGGGCATTGTTCTTAGAGAGGAAGAGCTCTTGATTCCATATATAGAAAATCAGGCAAGGAAGGCAGGAGACTGGCATGGCTCAGTAAGGACCTCCTGGTCAAACTAAAGTGTAAGAAGGAATGCATAGGCAGTGGAACCAGGGACATATATCCTGGGAAGAATATAAGGACATTTCCCAGATGTGTAGGGATGGGATTAGGAAAACTAAGGTGCAGCTGGAGCTGAATTTGGTGAGAGATGTGAAGAATAACAACAAAGGCTTTTACAGGTATGTTGGTCAGAAAAGGAAGAATAAAGAAAATTTACCCCCTTGGAAAATAAGACAGAAGAGCTGGTGACAACCAACATGGAGATGGCAGAGGTACTCACCAATTTTTTTTGTCTCAATTTTCAGAGTATTCTCCCTTCCCACATCTCTCAAGCCCCTGAAACTCAAGATAGGAATGAGGGGAATTAAGTCCATTTCATCATAGGAGAAGATTGGGTTTGAGACCAGCTGTGGAATTTGAACATACACAAGTCCATCGGACCTGACTAGATGCATCCCAAGGTCCTGAGGGAACCGGCTGATGTAGTTGCCAAGCCACTCTCCATCATATTTGAAAAGTTGTGGCAATCAGGCAAAGTACCCAGTGACTGGAAAAAGGGAAACATTGCACCCATTTTCAAAAAGGGTAGAAAGGAGAACCCTGGGAACCACCTCACCTCTGTGCCTGGTAACATCATGAAGCAGATGCTCCTGGAAGATATGTCAAAACATATGGAAGACAGGGAAGTGACTAGGGACAGCCAACATGGCTTCACTAAGTGAAAATCCTGCCTCACTAATCTAGCAGCCTTCTGCAAGGGAAGAGCTACAGATGTCATCTACCTAGACTTCTGTAAGGCCTTTGATACAGTCCCCCACAACATACTTGCAGCTGTAGTGGAGAGATGGATTTGAAGGTTGGATGGTTAGGAATAGGCTGGATGGCTGAATTCGAAGAGTTATAGTCAATGGCTCAATGTCCAAGTGGGAACTAGTAATGAGTGGTGTCCCTCAGGAGTCTGTACTGGGACCTGTACTATTTAATACCTTTATATTAATGGCATAGACTGTGGGATTGAGTGCACCCTCAGCAAATTTGCAGACAATGCCAAGATGAGTGGTGCTTTCAAAACACTGGATGCCATCCAGAGGGACCTCAACAGGCTCGAGGAGTGGGCTCATGGAAACATCATGAGGTTCAACAAGGCCAAGTGCAAAGTCCTGCACCTGCATTGGAGGTAATCTTCCCCTCTATTCTGCTCTTGTGAGACCCCACCTGGAGTACTGCTTGCAGCTCTGGGATCCCCAGTACAAGAAAGACATGGACCTGTTAAAGTGAGTTCAGAGGAATGCCAAAAAAATGGTCAAAGGGCGGGAACATCTCTCCTGTGAAGGAAAGCTGAGAGAGTTGGGGTGTTCTGGTGAAGAGAAGGCTCCAAGGAGACATTATCCCAGCCTTTCAGTAATTATAAGAAGGCTTATAAGAAACATGGAGGGAGACTAAGGTCTGTAGTGACAGGACAAGGGGCAGTGGTTTTAAACTGAAAGAAGGTAGATTTAGTTTGGACAAAAGAAAGAAATTTTTTATGATGAGACTGATGAGACACTGGAACAGGTTACCCAGAGAAGTTGTAAATGCCCCATCATTAGAAGTGTTCAAGGTCAGGTTGGACGGGGCTTTGAGCAACCTTATCTTATAAAAGATGTCCCTGCTCATAGAAGTGTGGTTGCACTAGATGATCTGTAGAGATTCCTTCCAACTCAAACCATGCATTATTTTTTTTTTTTTTTAATTAGGACTGTAACTATTAGCTATCATTTGCTATCCTAAAATATGTTAAAATTAGGAGAATATAGATTATGGAGCAAATCAGGTAAAGGAACAGATTTTAATGCATTGGCCTTTAAAGGTTACTTTTTAAAATTAAATAATGTAAATAAGTTTAGTGACTGAACTATTTTGGGGGTATTACCTAAAAAAACCCCCTGTCATGTTAACATGTTATCTCCCCCAAACAAATCGAAAAAGTAATATTTTTATGCCTTACAAAGTACATATTAGTAAAGGCGTCAAAAGAAAAATAACTTTACAGATGTCCATGCTTTTGTATATCACAGGTTTTAGCTGTCCACCTAAGAAGAACGTAAGTTGCAGGACGAATCACAACATATTTTTTCTATGAAGTAGTTACCTAACTGTCAAGTTATGTATACACATATTTAGCATCCAAACATGAATCAGACAAAAAGCTGCACTTGCAAGCAGAAGATGCATTCATGGAAAACTAAAACCAAATTGCTTGTGATCTAAAAGAATAATTTTGTACACAGGAAGAAATGGTTTTGTGCCTTTGTCTTGATCACATACTTTTGGCAGAAAACTGTTTCAGGTAAAGATCTTGAAAAATTCTTCTGTCTTCACTAAATTATAATATTGTTGTGATTATGATTACTTGACAGAATTAAACTGAAATGTCTCTTCACAAGATATGTTACATATCTACACATGTGCACTTGCGCACACATGCACATACACATGTACAAGTATGAACAGCTGCAGCTGTAAGGTACCCAAACTGGGCCAGATTTTCCTTGACTTTGTCACTGAAGTTTACTAATTTGACAGCTTTTGACTAATTCCTTCCCTCTGGAGATATTCAGTCAATGCTGAATGACACCAAGAATTGCCAGATCTGTAACAAAATTTAACAGTTAAAAGGATATGTTGGTCAAAACCAGAAGTCCACTATTTCTATGTAAATTGACTTGTTCCTAATCACTATTGTATTGAAGTTACTTCAGCAATGAAAGAAGCAGATGAGAGGCATGTGGGCAAGCATGATGTACATGAAAAGAGATAAGTAGTGAAGAACACTGAACTGCTTTTAAAGTTTAAAGTTTTAAAGAAGCCTAATAAAGAAGACAAAATGTACTATAAACATTGTTGTCTCAATACAGAGGATTTTTTCTGATTCACCTCCCCACCACCACCACTGCAGAATATTTGAAGTAGAAAGTTTATGGTTTCTTTCTGACCAGGCAAAGTTTTTCTTTTCTAGTCTAATGCCTCTGAACATAGTTTTCCACTTGACAATGTCTGCTCTGGAAAAAAACACTCCTGTCCAAATGGTTGCTGGATTTACAGCTCCTCAGAAGGCTGTTCCAAAATCTTTTGGACATGTTGAAGGAATCTCAGTGAGAAATATGGCCATATTGAAGTACTGAAGCTGCAGTCTTCCTTAAAATAACTGAATGGTGATATCACAGTAAGCACTAATGGAATAAATACCAGCATGTCTGAAACAAAAGCTAGAAACAGATAACAGCTTGTAAATATTTGACTACTGGACTTACACATTTTTATTTGCAAAACTTTTGAGCAAAAATGGGAACAGAACTACTCATTAACAATCACAAAAAATGACATTTCAGACAATTCGTACCTTTGTGTTTGTAAAGTAATAAAATTTTGTGTGACAGCAGCATATTAAATGATTGATTAAAGGCAATCATTTACATTCCTTTTATATTTTCCCCTTGCTTACCAGACTTTGATCAAAAATGTTACTTTTCATCTTGATAAGTTGGAATCCTTTTATATACTCACACTCTCAAAAAGAAAATGCATATGCATACACATATCGAAAAATCAACAAAGCTAAAGGGTGAAAGTTTGGTGCCATTTGACCTGGGAGATTTCCTGTTATTTTCATTTCTTTTCATCTATTTTACTTTCTTCTTCCTAAAAACCAGGCAATGGGTACTAAACATTAGAAATGAGACATCCCTAGAAGAATTTATCGGAAAGATGTTCCTGAAGCCCTGCCCTTTTTTTTATGTCAGATTACTCAACAGAGGTCATGGACTTTGGCCTTGAATTTTTACCAGCATGGATGAATATCTTCTATAAGACTTCAACCTAGACTATGGGTATCCCTCAAGTGTTATGGGGTGCAAATTACTTGAGTTGCTAGGAAGAACATGTTACAACTCACCTTTCAGTTAATCTTCTGTTAAGGTCTCAAAAGAGAGAAAGCAAGTACATTGCTTTGGAGTAAATGTTTCACTTTGAAATACTGGCATATCCACTGCTGTGCCATCATCATAATGCTATATGACCCTTTCAAGTGAGTAACACAGTCATGTTTCTTAAAAGTTTTTAAGACTGACCTTTAAAACTTCTGATCATTTTAACAGTCAGACATACTAGATTTCCAAATGTGAAAATAAGGCTCCAATTCCTAGCAAGTTCTTTAGGATTTGTACCCATCAAAGAATGTAATTTTCATTCAAAACATGCTTTTAATGATATTTGCCTAGAGCATTGCTCTCCTGACAAGTCTACAAATAAGACCATCATGTCCTTTCCTCCAGCCCACCCTCTCCTTTTTATAAAAGGAAAACCTTTTAGGCCAATTATTTTCCTGCAGGATAATTCAGAATCACAGAATCATCTAGGTTGGAAAGGACCTTGAAGATCATCTAGTCCAACCATTAACCTAACACTGACAGTTCCCAACTACACCATATCCATCAGCGCTATGTCAACCCGACTCTTAAACATCTCCAGGGATGGGGACTCCACCACCTCCCTGGGCAGCCCATTCCAACGCCTAACAACCCGTTCTGTAAAGAAATGCTTCCTAATACCGAGTCTAAACCTTCCCTGGCGCAACTTGAGGCCATTGCCTCTTGTCCTATCACTTATTACTTGGTTGAAGAGACTCATCCCCAGCTCTCTGCAACCTCCTTTCAGGTAGTTGTAGAGGGCGAAGAGGTCTCCCCTCAGCCTCCTCTTCTCCAGACTAAACAACCCCAGTTCCCTCAGCCACTCCTTGTACAACATGTGCTCCAGACCCTTCACCAGCTTCATTGCCCTTCTCTGGACACGCTCGAGTAATTCAGTGTCCTCTTTGTAGTGAGGGGCCCAAAACTGAACACAGGAATCGAGGTGTGGCCTCACCAGTGCCAAGTACAGGGGTAAGATCACTTCCCTGTCCCTGCTGGCCACGCTATTTCTGATGCAAGCCAGGATGCCATTGGCCTTCTTGGCCACCTGGGCACACTGCTGGCTCATGTTCAGCCGGCTGTCAATCAACACCCCCAGGTCCCTCTCTGACTGGCAGCTCTCCAGCCACTCCTCCCCAAGCCTGTAGCGCTGCTGGGGGTTGTTGTGGCCCAAGTGCAGCACCTGGCATTTGGCCTTATTGAAACTCCTACAGTTGGCCTTAGCCCATCACTCCAGCCTGTCCAGATCTCTCTGCAGAGCCTCCCTACCCTCAAGCAGATCAACACTCCCACCCAACTTGGTGTCATCTGCAAACTTACTGAGGGTGCGCTCGATCCCCTCGTCTAGATCATCAATAAAGATGTTAAACAGGAGTGGCCCCAAAACCGAGCCCTAGGGGACACCACTCGTGACCAGCCGCCAGCTGGATTTAACTCAGTTCACCACAACTATTTGGGCCCGGCCATCCAGGCAGTTTTTTATCCAGCAAAGCATGTGCCCATCCAAGCCATGATGAACCAGTTTTGCCAGGAGAATGCTGTGGGAAATGGTGTCAAAGGCCTTACTAAAGTCAAGGTAGACAACATCCACAGCCTTTCCCTCATCCAATAAGCAGGTTGCCCTGTCGTAGAAGGAGATCAGGTTTGTCAAGCAGGACCTGCCTTTCATAAACCCATGCTGACTGGGCCTGATCATCTGGTTGTCCCGCATGTGTTGTAAGATGGTACTCTGGATGAGCTGCTCCATCAGCTTCCCGGGCACCAAAGTCAAGCTGACAGGCCTGTAATTTCCCAGATCATCCTTCCGACTCTTCTTATAGATGGGCATCACATTGGCCAATTTCCAATCTGTCGGGACCTCCCCGCTCAGCCAGGACTGCTGGTAAATGATGGAAAGCAGCTTGGCGAGCACCCCAGCCAGCTCCTTCAGCACCCTCGGGTGTATCCCATCCGGTCCCATAGACTTGTGTGTGTCTATGTGATGCAGTAGGTCACTGACTCTCTCCTCCTGGAATGCGGGGGGATTGTTCTCCCAGTCTCTGTCTTCTGGCTGAGGAGGCTGGATTCCCTGAGTACAACTAGTCTTGTTATTAAAGACTGAGGCAAAGAAGGCATTAAGCACCTCAGCCATTTCCTCATCACTTGTTACCGTGTTTCCTCCTGTGTCTAGCAGGGGATGGAGGCTCTCCCTGGTCTTTCTTTTGCTACTGACATACTTATAGAAACATTTCTTGTTGTCCTTGATTGCTGAAGCCAGATTAAGTTCCAGCTGGGCTTTAGACGTCCTGATTTCCGCCCTGCATAGCCTCACAGCCTCTTTGTAATCATTGTGAGTGGCTAGCCCCTTCTTCCAAAGGACATGAACTCTCCTTTTCTCCCTGAGTTGCAGCCAAAGCTCCCTGTTCAGCCAGGGTGGTCTTTTCTACCACTGGCTTCTCTTACAGCACCTGGGGACCGCCTGATTCTGAGCCATTAAGATTTCCTTCTTAAAGAGTGCCCAGCCTTCCTGGACCCCTATACCCTTTAGGATCATCTCCCAAGGGATTCTGTCAAGCAGGTGCCTAAACAAGACAAAGTCGGCTCTTTGGAAGTCCAAGATGTCATTTCTGCTGCCCCCTCTCCTGGCTTCTCTAAGAATAGACAACTCTATTATTTCATGATCGCTGTGCCCTAGTCGGCCTCCAACCACCTCATCATCCACCAGTCCTTCTCTGTTCACAAAGAGGAGATCTAGCAGGGCACCTTCTCTGGTTGGTTCTCTCACCAGCTGCATCAGGAAGTTGTCTCCCACACATTCCAGGAATCTCCCGGACTGGTCCCACTCTGCTGTGTTGTATTTCCAGCAGATGTCTGGGAAATTAAAGTTTCCCACAAGAACAAGGGAAAGCTATTGTGAGATTTCTCCTAAATGCCTATAGAATATTTCATCCCCCTCTCTGTCCTGTGTGGGTGGCCTGTAGTAGACTCCTACTACAACATCTGCCCTGTTGACCTTCCCCCTGATTCTAACGCAAAGACACTCTACCCTGTCTTCACTACACTTGTACTCAAAGCAATCATAACAGTCCCTAACATACAGCGCCACCCCACCACCTCTCCTTCCTTTCTATCCCTCCTAAAGAGCTTGTAGCCATCAATTAGCGCACTCCAGTCATGGGAAACATCCCACCAAGTTTCTGTAATAGCCACAACATCATAATTTTCCTGTTTCATCATGGCTCCAAGCTCCTCCTGTTTGTTACCCATGCTGTGTGCATTGGTATACATGCACTTCAGATGGGCTGGTGTTTTGCCCCCTTCCCCCTTCAAATTTAGTTTAAAGCTCTATCAATGAGCCCAGCTAACTCCTGCCCCAAGAGCCTTTTTCTCCTCTGGGACAGGTGCATCCCATCTGATGACAAAAGGTCTAGTGCCCTGTATACCAACTCAGATATTCTCAGATATCCTAAGCCTTCTGGGTTAACAGCAAATAATTACATGTATGTTCCCAAGAAACCCACATGTTTTCCCAGCAATACATTTCAGCATAATAATTAAAATGAGGGGAAGAAACCATGTCCTGTAAACAACTGCAAGCTGATATATTACAAAGAAGTAGACATGTTGGATTTACAGGTTTGGATAACTATGTATAAATCCATATAATTGTCAAATGCAAAAGAAGCATAACTGACCAAATATGTGAAGTTAGTCCTGACAATTCAATTTTTTAAAGGCAATTCCTCTCTATCTATCTTATGTGGCCAAGAGAAAGAAGAGAAATGTATCAAAAAATTCCAAACCAAAAATTACTGAGATCAAGATTTTACATGGAGATATATGAAAAGATAAATAAAATATGGACTGTACAGGTTTTGGGCTGGGATAGAGGTAATTTTCCTCTTAGTATCAGGTACGGTGCTGTGTTTTGGATTCAGTGTGATAATAATGTTGATAACATAATGATGTTTTAGCTGTTGCTGAGTGGTGCTTATCCTAAGTTAAGGATTTTTCAGTTTTCCATGCTCTGACAGTGAGCAGGTGCACAAGAAACTGGGAGGGAGCATGGCCAGGACAGCTGACACGAACTAGCCAAAGGGATATTCCATAGTATAGAACATCATGCTCAGCACATAAAAACTGGAGGGAGTTGACCAAGAGGGGCAGACCGCTGCTTGGGCATTGGTCAGTGGGTGGTGAGCAAATGCATTGTGCATCACTTGTCTTTTCTCGGTTTTTACTTCTCTTGCCTTTTGTTATATTCCTTTTCATTACTACTATTATTATTGTTATTATTATTTATTTTATTATTTTATTATTATATTTTATTCTATTTTAATTATTAAACTGTTCTTAGCCCATGAATTTTACTTTTTTTTTCTGATTCTCCTCTCCTTCCCACTGGGAGGGGGGAGGAGTGAGTGAGTGGCTGTGTGGTGCTTAATTGTTGGCTGGAGTTAAACCACGACAAGGACATATGTAGTTAAAACTAGTATATTAACTTCTAATTCCAGTTTAATTTAAAATGCCCTATCCATTGAAAAATATTTTGGTTTTTAGCCCATTGATTAAGCTTAAAACACAATAAAACCTAATCTCTTCTGAAAATAAAAATTGACAAGTTTTCCTTAGTTTCTGAGATTCCATACTAGCTCCAGAGTATCTCATAAGTAGTCTATAAAGTTCAACAGCACGCAGTAGAATTATCAGTTATTCAACGGTATTTCTGGTTGAAGATACTTTTTGGCACCTTTATACCTGTTTCACATCATATTGTCTGTTGCCGTACATCTCATGCAGTCATTGCAGAAGTAAGTCAGCAGTGACATACCATCACACCTGTACTTTACTTTTACTTTACACAAGATAAAGGACTTCAGAAGGTACAAGGTGATAAGGATCAGACACGTTGGGCCCAATTATCTATTCTTCTATAATACTTTTCCACAGTTCTGGAAATATAAAGTATATTTAAACTAGGCCATATGCTATGGAGGAATATACCAAGCATAAAAGTGTTATCCTCAACAGAATTACAGCTACATCTTTGCCCCTGGTTTTGAAATCTTACCTCCATGGGAACAGAGTTAAAGGCAAGCATGGCCAGAGAACTGTCAGATTCTGAATTTTCTTACTTATTTCACAGCAGATACATCCAGATTATAAATAAAAAATTACCTTTTACCTTGTTTAGGTTGCCACCAGATGATCTTAAGAATCTGAAGAAACTAAATGATTTCTGGGTAATAATAAAAGTACAATTTTTATGTGAGACTGCTGGTTTCAACAGCAGCAGGGAATCAGTATGGAGCTGGAAGTTACTGTGATTCACTAGTTTACATCAGCTATAGTAAAAAAAAAAAAAAAAAAGAGAAAGTAAATCTGAATTGGGTGGAAGATACCAATATAAAAAAGCTTGTCCCAAGTAATTTCTGTTACAGGACATTGACCTTTAAAAAGGCTATCATTTCAAAATACTCAATATTCTCATTCACCACAGCTGTTTATGATTATGTTCATTGCACATAATAAGGAGTACTAATGATGAACAATGCATACTGACCATAGCAGAATGTATTTCTGTGATATGGAGGAAGGCATTTAAGTGGTCTTACTTAGTAAGTTTAATAAATAAGGTTAGAACATCTTAAATCTTAATAAATTATGTTTAAAAGACACATTTGATTAGAATGGACAGAGGAGTAGGAACTGAATTAAATACAACAAAGCATGAAGTAAGTATAAAATAAACCTCTGGGATTTTACTCAACACCGAGGAGAACAGGGAAGATGAGAAGTTAAGTGTCATGAGACAGCAGCATCAGAAACTACATCCCATGATGATATGATAAGATGTGATGTAATGATAACATTAATATAATGTAATGTAATTAATAATACAATACAGATATAATACAGATATAATATAATATAATATAATATAATATAATATAATATAATATAATATAATATAATATAATATAATATAATATAATATAATATAATATAATATAATATAATATAATATAATATATAGCAGGTGCAATTCAGAAGGCAAATAATCTGGGGAGAAGGCAAAAGGCATTCCTAATGAGATATTTTAGCTGCATTAAAGTATGGAAAACAAGTCAGTGAACACAATTATGTACATAAATGTGATGTTTATCTGTTAAACACATGAACACATCTCTGTCAAATTCTCTGTGAGCTGACATTTTTTCTTTAGGCCAGATAGATTCACATTCTAAGATTCTGTATCTATCTCACACACAGATAAAGCTCTGACTTTTGTTTATAGTGCTATTTAATATAGGTTTAAATTTTGTTTACACTGTTGGTCATCTTTACTAAATAAACAATACAAGACTGTAAAATATACATTTTCTCTTTGTGGACTTACAAAGTTAGAATAAAAACTGAACCCTTTTTAATGTCCATACCGTACCTATGAGTATGATACATAACCCCTAACAATTTATCTGTTTTTTTTTCAATCTCACTCAAGTGGCAACAAAATCTTTAATATCCAAAGAACTATATTGGCAGGCTGCAAAACTAACTGTAATGCAGATTCACTTTATTACAATACATTCCTCAAAGTTAATTAAAAAACCCCCAACAAATGCCAGAAATTAAGGTTCTGCTCTTTATGACTTTAAAGAATATATACTTTCAGCAAAACTTCTTAACATGTCAACAGATCAATTCAAAACTTATAAATCAGATTAAAGCCTCTGCTGATTTGATGACTTCCCCATAGCAGCATCTGTAAATTTACCTATTCAATGCATGTTCATGTTAACAGAGTTTAGTTCAAGTTTAATCTCTCTCATCTGACAGGCACCACTTAACTTTCTTTTGAACATCTCAGACTTTAATAAGTGGAAATTAATAAGTCTATTTGATTCAAAGTTTAAACTTTTTATTACCTTTTTTGTTCTAACTCTAAGGGCAAAATTATTAGTGTTGGAGTAACTGAAGTTTCAATTTTGTGAGAAGGTAAAAGGTGAAAAGAAGAAATGTTTTAACCATATTTCCGTGTGTGAAAGCAGTTCCATTTTTTAACCACTGAAAAATAAATTTTGTCCTTAGAAATAAGTACGTTTAAAAAAAAATTCCTCCTTGGAAAGTTAATTAAAATTCAAATCAGCGTTTCCTATGCCTCACCAATTACACACATTAATGTTTTCTTTTCTGAAAAAGATTTTGTTATAGGCTAACTTTGTATTTCCCCTTTGTAATGATTACTTATTTACATAGCTGTAAAACAGTAGTGCTAGAAGAAGCCCTAAGATTCAATTAGTCCATCCCTTTTCTAAGGAAATGTATTTCTGTCATTCCTGGCAGATGACTATTTAGTTAATTTTTAAAAAATCCTTGCAATGGAGGACAACGTCTTTCACAATCTGTTCCAGTGCAATGCTATAGCTAAGTGGGAAGCTTTCTGAATGGCAAATCTGAATCTTCCTTCCTGCAGTTTAAGCCCATTAGTTCCTGTGTCATTCTTTGCAGATCTGGAAAACAGGTTATACCTCATGCCTGTTTCTAAGTCTGCTAGGCATTAAATGGTTGTTTTCTTCGTCTTGGGAGGTACAATTCCATTTTTCTTCATCAGCCATACTTCCTGGGCCTTGCACAATCTTCTTGTTTCCCAAACTTCTGCTAAATTGCATAACTTCTAAGGTGCAACATATCAAGCCAGTTCAAATACTCTTCATATTTGTATATAAACATGTATTTAAATCTGTTTATAATGCCTTTGTGTACTTAGTTCAGGTTTCTTGTTGGTGCTAATGCTGACCCTCTAAAGGCTCAGAGGTGACCTCCACTCTGATAATCTTCTAAACACTTGAATGCTCACATGTGGCTATCAAAGCATTTCAGTTACTGTGGGTTTTTTTCCATCCCTTTTTCTCCTCCAGCATGAACTTCAGAAAAATAGATGATACAAGAAGTATAAGAAAACTCTCAAACCCTCTATTAGATCTAAGGGATCAAGATTCATTTTCCCGTGTATCAGTGTAGTTATAGTGAAATATATATGACATTAAGTTTACGTGGCAAGGTGTGGGCGCTGCCGGGTGGGCCCCTGCGGGGAGCGGCCGGGGCTGCCCCGCGCCGGACACAGCCGGTTGCAGGCGGCTCCAACGGCCCCAGCGCAGGGCACAGCTGAGCCCCTCAGCCCCGGGCGGGCGCCTCGGGGAAAGCCTGGGTAAGGAAGGGCAAAGCGCTGCCCGGCAGCCAGGGCTGAGGGAAACAGGGGGAGAAACAGCCCTGCGAGCCCCGAGGGGAGAGCGGCAGGAGGGCAGGAGGGGCTCCGGGCAGAGCCCCGGCAGAGAGGCCCCTGCGGCCCCGGCAGAGACCCCGCTGGGGCGGGTGTTTCCCTGCAGCCCCTGGAGAGGCCCCGGGCTGGAGCAGGGAGAAGCGTGAGGAGAAAGGAGCGGCAGGGAGGAGCTGGGGGGGACTGACCGCAGCCCCCCATTCCCCATCGCCTTGCGCCCATTCAGCAGGGGGTGAGGAGGGAGAGGAGTCAGGAATGGTGGAGTGAAGTTGAACCTGGAAGAAGTGTGTGTGGGGGAGTAAGGTTGTTTTAGTTTTGTAGGATCTCACCATCCCACTTCATTTTTAATTTGCAATAAATTAATTCTCCAAGTCAAGTCTGTTTTGCCAGTGATGGTAACTGATGAGAAATATCTCTGTCTTTATCCTGACCCACAAGATTTTTCATTTTTTTTTATCCTCCTGTATTTCTGAGGAGCAATAATGAGAGAGCAGCTGGGTGGGCATCTGGCATCCAAACTTAACCCACCACATTTTAATATAAAGCTTCTTATATTATTAATATAAAACTTACTTTAAAAGATCCGCATTACAATAAGTCTGGTTTATTGTTCTGTTTCCTTCTACTTGCTTTGTCTATATGAAAACAAAAATACCAACTTTTTTCTTTTTTCAAAGGTGCTTTGTAATTAAACATTGCATAACTTCAAATGCAAGTGCTAATAAAGTAATAGAAATCCCATAATTACTTGCTATAAGCTTACTGTAAAATCATATAGCATTATTGAATCGGTTACATGGACTATGGAAGTAGGAGATAACATACCAATTTTTCAGTGCTCTAAATAGAGCAAATGTTGGAATTCTGCTCTATTAATTGTTTCTTCTACAGTCTTTTTCTGATAAAATTAATTCATCCATACAAGATTCCAATTGAAAAAAAGGGCACCACAGGAAAGACGTGGAAAATACCTCACACACTGATAGAGCCTGGTATCAGCAAAGAAGATTGACCAATACCTGTTCTGTAATTAGTAACTTCTTTTTGACAGAAAATTTGCAATTTCAAATGCTAAGTTGTAAATCTCCCTTTCTAGATTCTATCCAGTTCCTTCAGCTAGTTTAGTGTTCACTTTGAAACACTGCTAATATCATCACTTTTTGGCATTCATCTAAAATAAAATAATTTGAGTTCTCTACAGATCTTTATATTACCAAGCAATAAGGAATGCTGCACAAAGAATTTTCATTATCTATTATAAACGTTTAATCAAGAACTTAAATGTGAATTTTCTTCTAAGGTATTAGAAATATGTTAGCTTAGTCTATGTGTAATATCTTTGCTCAGTATTTTATTGTTTGATAGGCTAAAGAAGTTTGCAATTACTCTTTAATATTCTGCATTAAAGCAGAATATACTCAAAATATGTATAATTCACATTAATAATATATGTTAAAAGCAACATTCCACAAAAATATATAAAATTATTTTTTGTTGTGTAAATACAGGTATTTGTGTACATCACTACATTTTTCTACACATGTAAATGTTATATGTGTTCCCAATTACAGAATTTTCATGGTTAAATTGGGACAGAAACCAAATGTAAGATTTGAGAGACCTTTTTATTCCTCACTATATGATGGCACAAACTGAAAAGAGGTAAAAGATGTAATATTTAAATCTAGATTTAGAAAGAAATCCAGTTCATTAAAAGTATTGGCAAGTTGCAGTGTGTCTCATAAAAAAGGCAGATTATTACCTTTGAGAGCTTGAATCCCAACTGAAATTTTACAGGTAAAATTCTGTAGCTTCAATATGACATCACATTTCAGGACTTTTTCCTATCATAATATTTTAGTCTGTAAGCTGTTAAAACCCAGGTTTTTTTAAAGGAAAAGCATTTTCCAGTAGGATATGAGGCAGTAGCCTGGAACTGAGTTTTGAAACTTCAGCTTGACATCTATAATATAGAAGGTACTATAAAAAGAATGGAGAAGGTAACTTCTGACTTAAGACAAAATGAGACAGAGACCTTGATGTTTAGAATGAACCAGATGGAAACAACTTTTAGAAATTAGAAGACACTGTAGTTAGAGTGCATAAACACACTCTTGCTAGAGGCATTAAGATGCCCAATCCACCTCTTTCGTTATATTACCAAAGGACAGGAAATGAAGGACAGCTTTTGCAATCCTGAATTGTCTGTGATGGAGGGGAAAGAATAGTGAAAATGAAGAATTTGTCACATTGTAAACTTAGTAATGGTTGCTCCAGCAGGTGAGTAGAAAGAGCAAAGCCTCTGAAAGGTGTTATATTCAGATGAAGAAGAATTTCAATTAAAAGTGAAACACACTGGTGCATTTATAAACAGGTATTAGAATACCCGAAACTGTGAGGAATAATAGGGTCAAGCTATCGTATTTTTGACTCCTCTGTGACTTGCCTAATTTTCAGTTCACCATTCCCATACAAACCAAAATTCTACAGTAACATTTTTAAAGTGTACTAGTTGATTTTCAAATTTTTTATTAATGTTTTCCATCTGAACTTTTCTAAAAGACATATTGCCCAATAATTTTCAAAACTGAAATTTAATAAAATAGCCTCATGAAATAAATCACCAGGGCAGCAAAGGTGATTGAGGATTGGAGCATGTTATATTCTCCATAATAATAACTAATAACACTAAAGATAAAATTGTTATCAATGCAGTTTCTACCCCTTGGTGTTATGCTCATGCTTCCGCTGCTCACCTGGGTCCTAGGGACAGTGGTTTGAATGCACTGGGGACAAGTGTGTGAGGGTTTTTGTGACAAATTTTTAGTCTCTGTACTTCTTCATAAGGAGAAAGATAATGTTGATGGTTGCTTCTTTTTCCACATTTCCTGCCCTGCTATTTCCTCGTAGGATACCAAGCTTCACCATCTCATGGTCACTGTAGCTAAGACTGCCTCCAGTTTTCACATTGCTGGCCAACCGGTTTATAAGTATCAGGTCCAGCAGAGCACCTTCCCTTGGTTCCTTGATTACCTGTGCCAGGAAATTGTCAACAATGCACACAAGAAATCTCCTACCATTGCTTGAGTGCTGTGGTATTGTCCTTCTAACAGATATCAGGGTGGTTAAAGGCCCCCATGAGGATCAGGGCCTGTGAACATGAGGCTTCTTTTCAGTTGTTTGAAGAAGACCTCATCTACTTCCTGATCAGGAGGTCTATAACAGATACCTACTGCAACAGTACCCATGTTGATCTGCTTGTTAATATTGGTCCATAAACCCTTGACTCACTCCTGACCCATGCCAAGGCAGACCCCTGTTCATTCCAGCTACTCTCACACATGGGGCGACTCCCTCTCCTCACCTTCTCAGATTGTCCTTTCTAAATAGCCTCTATTCCTCCATCGCATACTTCAGGCACGTGAGCTATCACACCGCATCTCCGCGGTACAAATGAGGCCCTAGCTCTGTAACTGCACACAGACTTCTAGTGCCTCCTGTTTGTTGCCCGTGCTGTGTGCATTAGTGTGGCAGTATTTCAGAGACACACCCAAATGTGCTGAGCCACTGGAACAGACTGGAGAGCTTTCCCCATAAGACTGTTCTGCAAACACTTCCTTCTGTATGGTGTGAAGCTTTAACAGCTGTAGACACCCACAAGCAAGGTCTTCAAGGAGAAACTATACCAGGAGCACATGGTGGATACTGCAGAGGATGTGATGAGCGCTCATAGTGTTGAGGGTCACTGAGGTGCCCATCTGACAGCCTGACAAGGAATCACGAGAGGTATGTTGCCTTCCGGGAGCTAAGGTCCAGGGTTATTGTAGCTGGCTCTGCATCTTTAAGCCTGCCTATCCACCTGTTGGTGGTGCTCAGGTCACAGGGCCCGATACCGCAGGGGGTTAAGACCTCTCGGGGACATCAGTACAGACACCAATGTGGTGGTTACAAAATGTCCGTTTATTGAACTGTGCAACTTGCATATATATGGTCGCCAAGCACCTCCTCCGTGGATGTGCCTTCGGCATTACAGGCTTACCTATTACCTTATTTAGTAACAAAGGAAAGGAGGGGAGGTTGTAACTACTCTTTCCGTACATCGCGAGATCTTCCGAGTGCCATTCCCTACACAGGGTGTCACCAAGAGGGTGCCACAACTTGTCAAGAGCACAGACTACTATCCATTGCCACTCTTTCGTGTGGGCATGAATGACACCACAAGCCAGAACCTGGGCAGAATCAAGGAAGACTACAAAGCCCGCAGGGTGCAAGCAAAAAGTATTGGTGCCCAAGTTATCTTTTCTTCTATTTTACCAGTTAGAGTAAAAGGTGCAGCCAGAAATAGATGTATGATGCAAATCAACTTCTGGCTTTGTGATTGGTGCCATCAAGAGGGCTTTGACTTTTATGACAACAGGACATTCTTCTATGACTGTAGCCTGCTAGGGAGGGATGGGATCCACATGTCTAGAAGAGGCAAGAGAATTTTCTGCAGCAGCCTGGCCAACTTGGTGAGAAGGGCTTTACACTGAAGGAGTTGGGGGGATGGATCCAAAGTGGCGACACTTACACCATTGCAACCAACTGGAGAACAAGCCAGGTCAATCAGAGCAGGGACAAATGTTCCTTAGCTGCCTCCCAAGTTGTGAACCAGAAGACCTCAAGTGTATGTATACGAATGCATGCAGCCTGGGGAAAAAAACACGAGGAACTGGAGCTCTGAGCCCAGTCAGAAAGTTACGATATTACAGGAATAACTGAAACAAGGTGGGACAACTCACATGACTGGAGGATTGTGATGGATATCTATAGTCTGTTTCATAAAGAGAGATAGGGAAGAACAGGTGGAGTCACCTGCTATGTTAAGGAGAACCTTGAATGTATAGAATTCAACTATGGCAACTATACAAGTGCTATTGAATGCCTCTGGGTCCAGATCAGGGGGTCATCTCCAAGGGGGGATCTTACAGTAGGCATCTGCTACTGACCTCCAAACCAAGAAAATAAGACAAACAAAAGAATATTTGTGTCATTTAAGCAAGCTTCAGGTCAACAGAAACTGGTTCTTATGGGTGACTTCAACCACCCAGACTTTTGTTAGAAGAACAATACACCAGCTCACACATCATTCATCAAGTTTCTTGAATGCGTAGAGGACTACTTCCTCATACAAATGTTAGATGTGCCAACCAGGAATGAGGCACTGCTGGACTTGCTACTCACAAAGTAAGAAAACCTGCTTTGTAATATCTTGGTTAGTGACAACCTTGACTGCACTGATCACAGTATTGTGGAGTGTGGGATCCTGCAGAGTACAATGAAGGTTAGCACTAAGACAAAGATTTTAGATTTTAGAAGAGCAAACTTCAGCTCGCTCAGAGCTCAGTTGGGAGGGGTTTCATGGGAAGCTTCCATGGAGGATAAAGGAGCTAGCAAGTGCTGGGAGTTGTTGAAGAATGCTCTCCTGGAAGCACAAAAATGGTTCATCCCATTTAAAGGTAAGGGAAGTAGGCGGAGCAAGAGACCCCCTTGGCTTAACTGTGAGCTTCTGAGTCTGCTCAAAACCAAAATAGAAGCATACAAGAGATGGAAATGTGGATGAATACCTGTTGAGAATTACAAGGGCATTGCCAGGGCTTGCAAACATGCAGTTAGAAAAACAAAAGCTCAGCTTGAATTGAAATCGGCCAGAGACATCAAAAACTACAAGAAAGGATTCTTCAGGTATGTAAACAACAAGCAGAAACAGAAGGAAAATATTGGCCCACTGTTAAACAGGAGAGATGGATTAGTTACCAACAATGCTGAAGAGGCACAGGTTCTCAACACTTTCTTCACCTCTGTCTTTACCAGCACTGTTGGGCCTCAGGCCTTGGGAACAAGAGTACAGGTCGATGCAAACACAGACCCACCATCCATGAAGGAAGAGTTGGTATGTGAACTATTCCAGGAGCTTGACCCTTACAAGTCGATGGGTCCTCACGTTATCCACCTGAGGGTGTTAAAAGAGCTGGCTGACATTGCTCTCCATAATCTTTGAGAAGTCATGGAGATTGGGGGATGTTTCAAATGACTGAAAGAAGGCTAATGTCACCTCCATCTACAAGAAGGGCTTAAAGGAGGATCCAGGAAATCATAGGCCTATCAGTCTTACTTCAATCCCTGGGAAAGAGACAGAACGAATCCTCTGGGGGCTATCACAAGTCAAATGAAGCACATGGTTAGGAAAAGCCAGCATGGATTCACCAAGGGCAAATTGTGTTTGATAAACCTGATGGCCTTTGACAACAAAGTAGCCTGCTTGGTTGATGTCGGCCAAGTGGTGGACATGGTCTACCTGGATTCTCCAAGGCTTTTGATATGGTTCCCCACAGCCTCCTCCTAGAGAAACTGATGTGTTACAGTCTAGACAAGTGGTCTGTGTGGTGGGTGGGGAACTGGCTGAGAAGCCGCACCCTGAAGCTCTGTCTGGGTCCCAAAGTCTCCAACTGCAAAGGGACAGTTACCCCAGCACTGCCTGTGGACTGTGCCCTGTGGCATATGATCACTGTATCTAAGGTCATGTATGTTGGATAGAGAAAATTTACTATCCCTCCATCCTCCTCACACTTCTGCACAAACTGCTTTGCTTTAGAAGCTGTGCTCTGGACCTGACTCTCATATAGGTCACACCTGCAGGTGTGGTATGAGGTATGTGGTATGACCCTCATATAGGTCACACCACCCCCAAGCCCACCGACTCATTTCCAGAAGAATCTGAAGGTACAAACTGTGCATGTACAAAAAGCAAGGAGAATTCTAGAAGCATAAACTGCACATGATGCCTAGTTAGCTGAACGAGTCCAAGTGCCCACCCAGAGGAGGGGTAAGGAATTATAAAAGGACAAAAGTCAAAAGTCCCGGGTGGCTGCACCCCTCCAGAACTGGACCCCTGGTCTGGCTGGGCCAATGATGGAACCAGGACTGGTGAAATCTTCCTTCTTTTTAATTCTCTCTCTCTTTTCCTCTCTCCCCTTTTCTCTCCCATTCTTATTCTGTATGCCCACATATAAGGCAAGGCTTGTCGAGGCATGTTTAAGGCTTATCGGGTTTTGTTACAGGATCTGCCGCTAGTCGTAAGTTTAATGCCTGTTGCAGAGGTTGCAAAGATTACTGACAAAGTTTCATGCCAGTTATCTGTTGTGAGTGAAAAAAATTGAATTTTGTGAACTGAAGAATCCTTGGTGTTGTTTCACCTTAATTCTGACCTGGGAATCGGTGAATCTGAGTCATCATCCCGAGAAACTGGGACATGACACAGTCCTTCCCAACAGTTAAGACATGACTTAGCATCCTCAAGAAACTTACACGTATTTATGTCTAAGGCTCTCTGTGCACCTTGATACAGACTACCTTTAAAAAAATATTTAGTCACTGTATGCCTCAGCTTTGCATATATTAGGATGTAAGTTTGCCACAAGAAGGATGCAGTTATGGTAAGGATACTGTAAGGATATTCAGTAAGGCAACTGTAAGGATATTCAACAACAATAGTTTTTGACATAGAAAGCTGACATGTTTCAGTGGCAAGATGAGTGACGGTTGTTATTCCTTAGCTGGTCTCCCTGTTGTACAGCATATGCTGGTGACCCTTGGTGAGACATTCTTAAGATACTTTTTTTTTTTTTTTTCCCAGATATGACATTGTAGAGGGGGAATAACATAATACATGTTTAAATTAATGTCATACAAAATTGTACAATTTAATATACTAAATGTAGGAAAGCATCCATTAGCTGAAATTGGATGGAGCCCAATAGTATTTTAATTTCTCTGTTTTCAATCCCACAAAACTCAAAATAGTTTTTTTTCAAAAACCAGCAAATCAGAAACCAGCAAATCAGAAAAACAAGCCTTTGGGTAGGACAAGAGCATAAAGGACGTTTGCTTAATTATATTCTCTGGTTCCTTTTTCTTTTTTTTTCAAATTCGTTTAGTGTCTTTAATGATTCTGAGAAAGAACAAGACCAAAAGAAATAATGCACTTTAGTTTGTTCTAATCTGTTTATATACCTACAAGCTGTGCTGTGGTAACACACATGGCAATGCATCAAGAGAATTTCCTAGGAAGTCTAATTTAGAAGTTCCTTCCATCAACCATACCATGCAGCACCTAAACAGCAGGTGGGTGGAAGGTGAAGAAATACCCCCAGTGATACCTAGGCCTCAGTGTTAGGAGAAAAGACTCAAGTTACAGAGCATTTACAACATTTTGCAAAACCAGGTATCCATTTAGATTTTCGCTGTACCAGAAATCAGCATTTTGAACTTCCCAATTTTGACATGTCTTATTTAATAATAGTACAATCAGAACAGTATCAAAGACAGAAACATTAAAGTTTGGCTAAATATTCATAATTGGAATGTCTATCCAAACCTATGGCAGCATTGCTATTCTCTGTCCTTCCCATATGTAGTTCCTCTACTATAGCTCAATATCTCTTCATATAGTTACATGTACTTTCTTCTTTGAAACAATAGAGTAGGGATGTAAAAACAGACTAAATTCTCCATTCAAGAAACAATTTCTGTCTCCTTTTGTTCAGAGGACAGCAAAATTTTAGTCTTATTACTGCTCTCAGATGGAAGATGAAACTTCTGAACAATTGTCCACTGTCTACCATCTTCCTCCATGCTTGCCTTATTCCTATTTTCTTGATACTAAAATCTTATGCATTGCATTTGGCCCACATCTTGTCCTGGTTTATGCCTCCCTTGCTCTCAACTCCAACTCTATGCCAAAATACTTTTTTCCTCCCACTTTAATTTCTGCATCCTATTAGCTATTTTTCCTCCTGCAATATGGGGCTCAAGGAATGGTCCAATTTGTAGCTGTGGAGGATGTGATTTAAGCAGCAGTACAAAGTTACAGAATTTGATAGAGATGTCTCTTCTATTTTTATTTTCTGTATCCCGTTTCAGACAGTGATGATGCATGTGAGAAATAGATATCAAGCAATGATAGGAAACAGTAAATGACAGCCTCCTGCAGCACTGCATAACAACACAAGATGAAAAAAACTGATCAAGAAGTCTGCCGGGAGCTGGCATGGAATTGACATTAGAAACTTATGATGCTCCTAGTCATTTGCTAGGTCTTCCCTTTCCTCAAAGCTATTGGCAGTGGTGTCACATACCTGAAATGAGATTGCAACAATTTCATAAGAAATTCAGTATGGGTAACCACATTAGCACCCAAATGTCCTCCCTTTTTGATTGTAAGACAGTTCTAGCCATTGCTTGACCACTCCTTGCTTCAACAGATGTGAGACAAGACCTTCAAAATTCACCATTATGAAACTCTATTAGTAAGATTAAATTCTCTAAAACAGATCTGAAGTTTTGGCTCTCTTTGAGATCATACTACTTACAGCAGAATGTCACTATATTAAAAGGACCTGCAACAGTATATTCAACATCATAATGGCTAAGTTAAATTGAGTTCAAACATATCAATATATTTTTTTGCGATGCAAACACTTTTTCTCACCAGAAACAAAGGCAACATGACTAAGTTAATTCAGAATGTCAGACACTGAAAAACTTGAAGAGAATGAACAAAGCTGCAAAAACCAAATATGAGCATTTCTAAGCAGAGATTTTAAGGGAAGCAACTTTCAAGAGTCCTGAATTGATACCAATGAAACTATCATGCCATAATAAAATTGTAATCCATATATTTTTATTTTTAATCATTTTATACAATCCATGCCTACTTCAGAGGACATGGCGTAACATTCTATAGGAGAATACAAAACTTAAATTAGTGTGCAGAAATATTAAGAGTGGTCTCCTCCTCATAAATAAAGCAGCTTACTCTGCTTGATTTATAGTCTTTCTCCCAGTGAAATTATATCTGCAGAATAAATGAATATCAGAAATACATACAAGAAAACATGTTCCTCAGTCTTATATGAAAATAATTTTGGAGTTTCAGAATATTATTTTACAATAGGTACAATGAATAAGTGAGATTAAAGCCACTCTAGAAATCTGTGTAACATACCTTGAGTATGCAAAGTTAAAAATAGATAATCCAGATAATTAATAAAATTTATTATCCTTGTTAGGGAAACCAATTTAAATCTATCAACTCAGAGTAATATCAATGAAAGAAAGACAGAAGTAAAATTTAGTGTGGGTCATATTATCTGATATACCATCTACCACAGAATACATACAGACAAAATAGAAAGGCTGAATGTCAGTAAGCACACATCTAAAGGTAAGGCTACAAAAGAAAAGTTTCACTTACAGTGCTTGTAAATAAAACTTTCAGAGCTGCTCTTTTAGGCAATTTAAGGAAAGTAAGTTATGTCAATAAAAAAATCATGCCAGTGCCTGCCCAGTCATGTTAATGTAACCGTACTATAAATCAATTTAGTGCAAGGTAAGCTCTCAAGCAAGCCTCTCCCAGCTCTTCTTTCTCTTGCAACACAATTAGAAAATAACATACATCTTGATTATGATCTTCATTACATGACTGTAAATCGGGAGCCATAGAAATCAATATATATACTTCCAATTTATAAATATAAACTGTGTGCATGGCATACAGTACTTATAACTCAGATCTACACTTTATTCTAAGAGGTAAAAATCTATTGATTAAATCGTTTGGCTGTGAAATATAGCTAAGCTTTTCCTACAGTTTATATAACATTTTTTCTCCTCAGTTATATGTCAGCTTATGTAATTTAAAAAAAAAAAAAAAAATCTCACAGTATCAAACTTAAAAGTGAGACCTGAAATACATTATTTTCTTTGAGGAGAGAAAAATGGGTCTACAGCCAACACAGGAATAATTACACTAATCTGGTTTTACTTAAAGAAAAGGAAAAGAACTTTGATTTTTCAAAATAACAAAGGTTCACATAATGACATAAATATATACTCAGTGCAGTGACAGTAATCTCAGTGTTCACCCACAGGAGCAAATACTTTCAGGATTCCCAAACCAGAGCAAAGGTGAAAGCAGACTATGTGCTCAAGCCCTGATTATCCTTTCATTACAAAACAAAGCAGCCCAAATGTTGCTTTAAGATACATTTACTGACAAGAACTCCAGCAGAGGTGAAGTTGTATATAGAAAATGTGTGACGCAGTGTCTACATCAGCTTTCCTAAAATCATGGAGATGGCACAAGACAGAATCTCTCCTTTAGTGAGCACAAGGAAAAGGCAGAGTGAGCTGAAGCTTTTCTGTGCAGCACACACCTGAATCCCTTGATCTGTATGCATAAAAACAATTTCTAAAAAAATCTAAAAAGTAACATCGCTTGAACCTTAGTCATACTGAAAATTAATGTTGGTCAGGAACAGATTCTTGCATGATGGAAAAGGAGCAAATCTCTGGCAGAACTTCTGTTCAAGAGTCCTACTTCTCTCTGAATTGTCTCCAATAGAAGAATAAAACTATGCCAGAATTTAACTTCTCACCATCACTGGAGCTAAAGTGACTGTGTTGAGTTAGGCCTGACACCAAGAAGAAACATTATAGAAGTGGAAAGTGCAATTATTCAGTCAGAAGCCAGAAAGCTCAGACATTTCACATGACCCAAAAACTGACCGCTGAGATGTATTACAATCGCAAAACTACATAACAGCTGAAAGCTACTTGGAGGCATCTCTTTGTTTAGAAGCCTGGGAGACTTCAGTGAACACAGATTTACATCCATATACTTCTTTTGCTATTTCAGTCATCATGGAGCAGGATATCCTGGAAAGTAAGAGAGCTATTAAACATCAGAATAATGGTGTAGGTACTCATTTATCTGAACTCATTCCTATGTATGCTCTGTTCTTTGTCTTTAATGATTTTTTTTTTTTCTTCTATAAAAGCAGTCAGTACTTCTGAGAAGAAATAGCTTATTGACAGCAGTCAGAAAATGTGTGTTAACATGAAGTTTCTGACTGAGACCTTGAGCTGAGGTTTTTGGTCATTTTAAAGCATAGATTCAAAAAATGTTTTAGTCTGATCCTAAAACCAGGAAAATGAATTTATTTGTGCTTTTCATTTAAAAAAACCTTCATGTCTTAATGAACTTTAGTTTTCAAAAATAATACACACCAGCACCACCACCATCATGCAGATAATTCTCTTCTTCTAGTTAGAACTGGAAAAGCAAAGGAAGAAGAAGCTTAATATGGAATTAGACTAAAAAGTAGATTTTTATTCCGTGTTCACCCATCTTCCACATGAAGACTAAAAATTTTGTTTAATTTGAAAAGGAATATTTTGGTGCTAAAAATGTAGTTAGGTGGAAAACAGTGTATTGTCTCAATTTTCCTAGTCTGATAAAGGATATTTTTTTCTTTTTTTTTTTTTTTTTAAATCAGATTGTCATAGTTATATGCTGTTGAAATGACACCATGCTTGTACTGTCAGGTACATCAATAAAGGTATTGCAATAGAGTCCATGTTAGAGAAATCTGCATTAGACACAGTCACATGTTTTTGGCAAGACCTTTGTTTCTTCTGTTCCTGCATGTTTGTTGTTCAACGCCTTTCTGAATAATGTTGGAAAAGGCAAGGCTCATAGGAAAGGATCAGTTGAATGCTATGTTTTGGAGCTTTTTTTTTTTTTTGGGGGGGGGGGGGGGTGTCTTTTGGTCATTTTTAGCTTTTTTAGATGTTGCTGCAAAACACACAATCTCACCATTCTTGATTCACATACATGCACTCTTCAATTACGTTATGTAAAAGTACATAACAGATAGTGACAGCTGAAAAGACTGTCAAAATCAAGTAAAGGAGGTTTGTTTGTTTTTTTTTAATCAGAGGACAGTTATTTACATCACAGGACAACAAAAATAGTCTTGACTCCTAATCCATGGTCTATAGAGGGAAAAGAAATAACTGAATCATTCATCTGAGCCACAACATAATGAGGATAGCAACTGGCACATACCAAGAGCAGGACATGCAAGCAATACATGGGCTGGCAGGTTGATGGAATTTTAAAAACCAAATTGTATTCAACAGTTAAAAAATGCAAGCAGTTTAGTAGAAAATGTTGTTAGTTGATTAATTCTTTCACGCTGAACCCCTAGAAATCTGTCGATCCTACAGTATACCTTTACAGTTACACATGGTACCTTTAAATATGAAAAAATAGGGTTTCTTTGGATAAGGGCACTTGTCAGTTTAGAAAGAGTGGGAATGATTTTAAAGTAGGATGAATTACAGCTTTCAACATCTACATGCAAAGACAGACACAATTACTTATAATAAGACAGTGACAGCAAAGATCCCTTTGCTAAGCAACCCTGAACAGCCTGTTTTAAGGAACAATGACATGCCACATGTTGAATTGAGGGACAAGCAGAAATAGATTTTCTTAATGATAAATGCTTACTGGATTAAGTTCAGTTAATAAAGGAATGATTGCATATAATAAATTAAAAAAATAGTATACACAAATACAAATTCTGGACTACTGGCTTCGTTGCTCTGTCCTTGTGGGAGTAACTGGTGATGTATGTATTTTATGAGACAATATATATTTTATATATATAGGCAAGAAAAAATTTTTAGAAAAGAAGAAAAAATACCAGTTAGTGTTTCAGCTGTCCATTACATATTTCTATTTATACTTCTTCGCTGTTTTGACTGAAGAAAACTGGTCTTCAATGTGAAACCAGTGACTATAAAACATGCAGAAGTGCTGGATGTATCTACCAAGTCAATGGGCAATCCAAATGACAGTTAATTCTTTTTGATGTTTGACATGGACCATAAAGCTGTGTTCAGAACACTTTTATTGGTACTGGACTGGCTGAGATGTTAGTAAGAGGCTTTGTGCAGGTTTTTGTGTAATGACAGATGAAAACTAGAAGGCTTTTCACAGATTCACTTGACCACTTGCAGTTAGACATGCAGATTGATATGAAATGGTCTAAACAGAGCAAAGCAGAGTTCTTGCATTTGCTGAGACTGAGTAGAGTGACTTTTCTGCATCCATTGACTTCTACAACTACTTTGGCAGCCAGCACTCACGTTTCAAATACCTTCTGTAACAAACAACTCCATCAAGATCTTCCAGTTGCTTTTGCATGTACCCCACAGTTTAAACATGAGAACAATATCTGTTTCCCAGGTTATAGATTAGATATAGCACATTTCATATACACACTATGCAAGCTTTGTACAGAATAGCTAAGTATAAATACTCATGGAAAAATCAAATGTTAATCTGGAAAATACTATGAAAGAAATTCTTTTTGGATTAGCCCACATTCAGAAAAGCAGTGCTGTCTATAACTCCTTAAGTATGTGCTACAGGCCTGTGCAAATTATTGGAAATATTCCTCAGCAGAGCAATTGCTTCCTCATGACCTACCAATGCAACAAATGCAAACCTCTAGCAGTAAAGGCACTGCTAACAGCTAAGAGGTCCGAAAAGGACAGAATTTAGTAAGAATGATTCCCTTTTATTTTGCTCAAGATTCTGTTTACGGGCAAAGAGAAAGCACAATTGTATCTATTTATCCTTAATATATTTAAAAATGTTTCAAAATTATTGGTCCAGATCTATTACAGGAGTAAAGAAAACTGAGACAGTTACAATACTTGTATACAGAAAGAATCTCAATATCTATAATAATGCAGTTAAAACTCTAATACACACTTTCCATTTCTATCCTTGTTTTCTGGTGTTCTGCACCCTTCTGCTCCTCTGGGTCTTGAGACTGGTAGTTGAAGACTGCTGAAAGACATTTTCTTAACATGCTTTTATACATTTCTCTTTCTTCAATGTTTTACGACACCATGTTACATCCAAATTTAATATGGTGGATTTTACATGTCAGATGCTATTTCTGTGTACTGTTTGTTACCCCTAAAACCAGCTGTGCCCAGCCCTGGGTCTACACTTCTTTAACTGACCACTGGAGACTTGTTGGTAGCTGTTGGACCTCCAATCCCAAGCCTGTGTCCCCTCTCTTCTCATCCCATGCCTCTACTTCTCTACATCAAATGCTGTGTCTTCACTTCTCAGGACCTCTACAATCATATCAGACCTGCATTTCTCTACACTACATTATTGTGTTAGAGTTTTAAAAATTTTATTCTGGATAGCAGTAGCAAGTGGATATTCTATATAAAACTGTGGTTGTAGCATATAAGATTAAAAAAAAGTAAAGTAAATTTACTATAGACAGTAAATTCAAGAAATTGCTGTCACAGTTAAATCAAGTAAAACAAAGCTACAGGCAGGTTAAACAAAGTTCTGACAAGGTGGATAAGCTTCAGTCCTAGGCCTTGCAGATTCACTGCAGAGTTTACAGGCTATTAAAAATGGCAGTGCTGTGTTATAGGACTACATGGTTTCTCTTTCCATGCTGTATCAGAGCAGAAGAAAGGATTCACACAGGGCTGCTAATCTGGACCTCTTCATGTTTCTTTTAGATGGGAGAATCACGTGTAATGATACTTTGATCTTTTGGGTTTTTATGTCCAACAGTTTTCTGTTAACAGGACCAGATTAACTTTTCCAATTTACTAAAAAATGAAACAATTGTGATTTGTCCATTTTACACTAATGTGAGCTACTACTTAAATACTTTTGAGAAATTAAGGAAAATCTGCTAGGGTTCCATCTCTTTCTATTCCTTCCTCCTTATCCGTGCAGCAGAAATGGCTATAGTAAAAAATAAAAAAAAAAGACATTCCTAGCATAGCTGATTTCAATGTTTATTCACTATTCTGATTTCAAATTAAGGAATACTTTTCCTGTATGTTTGGGTCTTTTAAACAAAAATAATATCATTAAAATAATTATATTATTTTTTAAAAACATACTGCCAGAAAGACCTGTATTACCTGAAATCTATTAGTTCTGCATTCACTAGAAAATGAATGAGGCACTCCAAAATCCATGGAGCCTAACTAGTTATTTTGTACAACTCACTGTTGACTGCTTTTGCCTTCAGAAGAAAGGTCAGTTTTTGATTCCTTTTGTGTAGACCACCAGAACCTTAATCAAAAGGTTTAATATAAAATTACAAAAAAACCTCCACAAAACCAACAACCAAACCCAAAACAAAACCCCCCAAATCCTCTGTGAAACGTAGGCTACAACATAATCTCAAAGTCTGAAGATTCAGTCAATAAGCAGTTAGAATCATTGTTCTCAGAAGCAAGTTTTGTTGCTTTGCATCTGCTTTCACCCAGCAGCACTCATCCCAACACATGATGGAACATGAGATGTTAGACATCTTCTGAGACCTTATAGACTAAGAAAGTGGGGCTAAAGAAAACTTTACAAGGGTTATAACAAGTCAAAACAGTAACAGCCTTTTAAAATCCCTGTATACTAGTCCAATAATCATACTGAGTTTCCAAATGGATTTTCTGCATGAGCAAATGTAAGTAAATACACAAGCAGATAAAATTTCAGTAAGGAAACATAATTCACCATGGCTTTTTGTCAAGTATATTCTGCAGTGGTGCAGCATTCAGATTATGATTTTAGTGACTTCAGCAAACAGCTGAAACACCTGAAAATGAACTTCTGTTTCATTGGCCAGAATGTTTTACTATAATTTTTCACAAGACTGTTTCCTAAATGTATTGATAGTTCCAGTGACATGTTATACTTACTTACTGAAGAATTTTAGTATGTGCAGTAAATAAAAATCTCAAATTGTTTTTACTCTGATTTCACAAATGGAACAATGTTTTAGTTTTTAGTATGCATTCAGATATTACTGTGACAGTTACTGTAGTACTAATGATATCATGATACAGAGTTCTTACTCTCACTGAACTGAAACAGATGTTTCATTTCAAGTGGGCTTTTAAAAGAGGTGGATGAAGCCTTTCAATCACTCCCATGCTTTATCATTAACAGCATTTTACCTTGGTATATTTGAATCTTACAGATATATTCAAATGTAGATAAGATCAAAACAACAGCAAATCAGACTTTAAAACTCCAAATAAGTTTCAGCACTCTAAGATATATTTGTTTACACATGAATCCCTGAAATTTGAAACTTAAGTATTATTAATGACATCAATGTCTTCAGTGTCAAAATGCAAATTGGCTCTTTGCTTCCCTTGTTTTTTCAGCATCTTCATTCTAAACACTGTGTAAGATAGTATCTGTGATAGAAAAACATGTTAGGAGTCAAGTACCGCAATTAATTTCCAGAATAATTTCCCCACTAACATTGTGCCCATACACTCTAAGAAATTTTCTGCTTCCAAATTCAAAGAAGGTGAATGAACTAAACCATCTTTCCTTCTCTCTGCCATCATTTCATCCAGCAACCATGACAACTTGATGCTCTGTGAATATTTTTGTTTCTTTGAAGCATCACAATAAAAATGCAGCAGTAGAAGGTGTTGCTGCTGTATACAAAGATCTGGTATTTGTATGTTGTGATCAGTATCTGGACCTTGTTTCTTTTGGAGACAGTCCAAATGCAAAAATGAAAAGCTGGAATGCTTTAAAAATGCAATTCATTGCAGCATTGACTTTCCATATAAATACTTGGAAATATTTACTTAACATATGGGATAATCCTTTAGCTGTACCTATTTTATTATTAGACCTATTTTATGTCTAAGAGTAAGTGATGTTTTCAGAGCACTGAATTATTACCTCTGTATGGCTTTACACCTTGTCTGTCATGAATGTTAAGTAAAGGATTACAGACTCAGAAGACAACTCAGACAACCTCATTATGCCTAAAAATCTGTTTCATGATAATATTTTCAAAATGGTTAAAGTTATCAGTGATTCATTGACAGTAAATAAGTCCGTTGATATTGCATATATGATTAGGCTTGTGGTAGTTGAACAAAGGCTGCTTGAGTTTTGGGGGTATTGGGAAGGGAGTTGTATTTAGTCATTTGTGGGTTTGTTTTTGTTTTTTTTTTAGTCTTGACTAATGAAGAGAGAAAGCTTTTATTGTCTTTTTACTGGTTTAGAGTAGTGTTTCTTTCAGCATACTATACATACTGTACAATGGAAAAGGAATTAACAAGGAGGGTAGCCTCACAGATATATTAGTGGACAGAAGGCATAATGAAGAGATAGAAAGGGAAATGAATCATAATGATTCTTCCACAGGTAATATCTTCCACTGGAATCTAATCACCCATTTAATGTTATAAGACTTCTGATGGAATATGGTGAATCACATCTAATGAATAGTGATGAGATTCACCTCATTAATGACCTTAGCAGGTGAAACTGATTTTTAAGCAGAATTGTTATCTTGAGAGATTGATTAAATTGATTCAAATTGCAACTGGTTACATACTAATTTGGCACACATTTTCTTGCAAGTAGTGTGAATTGAATCAGTTTTCAGGGCTGTAATGACAGCTTCAACTAATTTTGATTATTTTTTGCTCATCTCTAGATACTTCTCTAAAAAAGTGATATCTCAAGAGGCTTCTTTATGCTGTACTATATAAAAGGAAAAGAAGAAGAGATTGGGGTTTATTTAACAGTAATTTTGGTAAGGTTCCCTCCTGCCCCTTTTCTGGTTTTGAAATGTCAGAAAAATTTTATTTTCTTTGACCCCACCACTTAGGAATCTGAAGTATGAAAGGATACTCAGATGCCTCAGATTTAAAAAAAAAAAAAAAAAAAGAGTTGATAAATACCTTAACATTTTCCTCAAAAATAACCGTTCTTACCACTCAGATTTTTAAAACCAAATTAAAATTCAATGTATTCTTTTCTGAATACTAGGATTTTGAAAAAAAAAGCTTACATTGCATCCATATTCATCAGATCTCTCACGATTAGTTTTGTTCTGAGGTTATTCCTGGCATGAAAATATAGTATTTAATCCAGATTTTGTAGCCTTCTCTGTAGTCTTTGGGAGGCTAGATGTATTCAGTGAACTTCCCAGTGCTGGACTGGCACTCAAAGGGTGTAATATTTTAATCCTATTAGTTCACCACTCAAAAACATTTTTCTAGATAAAAGAACAAAGAGCACAAAATCAATCCTCCTTTATACTAAATATAAAACCTCCACCATTTCAAATCTGTTCATATACCATAAGGACTAGAAAGACAGTAAACAGCATTTTTTTCTCTGAAACCATTCAGCCACATTTCAGTAAAATAAGTTATTTGAGTGGGTTGTGTCCATAGTATTATTCCTCCTTTGATGAACAATAGAAAGTCCATGGTTTTGTAGGACTGATTTCCAACTGAGCACGAATTAAACTTATAAAACATCCTGAATTTGCTAATAACTTAGCTACAAATTATAAACAAATCCTGTTTTACCTTCAACAAACAGCTGAAAGTGTATCTAGGAAATTTCATGTGTAGAAATTCCAGCTAACATACCGCTGATTCTGGTCCTGTTGCCAAGAAACGGCTCTCTTCTGTCTCCCTCAGTGCTAATCTCTACTTTTAGCACTGTTCCCCTATTCTCATTAGTCATGCAATGCTTCTCTTAAACGTTAAAACTAGTGCTGAACATTTTGCCAATTCGTATATCTGGCAATCTTGAAAATGAGTATGCTATCTGTGGAACAGCCTGTGCATGGACTGCTAGGTTACAGCAAGTTGAAACTCAAGTGCGCCAATGCATGTATGGTTTTATACATATATCTACATTTTAAATAATTGCTCAAGAAATTAAAACTCTTTTAAAATGGAACAATTTAGATTTCAAAAAAGGAATGCTAAAAGCATTTCAATAACTGAACTAATTCCAGGACAGCTGGGATATTGCCTTTAAGAGTACTTAATTCTGCACAAAATGTGTATAAGTAAGTAACCAAGCCATTGTTAATTCCACATCTGAAAAGAATGCAGTCTCTTTTACATTAGGTAAGAGAATAGCAATATAATCCAAATAATGTAGTAGACATTTCAGAAATGAATACAGGTATTTGCTAGAAGGTGTCAATAAAGAAAGCATCAGTAAAGAAAATCTGTCTCAAAAAAAAAATCTACCAAAATAAAAATCTGAAACAGAAAGATACATCAAATGACCAGTGAACTGACAATCTTGGGTTTAGTTAACTACACTGTACCTATGCATGACTCAATTCAATAACCTCATGGAGCAAACCATTCTAGATTTTAAGAGTATACTGTGTGAAAGCATGGATAGAAATGTAAAAACCTTAAGACCTACTTAAGTTTTCATTACAAGCTGTAGACAATCCACAAGCTTCAGATTCCTATTTTGAAGTTTAAGACATCAATACATCCTTTAATTTGAACCAAGCTACATTTTTTAATACAATTTTAAGTCTTCTCAATAATATTTCCTAAAGAATGCTGTGCACTTATTCAGTTCCTTAGATTATTATTGAAACATAAACATAACTACAAAATGAAAATCAGTGCTGGAAATATCAGTTCTATGTGAACCTCATGGTATTCTGTGCTTTGTTTTAAGTCCTGGTAACTCTCAGCTTTGACTTTTAAAATAATTCATGAGTTCAGAGACAAGCTTGCTAATGTAAATGCTGGTGGCTCAGAAAGGAAGAAAATACATTACAGTTTATAATCCAAATCTTTGAACCTGTGGAGGATGATAGCAAGCAACATACCCATGGTCTAGAGAATTTTTAAGACTCCACTTCTGATAATTTTCTAGAAGAGAACGAAATACTGATTTTCCTTACTCTCCTCCATGTCTTTTCAAAGAAAAACAGTGTTCCAGTTGTAAATATCCACCACAGTTTTCAAAAACAGCAGTTTGCAAGACACAGTGTAAAGACACATTGTCTCCCTTTGTTTTGTTTAGCTTTGTAATCAGTGAGCATTGTAAATTCCACTGTACTTTATCCATGAGTCTCAGTATGTACTTTTGTTAGAATGAAAGCAGATATAGAAGGGGGGTTTTGTTTGCTCATTACATAGTTGTTTCCAAAAGGTAAGACTAAGTAAATCCTCAAGTACAGCAAGACTTGCAATGAAATCCGAGTAGAAACTTAAAGGTGAAAAAGAACAGTTAATGGTTCTTCATATACTAATGAAATATTTCATTGGTTAGTTAGTTATTATTTCATATTAATTAAAGTATTTCATTAGTTACCAGCCGAATATATTGTTAGTGCCTGCATTTATCACAGATGGTTGTTCTGGCTACCAAGTCAGCAACATTAGCCATTATATCTTGTTAGCTGCCTGCCACATCTCCCTGCTGTAGCACAACTTAACATCCTGAAAATATTAATTATTCATACACATATTTGTCAAAGAATAGCTTTTCAGTATTTCTTTTGATCATCCAAATAAAGTGGATTCATCACGTCCCTAATGCGAAACAATCTTAGGAACAGCAAAATGGTGATCATTGCTCTGCTGGTGATGTCTGTTAGCAGAATATAGATGACAAGAAATGCCATCCAGCAGCTCCAGTTCATTGGGTAATTTGAATCACAGAATAATTCAGGTTGAAATGAACCTCAGGAGATCTGTAGTCCAGCTACCTGTGCAAAGCAAGAGGTCAGACCAGGTTGCTCAGGGCTTTATCTAGTTGTCTTTTGAAAACCTCCAAGGATGGAGACTGCATGGCCTCTGGGCAGCATCTTCTGCTGTTTGGCTGTCCTCAGGGTGAGAAAGTTTTCCTTATATCCTGAATGAAACTCATGATTCAACTTATATTCACTGGCTCATCCTCCCACCACGCACTGCTGAAAGAGACTGGTTTCATCTTCTTGCTTACCTCTTCTCATGTAGGGGCAGGCTGTGCTATGTTGACCTGTGGCAGTCTCTTTCCAAGCTGAACAAGCACCGTTCTTTCAACTTCTCCTCACGGGGCAAGTCCTCCAGTTCTGACCAGTTTGACCCTCCACTGGTCTTGCTCCAGTTGATCAGTGTCCTTCCTATACTAGAGGGCCCCAAAACTGAGCAGAGTATCCAGATGGGTATCATGACTGCTGAGCAGAGGGGGATAGCCCCTCCCTTCAATGTCCTGGCCGTACCCCTGTGAAAACCTCATGGAGTTCTGCAGGGTACCTCTGCAGCTAGGGTACACTGCTCGCTTATGCTCACCTTGTATCTGCCAAGTCCCCCAAGTCATTTCCCACAGAGGTGCCCCTAATCAGCCAGGCCCCAGCTTGTTTCCTTGCACTGGTGCTTCCTGCATGGGCAGTGCTTGATATTTGTCATTGTTGCTTTTCATGAGGCTTGTCTGCTCATTTCTCCAGCCTGACTAGGTCCCTCTGGATGGGAGCTCTGATTTCCTGCATGTTGATTCACCCTGCTAAAGTACTATCATTTACAAATTTGATGAAAGTATCCTTCATTACCTCCTCCAGATCACTGATAAAGAGGTTAAACAGATCAAGTCCCAAATTAGATCCCTGAAGCACTCCATTTCTCACAGACCTCCACCACTTGTCACATGTCTCCAGGTAGATTAACCACAGCCCTCTGAACCCAAGCATGGAGCTAGTGCTTAGCCAGCTATTTTCCTGCCCATTCAGAGACAGTAGGAGTCAGTGTCAAAAGCCTTTCTGAAGTTGAGGTAGATAACATTTATTGTTACCTATTAGATAATCTGCTACATACTCTACATAGTATATATCTAGGCTCCCTTTCCTATTAAAGCTTGGACCAGATGACCTTTCAAGGTCCCTTCCAACCTGGGCGGTTCTACGATGATTGTGTGATGATTCTATGATGTTATCCTTCATCCACAAATCCAGCAGAAGACAACCAGGTTGGTTAGTCATGATCTACTCTTGTTGTTGAACTCTGAAGCAAAGAAAGCATTGTGTACCTCCGCATATCTGCTTTTTATTGCTTGCTAAATAACCCTTCCCATTAAGCAATGGGCACACATTTTTCTTGTTCATCTTTTACTGTTAGTGTAGGAGATGCTTAACTTCCTGCCCTTGAATTGACTTGCAAGTTTCAGCTCCTTGGAAGCTTTGGCTTTACTGACACTATCCCTACATTCTCTGACAAGGTTTTTGAGTTCCTCCTCTGCAGCCTGTCCCTATTTCTACTTCCTGCATATACAGTCTTTTGGCACAGGAGTCTCTTCATGAGCCTGGCCTGCTTAGCCAGGCTAATCTTCCGATATATCTGCTTGCCTTTTTAACTGTCAAAATAGACCATTTTTATGCATGAAGGAAGCTGTCCTTGAGATCTGCCAGCTTCCCTTCTCTTCAGAGCTACCTCCGATGCAGCTCTATCCATTCCACGAACTAGCTGCAGTCTGCTTGTCTAATGTCCAGGATATATATTCTGCTATTTTCTCAGTATCTTCAACTTCACAATCACTTCATGGTTACTACAGAAAAAGCTATGATTGATTGCCCTGTCCAACCAGGTTTTCCCTTGCCAGTGAATAGCAGACCCAGCTGTGCATTACCTCTGTTTGACCCATTTGCTACCTGTATCAATAAGTTTTCCCCAGAACCTTCCAGATGTCTCCACTGTGCTTGATGCTCCTTGACCCCTAATCTGGAGTGAGTTTGAGGCAAAAGGCATGATTTCACTGAAGTGAAGGAGACTACAGGCCCTGAGAGATTAGGATCAATGTCCTTGGAAAGTACATCAGGTAAAATACCAGATAGCACTCTCTAACCATGCCTATCCTACTCTTTTTTCTGTTTATGAGCATTCAGCTGCCTAGCCTGAAATAAGTATGCATGCCACGCTATCATCTTTTATAATGGATTAAACTGTCTGGTACCATTGCTTTTTACATAAAGGGTGTAGGATAAAGGGCCCTATTGAGCTCAAAGACAAATTAAAATGTGTATCACATTATATACATTAGAATCTTTTGTACATTTTGTCTGAGAGGGACAGCTATCTCTCTACAAGAAATGCATAATTGCAAGGGATGCATCTCCACAGGCCTGCCACGATGAAATTGGAAGGTTATATAAATGACTACATGGTGTGGCAATGGCTAAATATTACTGAGAATTAGAGAAATAAAGCATGAAGTTCTGAAGATGAAAGATAAAAATGAATAAAGAAATTTACAACAGATAAAATACAAGAGGCTAGAAAAAAATCAAGTGCAGTGATGGTGAATAAAATAGTAACTGTAGGAAAAGTGCAAAACTGACAGCTAGACACTGAAGTGCTGAGGATGTCAGCAATAGATTTTTCTCAATAGATTACCAACTCCTACACACAGTTTTTCATGGGATAATAATTCAAAAAGGACAGTCAAGCTGCTTTCTTTTCAAAAGCTTAACCTCTGAAGAGTCAGAAGTTGCTAAGCTAAATTAGTCGTCTTCTTACAATAGTACCTCAGTAACGTGTAAAACAAAGTCTTCAGCTTAAAATGGTAGGAAAGAGACTATAATATAAAGTAGAATGCCTTTGCTATATTTCAGGGGGTCTGCCTTTACTGATCATTAAGGTGAACATAGAGATAATCCAAATTATAGTTTTCAATTTGTATCATACTTTTGTCTCTTACTGCTGGGAGCAGCCCTCAGCTTGTAGGCCCCACAGATGATCCCAACAGCAGTGAAGAAGCTGTAAGGATTCAAATGGTGTTTACCCCCTGAAAACAGTCATCAAACTCTACTACATACTTCTTGACATCTCACATTTGCCACTAACAAATTGAGGAAAATGACCCAGTGGAACTGGATCTTAAAAGGTAAACTGATTCCCTTCACACTCACTTGGCTAGGCTCACAAACGCCAATACACCCATCTCCAAGAGCTCTGACTGGGATTCCCTGCAATGGCATAGTTGTGGAGCACCCTAGTCCATCTTATATTTTGTAGTTTCTTCTTAGCTTGGCTATTGTGCTGCCTTTGCATATACCTGTTGTACCCTTGAGGTGCTCACAGTGATCATGGCCTTCTTTCCATCCTGTCCTACCTTTCAAAGTCATTTGAGTTTCTCTTTTCCTTTTTAGGGACAGAGGGGATGGTCAGGGCTCCAGCTATGTCCTCTTCCTGTCCACTAATATCTTAGAATAACCTGTGTCTGAAGTCTGTCCTTGATTTTCATCAAATGGAGGCAGTCTTGCACTTTTCCATGAGTGTTTCAGTACTGTGTGCCAACATGTGATCTTGACGACCTGCTGCTCTAGGCGTTGTCTCCCCTGTCATTCTTAAACATGCTTCCCTTCTTTCAGTTGCTTCTATACCCAGACATTCCCTTCCAGTCTCCATGCAGAGTATATTTTACATTTTTATTACAATTCTGTGCATCACACAGAAAAATACATTTGATAAAAGATGTGATGGAGCTCCTGACTTCAGGTAAACGTAGCAGAATATGATCCAGCTATATTTATACAATTGATAAAGTGCAAGTGAACCGAATTAAAACCTACAAGTAAGCAGCATCTCCAGTGTTCCAAATCTTGTCCCCTTTTTCACTGAATGGTTGATTTTGATATAATATCCAAACATAGAGAATGCATGCAATGACAGATAGCATTACATTATATTTGAACATATGATGAACTGAGATAGATTTACAGTGCTTCAAAACATTAAATAATATGTTGCCAAATATTATGTCTGATGAAAAAAAAATTCTTGCGGGGATGCAGGCAGACCACCATTCCCACTCTATCCAGTGTGGAAATATAAAGTCCATACATGGCAAACCTGGAAGATGCCACCAGATGAAAGCAGTGAGGGAATAGCAAACATTCCTTGTTCATGTAATATTACCAGAGAAAGAATTTCCACATTAACATACAAAACCAGTATACAGTTTGACATTCAAGGCTGTGTTAAAACAGCACAACAAGTTGTTGATTTGCTAGGCAATACCAACCATCAGATACCTTTTAATTTATACCAGGCAGAAATCAACAGTGTCTCAAGCCTGAAACCAACATTTGGTAAAGATACAAAGTTTCTTGAAGGACTTTGTGCAACAACTAAACTGTGGTAGGCATCGACTAGTGCAATCTGAAATTTCTTCCCTACTGTATCAGCTAAGACTAATTCTAAGCCACCAGACTCTGCAGGGATATTGCCTAGGGTTATCGACTTGAACTTGATGATGGATAAGTCCTAGGACCTAACTGGTCCTCTCTTTAGTTGTATTAGTTTTTAGCTTTAGAAGAGTTTTACAAAAACTGTTTCTAAAAAAAAAAAAAAATAATTTAAAAAGTTCTTTTATATGTAGGACAGTGTTTGTTCACTGTCAAAAAGGAAACATGAAATTGAACTTTGACCTAAGAAACAGATGCTGTAACTTTCAGTGATATTAAAGTGGTTCTGTTCTGGATGCAGCCATATGAATTACTTTTTACTGTTGTTTATCATGCCATGGTAACTTTTCATGTGCAACATCATAAGGCTGTAGCATCTGGTATTTGCCTCTTGTACAGAGCCAAAGCCAAGAACAAACTGTGGCTTACAGATATGTACCTTTTAACCTTGAACAGGTTCTGTTGCCATGAATTGGAAGAGTGTAGTCAGAAGATGCATTTCACAGCTAGAAGTTTCTGAGAACACAGTGAAGAGGTTTCACCTGACATCTGTTTTCTGGCTACTGACTGTCACAGATATTGCTGTCACTGGTCTGTTGCCTTCATCTTGCAGGGGATTTCAGTGAGACATTAGAAATGACAGAAGGAATCAGCTGGAGTCTAGCTAAGCTAAGACAGAGTTAGCTGCATCTGTTAGGATACCTTTGGAACAAGGGTCTGATTTCTAGCTTAAGCTTCACAAAATATAGATTGCTTGTAAATATGATTGTGAGAAAAATAGCATTTAAATTCAAGGTCAGACTGAAGAGAAAGGAAATCAGACTTTCAGGGACCATTTATTAATAATACTTCTTTACGTACAAGTAACAAATGCTAGATAAGGTCCATTTCTGGAAATTCAAAAGAACATTACAGAATTGGATTGGAATTGTATATTTTGCCTTGAAACAAGCTTCTTTCTAAAAGAAGATGCAGAATCATATCCAGAACACATACTTTTGTTCCAGATGTATCAGTAACCAACTACAAGGCTTTGGCCCAAAGACTAGTCAATGCTCTGAAGAGTATCAAAAAATCTGTGTAGTAACTGGGAAGAATTAGACAACTCAGCAGTATTCAACAGTTCTAGAATGTGTTTCTATTAAAATAAGAAAGAGCACAGAAGAAAAAAATGTTTCCAGAATTACCTCTTTGCAAAGGTCTGTACTCTTAACTCCACTTGAGATTCATATTCCAAAATCTAGTCCCAGAGTTAGATACTGATAGTGTTTTTCAAAGTGTATTCTTATCTTTAAAGCTTGGAAATAGTTTGTTAAACTGCTCAAATAAAGAAAACACCCAGGCTCAGCCTCTCTCTTAGCCTGTGAGGATTCATAACTTCATCTTCTCCCTCACTGAACAGCATCGTGGTTAACATCTGGCTATAGGCTACAAACGTTTTCCTCCTTTTCTCTTACATTCTTTGAATGCTAATTGCACCGGGCTGTTAAACAGAAAAAGGAAGTGCACTGATGCACACTGCCAAGACCTTTCACTTTTGAATGGTGAAGAAGGCTACTTAGGCATTCAGGAAGCTTTTCTTGTAAAAGCTCAGGAAATAAAATGCTTATGGAATGAGACAAAGACTTTGAAGGAGTTTCTCAGATTCAGGCAGAATTCAGAAAGCTCAGATTAGTTACCTTTATCTGAGTCTGAATTTAAAATGGAGTTGCATTACCTTCTAGCTCAAATTACTTTTTCCAAAATATACACATTAAAGATAATGAGAGGGAGCATGAATGAAAAGCAATGGCAGTCATGTGATTTAACTCAGTGAAAGAAGTTCCCCATTTACTTTCTTGCCTTCACACTTCTGCTTCCCTTTGTCACACCTTGTACTAATCATAATTATTCAGTCTGTGTACACCTAATTGATCATCCAGCTACTCAATCAGAGAAGTATTTAAAATAGCTGTATTGTCAGCCTGCTGTTTCTTAGTCCTTATAATCCCAGTGCAGATTTTTTTCTGTTCTATTTTTGACATTCCTGCACAAGTAAATAGTGGTTTCTCTCCTCTTTACTGCAGTTTTATTTGCCTCCTTATTTCTTTTCCCATTCAATTATAATAATTCATCCAATAAAGTGCATTACAGCCATCTTCTCTCCTTTAAGTCTAGTATTTCTACATGTAGGAATACATTTCTATGTGTAGGAATACCTTGTCTATCAGAGGCTAAAACCATAGCAAATTTGTTACCTATCTTTTATGTGCTAGTGTGTATGAGCTTAACAGAAGGAAAAGCTTTAAAGTGTGTAAATTAATGAAAATCTAAGCAAAAAGTTATTCTAACTCATCACAATTTTGAGCAACCTTACCTAGGAGCTAACAATAAGTGCATAAAATGTCAAGCCACAGGGTAACTCCTTCAAAGTTACAAGCATTTGAAACTAACAGCTGATGAACGCCTTCTCAACCATAGCCATCATGACAGAGAAAATACACTTATTGAACACTATTTCATCTCCCAATAAGAAATATGGAGAAATAGCCATGGACTAGTCACTAAAATAGTAAATTGTAACACCTATAACTGGCAGAACAGAAATAATGAAGCAGGACCAAAAAAAGAAAAGAAAGCATGAACTTGTCTGTCCCAGAGTTATCACAGCTCCCACTTAAATACCCACATCTTAAAAACATAACTTCCACGCAAAGTACTTTAAGGTCTGTTTATGGTACTTTTTATCCATAAATTATACCTAAGCGACTGGCAGTAAGACTGAATCTATGATGTGTATGTACAATATGTTCAGCAAACTGAAACATAACTTGTATAGGGTGAAAAAAATTTCAGAAAACACAAAGAAAATTTTGTCAGATAGCATCACTGACCTTTTGCTGTAGGAATATGTTTTAGCTTACTATACCTGTAAGTTACTAGTAATGGATGAGAACAGCAGTCTAAGGAAGATGGATCACAGATGGAGTGTTTTTATAACATTGTCAATAAAGTTTTGAGGAGAAATCTTACATAGAAACATCGGTATTACTGCAATATTATAGCTATAGATACACCTGGAAAATATGTTTTCCTTATGGGACAGGCAAAAATTACATTTTGCCCTATATTAAATTATTCATTCATGTGCAATATCATAAATAACAGTCATCTGGTTCTTTATTTTGGGGAATAGAGGTGGTCAGCTTTAAGTGATATCTGTAAATGTGTTTGGCCACCAGCGGTACAAAACAGACTTAAATGACGACAGCAGCTACAAAACTTAAATCCTGAACTTTAAAATTTTTAAATGCAACAACTCAGATTCAAAAGCAAATTTCTGTCCAAATGGGATTTACATTTGAACATGGATTTCCTTCTCCATGCTGATTTGCTATGAAGATTGCACTGGTAGGAAAAATCACAGTATTTTGTGACAAACAATAGTACAGCAATCATATTAGTGCATTAAGGGAAGATATATGGAAGGTCTTGACCACTAAGAAAAAAAGCATTAATTTAAATAATTTAATGTATTGGGTTTACGTGGTAAGGTTTTAGTAGCAGGGGTGTGGGGGGGCTGCATGGGTGGCTTCTGTGAGATGATTCCAGAAGGTGCCTGTCCCAATCCAATATTGGGGAGGGTTCTTAAATGATCTCAAGAGTGAGATTAAGATGCAAACAGGGTCAGATGCTGTACAACCTTGTAAGATTTATTTAACGAAATACCTGATAACAGCAATAGGACAGAAGGATGAAGAAAGGAAAAGTCAGAATACGTAAGCAAGCAAACAAAAAGGAGAAGCAGCAATACTAATTACCACCACCACGAGTCTAGCCGCGTCCCATTGGTCCGGTCCCGGTGCAGGCGATGGGGAGAAAGCAAGCAAGTGAAAAGCTTCGGCAGGCGAGAGCAAGAAGGCAAGCGAAAAACTGCTGCAGGCGAGAAGCTTCACTAGAGAGGAGCACACAGCCCCTTTTATACAGTCCCCACCACTAGTTCGCTTGTTGCCACAGAGCTCGTTCGCATTTTTGCCGCCCTGTGTTCCCCCGTGTGCTCATGCCCAGATGTCCACAGTGGTTGTACCAAGGCGGGGATCGGCCATTGACGCCTTCAGCTTCTGCACATCCCCCTCGTCCCCCAGCCCTGTGCGCACGTGCAGCTTTTCTAGGTCTGGGCAGATTTTTTCCTCCCAGCAATGGGATGTCGGGGCCTGACCTATGAAATGGCGCAGTGCTGAAACAGACAGCTGCCATCTTACACCACCCCATGGCTCGGGGTTGGGGGTAATGGCGTAACAACAATGTCAAGACAAAATAGCTGACAGTCCCTTACAGTGCCTCCCCGTTGGACAGAGCCAGTTCCAGCAGACTCCAAGAGGCACCTACCACTGGCCAAAGCTGAGTCAATCAGCAACAGTGGTAGCACCTCAGTGCCAACATATTTAAAAAAGGGTAAAAAATGCTGTGCAACAGCTGGGAGATAGGAGTTAGGAGATGTAAGAGAAAACTCTGCAGACACCAAGGTCAGTGAAGAAAAAGGTGGAGGAGGTGCAGGAACTAGAGCAGAGATTCCCCTGCAGCCCATGGAGGACCATGGTGGAGCAGGTGTTCACTCTGCAGGCTCTGGGGGACCCAGTGCTGAAGCAGGTGGGTGCCTTGAAGAAAGCTGCAGCCCATGGAGAGTCCAGAGAGGAGCAGGTTCCCTGTCAGGCTCTGTGACCTCATGGGGAACCCATGCTGGAGTAGTCTTCCTGACAGATTGTACCCCACGGAAAGGACACATGCCGGAGTAGTCCTTGAAGAGCTGCAGACCTGTGGGAAGGACCCACGTTGGAGCAGTTCATGCAGGACTGTGTGAAAATGGGTGGGAATCCACACTGCAGCAGGAGAAGAGCATGAGGAGGAAGGAGCAGCAAAAACAAAGAGCTTTATGAACTGACCATAAGCTCCATCCCCCATCCTCCCATGCCACTCAGGAGGAGGAGGTAGCAGAGTTAGGAGTGAAATTGAGCCAGGGAAAAAGGGAGGGGCAAGGTGAAGGTGGTTTTAGTTTTATTTCTCACTATCCTATTCTGTTACAATTAACAGTAATTTAAATTAATTTCCCCAAGGTGAGTCTGTTTTTCCTGTGACAGTAATTGGTAAGTGATCTCCCTGTTCTTATCTTGACTCATGAGCTTTTCCTTGTTTTTTCTCCACCTGTCCTGCTGATGGAAGGGGAGTAATACAATGGCTTGGTGGACACCTGGCAGCCAGCCAAGGTCAACTAACCACATTTATCTAGAACAAAATATTTAAAAAATTTGTACTAATGAAGCTTTTATATGTCTAGGTATTTCTAGAGTACTTATTCTCCCATAGCATCTTTTTTAAATGAAGAGAAATATTTTCTCTAATATCAGCTTCATTACTGAAGCACTCAGAACTCATAGATGATAGTAAGTATTAATATCTTTTCACTTCAGTTTTATATTTTTTTTTTAGCTCTCCCCCCCATTTGGTACTTCAAATATCAATATTATGGAATACTCAAGCTAATATCATAACTACCATCATAATGCTATAGTAACGCTTGGTATTTCACTATATTTTAAGGAAGCAAATTGTTTCAATATCCCCTTCTCATTTCTTCATTCTATGCAATCTGTTTTTCCTTTAGAGTTTCATAATGATGTGTAAAAAAATATAAATACACAAAATACATAACTAAAAATAAAATAACTTCATTTTAGGAGAAAAAAGTTGGTATTCACCCTTTTTAATTTCCAGTATAACTAGTAACTATTGTATTCTTTACTGATGATTTTTTTTTTTTTTTGTTATTGATAACTTCAGCAATTCTAAATGGTCAGTTTTCCCCTCTCTTTCCCAAATTTCTGGGAGTTTAAATAATTCTCTGAACCAGGAATCAATTGTATTTTAATTCAAGTAGAATATTACCCCTTATTCCTCTACTGTAAATACCTATTTCATTTGCCATGAAGACCCAAAGTTCCTGGTATCTAAAAAAAAGTCCTGTCAAGACCATGAAAAGTAAATTTTCTTCCAAATTATTCAGACTTACCTGCAAGGGCTAAATGCACAACTCATACCAATATGTACCAGATATTTTGTGATATCTCATTAGTTTATGAAATACCAAAAGCATAAAGTAAATTGACAAATTTCTTAGAAAAAATTATTGGTCCTATACTTTATGCCATCATTTTAATGCCAAGCACAATTTTAGTCTATGTCATCAGCAACCTGAAAAAGAGGCATCAGATAAAGAAAACATTGCAAAGAAATTGCAGAGAATTTGCAGACATGTTGGACTAGGTAGCTTGATCAATGGAACATCAAACTCAGGAAGAACAAAATCTTGATATTCCATACTTACGATAATGTAAGCATACTCTGGTGACAACTAAAGATTGAGAAACAACGCAATCATTACTGATCAAAAGAAAAGAGATAAATATAAAAATTTTCAAAACAAACATACTGTTATGAACATTATTTACAATCCAGATAAATTTAACAAATTCCAGAACCAAGAATATGAGGGGAAAAGAGAATCCTTTCATCTCAGCTGGAATTACTCATAACTCATCACATTAACTGTCAGTTCTTCTTTTATAAGATTTTATTTTGTAAAAGCAGCATTTCAGAAACTGATTTTGTCTCACTTCCATGCCAAGCAATTGCTTTCCAAGAAAAAAATTGGGCTATTTCCAAGGTTTTTCTATCAACTGTTATTTGCTGAAAATCCGAGATTTTTAGCAGTTGTTGCTCTTCACACCCTGTCCAACCGCGTACAAGGCAAGTTTGCCTCATGGAAAATGTCTGTTTCATCAGAAACATGAACACAAATGAAGAAAAAGCATGAAAAACACAAACAAAGAAAATGCGTGAAATCAGACATTCAGATATCATGTACAGCTGCTTCAGTCCCCTTTTTTCTCCCTATGAGTTTATGTCATCCAGGTTGTATTTTCCAATTTGCGTGGAGACAGTAGGATTTACAGGGCACAAATGCTCAGCCACAGAAAGGAACAGTTTATCACAGGAGATTTAACTCCATGAGCCCAGCTGCTAGAAAAGAAGCAGGACACAAAATGAACCTGCAAGTAACTTCAAAATTATTTCTAATCACAATATATATTTCTGAAAAGAAACATTTTTTTGAGTGAAAAATCTTAAATGACTGCTGAAGAGTCATATTTTCTCGTTTCTTTCCTATTTAAGAGCCCTGCTTTACCTCCAAGAGCAAAGCCAAGTTTGTCCCATTTTGCAAGGGATGGTATACACAGTTTTATCATGGAAAGTGCCATGGAACAAAGTCTTTATAGGCGCCTTGATTATATGAGTGTAACAAACAACTGTGCTATCCTGACTCATCCTACAGTCATTGTTGCTGTGACCCTACAATCTCTGTCATCAATGAGGAAAAAAATATTGTCTTCAATAATGCCCTCTCAAACACTATCAAAATCAGAGATTACATTAACATATTCAATTCAAACTTCGTTATGATGTCATTGAGCTATTAAATAAAAAGAGCAAAGGATGCAACTCTTATTCTTGAAACAGTCACTTTATATGACTTAAATCAATTTTACTTTTTAATCCTTAAAAGCACCCTATTATTTAAACACAAACACACACAGACACAAAGAGAACAATCAGATACAGTTATAATACATGAGATTGCTGGTTGAGGGGTACCTAAGTTTTTCTGGAAGACAATTGTTGGTAGGGGACATAAGAACCAGTCATGTCCTAAGAACAAAGCCTGTTTTTTTACAGCCCAACCTTGTATCTTTTGAACAAATCTTTTTTTTGGAGGGGGTATAATTTGTGAGGAAGAAGCTCAAAATGGTTGTAAAATGTTTTCAGAGTAATAGGATTTACTAGAAAGGTATTTGATAAGGTTGTTTATCATGTGCTAGCTATTTTTTATTTTTGTAATGCAAAGTTGTTTTCACTATATCACATATATATTTTGCACCACATAACTCTATTCCTGGAATTGCAAAATCACCCAGAGATGTGAAATAAAATCTGCATTAATCTTTATCCAAAATATACAACACTGAGATATCTTCCACAAAATAAAGAAGCTAAAATTCGTAATAGCTAAGCAGTGAAGGTAAGGAAGGTTATTTTTAGAACAAAAGAATACAATGTAACACAATTTCTAACTGCACTGTGCATTACTAAACGTTATGCTTTACTCCCATAGAGCAAAACTAACAATGATACAAAGCAATATATTAGAAATGCTTATTGATTAGAATATCACAACTGAAAGACTCAATGTTTATTGTACTGAAGTGTCTCAGTGCAATTAAATGAGAAAAGTACTTTCCTTAGTATGCCTGTGGGTTTTTAAATTTTTTTCATAGACCTATGAAATTTTAAGCATTAAGACATATTAAAATATTTATGTAAAGATAATGTTCATTCTATCCACTCTTTGGAACCATTCTTCAGTAAGTTACTAGAACTAAGGTGAGGAACAACAGTTTTAAGTGGCAAATAGTAAGAAGATTATTTTTCTTTTTCAGTTTAAAACTAAATTTATAAATTATAAATGAATCAATAGGAGTATGCGACAGTATTTGTTTCCCTTTTGACAGTCATACATACCAGTTTGCAGCTACTTGAAATATTTTCTCAACATTAACATCAGTTTAAAATTATAATTTAGGAATGCTGTTTCTTTATCCTAGTGCTGTCAAATATAAGTAGTTTTAATTTTTAACTCTCACTTATCCCATGTTAATTAAACATAAAATATGCAGACCTATTGAAGGAAAAGTTTCAAATGAGACCTTTCTCAGAAAGCTCATGAGATTCCCTTAAAACATTGTTTTCACTAATATGAATACATTCAGTGCTACTTTCATGTTTTAAGGCAGAGCAATGTATTACTTTAGCCAATCAGTGCTTAATTTATTTTCCATACACAGCTGAAAAACAAGGTTTGCAACACTTGGTGTGGAGCTGTGCTCTGTGATAAAGTGGAAGAGGTGTTAATTGTTTCTGATTAACACAAAAGCTGAAATGATTCAGATGTGTCGCTTTGGATAGTCCCTGAGACCTCAAAAACAAGGAGGAAGAGTTTCCTTCAATCAGGTGCTGCAGTCCTCTGAATGGGAATGTCTCATGCAGGTACCTGCGCTTTCAGAACAGTGAAATGTGTGTCAGAAATACCAAAGTAATTTTAGATGTAATTAGGAATGGATAAATAAGGTTTCCCGAGTGCAGTCCTCGCAGCTGACAACACTCATTCTCCCAATCTACCACTACCCTTTCAGCCCCCTCACCTCCACTCAGATTTTGTTGTCTCTTTAGGACTACACCTGCATTATCAAGTAATTTGGTATAAATGGAGCAGATTGGTAGATCAAAGCAGTAGATACTGAGGCTCCTTATGCCTCTGTTAAATGAGCCTTAGGAAATATTTGGTTTAGTCCCCTGACAGAACATCTCAATTTTTCACATGTTCAATGCTGTTTAAAAAAAACAGTCCTGCTGGAAGGATATTTTTTCTTCCTCAGCTGAAGGCCCCATTGCTGAGATACATCACACTCTCCTTTCACATGTTTTCCTGGATGAAGGTAGCAATTATTGCTCCTGCCATCATTGCTCTTGTAAAAATCTCAGATACAAAATGCTTCTACAACTGTTTGTAGAATTTTCTAGGTGAAATTGTGGTGACAGCTTCCCAGTCCTCATAGGAATGATTTCCCCAGTTTCCAGAGAAAGGTCACATTGTACTCAAGCATTTAGGTTTCACTTGGACTTTCCATGGCTCGAGGAAATGACAGTACCTATGTGTTCTCAGCCTCCTATAATCCCTTTATGCACACAGAAGTCTTCACAAACAAAAGATTTCAATAAGTTAAACCTGTAGCTAAATATTCCCTTTTTTCTCAAGAGCTTCAAAATGCTGTGCCTTATGCTGAAAGTCTTAACTTCTAGTTACACAGCCCTAATTCCATTTCCCGTATTTATACATTTCTTTCCCTTCCCTCTTTTCTTGGATTGACTCAGAACTTACATCAGGCAAATGTAGCTCCTGTGCTATTGATTGCCCTCAATATACCATTGTTTTCTCCTAGATATCTGCTTTCAAGAACAGGTGGTAAGCATATACAAACAAATGCAACACCTTGACTACTGAGTGGTTCATAGTATTTTCTAGGCCTAATCTCTTTGTATGTATGACAACATGAGGAGTCCACTAAATGAGTGTTTTCATTCTAGATTTTTTTCTCTTCTTGCAAGCAATATATGTAGACATTTATACTTTATAATCAGACAAGAATCAGGATATATGGTACTGATAAGGAATTTGTAAATCAGATAGAAAGAGTTTGGGCAATGTGACAGGTTGTTTGAGTGGTTTGATCTTAGTTTGCCTGTTATATCTTGTTAGAAAAGTGAATGAGTTAGACTAACCCTTAGAAGAGTGATTGCTTTCCTGGTTGTTGTGGTTTGAACTCAGCTGGTAGCAAATTGCCACATGGCCAGTTGTTTACTCCCCCCCCCCCCCCGTGAAATAGCAGAGGAACAGGAAAAAAAAGATTTGTAGGTTAAATAACAAAAATTTACTTACCAAAAGAACAGCAGTAATGATAGTAGTCCAAAACAGGTAAAATGCAGTAGTGGCTCACCGAACAGTAACCAGTACAGAGCCCATCCCCAGCAGCGATCTTGACCCACCAGAGAAGCCCACCCAGCCGATCTAGAAACTGAAAACAAAACAAACAACGCCCATGAGAGAGCATGCACCTGCCTATATGCTGAGCTTTGTCATCACATGACATGGAATGCTCCAATGATCAATCAGGACCCAGCCCTTCAGCTGTGCTCCCTCTCAGCACATGGAAGGTTAATTCTATCTTGGCCAAAACCAGGACTGTCTCCACCCCTTATTCCATACCACTGATGTCATGTTCAGGTTCCAAATACATTCTAAGGAAACACCATCCCTTTTTTTTTTTTTTCCAGGTTTCACAGATATCATTCCCTCAGTCTATGGGCCATCCTTCCAAAATGTCTGCTGAGTTCATTTAGCGCATAATTTCAGTTTCCATGTGTCATGACAGTCTTTAAGGCTGGAGGAATGAGGTGGAGCTAGCTCAGTCAGTGGAGCAGAAGGCTCTGGATGTGGCAGGAGGATGTTGTGAGGCACCAGTTGTAATAATAGGATTGACAGTTGGATTCATTGGCTATTTTCACCCAAAATTAAATCTCCTTGAGGCATGCATCAGACTTCTCCATCCTCCTGCATTACCCACTAAGTGCACCCAGGTCCTTGGGTGAAAGTAATCCCACACATGGGTTTACCTTTACCCGATGCAGGAGTAACCCAGACAGTCTTACCCAGTATATTTTTCATGTGCACTACGGGCACTTTATCCCCATCCACACTATGTAGCAGGTTTGATTGAGCAGGGCCAGCTTGCTTGGCAGATCCTCTGGTATTGACTAACCAGGTGGCTTTTGCTAAATGCATGTCCCACTGTTTGACAGTTCCACCACCCATTGCTCTCAGTGTAGTTTTTAGCAACCCATTGTATCGCTCAATCTTCCCAGAGGCTGGTGCATGGTAGGGAATGTGATATATCCACTCAATGCCATGTTCTTTGGCCCAGGTGTCTATGAGATTGTTTTGGAAGTGTGTCCCGTTATCTGATTCAATTCATTCTGGTGTGCCGTGCCGCCATAAGACTTTCTCCTCAAGGCCTAAAATGGTGTTCTGGGCAGTGGCATGGGGCACAGCATAAGTTTCCAACCAACCCATGGCTGCTTCCACCATTGTAAGCACATAGTGTTTGCCATGCCAAGTTTGTGGGAGAGTGACATAATCAATCTGCCAGGCCTCCCCATATTTATATTTTGACCATCATCCTCCATACCAAATGAGCTTTAACTGTTTGGCTTCCTTGATCGTAGCAAATGTTTCACATTCATGGATCAGCTGTGCAATAGCATCCATGATTAAGTCCACCCCTTGGTCACAAGCCCATCTATATGTTCCATCTCTTCCCTGATGGCCTGAGAAGTCATGGGCCCAGTGAGCCATAAATTGTTCACCCTTATGTTGCCAGTCCAGATCTACTTGTACCACCTTAATCTTAGCAGAGTGATCTGCCTGTTGGTTGTTCTGATGTTCTTCAGGTGCCCGACTCTTTGGTATGTGAGTGTCTACATGGCGTACTTTCACAACCAGCTTCGCTACAGAAGCAGCAATAACTTGCGATAATTCAGCAGCCCAGATAGGTTTGCCTCTGCACTGGCCAGTTGCTCCATTTCCACTGCTGTAACCACCCCCACAGCGCATTTGCCACCATCCATGAGTCAGTATAGAGGTAGAGGACTGGCACTTTTCTCACTCAGCAATATTCAAGGCCAGCTGAATGGCTTTCACCTCCGTGAACTGACCCGATTCACCTTCTCCTTCAACAGCTTCAGCAACCCGTCATGTGGGGCTCCACACAGCTGCCTTCCACCTTCAATGTTTCCCCACAATGTGACAGGACCTGTCGGTAAACAGGGCATATCGCTTCTTGTTATCCAGTAGTTTATTATATGGTGGGGCCTCCTGAGCACGTGTCACCTCTTCCTCTGGTGTCATTCCAAAATTTTTGCCTTCTGGCCAATTCATAATCATTTCCAGTATTCCTGGATGGCTGCGGCTCCCTATTTGAGCCCGTTGTGTGATTAATGTGACCCATTTACTCCACGTGGCATCGGTTGCATGGTGTGTAGAGGGGACACCCCCTTTGAACATTCAGCCCAGCACTGGCAGTCGGGGAGCCAGGAGGAGCTGTGCTTCAGTCCCAATCACCTCTGAAGCAGCTCAGACCCCTTCATATGCTGCCAATATCTCCTTTTCTGTTGGGAGTATAGCGGTCTTCTGATCCTCTGTATCCCCAACTCAAAAACCCAAGGGGTCGACCCCGAGTCTCCCCTGGTGCTCTCTGCCAGAGATTCCAGGTAGGGCCATTCTCCCTGGCTGCAGTGTAGAGCACATTTTTAACATCTTGTCCTGTCCAAACTGGGCCAAGAGCTACTGCATGGACTATCTCCTGTTTAGTTTGTTCAAAAGCTTGTTGCTGTTCTGGGCCCCATATAAAATCATTCTTTTTCCGGGTCACTTGATAGAGAGGGCTGACAATCTGACTGTAATTTGGAATGTGCAGTCTCCAGAAACCCACAACACATAAGAAAGCTTGCGCTTCCTTTCTGTTACTCGATGAGGACATAGCTGTTACTTTATTAATCACCTCCACTGGAATCTGACGATGTCCATCTTGCCACTTTACTCCTAAAAACTGAATGTCTTATGCAGGTCCCTTGACCTTACCACGCTTTATGGCAAAACCAGCTCTCAGAAGGATTTGGATTATTTTCTCTTTCTCAAAAACTTCTTCTGCTGTATTACCCCATACAATGATGTCATCAATGTACTGTAAGTGTTCCAGGGCTTCACCCTGTTCCAGTGCAGTCTGGATCAGTCCATGGCAAATGGTGGGGCTGTGTTTCCACCCCCGGGGCAGTTGATTCTGGGTGTATTGGACACCCCTCCAGGTGAAAGAAAACTGCGGCCTGCATTCTGCTGCCAGAGGGATGGAGAAAAATGCGTTGGCAATATTAATCGTGGCATACCACTTGGCTGCCTTCAACTCTAGTTCATACTGAAGTTCTAGCATGTGTGGCACAGCAGCACTCAGCGGTGGTGTGACTTCATTCAGGCCACGATAGTCCACTGTCAATCTCCACTCTCCATTAGACTTTCACACTGGCCATATGGAGTTGTTAAAAGGGGAAGCGCGTCTTGCTGATGATTCCTTGGCTCTCAAGCTGACGAATCAGTTTATGGATAGGGATTACAGAGTCTCGGTTGGTGCCATATTGCCGTTGGTGCACTGTTGTAGTGGCAGTTGGCACCTGTTGTTCTTCAACCCTCAGCAATCCCACAACAGAAGGATCCTCTGAGAGACCAGGTAACGTGGGCAGCTGTTTAATTCCTTCTGTTTCCAAGGCAGCTATACTGAATTTCCACCAATACCCTTTTGGGTCCTTGAAGTACCCTCTCCTGAGATAATCTATGCCAAGAATACATGGAGCGTCTGGGCCAGTCACAATGGGGTGTTTTTCCCACTCTTTTCCACTTAGGCTCACCTCGTCCTCCAATACAGTCAGCTGTTGAGACCCCCCTGTCACTCCTGAAATACAAATGGGTTCTGCTCCTTTAAAATTAGATGGCATTAGGGTGCACTGAGCATCAATGTCCACTAGAACCTTATACTACTGGGGTCAGACGTGCCAGGCCATTGAATCCACATGGTCAGGTAAACTCAATTGTCCCTGTCCTCCGCCTGGCTGGAGGCAGGGCCTCTCTAATGTTGGTCATAATACCCACTGACGACAAATGGGTTGGTGTGGTGTGCATGGATTTCAGTCTCATCTTGATCACTTACTTCTTGTGAATACAAATCAGAAGTTCTTCTCATAGGATCATGAGCAAACTTGACCTTTCTGCTCTGTTTGGGCACTTGATTACTGGAAACCGGAGAGTCATTTCTCTTAAAAGAACCTCGTTTTGTACTTCCAACTCACATACCCGCTCTTCCAGGAGGTAGGTAGGTTTTCCATCCCATTTCTTCATGTCTTCTCCATAGTCATGCAGGCAATGCCACAGCTTCCCCCGTGGTGTGTACCGGTTTCCTCGAGTAGAGAAACAACTGCTCCTAGTAGCCGAGATTCTAGCCCGTGCAGGTGGGGAGTAGGACATGTCCTATTTTAATTGCTGAAAATCTTGAGATAATTTCTCCACAGCCGCGATGACGGAGGAAGAGAGACTTTCTTCATATTATCATAGTCGGCAAGCCAGTTCATCCACTGTTGGTCCGTCTTCATCTCTCCAATCCATTACTGCTAATGCATTGGCATATGATGATGGTGTGCTCTGTACAAATTTCCGCCACATGGGCCGGGTGCCGTGAACTTCATCTGGATCTGTGGGTAGCTGTGCATTATCTGGGTCATAGTAAACCATCTCCTGCACAGCTAGCTCCCTCAAGTATTGAATGCCTCTCTCCACAGTGGTCCACTTACTTGGACAGCATACAAAATCTTCCTTGAAGGGATACCTCTCCCTCACACTTGGCAGAATTTGCCTCCAGAGACTGAGATTTTGTGTCTTCTTTCCAATGGCTTTGTCAATGCCCCCTTCCCTAGACAGAGATCCTAGCTGTCTTGCCTCCCTGCCCTCTAGTTTCATGCCACTGGCCCCTCTATCCCAACATCAGAGCAGCCAGGTAACAAGTTGCTCACCTGGATGGCGACTGAAATCTTTTCGCATGTCTTGCAACTCACTCAGGGATAAGGATCAGGTGACTATCACTGGCTCTGCCTCCTCCTCTTGTTCTCGTGATGGACCTGGTTCATCATCACCCTGTACACCGCGAGGGGATTTTCTTGAGTATTTCTTATGTATGGGAGCAACTGACACTGTCATGGGTTGGTTCTCTGGTTCAGCTGCAGTGCCTGTGGTCAGGGTTGTAGTGGCTGCAGTTTCTGTTACTTTGTTACCAGATCCAGAGCCCTTCTCTTCCTCTTGAGGGTGCTGAACAGTGTTTAATAGCACTCGGTAAGCGTGGGCTAAGCCCCAGCATGTTGCAGTGAGCTGTGCCTCTCTGTAATTACCCAGGTGACAACATACTTTTTCCAAGTATTCTACTAGATCTTCAGGATTCTGCACCTGTTCAGGAGTGAAGTTTCAATACACTGGAGGTGCCCACTGTTGTAGGTACTTGCCCATGCTACTCCACACCCCCAGCCACTCCTAATTCTCCAATCTTGGGGTAGGTTTCCAGGTGATACTCTTAAATAGTTGCTTAACCCTGAACAAAACCTGAACCACATGCAGGAACACACTAGCTCCTAGCAGTAAAATGACCATGTTAATATCAGCATTCCAAAGGTGTCTGAAATTCCAATTGTAAATAGCCCCAGGGCCGATGACAGCACCCTGTCATAGATAGACACCATATAGTACAGCAAAAACAAGACCTTAACCCAACTCTCAGGGACTGTGAGCAACAACATGGGAAATACATAATGCAAATTAGGTCATAAAATCTTAAAGAGCCAAGAAATCAACATTGTTACCCATTCTGCCATTATCTCAAATTTCATGCCCCACATTGGGCGTCAAAAACTGTTGTGGTTTGAACTCAGGCGGTAGCAAATTGCCACGTGACCAGTTGTTTACTCCCCCCTCCCCCCGGTGAAATAGGGGAGGGACAGGAAAAAAAAAAGAAATTTGTAGGTTAAATAACAAAAATTTACTTAGTAAAAGAACAACAGTAATGATAGTAGTCCAAAACGGTTAAAATGCAGTAGTGGCTCAACGAACAGCGACCGGTACAGAGCCCGTCCCCAGCAGCGATCTCGACCCACCAGAGAAGCCCACCCAGCCGATCCAGAAACCGAAAACAAAACAAACAAAACAAAACAAACAACGCCTGTGAGAGAGCATGCACCCGCTTATATGCTGAGCTTTGACGTCACATGACATGGAATGCTCCAATGATCCATCAGGACCCAGCCCTCCAGCTGTGCTCACTCTCAGCCCAAGGAAAGTTAACTCTGTCCTGGCCAAAACCAGGACACTGGTAAACAGCTAAGTCTGGGGGAGAAGGCTCCAGGGTGCAAACTGTGCAAAAGGAGCAGTATGAGAGTTAAAACTGGGAGCTTGCAAAACAAGTAGAGAGCATGTGGTGAGGAATGGGGAACAGCCACAGCCAGACCTCTGAGGGGATGGACAGAAGTTTTCATGGAGACCAGGAGCAATTGGATAAAGTTTCTTGTAATTCATAGAGGGCGGTAAGAAACCTAGCCCAGAGTCAAAGACTGTTCTGATTTGATTATTTGAAATATTAATTATGGTAGTTTCTATTTTAGTATAACCTCAACTTTTAAATATAGATTGTATATTTCATGCCTTCTTTTGGGAGGTAGCAATAAGGAAAATTCTCATCAAATTCACTGCAAAGAAGGTTCTGTCACTGTAGCATCCATCAGGTATCATATTAAAGTGAGCACCTAACATGAAACAAAAATACTTTATGGTCTTTATATATAATCTCCAGCAGAATTTTCCACTTTAGGGATCTCTGAACGTACAAGATAACCAGATGTCAAAGGAAAAGGAACTTATTTTGCCACCTGGGCAACAATGACCTTAAAATAATATTTGCTTTCTTGATCCTTTCTTGTCACTGTAGTGTGTTGAAAAAGTCCTGCATTTCCTGATTTTTAATTCCTTTCTGATCCTAGTATAGCCTCTTTACAAAGCAGGGCTGGATATGCAGAAACTTATAGCACAGACTCAAGAGATTAGTACCACAAATTTGGATATATTTATGTGTAATTTATTTCCATTACACATATATGTCAGCCTTCTAACACAGTTGATCACAATCAGTTGGGCATTATTGTCTCAGATGTCCATGTATGGAAATGAATGTAAATTTTAAAGATCAAATATAATTTAAAAAAATAAAATCTAAAAGGAACCAAAGACATTTTTTTTTTTTGTAATACCACATCTCTGTCCTGACACCTGATGTTAGAACAGGTCTCCTCATGGAAGGATATTTGTTCACATGCCTTATGAAAAAAAACTTGGAAAACAGTATAGATTCTCCTAGTTGGTGACACCCTCTTTAAAAAACGGAAGCTTATTTAATGGTTTTGGTACTTCACAGGAAGAGAATAAAATCATGGCAATAAAAATAACTGGAATCAAAAAGAAAAGCATTGTAAAAATGTCAAGTTTGAATGGATGCAGGACATTTAAGGAACATTATTTCTAATATTTTCATTGTCAAGTAATAAAACATAATGTAAATATTACTAGGTCACAAATGGTTACCCAGTACTCTTCCTGAGTCACCTTGGGCTGTGAAAACTGATCTACTCATAAAGGTAAACTTCAATAAGTTTGGAAATTCTGTACCGAGTAGTTATTTTAGTAGATAAGACTAAGGAAATAGGAAATTTGGGAAAAGCTGCCAATTCCTCAAAGAAATAATATGAGACCATAAGTATAAAATCAGAAAAATATAGAAAGTTTAGTAGGAGACAATCTTGGTTAAACTATAAGTTCTTCATCAGCATCAGATATAAGAAGAAAACATTTAGAAACTAAAAATTAGGACAGATTATTGAGGCAAAATTAAAGCCTAGGCATAGAAGAAAAAAATTGAAAGGTCAAGACGCAAATGAGATGCAATTAACAAAAGGCATAAGAATGACAAGAAATCAGTTTCTAAGCATAAGAGGAAGACCAAAAAAAGCATTGTTCTGCTACTAATCAAGAAAGAAAGCTATGCACAGATAGCACAGAGAAGGCTGAAGCTTTTAATGACTTTTTTTGCATCAATCTGCAGTAAAAACATCCATTAAGGAGAAGTGCCTAGCATAATTAATATCAGCAACAAAAGAAGAAGATCTCAACATGGAATAGGAAAGACATGAGTTGCAGAGCACTAAGTAAAATCAATGTGATCTGATGAACTTCATCCTAGGAACTGGCTGATGCAATCAAAAAACTCTTAGTGGTTATCTTTGAGAACTCTTGGAAGATAGCTACAGTACCAAATGATTTAAAAAAAAAAAAATCCTGTACATAAAAGAAGAGAAAAGAAGAACCCGGAGAATTATACAGCAGTTAGTCTGTCTTCATTCCTCTGAATAAAAAAGATTTTTTTTAAAATAAAAAAACCCAGACTACTTGTAAACAGTGTGAAGGCAATAAGGAGATGAATGAGAGTCTATGTAGGTTTATCAGGAACAAATCCTATCAAACCGATCTGTTTTCCTGTTCTGACAGTGTAACAGGCCTTTGAATAGGAGAGGGTTAATAGATATCACATGTAAGCTAGGAAGCAAGGATGAAGCAGTGCTATACAGGCCAAATCTGGAGCTTACAGTGCTACATTACATATAAAAGCTTGAAAAACAGGAATTAATGTGTATATTATTTAGTTGTTATGGAGATGAAAAATAAATGTGAGGTATATATATTACTTAAGAAGAGCTATTTTATTAATCTGGTGAAATCCTTGCATCTGTGTGATGAAGTGAGTAACAAAATCAAGAAGATGAGTAGAGGCAAGAAACAAATTTGGATATTGAAGACACAAAAATTTATCAATATCGTATAGGATAGTCAGAGGTTAAAGACCATGCTACCTGATATTAATAATGATTAGATGCATGTTGGTAGGTGAATATAAATTTGACCAAACAAAGAAATTCATGTCAGACATAAGTGAAACAAGAGTATCCAGAAGAACACATGACACAATGTGATAGGAATAACCAAATACTTGAAAAGGGAAACTAGATGTAGCTAGGAAAACTGTTCCCTGAAAAGAGTATACTGGGAACAGATTTTGAAGCAAACCGTTGAGTCTAACATCTGAGCAGTAACACCTTGAATGGCTGAAAATTATAAGAGCCTATAACTGGAATGAAGGAATTTCCAAAGTGCCTGGGTGTCCCAGATGTCACTGTCACCGATTGGTCAGTGCCATTTAGTAGCCTCAAATTTAGAAAAGAACAGGCAATTTATGACATCATGGTGACTTTAGATGTTCTTTCATATGACATCCCCATGAGCAAACCACAGAAAAAGAGAAAAGACAGAACCACTGTAATATGCAAACCTGACAGGTTGATTTTTCTGGAGTAGAGCTGATCTGTTGGCAAAAAGGAGTCTGCCTTGACTCTGATTCATTTCTGGGTTATCATTGTTTACCCAGATGTTGAAATAAAGAGAAATTTAGAAATAGGAATAGATTAAATAGTGGAAGTACAAAATACTACACTGAACAGATATAACCAGCTGTACTGATATAGGATATAAATCTAGAACTTGATAATTCTCCAAGAAATGATCTGGGGGTTTGGGGAGATGACTGGCTGCCAATGTACTGACATTATGCTTGTACAATAAAGAGAAACATCTCACAAAAATTTATGAACAGACTTACAGACTACTGATCACACTACTTGTATCTGTGTAATAATTCAGATATTTACACATCCTCCTACTTTATGCACATTGGTAAGGTCTCAGCTGGAATAGTGTATGTAGCTTTATGTGTTGCACTTCAGGAAAGATGTGCAGTTATTGTGAAAAACATAAGACAGCAGCAAATATGATAGAAATTAAAGAAGCTCCTCAGCCAGGACCCTGTCAGTCAGGCTTTTGGAATGAGTCTGTGCCTACTTTTTTCTTTATAGTGAAATCCCCAAAGAAGAACAAATCGTTCTTAAACTCACAAAAGCCAGGGATTATTAAACTATTAACTAGAATTCCTAGCTTTTTAAATACAGACAGATTAGAAATAGAAAGGATTTATATGCAATGCTGTCTCTCCCAACCCACTGCTTCTTTCCTTCCAGCCTGCTCAGTGACTAAGTCATGTCAAATTGTGCCCAATTCCTTGTGCTCCAACACCTCTGAAAATTTCCTGTCTGCTCCCTGTTTCTTCCCAGCAGGTCAGGTTCTCCTCCACCTGCAGACTTCTACATCTTTCAAGTGACTTTCTCACTCCCTTCTTCTGCTTGCCACAGCATGCAGTTTCCAGGAGCCCTGCTCTCTGCCAGATTCAGCTGCTGCTTCCTGGGAAGAAACATGTCTCTTCTGTCTCCAGATAAGTATCTGAGTTAATCCCTCTCCTGAAAGGAACATAACATGCAAAACAAGAAGATACAAAGATACCATCTGTTCCATTCCTGTAAGTACTCATGAGAAATAATCTGTTCACCATTGCAGATATGGAGAAGAAAAAAAAAATAATAGTCTTAAATTTCAACAAGAAGGATTCAGGTTAGAATCACAGAATCATCTAGGTTAGAAAAGACCTTGAAGATCATCTAGTCCAATCACTAACCTAACACAAGAGTGTTAGAGACAAGGTACTGGAACAGATTACTTGGAAGACTGGAGTCTCTCTCAGATACTTTAAAAAAAGAGTTAGCTATTCATCTGTCAGCAATAATATCTATATTGTTCACCCATAAGCATAGACAAGAAGATACCTTATAACTTTTTTTTTTCAAAATTTTATTCAAATGTATTTTGTTACTGTATGACTTTATCAGGTTGTTGATTTAAGCAGATGCTAAAACTGGAGTGTGATTTTGCATATTCATGATTACCGGGGACTGGGTGAACCTGAAAAATCACACAAACTTGGGAGTGACATGAAAGCATATGAGCAGGAAAGAAACGACTTTAAAAATATGTAGTGCTTGACTAAGAACTATTTGAAACTTAATGCTTTCAAAGAAGTTGTGCTTTGAAGTTTTGAGTCTGCTTGACACTTATACCCATGGGCATGCCCTAAAACTTATAAAACCAATGTGATGTGGAACCACCAGTCTGCACAGGATGTTTGACAACGTTTAAATTCAGTGTTGAAGGGACAGAGAGGAGGGGTGATGCAATGTCTGCACCCAAACTTGAAAATATATGAACAATTCAAAAATTAGGTATTAGTGTAGTGGCTTTTGAAAGAATTAAGACAAGATTTTATTTAATGTTTTCCTATAGTTGTGCAGCTTAAATTTCACACCACAAGAAAGCAGCTGACTAGGGTTTTTTTTTGGCTGGTTTTTGTGTTGTTTTTGTTTTTGTTTTTTTTAATTTATTAAGGAATACAATGATTGGGATTTTTTGTTTTGGTTTTGTTTTTTATTATTATTATTATTTTCCAGGTCTTTTTTTTTCAACTGAGACCAGTAAAGGATTCAAGGTGTTGAGCAGCAACTGAAATCCATGTCCAGCTATTTCAATATTACCTAGTTCTTCTAAATGATACTTCTAACTTGTTCCTGAATTAATCTTTTTATAATTTATAGCATGTTCAGTGTTTAAAAATAAAACTCTAAAATAAGATTTTGGCATCTCTATGTCAGTTTTACAGCTATCTTCGATATGACACACAATCTTTATTTTATGCAAGGGAAAAAATCACTGTCATGTCCCACACAGCTCACTGGACTTTTTTTTCCATCAGAGGTATGTGGGTTCAGTATATGTGCAGAGAATATTGTGAATGAGACTTCTGCTGTCCACTTGCAATTATACCCATAATGACATCTGTGACACTTATTAGGAAAGAAAAAGATTAAAAAGCAATGAGGTACTTGTACAGCATACAGTTAAAGCAATCTTATGGTCACATTTAAACCAGACTTGTAAGCTGTTCAGACAACAAATTGGAAAGTATTGGTTTAGGAATAGCTGCAACAGGTTTGACAGTCCACACATGCATAGTGATTTAGTATGCTGCTGGGCACACCTACATGGTCTAGCTGCAAGGTGACTTCAGTACTTTCCACCTGCCTTGACTGGGGACTAGAGGTGAATGGGATGAAATTGGATCCTATCATATTTACAGCTGCCTCGTAACCTGTTCCTTCAGAGCATCAATAAAAAAGCCTGGAATTCTCTCTCTGCTAATGAACAGGAAGGAGCAGGTCACTACATGATGTCTATGTGTTTTCCAGTCTTATCTGTTTGGAAAGAAGTGGCAGAGAGACCATCAGTTGGGTGCACAAACCAGCAGTAAACTCAGCATTCATATCACATTTGCAGGTCTAACACAGGGAGAGGAGGGAAATTGTCACCTATGCAGAGCTGAAAGAAAGTTTTCTGAGAAGACATTATGATACTGCATAATAATGTTGGTAAATTGGATAATAATTTTTTGTGTGAACATGGGCCCAGTCTTACAGTGTAGAGAGGTCCCTTTACCCATAGCTGTCACACAAACAGGATTACAGCAAGGGGAATGAAGTGTCTCACAGCAAATTATGTGGTACACTTAAATTACACTTCCCCAGTCTCTCTCTGGGGTTCCTGAGTTCTGTCTCTGCTGTACAGATGTGTATTAGAGACTAAAACCCACTTTTGGATGCTTTTCTTCAAGTAGGGCTAAAATTACTTCAGGGAGTATAGGAAGGACATAGGACCACTCAAAAGCTCCCTTTAAATAGGAAATAAGTCAGGACATAGGGATTGAAAGGGAACGATAACCTCTGCTTTGGATTTTCACTCTTCTGCTAAAGTTCCTCAGAGATGTATCCTGACTGACAGTCCAGTTGTTGAACTGCCAAACGAGTGGGTTCCTTACCTCTTTGTGTCTGTTGCACAACTTATCATCTCTTGTCTCCTAGTATATGATTCCAGCAGAAGATACAGGTTCAATTTATACACCAATGTGTCTCACCCTTGTTTCCACAGATGGCACTGAGAAGAAAGTGAGAGATGTTATGAAGAGCTTCTCCACAGTAAAGTCTAGGAAATTATTTTTCACAGCAGGCAATGAACAGTATTGTGTTCTTTAAATCTTACCAAAAGATGTATTAGGACATACATTTAAACATCTGAGAGATCTGAGGCTGTACTTTAACCCTTTCCCCCCTCATATTATGCAATTTAAAAAATACATTTCTCTAAATATAATAGATTTTGCAAAAAAAGATATATCACAAACTTATACCATTCAACTGAGAAATGACTATCATTTCCTCAGCCACCCAGCATGAAAAAGATTATTATTAATAGAAGACACTAAGTGCAAGCTGATTTCTCAGCAGGATTATTTCATACATGGTTTAATGGACTTCCTGGATTAGTAAAGTGTTCAGGTGCCTATTCCTTTCTGAACTAAATTCTCATGTGGTTTTAGAGACTATATAATGCTTGATAATACGCAGGACATTGCTCCTGGGAAATAGGAGAGAGCAGCTTTGCCACCACCCTATGTATAACACACCAGGACAATTCCCACAACCTGTGAGTCATTCCTCCCTATCTGCCAAGCAAGAGCTTGCCACATAGAGACAGAAAGCTAGTTTTAACTATGTAGGATATTCTGGTGGATGGCATACTGGTCCCTCCTTCCTTCTCTCTTAATTAAAAAGCCTTTAGATGGGTAGAAAATAGGTGCATTGAGCCATAGGAAGAACTGCGTGTCAAACATGTAATACCTGAAGAGCTCTTAAGAGACTTAAGATAGACCTCTGAACTGTTAGACTTTGCTTATATATCCAACAGCATTACCTCTGTGCTACCATCTTGAATAATAGCACAAAAAAAATTCTGGATCATTATTTTTAATGAAGAGAGTGGAATTAGGATTCACAGTTAGATGATCAGTTTCCAGTTAAGGCCACAGGAAAGAGAAATACAGTTTTGCAGTACTCTGGGAAAAAGTACATTGCAGCAGGTCCTTTTCTGGAACAGTGAAAAACCCCAGCACACTTGTATGACCACAGTGAGAAGCAATGTCAAAGCTGTGAGCATTTCTCAGTAGCATCCACAAATGTAGAGAAAAAAAAAAAATCAGTTCTTACAGAGGCTATGTCTAAAGAGAAGACATGTAAGAAAAGCACAGAGCTACAAGGCATAGGAGGAATTCCTTTCATCCCATTTACACCATAGCACTAGTGTATAGGATTAACCAGTCTTTCACAAAACTAGCAAATGTGTTACATACTACAGTCTTTAACACTCATTTTTATTTGCATGGGAAATTGTTCACAATTCAAAGCATACTAGAATTTTAGAAGAATGTAAAGAGAATTGAGACACAAACAGAAGCAATTTTTCATTATTTATAATAGTTTATGTTGTGTTTTGTTAAAAGTGATGTTTTTTGTTCCGATGCTAAAATAGTATTTCAAAGGGCCACATCCTGAGACAGAGCAGACTTTTCTCTGAATTCATCCCAACATGATTTTTCAGATCAGAGACTATTGTTAAATACAAAGTTAGGCTTGCCATTCTTCACTTTCTCTGATGATTTATGGATCAAAGCATCACTTGTTTGGATCTTTTCTAAGACAGAGTTGCTTTAAAGGACTTTCACAGGGGTTACTTTGTGAAACTGGAAGCCTCCCAAGATGCCTGATCTTGACTAATGGCCAAGACGAAGCTGTATTTGAATTTTAAATGACTACACAGTCTCCTCCTCAGCGTGCTTTAAGGGTCCACTCATGGGAGTTCCCAACAATCTTAAAAGAATGACATATATATAAGGAACTTAGAATTATTTTTTTTTTCCTTGAATGTACATAGAACCATTTCTCCTACTGTTAAGCAGTGTACCCTTGAATAAAAAGAATGTATTTGCAACACAGTTTGAAAGAAATCTTTCCAAATTAATTTCTTGTCTCAGATTGGAATATTCCTTCTTGCTCCACACTGAAACAAAAACTGGAAGTGATGAAGCATAAGCAAATGACTGCCAAAATATTTTAATTAAACATTTGTTGAGTCTAATAATACAGACCTGCTATAGAGAAAGAAAAAGTTGGACATGTGATAAAGATGGAAAGAATATTAGTTAGAATAATATTTTCTACATAACTTTAATTCAGATTCTGAAAGAATAATATGAAACTCTGTCAACAAATTACAGTATTTTCATGACTCAGGGTTTCCAACCAAGGACTGGAGGAGTTTGTTATCGCAGAATATTAATTAGTTCATAATCTAGCAGTGGCCTTACCAGAAGCAGCAATACTTATAGAATATTTCTTTTTTTACTGTGTGAGCGATGAGCTGCTACAAAGCAATACAAGTTTTATTCAGAGGAATATAAGCAAATGTCATGGTTTAAACCCAGCTGACAGCCAAACACCACACAACTGCTTGCTCACCCTTCCCCACCCCTGGGCAATGGGGAGAAGGGTTGGAGGGGTAAAGGTAAGGAAACTTGTAGGTTGAGATAAAAACAATTTAATAATTGAAATAGGATAAAATAAAATAAAAGTAATAATAATAATGATAATAATAATAGAATATACAAATGCGTGATGCATAATGCAATTGCTCACCACCCACCGACTGATGCCCAGCCCATTCCCCGCTAGTGATCCCAGAGGAGAGAAAATCCCCAAACTGCAATCCTGGAGAGAGAGAGCCACACCTTCCTGGTCAACCATCATCTATATACTGAGCATGACGTTACATGATGTGGAATATTCCATTGGCCAGTTTGGGTCCATTTGTTTGGCTATGCTCCCTCCCAGCTTTTTGTGCACCTGCACGCTAGCAGGACATGGGAAGTTGAACAGTCCTTGATTTTTGAGCAACAACTGAAAATATCAGTATCTTATCAACATTGTTCTCATACCAAATCCCATACTGAATCTGAAACACAGCACTATTCTAGCTACTAAGAAATAAAATTAGCTTTAGCCCAGCCAAAACTAGGACAGCAGATAGGAGAGCTAATATCATAAGCTAGAAATCTACTTCATATCTTGGGGTAACAACAGTCCTGAAATCAACCAGAATTTATGAGTGTTTATGTACTGGGCAGAATGCATAGAACAGTATAAGATTAAACATTGTATTCTTGGCACATGATTGAGAGATGCTGCTGTCTCATGACACCTGACTTGTCAGAAGATATCAGTTTGCTTTTAAAAACAAGAAGAGGATATTATAAGTTTAGTTTCTAGAAGATGGGTTATCTGGAAGTTTGAAACAGAAGGTGGATTTTACATGAACTAGCTCTGTTCAGATAAGATTCTGTTCAGATAAGAGTTTACATGTGGAAAGAGATCATATCAGGCAATGTTGGATGAAGGCAATATTCTTGAGATCCAGAAAAAAAACTTTTATTAGCTTAGTGATTCATAGAACAGTTGCACTTCTAGAGGATGGGGAGGGAGTCAGTGAAATTTGTTGCAGCCTTGAAGAGGAAGAAAGCAATTAAGAGTGTGTCATGCTAACTATCTATGAAGACTGCTACAAATGTCCTGAGAGGGTGATAGCACTTCTACAAGTGAGTTTGTCTATTTCTAAACATTAATACAATTTTAGAGTAGTGGACTTATCTTTTTTTTTCTAAATATTTGAGGTTGTCTGTCTCTGGAGTCTATGCTCATCTCCTGTATTAACTAGACTAGAGTTAGTAAGTCCACCTTCTTCAACAATTAACAGACACACAGCTTCATTCATGGTGCTCTCTGTTGGAAATATAAACTGTTCAGATGAAGATTTTTCCCACTAGGGTCATAAAGCAGAATATTATAGGAAAGAATAAAACCACAAATTGTAAATCCTCAATGAGTGTTAAAGGTTATGTAGAACACAAAATATGATAAAGCAAATGTGTCAAATGTGTTAACTAAATCATAACACAGGAATCTCTTTGCTACCCAATATTCATTTCTCTTACCCCTTCTCTCTGTTTCACACACAAGCTGACTGCAGTTTTTAATTGATGGCAATGCCCAGAGAAATGAGTATGCAATGCTGTTCTGATTATATGAAAGAATGTCTCTGAAGACCAAGTCAGCATTAATATATGGTATATATAAATCAAGAATAACAATATCCAAACTCTTTAGATGGGGACTGGCAATCTTAACAGCACTGGACATGTCCTTAAAGCAACATAAAATACACGAATCGTGACTTTTCATTAGTGAAGTTTTTACTCCCAAGGTCATCATAAAAAAAAAAATGTTTATTACACTTACTTGGTGAGATGCAGAGGGAGGCTTTTCTTTATAAAATGTACTTGATAAATGGTAATTTTTAAATCTTCAAAGCTGTCCATCCTCACTGATTTTGTTTTCATAAAGACCTTAAGAGGGGTTGAATTTTCCCTGAACTAATAGCTCCTTGAAGGCCTTTGGAGAGTGAGTAGTGAATTAACCAACCTCCAGAGTGACCTAATGATGAACAACCTCTAGGACACCTGAGGCAAGTGAACTTTCCCTCACTGCATGCCAGAGCTGGTGTACATCATCATCACTTTTGTGAAGTGAAACCTAGCTGCCTAAGTTTCACTTCACAAAATGGGGCTATCCTGTAATTATTTGAGTTCTCTAAAACAGTAGCTACTGTTGCCTGCACAAATCTGGCAATTTAGCTGCTCATTTATTCTCTTCTAATTTGTTCACAGAATTCTTAGCTGTGTGGCAATTATGGGGAAAAAAAAAAAAAAGTATTTTAGCTGTGTTTTTGTGGTTCTAATTAGCAGCAGTTTTGATAAGCATTTCAGTGTTTGTAAATATTGATAAACATCAGTGTTTATTTCTTTCACAGTGTTATTTCAGCTCAAGTGAGCTAACATGAATCCTTCACCAGTGTTCTCTGAAAAAAAATGCTATAAAACAATGAAAGATATTTTCATTGACTGAAATTTTTAAAAAAACATTTTTATTTTGGCTTGAAAGAATCCTGAAAGATCAAAAAAGAGTTAAGATAAAATTATTGATTTTTTTTTTTGTCTACTTTCCAGGCGAAAATATGCTAATAGAATTTCTCATGGTTTACACACAATAAAATGAATCTCTGTCATTGAACAAAACTCTATATTTGGTCACACTTCAAGATTCCCTGACAGAGTATCTAGATCTCTGAATTTAAAATTCCAGCTCAAAGAGTATGAAATTTTTATAGTCATGTTCTACAGTACCATAGGTACTTCATCAAAGAGTATAAATTATCGGTCTGTAGCATATTTCAAATATAAGACAAAAATTAGCAGAATTGATCACAGAACTTGCATGAAAACAGTAACACCTTGAAGTCACATGGCAAAACACTGAGTAGTCATCTATCAGAAAGACCTTTATTAGGTGAGAAGCACATGTCCTTTTGAAAAAAGCTAGCCTTAAGACATTTTTTATCCAGCACAATTCTGTACTACTCCTATACATCAGTGCCGATATTCGAAATACCCAGATCCAGCCTATCCACAAGTACCTATACACTTTAAAAAAAGCAAATATCTGAAACCATGGTTAAAGATATACATTTGAATTATGCATCCATATTTTAGTCTTGTCTTCCACTTTTAAATCTCTGTCCTCCTTTCATATTGCTGTGTATTACTAACAACACCCTCTTCTGTGGAAATCATAATACCATGAAAATTGTAATACTATTATGAAAAAAGAGGTAATGGTTAAAAAACCTTACTATTTGAGTATGGAAACACCTAAAAGAAGACTGATCTTTTTTTCTACAGGTGATAAAGCAGCCTATGAAAAATACTGAAGAAGCTAAAATGGTTGAAAAAAAAATATTAAATGCACACCTGGTGTTTGAAAGTCCAGAAATATGGCAAAGGAAGAGGACTACAGCAGTCAAAGAAAATGGATAGAACTCTCAGAACAAAGAAATGGATAGAACTCTCAGTGGTCAAAGAAAAATGAATAGAACTCTCAGAACAAAGTATGTCAAAACTGTGGTAAACTTTTGGGGAGGACTTTAAGTTAGTCTACAAAGGTCATTTACTTTGTTGAAGATGAAAGGGTGAAGTAACTTTTAATATGGCACTTGATGCCCCAAGTTAGCACTGCCATAGCTTTCTGAAGATAATGTTAGAGAATATGAACTTTAAAATTGTTGACAGATTTTAAATTCATGTGGAGAACATTTCACATGTTATTATCTTGAAAAATGAACTATCTTGAAATATGCAGTATCTCTGTTTGCATGAGAAAAGCTTAGGAACATGGAGCTGAAAAGAACTACCTAGGTCACTGAATCCAACCCTGATTGATAGTTACCAGCATGAGAAATCCTTCCTCCAAATGGGTCCACAAACTGTTTGCTTTACCTGGCCTTTCACTTAATAAGTTGAACATCCAAGAACCACCACTATCATCTATGTTTAAGCACCAAAAGTTTCAAGATTACATTGTGACACAGGGTAAAAGCAGAATATTTTAAGTCATTCCCCAGATCACGGTTTCATGAAATATCAAAGAAAAAAGTTAGAAGAAAATTAGCATATTCCCTATATCAGCTGTGGTTTCCTTTCAGTAAATTATAAAACCTCAAATAAAGAGAAATTAAAGATATAAGATAGTAATTAATGAGGAGACAAAATATTGGTATCAAAATTAAATAATAAAATTAAATTAAATTAAATTAAAGCTCAGATAATTAAATAATTAAATAAAGTGAAATCTGAAAATGAGCTTGGGAAGCTTGGGAGCTTCCTTGATTGTGTCACATGCATACACAAAATTGTATTTGACACCTCTCTTATGAAACCAGTAAGTTGACATTATCTAAATATCTGAACTGGGCATCTTTCAATAAATCCTTTTAGATTGTCATGCCCAATTCCCTTAGCAGCTAAAACAATCCTAGAAGTCTAATAGGAGAGACACACTGTTCCCACCAACCACACTGTCACTATGCTTTCATGCAAGTTCTGTGATCAATTCTGCTAATTTTTGTCTTAAATTAAAATATGTTACAGACCAATAATTTATACTATTTGATGAAGTACCTATGGGACTGTAGAACATCAGTAGGTTATTGTATGCCACTCTGTCCTCATACTTTGAAGAACAGTAATGCTGAAGGTCCATACATTAGTTTATGCAAAACCACAATCTTATTTTCTTCCATACTACATATTTGCAATGCCAGAACAAATAACTTACCTGGAAGACATGTTGGTGCAAAAGATGACCCCATGTGATTTGTTTAATGGTTTTGGGTTTTTTTTCTGAATTCTGTAGCCCTGTTCATGTCTACATATGTTTGCTTGAATGAATTGGCTGTTCTAAAGGCCTGAACACAGATCTGATATACCAGACCTCCTGAACCCTGATTTTGGCTCTTACGGACTGAACAGCCCAGATTAGGTATGTTATATATTAAAGCCAGTTTCCAGGAACATTATTTTCACAGGAATATTATGGACACTGCTGATGCTTATAACCATACTTTGAAGCCACATTATGCCATAACTTTGAGTTGTTCCTGCTTATAGCTTCTAGAATTCCTAGTTATTAAATATGCATTATATATCTGCTTTTCTCACTTATTCAATCCCTGACAACCCAACAAATGCATTGCAATATTGCTATCAGTTTGGTGCTCAGACATAAATAATTGCATACTTTCATTGTTTTTAATCTATGCTTGAAATTATGGGGATTCTTAACTATCATCTAACCAGATTTAGCATGTTGAAATTCCTTACCCAGTTCACACTGGTGCAAGTATTGCAAGGAGTGGTCTTGAACCTAGATAGCTGCTGTGTCTGTATAAGCAGTTGCACGTGTGACAAGTCAGATCAGGAAATTAAATTATTAATTCTGAGAGGGATCAGTTCCTTGATTTGAGAAGCTGCATAAATTGCTGGTGCTCAGACACAGGAATGCAAGAAATGCCAGGCTAGAGGCATCAGGAGGAAGGTGGGACTATCCTTTTTTACAAAAGCTTAAATTCATGTTACTATTAAGCAGATGATCTTAGTACAATCCCAGCTTATGTTACTATGATTAAGTAGTGGGACACATTCCAAAACTGACCAGACCTCCCCATGTTACTGAGTATTTATATCTGCATGTCTTATAAAAATCTCAAAATCTCAAGTGTCGGTGCCTGTTGTTATTTTAGACTTTTTCTATCTGAGCATATATGCATATGGTTTACCATGTTGAATGAAGGAATGTCATATTTGTGTATATGTCTTTTGTGACATGTTTGCTACCTAAATGTCTTTATTGTCATGTCTCTATTTGTGTATGTGTCTGTTCCCGTGTATATGTACATACAACTTTTTGTAGCTATATTGACTATATCTTTGTGGCATTCACTGATCATCCCATGCAAAACCTTTCAGAAAGACTTGCTTTACTGTGTTCCTTATTACAACAGCAGTGCAAAACGTAAGAGCTGTACAGACTCTTTAGGGAGCATAGCAATTAAAAGCACAGTCCCCATGTCAACATCTTTCCAGAAACAAACAAACAAACAAACCTTATTACCATTTAGTTACAGTATCACTTAGAGAAATCTAACATTAATACAGCATACACTATTAAATACTTAAAACCAACCCAATAAATAAACTAATGATTTTCAATTAATCCTAGAGGTACCCCATGCTGTTAATTGGACCAGTTAATTTACCACAGTGCTGTCAGGCAAGTACCTCTTACATATGCCATTTTGCATACTGAAAGTGCCATTGCTGAAGAAATTGTTTTATTTATGTCACCTATCATAGCACTTCAAAAGCAATTTCCTGAAGTATTTTACTTAAAGGGGTTCAAGATAGCTTTTCCAAAAACAGGTACTTTGCAGTAAAAGTATACTTTGGGTTATTAGAGTTCTTTTTCTTCTCTTTTGGATTTTTTCATTTAGAGGGGGTTGGGGTTATTATTTAAATAAAAAGTGTTGATAACAAAATAATTTACTTTTATAAAACCTCATTTTAATGTTTTGTTGTGGAAGGCTTCTCTTTCTTTTTGTGACTTTCCAATTTTCCATTAAGATTATACAATCAAAACTCTGTTTTGTTTCTTAGAAAAAACAATAAGTGAGAGGAAGTTTCTTTCCTACTTTTCATCTATTAAAGTCAAGTAATAGAGCACCTGACAGTGTCCCTAGTGATATCATACTGCATTTTTTTTTCGCCCTCCTCTTTCCAGGCTAGTACACAAAATCACTTGGTTAATTTGGTACTGAAAAGGATAAGGTTGAAGATGGCTTCAGACCAAAAGGAACAGCAGAAATCTAACTTTGTATAGTCCTGATGAGTATCAGTATTGATCATATATGTGAACTGCATGAACCTTTGTTGTGGTTTAACCCCAGTAAGCAGCTGAGCCCTAGACAGCCACCCACTCAGTCCCCCTGCTGTGAGATGGGGAAAAGAATTAGAAGAATAAAAGTGAGAAAACTCATGGGTTGAGATAAAGACAGTTTAATAGATAAAGCAAAAGTCCTGTGTACAAGCAAAGCAAAACAAGGAATTCATTCACCACTTCTCATCAGCAGGCAGATGCTCAGCCATCCCCAGGACAGCAGGGCTCCATCACACATAATGGTTACCTGGGAAGACAAATGCTGTAACTATGAGTGTCCCCACCTTCTTCCTACTTTTCCCCAGCTTTATATGCTGAACATGACATCATATGATACAGAATATCCCTTTGGTCAGTTGGGGTCAGCTGTCCCAGCTGTGTCCCCTCCCAGCACAGCCTACTAGCTGGTGGAGTGGTGTGAGAAGCAGAAAAGGCCTTGATGGTGTGTAAGCACTGCTCAGCAATGGCTAAAAATCAGTGTATTATCAACACTGTTTCCAGCAGGAATCCAAAACATAGCACTGTGGCGGCTACTATTAAGAAAATTAACTCTATCCCAGACAAAACCGGTACAGCCATGAACCTCTGAATGCAAAACATAAAGAAGTATTAGAAAAATGTTCCCTGAAGCTGCTGATCTTCAGGAAAGCTGTATGAAAAGATACTGGAATTCTCTGGATCATTAGCTCGTTTTCAGTGTGGATAAGGACTCTGTTATATTGCTCTGAACCAACAAAAAGGAAACTTCCAGCTCTGAAATTTGCATGGCTACTTGTACGGGGTTTTTTTTGTTTCCTTTTTTCTTCAGCTGTTTCCCAGGATTTGTGAAAAAGAACCAGTGAAGAGGTTTATGCCAGCTTACAGTAACTTGGAAGCTCATTCACCCTGAAATTATTTCCAGAAAAGAGAAGCCATTTTAGTGTAGGCAATATCAGATACATGATTTTTTAATCATTTCATTCTACGTTTCTTCAGTGTTATACACAGGCACATGCAGAAATTATAGTATACAACATTGCCTTACATAATTCTTTTACAGCAATGTGATTCTCCTCTATATAATATTTGCACACTACCTGGTTTTCTATTAAAAACACAATTTTGAACCAGTTTCCTGCTTGTTTTCTGTCTTAAAAAAATACACAACCTTATATCACTTTTGCCTAACATTTCTCCCACTCCCAATGGTTTGTTGGTGAAGACCCAGGCATGTCAGCCATTGACAACTGAGAATACCTCACTTCTTAAATTTTCCCCTGAAAAGAACAAAGCAGGGTGATCCTTCTGGAAGTCCTAGCAACGGCTTAATTCCCTGCTCTCTGGAAAGGCTGGTTTTCCTCCAACATGCTAGGAAGTAAATTATTCATTCTAATGGCTGGGTAAGTGAATAACACTATTCTGTTCTGTCATAAAAGATAAGATTATAAATAAGAAATATATTTATGGAATTTCGTTTTAAAGGTATTGCCACCACCTCTTATAAGTACCATGTAACTGATATCATCCTAAACTGCCTCTTCTGTATACAATTCAAACAGAATTTGAGGTTGAATATGATTTTCTTTTAATAAATCTGTTTTAGTAGTACCTTCAATTTGTCTCCCAAAAAATTTCTTCCTTCTTCTTCTGAAGGGACATTTCAGCTCAGCCCCTATTTTTTTAAATTTATTTATTCCCCACTTCTTTCACTGTTCTCAGAAAGAGTGTATTTACATGTAATGCTATATAAGTACTTTTTTTTTCATCTTCCTTACCCTCTCTTCTGGTCATGAGCCCCAATCTTTGACTGAAAAATGTATTTCCCATTTCACTTCCAGTATTTGCAGATATTGGAAAAATATTTGTAGAGATGAACTTAAATCATCTGCAAAGCTTTTCTCATCTGTGTGTAAGGTATCATTATGAGTCTTCCAGATGACACAAGACTTTTCACATATAAATAAAGTTATATCATTTCTTGAAATAAAAGAAAATGATTGGTCAAATGTTTCCAGTTTATGTTGATTACTTCACTAGGAAAAAAATGTAGTACACAATTCATACAACTAGAAATATGAAGCATAGCTGCATCTATTTGCTGAAGGGGTGAAAACCTGAATACACCATACAAGGTTTTATAGATGACCTTTGATGTTCAGAGTTGATAATATGGTAAAAAAATTTCAAAATACTTTGTACGTACTGAGTTATTACGCAAAAAATTTTCTGAAGATTTGCACCTAATATCTGAACTTTTTCTAGGGGAATAATGCAAGTGGCAAGGCAGATCAAACTTGTAAAAATGCGAAGCATGCAAAAAGACAGATGTAGTATGGTACTACTAGAGAAAACAGTAAGAATTGTACATGCATAGTACAAAACTAATCTATAGTAAGATAAGGAGGAGCTTCAAAATGCCTGGATTCTCTGATAAAAATCACAAAGGTGGCAAAGGAGAATATTAAAGTAGATTAAGCTAGTCTGCAAAACCAATAGTAATATGATCAATAAATTTAAGTTAAAAGGACATTAGGAATCTTCCTGTTAAAACAAAACTAATTATGGTGTTAGCCCAAGCAGGAATAAATGTTGCCCATTTCCTGGGATTTACTGTCTTGAACACTGGCATTCAAGATCCACATTCAGTTACTTTTAAAAGTGACCGAAGACAAAGATGGCTTATTTTTATTAGAACTTGAAAGAGATGAGTCCAAACCTGAATTGACACATTTCTTTCTCAATCTGTTGTCTTGAAAAATAGGGATAATTCTACTGATCTATCTAATAGGATGTACTAAGTATTCGCACAGTGCTTTAGAAATTCTAGGCCTTAGAGTAATGTTAAGCATTACCTTCAATAAAATCCAATAATGCTGAACAGAAATAAAAGTGTAAAGATGTATGAAAACAGCAGGTCTTTCTTCAGTGAAAAAAACACCGTAGCAGTAACTCACCAGGAGTAAGTGTAAGATTCCAATAGGTTGCTTTATCAGTGATAGACTAAAGAACATCAGATTTAAAGACAGCAGCACAATCCAATGTTTTTATTCTTCCTGAAGTTTAAAGCTTTGTTATACAGAGACTCAAATCTTTGAGATTACTGTATGATAATGAAATCAGATAGCTAACTTCTAGATTATATAATGAATAAAGTAATGTATAAATAGCATTTTTCATTATCTAATTCCTTGGTCTTCAATCACAAATGACAAATATTCTATCTGAAATCTTTTTACCCATTATCAATTCTCTCTACTTGTACTGTAATATAAATAAAGCTGCAAAGAACTGAAATGACACAAGGGAATACTGAGAAAAGCTAAATGAGAAAGGAAATCTATATCACTTTTAAGCATATCTGAGGGAGGTCTTGGGTGTTTCCATGGTTATATTCTGTTCTGCCATTGCTTATGGAGATTCAGTAAATGGGTTATATCTATGCTAATAAGATATTAGCACAAGCAACTATTAAAATTATATATTATATTATTGCAGTCTGCAAGGAGAGGAAACACAGAGGATAAAAAGAAAAGGAAGTTCTGAGAAATCTGAAGAATCCTAAGCAAAAGAGAGTTTTTGATAAGGTCTACCATTTTGCTTGCATACAGTCTAGTCCTCGTATTTGATTAGAAATTATGTCTCAAAAATATAGAAAAAGAATCTCCAAAACACATATCAGACACTGAGATGAGGAAATTGACAAGGTTTAATAACTACAGGTACATTATTTGCATGAATAACAGGACAGTAACTCATCAAGAACTAACAAGATAATTCAGTTAATTTTTTTTGCATTCTCTTTCATTAAGTTGCTGTCAGATTCTGTACTTCAAAACATTATTAGTTTCATTTTAAGGACATGGCAAGAGGAAAGAGGGGAAAAAAAAATCTTTTATCAAGAACAAAATAAACTTGTCAAGATTTTTAGGAGTTACAGGTATGGAACTATAAGAGGAAGAATAAAGCAGATCCTCGACTGTGAAGTGGCCCATTGTGAAACATGGGATCTGAGAGTTTGTGAGTCAAGATCAGAGGGTAATTGTGGTGAGGATCTATCACAAACATTCACAAGAGGACAGAGTGGATGAGGCTTTTTGTACACAACTATTAGAAGTCTCATGATCTCAAGACCTGGTTCTTTTAGGGATTTTCAAAGATACAGTCATCTGCTGGGAAGAAAACACAGCACTGTGCAAGAAATTCAAGAGGTTCCTAGATTATGCTGGTGATTATTTCCCAAGGCAAGTGCTAGAGGAGTCAACTATTCTAATGGTCTAGTTCTCCTGGTGCTCACAAATAAGGACTTCATAACCATGAACTGACTGAGTTCAGAATCTAGAGGAAGGATCTGGGAAGCTAAGCAGTATAATTTAGACTCTGAACTTCTTCCAGAGAGCAGCCTTCAGTTTACTTAAGGCATTTCTGGGCAGAATACCCTGAGAAATTGTCATAAAGTAGAAGGGTGCTTATGAAAGATGGTTTATTTTATAAAAAAAAAAAAAAAAAAAAAAAAAAAAAAAAAAAAAGAGTTTATAAGCAAACTGTTTCTGTGGTCAGGAAGACCAAGGATTTCACCAGAAGGCCCACCCTGCTGTATAAAGACCTAAAATGTATCCCAGAATTGGAAACAAGGACAGGCAACAAATAAGAAGCATCAAAGTATTGCTTGGACACTTATGCATGGTATCAAAAAAACCAAAGACTCACTGGAGTTAAAATGAGATAGTGTCATGAAGTGGAACAAGAAGGAAATCTTCAAGACGGGCATAGGAAAAGAAAATTCAGGAAGAGAGATCTGTTGCTAAACAGGAGAGAGAAACTAGTGGTGGACAGTGTGGAAAAACTGAACTACTTCATGTCTTTTATGCTTCTGTTTTCATAGATGAAGTTGGGTCACAGAAGTGAGAAACCAACTACTTAGGGACACTGTCCTGGGTATGTCTGGGATAGAGCTAATTTTTTTTTCTTTCCTTCTTAGTAGCTAGAATTGTACTGTGTTTTGGATTCAGTATGGGATTTGGTATGAGAAGAATGTTGGTAATGTACTGATGTTTATAGTTGTTGCTAAGACATCAAGGACTTTTCAACTTCTCATGTCCTGCTAGTATGTAGGTACACAAAAAGCTGGGAGGAAGCATAGCCCAAACAACAGACCCAAATTGGCCAGTGGAATTTTCCATATCATCTAACGTCATGCTCAGTATATAGATAAAGGTTGATTGGGAAACCTCACGGGTTTTTGGGATGGTGGTTTCAGGATTCTGTCTTCTCTGGGATCACTAGCCGAGAACGGGCTAGGCATTGGTCAGCAGGTGGTGAGCAATCACATTGTGCATTACCCCATTGTATTTTCTATTATTACTATTATTATTATCATTATTATTATATATTTATTTTATTTTAATTATTAAATTGTTTTTATCTCAACCTACGAGACTCCTTACCCTCACCCCTCCAACTCTTTCTCCCATTCCCTGGGTTGGGGGAGGGTGACTGAGCAGCTTCATGGTGTTTGGCTGCTGGCTGGGTGTAAACCATGACAGATGCGTTCAGATCCATGGGACCCGATGGAATTCACTTGAAAATGCTGAAAAAGTTTTCTGATGTGATTGTGAGGCCTCTGCTTAACCTCTAGAAAAAAATCATAGCAAATGAGAAGGATTAGGTAACCTCTACTTCAATAAGGCTTTTGTCCCCTACAGCATAAGTTATCCTAAGCTTCTGTGAAAAGGAAGTAAATCTATTTTAATATCTTTGATTTTTTTTTTCCTTTTAGCTTGCTTTCCATACAACATCTAAATAATTCAAAGCATATTTGTGGCAGAAGTACAAATTTTATACTTTTTCTAAGTTATTTCAAACTTTTTTATTTATTTTCAGGTAAAACTTTTTTCATTGCAGAAACAAATCTTTGCAAACATAGTTAAATGTAGCATTTGATATGTTCCTAACTATCCACACATCCTTTGCCAAATTCTGAACATTCTTTTATATTTTTTTGAATACTTAAAAAGTATTTGCCGATTTGGATAATACTGTTAAAATTTACATCTTTTTAAATCATTCACTGCTGGGTAATTATCATTGCAAGTACTCCAACTAAATTAAATTAGACTACTACTGTAAATACAGTTATTCTCTTCTGTGTGTAGGGGTAAAGTTTTAATCAATGAAGAAAAAAATATTAGACCAAAATAAATAAATTAATGTGCTGAGGACTTGAGGAAGACTAAGATTCAAATAAGCAAATAAACCTTCAAATGACATGGTTAAAATATATTACTTTTTTGTTTATTTAGAAATAAATGTTTGTTTCATTCTCTAAAAATAAATCTATCAATCTTTATAGTTTAAAATATATAGAAATTGATAAATACATAATTTTTTTTCTCTTATAAATACGACTGTAGGAAGCTTCCTGAATATGTATGGAACTTTTCTGTCCTTAGAATTGAGTGCCATGCACATGTGATTGACCAATATACAAGAGTTAAAACAAAAAGTAAGGAAATAAGCTGTAATATTGCAGTTAAGAGAGCTTTCAAGATTTAATAAAACAGTAGAGAGAAATGATATTCATCTTAAACATTCTTACCTTATCTTTATTTTTTTTATTTTCTGTAATTTAAAACATTATTCCATTCAGAAAGAATGGCTGTAAATTGTTAACTGATAGTGAAAAAAGAACAGTTTAGTTTAGAAGTCACTGAGTTTTTCTTTGCTTTCAAAAGTAAAGAAAGTAGCTTTCAAAAGTAGAGTAGAAAGATGGAACTTTTGTGTTAAAGGCTTAGTTTCCTTTAGTGAATTTATTTAATTAATTCTGTAATTTTTCTATATATCTAGATTAATAACTGAACTAAAGACTTTAAGGGCCTTATCTTCTGCACTGTAAATTAATAAAAAGAATGAAAATATTTTTATCCTGCACTATGCAAACTCACAGCTATGTTCTCAGCAGGAAAAATTAGAGGTGTAAAACTACATATAATCAAGAAAATCTTTATTTCTAAATGGGTTTCTTGGGTGTAGGTGTCAAGATTTGGGTAGTGAGGGCTCTGCCGGGTGGGCCCCTGCGGGGAGCGGCCGGGGCTGCCCCGCGCCGGACACAGCCGGTTCCAGGCGGCTCCAACGGCCCCAGCGCAGGGCACAGCTGAGCCCCTCAGCCCCGGGCGGGCGCCTCGGGGAAAGCCTGGGTAAGGAAGGGCAAAGCGCTGCCCGGCAGCCAGGGCTGAGGGAAACAGGGGGAGAAACAGCCCTGCGAGCCCCGAGGGGAGAGCGGCAGGAGGGCAGGAGGGGCTCCAGGCAGAGCCCCGGCAGAGAGGCCCCTGCGGCCCTGGGAGCACATGTCATACAAGGAGCGGCTGAGGGAACTGGGGTTGTTTAGTCTGGAGAAGAGGAGGCTGAGGGGAGACCTCATCACCCTCTACAGCTGTCTGAAAGGAGGTTGCAGAGAGCTGGGGATGAGTCTCTGTAACCAAGTAACAAGTGATAGGACAAGAGGGAATGGCCTCAAGTTGCACCAGGGAAGGTTTAGACTAGATATTAGGAAGCATTTCTTTACAGAACGGGTTGTTAGGCATTGGAATGGGCTGCCCAGGGAGGTGGTGGAGTCCCCATCCCTGGAGGTGTTTAAGAGTCGGGTTGACATAGCGCTTAGGGATATGGTGTAGTTGGGAACTCTCAATGTTAGGTTAATGTTTGGACTAGATGATCTTCAAGGTCTTTTCCAACCTTGATGATTCTGTGATTCTGTGACTCTGCTGGGGCAGGTGTTTCCCTGCAGCCCCTGGAGAAGCCTCAGGCTGGAGCAGGGAAAAGTATGAGGAGGAAGGAGAGGCAGAGAGGAGCTGTCACGGACTGAACACACATCCTCATTCCCCATCCCCCTGTGTGGCTTGGAGCAGGGGGAGGTAGAGGAGTCGGGAATGAAGGAGTGAAGCTTAGTCTGGGAAAAGGAGGGGAAGGGAAGGGTTGATTTAGTTTCTTGGTTTTGATTCTCACTATTCAGACATAACTGGCAATAAAGTAAATTAATTTCCCCAAGTCAAGACTATTTTGCTCATGATAGTAATCATCAAGTGATGTCCTTGTCTTTATCTCAATGCACCAGCCTTTTTATCTTATTTTCTTCCCTGTCGTCTTGAGGGGGGGAATGAGAGAGTGGCTGGGTGAGGTCTGGCAGCTGGACAAGGTCAATCCACCAAAATGGAATACATTTGTGAATTTATGATGCAGAGCAATGGAATATGAACTTTACCTTCTCTTACAAACGTCTTCTTCCCCTGACATGTCTCGGGTCAAGATAAATATCCTCAGCTTTGCAGAGAGAATATCTCACGGTTGGAAGACTCTTGACAACACCATCTCATCTGGCTCCACTCAAAACTGGGATCAACGAGCAGCAGTAGCCCACAATTCTTTCTGTGTGTCCCAAGCATTGGCTTACCAAAACCTGCTACAAGTTATTTGTTTTACTAGGACATTTGATGTGAAATGACAGGAATTGTTATGATATTTCCCTCTCCCAGTACGTGCTTAGGACCATTATACTGTCTATACGGCATCAATCACTTGTAGTCCCTGTAGCTGATGTGGTCAGCATAGGCCAGGTGAGCTGACACAAGCCTACAGGCCAGTGGGACTGTGCCCTCCCCTCCCCAGGGGAGACAGTCCCACTGCACCCCAACAAGCTGGACAAGGCCAAGGACCAGGGCACTCCAGCTGGTTCCCAAACACAGGAGGAGGGCCCTGTTGAGGCCCTCTCCCAGCTCCTTCTCACCTGGCTCCTGCCCAGCAGCTGCAACCTGGGTCCTGCTGCGGTGCCTGGCCAGGATGAATTGGGCAGGGCTGAGTGTGAGCACGGGACCTATCAGTTCACTGAGGACACCGACAATAACATGGTAAATGTGATTTTTGCCATCACTAGCAGAAGCCCCTGGCCCTGGGCTGCCCTGGAGTACAGGGTCTGGGGACTGTGGGGCCTTGGCCTGGGCCTGGTCTGGGTGGCATTGGCCACCCCATCTGTCAGGGGATGAGTGACTCACCTCACTGGAGTGAACTGGGGCCATTCAGCACCACCTGTGGTAATAGTGTGAACTAGCAATCATTGCTGTGTGACAAACTCCAACCTTGGGTGTCCCAAGGACTAGGGGTGGCCAGTGAACACCAGCCATGCTGCCCTGCCTGCCCAGAGAAGGATGCAGGGTGCTATAGAGACACCTGTGAACCCAGCTGCTTCTGTATACCAGAGGTGAGGCAGAATAAACCCTCACCAAGAACACCTCATTTCTTCCATAAAGACTCCAGGATGCCTATGACTTTTCAAAATTTTCTCCCCACTTCTTGAGGCAGAATAAAACTGTCAACTTCAGGATCCAGAGGAGCACTGGAATAGTATTTAATACCAAAGAAAACACATTGAGACTAGCATGCTTTTGCATAACATGTATCAGGTATTATGTGTTTCTGTATTGAGTGTAAAACTTGAACTATTAGATTGTTAAAGCATTCATTGGACTCAGAAGTTCTTAACTCTTTTGCACATCACAAGATTTTGACTGTAACACCCTCCCCAGGCCCATCATCCACCTGAAGTATACTGCTAGATACAGTCAGATGTTTAAAAGGAAAGGACCCTAAAAAATTAACATGCCTTTCTCACATACATGAGCACACTTTCTTATGATCATCTCCTGTCTAACATGTTCTTATTTTTAGTATGACCAGGTCATACCTATTTTCCTGGACAACTCAAAAGTGCAGCTTGATCATCAAGCTACAAAACTCAGGTCCTGCATATTCATCATGCTAGCCAGGTTAACGGAAAGCAAAAGGATGGTAAGAATGGTATTTTCACAGATTAACATCAGTACCTGACAGGAGAGACTAAATAAAGCCAGCAGTACAACTAGCTGAATGTTTTAGACACAATATAGGATCATGGATGGGGTGAGTAGCTCGCATATGAACAAGAAGAAGAGTGGAAGATATATTCTGGACTAAGTGGAGGGAGAGGTGGAGGGAGTGAGCACGATGTAGGGAAGTCTGAAGGCAGGACAGTAAAGCAAATGAATACACTCATTGCTTGTGCTCACCACTCATTGTTTGGAGGATCTGAGAAAGTGGGTCTAGCATGAGACTACCTGTATCCTTGGATCGTATATACTCATCTTCAACTTTCCTGGACCTCTCAAGCAGAGATTTAAACTAAACATCAATGCCATGATGGATATCTGCAGCCTGCTCTGAGACAGATTTTGCCCCAGATATGTCAAATATCAGTTTTAACACCTCTCCAATTGTCCACCATGAACAGAGGGCAGTTGTCTTTTCAGCAGTCTGCTAGCCTGTCAGTTAACCGCAGATGTCAGTGAATCTTGAATTATGAAGGCATTTGACTTATTGTCTGGGGGAATGAGAGTTCTCCATAGAGCAACAGAGGCTACCACAGCCCCAAACCAGACCATAACTACATATCCTCATTTTGCTGAGAAGAATTTCCCACAGCAGTACTTCTGTGATCTATGTCTTTTTCCTGGACAGTGGAATGTAATCAAGGAGCCCAGGCCTTGATTTCTCTCCTTTTTCCTCAGTTCTTTTCCTCCCACTCTTCTGCCCCAGTCCATCCCAGGAGAACTCATTACTTCTCTTGTAGAAGCAGAAAAAAATGTCTGTGCAAAGTCCCTGTGTATTTTCTCATCCAAAATATTAAATTACAGCTATTCCTGCATAGATGTTTTTGGAGCCAGTTCCATGGTCATTTAGCCTACTGTCAAAGCTAAGCAGGACACCCAGCTGGCATCAGTCTGACACCCTGCTCCAACTGCTGTGCAGTTCTCACATTACAAGCCACTTGGCTTTTCAGTTCTTTCTTAATCATAGAGAAAATGTAGATATTTTAATTGTGTATCTGTCTGTGCACACTGAGCACACATTCTCTACCCTGCAGTAATTCAGATTACTAATGTATGCAATAAGCAAAAGTAATAACTGCTCCCTGAGTTCTGGAAAAAATCTGCTGAACTTTTGAGCAGGTGCAATGGTATTCTTAGGTGCTAGATGAACATGGATTTGGATTTTTTTTTTTCCTAAAGAGAAAACCAGTTTTGCAATCTGTAGATATCATCCCTCAATTTATAGCAATTTCTCAGAAATCACTAAGGGTACTGTGATGCACATGGTAGGAGAATGAAACAATTTAGGGGAAAAGTGTTGGGGTGTTCATGTGTTAATGCAGCTACATTACTTCTTCCTGAAGTCATCTGGAACTGGGAGTTTAAAATCCAGAATAAATAGAAGACTGTGTATATATTTTTAGTATTTGGGTGTTATTAAATTGCAATGCATGAAACACAGTATTGCTTTCATGATTAGAAAGAAAACTGAGTATAATGTTTTTTCTTCTGTTTATATATTCTCTTCTCTCTGGAGTTACTGCTGAGAGGAGTGGAACTGACTGCCCTGACAGAGTAACAATTTGGGTTTAACAGGAACATGGCTTTTATTCTGGAAAGTTTGTGTTTTGCAAGGATATGCCACAATGTCTACAAAGGAGAAGGGAATTGTACCTTCCTTCACATCTATATTTTTTGCTTTCAACTCAAAGTATTCTAAGGTTTTTGAGCTGCCAAGTTGTTTTAGTGAAAATCTGTCATGCTGAAGACCCTTAAAGCCAGACTTTAAAGGATCAGGTTATGGAAGGATACCGCGTTGCTTTCCCTTACTAACAGTGCTATAGTAAATCTGAGTATCAGAGCCTTGGGGTAGCAGAAGTGTGATGCCCGAGGCACTCATATACCATGTTAAGTACACATTGTCATGTGCTTTGTGATTCTACTCAGAAATAATTCCATTTATTTGTAATCATCTATGCTGCCCTTCAGGAAGATGAGAAGGAAAACATCTTGTAGACAACTCTGTTGGCAGTGATGTAAAACTTTTCAAAGCTTTTTATAATAATATGCACTCTTTCATAGTAAATATTAATTCATTGGCAGATATTTTAGTATTTTTATATTAAAAGGGTCTTTGGAAAATATTTGTACTAAAAATATTTATGTTAGAAAAAAACCTTTAAGTCTAGAAATGTGTGTCATCTTCATTATATTATCTGTCAGTAAATGAAGACACTGCTTTGCTTCATGATATCAATCTTTTTAATGCCAATTTGCAATTACATAATTAATTGCATGCAAGCAACTTTATGAAGGTGTTAATGATGCACAGCAGACCCAATAACTACTCCCATATGGCAGGAAATAGTTCTAATAACTTCCTCATACACATATTTTCTCCCTATGAATAATCCTTTTAGATATCTTCTACAGGGAAAGGGGAAACGGATGCATGTTGGTATGAAAACAGTGTTTCCACCACCACTCACAATTCCTTATGATTATGACCCAAAATCATAACTTTGTGTCTTGGGCTTTATGCCTATGTTTTGCTGCATTCATCCCAGTGCCACATAAACAGTCATATGCCTAAGCGTCATCATTCCGCCTCCGGAAAAAGGATTAACATCTCCTGTGACATTCAGAGAAACTGCTCTGAGCAACCTGCCTAGCTTGAACAATTTTCAGAGATCAGCACTAATTCAGGGCTGAGATTATTGAACACACAGTGCAATATGGTATTGCTGCATATAGAAATGGAATTATATGCTTATCAATTAGCTTCAATCCCATTTCCTTAACTTAGACAAAATAAATCATTTAAATTATAGAAATTTTTGTGATTTATAACAGTGAGGCTCAAAGATTTCTCTTACAGTTTTGCTTTTCTTTTCCCTTGAAGTATAACTGGAGATAAATGGGAAGCATTCTGGTAATATATACACAGACTTGTTATAGTAATTTTAGTTTGTTACACATTTATATAAAATCTGATTGTTGCTAAAATTAACAGGCCCTGTCTGACTTCTATCTACGAAGAGGAAAGCCTGCATGTAAAGTGGCCACTGTAGAACAAGGTATCTGGAAATAAGTAGAAAAGTCAAGAAACACAAATTTGGAACTACTGACTTAGAATTGCAGTATATCATAAGCATTTGAAACCTGTAACTGAACTCCCCAAATCTGGTATCATGTAATGAGATCATTCTTCCATTTAAAAAATGTAGACTTATCATGCAGATAGGGAATAAAGGACAATGTTCTTTGGAAGAAGTGGTACTTCCAAATTCCAGCATCCAAAAGAAAAGAAACCTTTCTCATGCAGAGACTGACTAGCTAGGATACTCACCTGAGGCTCAGTAAACCCCATTCCACAGCTGTGCAGGTCAGACGATGGAAACCACCATCAAAGAACATAGTGTGCAATAGTTTGAATTATCACTGTTTCAAAGCGTATGTCATCTTAGTCTTTTGATTATATGCTGCCTTGCAAGGGAGGAATTCAGCAGAGTGTTATTCCATCCTAACACCTCACTTCTTTCCAATCTCTTTTTTACCTGTATGCTTCTATCTGTGGGCTTCAAAATCCTATCTAGCATCTATAAAAGGGCTTTGGATGTCAAGAAAAATAAAAAAGAATATCGCAAATTGGTGTGAGGAAGTATACCAAGGGGACTGTTACAGTAGGCTTAACTGTTCTTGTACTTTTCTGCTTAGCAACTGACCCTGCTCACTTCCATGTAGGAGTCAATAAATGAGATGGACCTTTGGTCTGCCCCAGAACAGTCATGCTTTTGGTCCTATATTAAATTTCTGAGTATCAGAGTCAAGTCTAGATTCATATGTAATTTGCTATTTAGCACAAAACAAATAGTGAAAGTGGGATGGATTTCCCTGAAATCTAATTTGTTCTAAATGAATATGTATCAGTGACCTGTAGATCAGAATCACTGAATCATGAGTGTTGGAAGGGATCTCTGGCAACTGTCTAGTCAAGTTCCCTTGATCAAAGCAGGGTTCGCTAAAGCAGGTTGTCCAGGACCATGACCAGTCAGGTTTCTAATATCTTCAAGTGTGGAGAGTCTACAGCCTCACCAGATAACCTTTTTCAGTGTTTGACCACCCTCACAGTAAATTTTTATGTTTGTGTTTAAATGGAATTTCCTGTATTTCAGCTCTTGCCTGTTGTCTCTACTCCTGTCACAGGACACCACTGAGGAAAGAGTGGCTCTGTCTTCTTTAGTCAGCCCAATCAGGAGTCAGTCGAGGGAGGTGTCCCACTCCACACCACACTGTTGTGGCCCCACCTCAAGTGTTTTGGGCACCTCAATATAAGAAAGACATCAAACTATTATGAGTGTGTCCAGAGGAGGGTGACCAAGATGGTGAAAGGTCTCGTGGGCAAGATTTGTGAGGAGAGGCTGAGGTCACTTGGCTTGTTCAGCTTGGAGAAGAGAAGGCTGAAGGGGGACCTCATTGCAGTCCACAACTTCCTCAAAAGGGACTGCAGAGGGAGAGGTACTGATGTCCTCTCTCTGGTGACCAGCAATAGGATACAAGGAAATGGAATGAAGCTGCATCAGGGAAAGTTCAGATTGGACATTATGAAAAGGTTCCTCACTGAGAGGGTGGTCAGTCACTGGAACAGGCTCCCCAGGGAAGTGGTCATGGCACCAAGCCTGTCAGAGTTCACAGAGTGCCTGGATGATGCTTTTAGTCATATGGTTTAGTTTTAGGTAGTCCTATGAGGAGCAGGGAGTTGGACTCAATGATCCTTATGGGTCCCTTCCAATGTGAGATATTCTATGATTCTATGATTTATACACAGTGAACATATGCCTCCCACAGCCTTCTCTTCTCAAGATGAAACAGTCCCAGTTTTCTGAGCCTCTCTTCACATGAAAGATGCTCCAGTTTCTTAATCATCTTAGTGGCCCTGCACTGGACTTGCTCCAGTAAGCCCGTGTCTTTTTTGTACTGGGGAGCCTTGAACTGAACACAGCACAACAGATGTGTCTCACTAGGGCCAAGCAGAGGGGAAGGATCACCTTCCTTGACCTGCTGGCAATGGTCTTCCTCATACAGCCCATGATGCTGTTTTCTGCCTTTGCTACAAGGCCGCATTGCTGCCTTGTGTTCAGTCTGGTGTCCACCAGGACCCTCTAGGACCCTTTCTGCCAAGCTGCTTTCCAGCTGGTCATCGCCCAGCATGTTTGGGTACCTGGGGTTATTCTTCTTCAGGTGCAGAGCTTGGCATTTGTCTTTGTTGAAAATGAAGTTCCTGTCATCACATTTCTCCAGTTTGTGTAGGTCCCTCTGATAGCACAGGTGTATGGTGTATCACCCACTCCTCAGTTTTGTATCATTTGCTGAGAGTGCATTCTGCCCCATCGTCCAGGTCAGTAGTGAAGGTGTTGAACAGTATTGGCCCCAGTATAGACTGGGTATAGTGGTACTCCACTAGTGACTGGACTCCACTGGACCGGACTCCAGCTGGCCTCCAGTTGTGCACTGATCACAAATATTAGAACCTGGGAGTTCAGCCACTTTTCAGTCCACCTCTGTGTCCATTTATCTAGTTCATACCTCATGAGTTTGTCTGTGAAGACTTCATAGGAAACAATGTTAAAAACTTTGCAAAATTCAAGATAAATAACATCCACTGTTCTCCCTTTTTCCACCAAACTAGTCTTTCGGTTGTAGGAGGTTACCAGGCTGTTTAAGCACGATTTTCCCTTCATAAATCCATAGTGACTACTTCTAATCATCTCCTTCTTCATATGTTTGGAAATGGCTTTGAAGAAGATTTGCCCCATCACCTTCCCAGATATCAAGGTCAGGCTGACTGGCCTGTGGTTTCCCAAATCTAAATATTTGTACAAATCTCTGTAAAGAGAAGTTGCTGAGTTTACACTTTAGCCATAAACATGAACTATATATACCTACATCTCTGAAATTATAAAGGCTGTGTATTGTTTCTTACAGAACTCATGTCTTAGAGGTCTTAAATACTTATAGGTGGAGCCAAAATATCCAGGCACAGCCTGATCTGTCAAAGACAGTCATAAAGAGAAGATAGAGGAAAAGAACATTTAAGAAACAAGAAACAAATAGGTAAAGATATGAACTAGATATGATAAACTATCCTTGTGATTCTAAAAATGGTGCGAGAAGGAAGATTCCTCATTGTTTGAGAGTTGTTAAATGTTAATGTTGTCTCAGGAGAAAAAGGCTTAATTGTAGTCTCATTAGCATCTTGACAGAATGGTACAGAGCTCTGTGGCTACGCAATTGCAGTTTGGTATGCAGAAACCATGACACGTCTACAGATTCAGAGAGTTGAGACTTTATTATGGACTAAAATGTACCTAAATAATTTGAAGCATGTACTTAAGCTGACTGTTGCTTTACTGAGCTGCAGCCTGAATCAATATTATAGATTGACTTAGCATTCTTGGAATTTTTCCAAATACTTATCTTATCTTATCTGTGAGGGTTAAATTTAAAGACATTAGGAATTCATTTCCAAAACCAAAGCTTTTCACTGTCATACTCCACTGTACAATAGAAAATTAGTCTTCTGATACAGTTAGGACATTTTTTTTCTCTAGAACAAGAAAGCCATTGTTTAATGACTTTTGTTCCAGAAGGAGTGGAACTGCCTAATGTCTGGCTTATTAGCTATTGGAGTTTCTGTATTTGAGGTGGACATTTCCATATAATCAATGTTTATTATCTGGGTGGAGTCTCTGGTGTTTAATGGTGGAGCTCAACAACTGAAGCTGCTTTAAATCCAAACTGTTGTTGGTGTTTGCAATCTCTTGTCATACCACCTTACATACTCCCTCTCTCTCCTGCTCCATCAACATCGTATATGTGGCTTTGTATTGACTATATTGGCCCTTAGAAAGATGCTTTAAAAATAAGTGATATGTTTTAGCCAGACAATTTTGAGAATTGTTTCCCCTGCTAACTGAAAGAGTACTAGGCCTGATTAAAAGGGCAGTGTGGCAAAGTGTGGTTGAAGAGTTGAGGGTTGGATCTCAATTTATATCAATTAAGGCCAAATCTTGGGATATGCAGATTTACATTGCAATTTTTTTTTTTTCCACAGTCTTAATACTCATACAAATCTCTCACATTCCTGGGTATTTTCATAAAATACATTAGTACTTATTAATCTTTATGTTCTGTGGTTTTTGAAACTGGGTAATAGGTTCAAGAACTACTACAGAAGAGATATATAGAAAGAGGGATTTCTTGACTCTTGATGTCTAAACTAATTTTAATCTGTATGAATTAATCTAACCAAACAGCTGATGTTTCAAAATGTATATATTGATATTTAAACCTTTGTTCATATAAGATTAAAAACACACAAGCACTCAACTTCTCTTAAACAATTTAACATCAAAGAAGCCTTAGATGAGTTTAAATATGAGTGGAGGAATGTAATCTACTTACTTGTTCTGCAAGCAAATATATTATGAAAAAAAATTGTATCAGATACCCTTTTGAATTAAATACAAAAAAAATACATTTCAAAGTAGAAGGTAAATGATGGAAGACTTATACTAATAAATCCTTGTCTATTGGTTCCTTTTAATGCTCTCAAGCACATTCTGCAAACAAGGTCAATGTTTTGAAAACAATGTCCTGATCTCTTAAAGAAATTAAATATGGAGATGCTAAATTAACTTTTTAAATCACTAATTGTCAAAATAATTCTAATTGGAAAAATGGCAATCTCACCTACCAGGTAGACAAATAGAAGAGTTATCCCAAGAAAGGATTTAATTTAACACTTAGAAAAATCATGTAATGAGAACAAATGATCAAGCTTGGGTGGAGGAAGGGATGCTAAGTATTTTTAAATGAAGAAGTTAAGTCAGAATTTGCCAGTTTCAGCAAATTCTGGGTACTCCTGTGTTTGTATAGCAAAAACTCTTCAGCATGGCAATCTTATGAGTTTATAATCAGCAAGTTGTTATTTAGTATAAGCATCATACAGTTATACTGAAAGAGCTATTTTGTGGGAAAGAGAGCACATTTCACTTAACTGCAATTTCCCTCTATCAACAAAACCCACAATTCATCTTTGTGCAGCAATAACAAGTATGAAACAGTGGGATCTTTCAGGCTGTCAAATTGTTGTTAATTACAGAATGTTGTTAAAGGAAAACATACTATGCACAGCAGAATAAGCATAACAAAGGGACATTTATAGGCCAATCCAGCTGTCATTGAAATGAGCAGGAATTTTACTGTTAACTTCAATATGAGTAGAATCAGCTTTTCTAATTTAACCATGAACATAAAATGGCAAGTCTTTTGCAAGCCATCTCTCTCTGTCAAGTGAAATAATGTGATTCTATATTAGAGGCATAGAAAGTTTCTAGAAATGTGCTTGTGATGAATGCATGCCTTCTAGTGAATTCACAGGTATGTTCTAGACATTCTTTTCTGGTTGCCAAAGCAGATTTTCCTCCAAATTTGTGGCTGCTAGTCCCCAAACTGATCTTGTCATGTGGATGAAATCTCATTCCATAGTACTAGAGCACCTAATAGTTCATGCTAATTGATAAGCATACTACTCTGTGTGAAAATCTTTTTCTCAGAAAACCAGTGTCCAGCACTTGCTCATTTGTACAGAAATTTCACATATAGAGAAGATTTAGGAATAAGAATAATAAACAAATATATAAACATCCCATTGTGGCTTTGTATAATTTTACAGCAAAATTAAAGGCATTAATTTCTGTCTGAAAGCTTAATTTCATTCTCATCTGTCAGGTAGATATTTCTTTCTCAAGTTGTTCATCCTTTGGCTGAAGCTGTTGTGTAGGTTCCACTCCTTCCAACAGAAGCAAGCTTCAGAGAACTATTCCTTGTTTTGGTCACAGTACTTATTTAGCCTCATGTTTTACTGGCTGTATTATATAAGGCAAGTAAAATACCAATAGTTACCTTTCAAGACATCATAACTGCCCTTGAAGTTTCAAAACAGAAATTGAGGCACACTTCCTCTCTTATTTACCTGCTAACTTAGTAAATGACTTCACATGCTGACCTTCATCTTAGTGGAGACTGCCAACAGAATATTCTTCAGCTTCTTCTTTCAGAATAGATATCTTAGAAAATTAGAGGAACCCTGAAATGCCAGTTATTCTTCCTTTGTTTATGTCTTCTCTCATGAAACTAACTGAATTGTAGTCATAAATTTATGCTATAACATTTTCTAAACTACACATACTTTACAGGCTTTTCAGAATCCTGCAGTAATTTTTTTTTATTCCTTTCTTCTCCAGTAGCATGAATTACAATATAAAGCTTTTCATGGTTCTGTAAAAAGTTGCAACATAGAAATTTAAAACAGTATGCATAACACCATAGTCTGCCTTTCAGTGTATTTTGATTTCTGTAGGGACTCCACATTACATATTAATGGAACAAGTAACTTATTAAGTACACATGGTACAAATTTTCCCATATTTGAGATATTTTTTAAATAGAACTGAGTACTACCGGGGAAGATCGATTACAGTCAATTAATTAATAATTTCCTTAATTAATAGAAAAGAAATATAAAAGGAATGATTTTACTGATAGAATTTTGTTCAAATTGTACCTTGAGGATATATCCTAAACCTGTCACCAAGATCATCATTACACAAATAGGCATTAATGTAAGCAACAAAATCTTCCTGGATAACTTGCTGATTTGGATCATAATGAAATGAAAAGAGAAACATTTTCCTTCATTTTACTGGAGAGCACAGCTGCCTCTGTAACTCTTACATCAGATTAAAAATAATAATTTTCATGACAGAGAGTATGCCTCAAAGAATTCTTCCTCTTATTTTAAGTGTACTGAACAAGACCAGAACAAGTTCTCATGATTAGATACCAAATTTATGAGTTTAATTATTTAAAAAACTCCATTAAAATATGAAGTAGGACTTGTGGTGTTGAGAAAACTGGTTGCTCTTTGCAACCTAGGGTAACATACACTTAAATTATGGCCATTGTATTTCTTGTTATGTTTTGTTTGCTTGTTTTGCTTATCCATAACAAAAACATATCCATATCCATATATGTTGGATATATCCATATATATCCAACAAAACATATCCATAACAAAACATATACATGTTTTTCCTCTTTGAAATGTTATTCCTCCTTTCAGAGTGCTAATATCCTTTATGACCTTGGAAGCCATCTTCATTTATACTGTCTTTATTTTTAATTTTGAAATTGTTTCTGCTGGCAATGGAAAGAAGGCACCTTTCTCCAGACACAGGAATCACTCCGAATCCATCCAGAAACCTATGACATAAGCCTATGTGCACTTCATCTTTTCAGTACTGTCCAGAACCAAGACAAGGAATAAAGTTGCTACATGAGATACTGCTACCTATTCTGCAAGATTTTAGACATTTACATCTACCACATCTTGGTCACTACAGAACTCTGAACCAAATGGAAATGGCTTTCAGGAAATGGTGGTTGTATCAGTTTGAATGAAAATACTGAACAAAAGCTTGATCATAACCTGTCTTAAGAGACAGTAGTAAAAAACAAAGCTCAAACCCATCCAGACAGAAATTTAAAGGTGACATTCTAAGAAGCCATCTTGTCCATAAGAGGACCCACCCTAAGTAAAAATACTGTGAGACTACATCTGAAAGTATCAAATGAGCTTCTGTAAATGTAAAGACAGAAATAATAGTGAAGAGAAGCTGCTACAAGTATACTTGAAGTTGCTAATGTACAGGGACCTGTAAAACAAGACATCTAGTTTTAACATTAGACATCACTTGTATTTTACTGGTTTTTATTTTTCCTGTATTTTTCCTGTATTTTACTGTAATGTATATAATTTAATTTATACTTTTTCCTAACTACCCTCTGTAGTCATTACCCACTTATAAGATGTTTTAAAACCTTTAACTCCTTGCCTAGTGAAGATAAGACAGACCTTGGACAGTCTGAAAAACTCCCTGAGTACATCCCTAATAGCAGGAAAGAAGACGCCAGTGTCAAGAAAAGTGACTGAAATCTGGTCTAAACTAACCTCCTTCGAACAAACAGGAGCTGAAGGATGGATAAAGTAACTCTATGACCATATATGGACACAAGAAACCCAAAGTTCACTAATGGACAGTGTGCGAAAGGCTCTGTGGACCCCTAAGGAGGGGAGAAGACCCTCACTCTATTTTTACTATGCATGCTCAGACTATGTAAATGAATTCTAAGAACCCATTAGCATAAGACTGCCTTTTCTAAGAAATGTAATGCATATGTATACTTTTTGTGTATATTAGTCAGAGTGTTTTGTTAGTAAGTGCGGCACTTGTGGTGGAGCGATCCCCAGTGCTGCCCAGTGCTGCGAATAAAGAATACCTGCTTAACAGTTATACTCAATTCTGACTGTTGAGTGAAGCTCTTCGTTTCAATAGAAAAATGGCTAAATGCCAAGAGTACAACCTGTTGACTGTGAGCATTGGGAACATTAAAAGAACACCGAGGAGTGAACAAATAGACATATTAGAGATGTAGAAATGTGCCTGGAAGTACTTCATTGAACGGCCTTGGGAAAGGAATTTCAGAAAGGCTTGGGAAAAAAATAAGGAGGATTACGTCCTTTCACAACACTACTTTTGTGTGTGTGTGCATGTGAAACAATACTTCATTTCAGATTTTTCACATGGAGCTAGAATTTGAATCTAAACAACATTTTGTTTAATATGTCATGTTATCTGCAATTAGACATTTAGGTATAATCCTTTCAGTTTCAAGAAAGATCAAAACACTGCTGTCCCAAGGTTTATTGGAATTTAACAGAACATGCTTGACATCTGTGTAGCTAATACAGTAAACAACTGGATGAGTTCTCTATTGACCAGAAGTTCATTAGATGAAATATTCAGTCGCCTTTGAAGGATTTGAGCTCATGAGACTCCTTTATTGCTCATCCCTCCTTGATGAATTTCAGGTGAATTCAAAAATTGTAATTGTTTCCATAGCTGGATAATTATGCTGCTTTGACTTTTGAATTGCTTATATAACAAGTTCTATCTAAAGCTTTTAAGTATAAGTATGGGGATGATCACGTGGTCCAACCTTTATAAAAGGCCTATTAAGAGGAAGATGACCATCAGCTGGTTTGAACAGTAACCAGGTAATTACAAAGGGACTTTTGAAGTAAAGGAGTCAGCCCAACGAAGAAGCATAAAAGAAGCAAAGAAATTTGAAACAGTGAGGTCTCAGAGTGAAAGCAGCAGCTGCCAACTCCTGGTTTGATGCTGCTGGCAGTCATCCTACAAGCATTGCAAACTCTACTTGGGGCTGATGTTGCAGCCTCCCTGTGGGGCACTGGGAGCAGCCTGCACCCAGCTAGGGTGGTGAGTGCGGGACACAGCAAGCAGGGACCCACATCTTGGCGTGCATGTGGGAACTTGTGGAGTGCTCCCTTGTTGGTGAGCAGGTGGTGGAAAGCATCAGGGGAACACAGAGAGCTGGAGAACCCACATCTCTCATAGGAGGGGTGAGCACTCAGGGAACCTGTACTGTCCCCCAGAAAAGAAGGTGTGCTGGTAGCCTAAATATAACTGCATGAATATGCATGGGATTATAACTGTTTGGGGTTAGATGTAGAAATATGCTTAGAAATTTGTATCTGTATTAACATCTTATAAGGAGCTAACTAACACTGTTTATCTATTGAATTATTGATATTCATCTTGAATGTATAGTTCAGTTAATTATGTGTTGTTAATAAATCAACAAAGCACTTCTGTCCTGATTTGTTTTAAACTGTGTGAACTGAGCAGGTTTTTTTGAGATAATGACAATCTGTTACATTCTAACCACAAAATGTGAACATTACAGCCAACTACTAGGTACTCTATTGCACTTACATTCTGACAGATAAAGCAACACCTATTTCATGAATTTATTTTTATATGGGCAACTTTTCATAAGTTTTCCTCAATAGACATTCAATAACCAAAAGAGAGATTTATGGTACTAAACCTGAAATCTAAGCCTGAAGTCCCAAGGGCTATAGCCTAACCCCTAGCAAACCTCAATACAATCCTTTGCGTTCAGAGAAAGAAACACTATCAGTCAAGTGAAGCATTATCAAGAGAGGTATTGATATGAAAGCTAAGTAAATATCATTATTAAGAATCTTCAAACCCTAAAAGAAAAAATAAAGAAAACTAGCAGACTTAAATGTTTCTTCAATTGTGAGCCCCACAGCTACAACCAAAACAATAAATTCTCCTTTATGCACATTTCCTATTGAAATTTTAGTAGTACAAAATTTTGAGAAACAATTGGAACTGGTGCCTCACTTCCCTTTGTGACCCTATCCAGCAGCTGCTTATTTTTTTTTTTTTACACTCCTTTGAGATTGACTGGAACAGAGTGTAATAAAGGGTAAAGTTTACACTTCAGGATACTCGGTTCAGTCTTTCCAGCTTCCCTTCAGTTAGTAAAAAGTTAATTATAATTTAATCTCCTTTCACTAAAACTCATAACTCTTTCAGGGAATACATAATTAGTGTTAAGAGGTTACAGGTTTGTTTTCAGCAGAAAACTGTAGAATTACAGAGCATCTGACTATCCAATACAATTTGTTGTATTACTAATTTTGCTGTGTATGTAACTTGGTATGAGAATCAAGAAATTGGGATGGAAAACATATAGGAGCCTGTACAGAGCCTGACAGAGATATGTTCTGATGATGACAGCAGACAACTTTGAGATAGATCCTCCAGCTTCTGCCCTGAACCCTTTGACTCACCTTGGGCAATGACTCACTTCAGGGTTTTTTTAAATGAGCTTACGTGAAAGTTGAAATAACAAGCAGGGAAGTTTTAATTTGTTCGTAAAAAAGAAACTTGCTATACACAATAAGAACAGGCTTATTTACTTACTGTTTACAAAAACAAAAAACTGCAAAATAATATACAAAGTCCCAGAACTGTATAAATACAACCATAAGAGTAACACATTTTGGTACAGTTGGGTTTTCATCTCCTTATAGAAATCCTAGAATTAATTGTTTTAAAACAATAAAGCTCATAAAGACAACGCACTGTACCGAAGAGCTGATACTTTATTACTTGTAACAAATTTATTTGGTTGAATCCTTTGGCATTCTGTGTACCTGCTAGTTTGATATATTTTTGCATTCCAAAGGTAATCCTTTTGCTTGTTGTCTTCAGTAAATAACAATATGCAAGTTACACATGAGTTATTGACATACCTGTTTTGACATTTTAAATTTAAAAAAACCCTAAAATTATTACCATCTCAAATTATTATCCCTTTAAACTAATTCCTTAAACTTATTATTTTACACTTTACATGTGTATACAAGCAGAATGTTGGTCACAAAATGGCTGAAACAAATTCAGAATTTCTCTTAAATGTCTGTTTTCTGAAGCACTCTCATGGTTTCAAGACACTGGAAATCAGCTACATTTCACTGCACACCATATTTTATATTTTTCAGTTATGGAAATTACCCAAAGGCCTGATTTTCACTCTAATAAAAATCATATGGCCATGTTTTTATAATTTGACAGAGAGTATCAATGGCTATTGAATCTTCTAACTGTCCGCTAGCCAAATGTGATATTCTCTCCTACACAAGCTTAAAATATACAGGAGGAAATGCAGATGCATAAACATGAAAAATAAGCTACATGATGGAGAATTTCAAAGGGCCAGGTAAGCTGTAATTCCTCTGCTCTGTCATTTTGCTAGAGGTTATCATCTCACTAAAGTAACAAGCAACGAATATTTTTTATTTTTGTTATTTCAGCCTTGCAGCCAGAGAAATACATAGTGATTTTTTTAAACATGTGTTGTCAATAATGCGATAAAACTAATATTGTTTGAAGAAACTCTGTTAACCCCTACCTTTAGCTACACTCGCTGCTGACAGAACCTGACCCTCTGGTTATACATTCCATCACCCAGAAGAGATGATAATGACCACTCCTTCAGATAGTTTCCTACCAATATGTCTTACAATATTTTTCTTATTGTGCATTGTGTTCTCTGTTTATTTTGTTACTGTAGTGGAAGAATCATCACATGAGTCAGTCTACTGAGAGAAATAAGTCATTTGTCAGAATTACAATGGTTCAATAGCTGGAGTGAGGACAGAAATATCTATGAGAATTGCAGGCATTGAAACAATAGCAATCATAGTTCTGTAGTGAACCAATTACGGTAAAGACTCTTGAGGTATTACCTGAGCTGAGAAAGTACACACTGAAGAAGTATTTAAAATATTCAGTACAAATATCAATTTCCTTAGGTACACAACAACAGTTTTCTAAATTTAATCTGATAGTTCAGATTCTGTATAGCAACAGTCACTTACTGGAACATATATAGACATAAGGCCAGCTTCTGCTCTCAAGTGTAAAAGGAGGCTTTTTAAAAACTGAAATCCTGCTGGCAGAGACTGCAATAATGAGATGCAAGACCACTTATGGCAAAAAATTTAGGAACTCTTATTTAAGTCTTTATGACCTCTGTAGAATTATGTCAAAACAAAATAATTGGGTGTTGGATTATGCAGCTGCTTTTTACCACGCTCATGGAAGTGTGCAGGGCTTTTGTCCCACTTTATACACAACAAACAAATCACACTTTGTCAGACTTACCATATATACTCCTCCAGAAAGAGCCATTTACAGAAATATTGAGAGTGACCTCTTCTTTGTGTGGAGGTCCTGAATCACATAAACCAGATATTGCTGAAGTCTGAGAGCAGTGTAATTTCATTCTGCTCCCTACACTGTGAAATATAGAACCATTGGTGTTGTGAAATCGAAGAAGTATAAAAATGAAAGTCCTTACTGATAGAAGCATGTGTGGTTTATATTAAATTAAGAGGGATGGAAACAGATCTGTGGCTTTTGCAGTACATGAAAAACTACAGCATCACCAAAGACACCAGCAGGTCAGGGATGTAAATGGAAATAACTACTTTAGGGACAGGCTGTTCAGGACCCATATTGAAAACCTGTGTGTCGCATATTTTCACAAAATCAATTTATTTCCAGCAACTTGGGAGCTTTAGGGCTTATGAAATATAGTTATAGCCCAACTGTCAGCAGAGAACAAGTTTTCTAAAAGTAGAAAAGCTATTGAAGGCTGTGCCCCTTCAAGAAAAACAAAGCAGAAACAAGTAAACAAAATTCGAAACTGTTTCCTTCCATAGGAGTCTAATGGCTGTTTCGTTATATTTACCTCCTGCAAGTAAATGGTTCTATTTTTATAGATACGTCTGTATATAAATGTGTGTGTGTATGTGTGCATATGTGGCGTACAAAGCACACACATTTCTGTGGTCATACAGGGTAAAATATTGATATGAATTAATGAAAGATACTTCTTGCTGACAAGTGATGTTTTTTAGAGAAGAATCTAATGCATTTTATAATATTTTGTAGAAGCCTAGATGTAGGTAACAAATTTTAGTACTTAAAATTTATTTCAAACTAATTATTAATAAATTCAAATTTATTTGAAAAAATTGCAATTTTAAAAATGTTTAAATAAAATTGTTTTCAAGAAATATATGTTAAGGGTTGTACAGTTGAAATAGCCTATGAATTGGGCAAACTATATTATGCAATATATATTTAAGTACAGACAAACCCTCTAAGAGTTGTGGGAGGAAATCTGTTTTTAGCCATTTGACAGTTTTACTAACAACAGTAACAAGAACAGTTTCATGATTTCATTGGAAAGGTGCAAAGATATATTCACAATTACAGTATTGCGGTCTTTTATTATTTCTTAACACCTGCTATAATTCAAAAGCCTCAACCAGGTAAGATATATTGGCTATGGTTTGCATGGATTTTTTTTACAAGTCTGGCTAATTTCCCTGAGTAGCATTTTTAAAGTCACATGCTAAATGCAATTTAAATTTGTACTTTGAGACAAATGTCACTGCCTGAAGCACAAAAATCACGAAAAGAAGTTGGGAGTGTGCTCCCTCTTACTCTCCAAAACCCAGTTAGAATGCTGTCTGATACTTCACCACATACATTTACTCTCTTGCAGTGCATTTTCTTTAATAGGAGAAGATCAAGGGATAGTCTTGCTGCAGCCTGGTAACACAAAGGTCTGTATAATTAGGACCTTCAGAAGGAAGAAGTTGCCAAACAACTCTTTGCTTTTGATGGTCTCTTAGGACTGTCTGCAGAAAATGGAAATAGCTTTTAGCTGCAACATTTGGGGCACAGTACAGCATCTGAATTGAAGGTCTTAAAAATAGCTTATAAAGACCCCTTTATGCCTGCCCCTTGTCTGCCTTGTTTGCTTCCTCTTAACTGTTCAAAGCATTCTGCAGTTAAAGAAAGCAGTCAATAAGTGCAGACTTAAAGACTCAGAGGCTGTAGAAGTGTTCGCATTTACTGGCAGAGACTGGGGTGGATTTACTTACTCTTGAATGGTGCTTCACATCAGGCAAATCAGAGGATCTAATGATTGTTTAATTCCAGACAATTATATATTTTGTATGGGCATTATATTTTTAAGGAAAACTATTGCAGGAAATCCTGTTCTCTGCCAGTGATAGTATGGCAGATACTCAACTTCTACTGTTGTCCAAAGTGGGACAGAAAAGTAAACACAGGAACAAGAAATGTCTTGAAGCAAAACTATACTTCTGCAAGTTCCAGCGAAGAGAACTCATCAGCTTCTGCACTGTATGTTTTTATTCCATTCTGAAACAGCCCTCTCCAACACTTAATTTTACCTGAAGCACATAAAACATGTATTTCTATGGCTGCTGTGCTTGGGAAATCCAAGTACTATCTAATGAATATTTATATGTATGCAACTACATGCATATACACACATAAGTATATATACACACATATGTATATATACACACATGCTAATACTTATTTAAGCCTGTCCTGGCTTTGTCTAGGATAGAGTTAATTTTCTTGAGCTGGGAGACAGCATAGCCAGAATGCCCGACCCGGATTTTGGACAGGGTAGAGTTAAATTTCCTTGAGCTGGGAGGGAGCACATCTGGAGTGCCAGCCCGGATTGGCCATTGGATTATTCCATATCATGTGATGTTATGCTCAGTGTATAAAGGAGGAGGGTTCTCTCTCACTTCTGGATGGAATGGGTATTGGTTGGCAGGTGCTGAGCAAGCACGTTGTGCATTACCTGCTTGTACTTCCTATTATTATTATTTTGTTACCATCACTAAGCTGCTTTTTATTTCAACCTATGAGTTTTTCCTCTTTGTCCCTCTCCTATTTTACTGGGCGGGGGAAAGAGTGAGCGACTGGCTGCGTGGTGATTGGCTGCCAGCCGAGTTCAACCACGACAAAGCCTTTTCAACACATACATTCTTTACAACATTGACATGAATATTAATTCATAAATGTGATTAATTTAAACTTATCTATTATCAAAGTAATGGAAACAGTATCTTCACCTGCAATTAATTCCAAGGAAATTAACAGTTCACAGCAGTTGCAGGATAAAACAGATCACTAAGCTTGTCAGGAATATTTTCTTCCTGAAAGCATATTTTCAGAGGTAAGAGTGTTTTCTACTTCTTACAGCTATTTGTTAAAATTTCGCTCTTTACATAATCAAAACACTTTTCTTTGTCAAGATCCACTGTTTCTAATGTTTCACTGAAGAAACAATTATAAAATGCAAATATTTATGTATCACATTAATCTGCAGAAATATCCAACAAAATTTAAAAAACATTTTTTCTTATAAACTAGAGAGAAAAATAAGAACTATACTCACACTCAGACAGGAAGGCTAAAGGTATATTCTCATAAATATTATTAATTTTATGTGTTTTTGTGTTTGTTTCACAATCACATAAATACCGTTTTCCCCATTTAAATGTTTTGAAAACATTTTCTCAATTAAAAAGATTCTATCTTGTTAATTTTGTATTATTAAAATAATTGCAAGAGAATTTTCCCAACTACATGCATTTTTTTAAATATCCATAAGCATTCACATTAGATATAAGCAAATGGAATTCTGATAGCTTTTAAAGAGCTGAAGATCAGTAAAAGTCAAGACACTGTTGATCAGCTATGGGAATGTTATGCTTTAGAGAGCACAAGTAAGAGATTTTTTATTTTTATTTTAAAGGATAAGAGAAAATAAGAGGAAAACATGGAAGTTTGGCATACAATAATAGGAGGCATCATTTATGCAAAAAGCCTTTAACAATACAGATTTATTCAAATGTCAGTTAAAAGCATTAGAGATGTAAGAAAGCAAAACTTTTAAATAATCCTCCATTTGAAAGAAGATACTTGTACCTTTCCATTTTAAGAAAAAGAAAATATAAACCCCAGGCCCCAAATCTCTATGCAGTAGTTCCTTTCTTTGTGATATTCCTATTGTTTTTTCTCTTGCTTTCTTTAGTCTTTGAATTTTGCATTTGCATTTTGGATTTCTGCTTATTATTATGGAGAGAAAGAAATCACACAGTTATGTTCCCATTGTTTAGAACAATAGCTAATTGTCCTTTTCTGGAAAATAACACTACTAAGGTTCCTGACTGAAATTTGCATTCAGTCCCTGGCCAACACATTTGAATGTTTCTTTATGAGAAAGAAACTACAGGTCCCATAAGGCAGTGGAAAATAAAATAGAAAATTGAGTTTAACATTGCAATTAAATTTTAGAAAAAGAAATGTCTTGGTTCCATTCAAAGACAGAGTATGCTTAGATAGTTTGGAGTGATGCACAACAAAATAGTTTTTTTCATTATACCCAAATAATCTTATTGCTTAATTAAAAAAACATGTGAACTCTTTGGTTTGTTTTTTTTTTTAAAGCAGGAAACAGAAAAATCAAACCAGTTCTAGTCAGTTTGGTTTGGTGTTTTTTAACATATAAAGTATTAATTGCAGTGGGCTTTGAAATATACTTAAGAAAGCATTCAGAACTTATACAGTCTGACCAGCCAGGCTTTGAGGCAGAATCTGAAATACCATATTAGGTGTCCCTTAACCTAGCAACCTTAAGAAGTAAACTAAGAATGAAAGTGATGACAGTACAAACCCCCAATTTTTTTTATCCATCATCCTTGAAAAGAGCAACCAAATTGCATTTTGTGACTGGTTGATGAAATAGGTATCACAGGTCACAGAGATGACATAGTAACTGTCAAAAAAGTCAGAGGATATTAGATTATCCGTTGTCCTATAAAGACAAAATCATTTATCTTTGACAAATTGCCTGGCCCTTTTGTAGAATTCATGGCCACAAACTCATAGAAACATACTTAGAGGTTACTATTTCTTTGAAATCAAGATTGACCACACCAATTATGTAATCCCTTATTTTTTCATTCTAATGTTGATGTATTTTCTTCAATGACTGCCGCTCACTTATTTCCACAGTTTCACAAGCTCTACATGGGTAAAGATGGTGGGAGTAGTGGTTTTCTTAAGTAATACAGTAGTTGGTGTCATGATCTGACAGCACAATACCTGACTGTTGTGAGCATGCTGTCATTTTTTTTGATCCCAAGGTTGTCTTACTAGCTTGAAATATCTTTCTGGGTGTTAGAAATTACCTCTGAGAAATGCAAGAGATTTTCTGTAGCCAACATTGCTTTACGTCATAACATATTCTGTGTCTTCCAGTCAAAGACGACAGATGGAATCTAGTTTAGACATACATTTGAGAACTCCACTAACATTCAGGTAATATGTAAAGCTGATGGCTTTAATTCAGGCTTTAAAGAAAATCAATTTTCCACTGACATATAACACATGACACAGTCTGAGTATGTATTTGACTGATGTGATCATAGAGTTGACCTAAAGCCTAAGTGCATGTACTGGTTTTGGCTAGGATAGACTTACATTTCTTCATAGTAGCTTGTATGAGGCTATGTTTTGGCTTTGTGCTGAAAATAGTGTTGTAACACACTGATGTTTTAGTTATTGCTGAGCAGTGCTTACACAGCATCAAGGCTTTTTCAGCTCCTCACACAGCCCCACCAGCGAGTAGGCAGGGGGTACACAAAAGGTTGGGAGGGGACACAGCCGGGACAGCTGACCCCAACTGGCCAAAGGGATATTTCAGACCATGTGATGTCATGCTCAGCAATAAAAATGGGGCAGATGTTGGGGGGGTGTGGGTGTGGGTGGGGGTGCGTGCAACTGCTTGGGGTCTGGCTGGGCATCAGTTGGTTGATGCTGAACAATTTTTTTCTTTTGCATTGCTTGTTTATCTTGGGTTTTATTTTCCTCTCTGTTTTTTTGTTTGGTGGTTGGTTTTGTTTTGGGGTTTTTTTATGTATTTATTTTCCTTAGAAGTTGATGGAGGTTTTTTTTTAATTATTAAACTGCTTTTATCTCAATCCATGAGGTTTTTTCTTGCATTTACCCTTCCAGTTTACCCCCAGTCCCACCATGGGGGAGTAAGCAAGTGGCTGTGTGGTGCTTAGTTGCTGGGCGTGGTTAAAACACGACAGAAAGAAGAACTGTACTGAAGCTGGCTGGGATGAGGTTAACTTTCTTCATAGCAGCCTGCATGGTGCTGTATTTTGGATCTGAGACTAAACCACTGTTGAGAGCATGCTAGTGTTTTACTGTCAAACAGGACTCTCACAGCATCAAGGCTTTCTCTGTTTCCCACTCTGCTCCCACAGTGAGTAGGTGACAGGTGGGTAAGAGATTGAGACACAGCTGGGACAGCTAACTTGAATTGACCAAAAGGATATTCCATGACATATGATGTCATGCTCAGCAATAAAAGCTGCAGGGTAGTCTTTCCAAACTAACTGTTGCTGGCAGGGTGGCTGGACATCAGTCTGCTTGTTGGACATGGTGAATAATTGCCTTTGTATCACTTTTTAAAAATTTTACCCCTTATCTTTCCTTCATTTATTGAAATGTTTTTGACTTGACCCATGAGTTTTTCTCACTCTTGCTCTTCTGATTCCTCTCAGGGCTAGAGGGGGCAAGCAGGTGGGTGGGTGCTTAATTGTTGACTGGGGTCAACCCACAACAGGAACATAACCTTTCTAGTGACTTCCCATTTCACTTAACTTTCTAGTGAGGCTGTTTGTGTTTTCATATTAACACAACAGAATGGTCAAATAACATGTTAACATTATTGCATTCCAGACAGTAATTAAAGCTTCAAGTGGAAGATACCTTACACTTAAAAACCTCGACTAAGCTATAAATAAGAACTATAATAGCATACTCTAAGGACAAATAAAGAACTTCATTACAGGTCTAAACACAGTAGACCTGCAATTATCTGATCCTTCCTCCTCCTTTTAAAAATTGTATTTTTTTCCAATTTCTTAAAAATTATATTTCCTTCACTTTATTCATCCCTTCCATCTCAATGCCATTTTCACTGATGTACCTATGTACACAAATATGGAATTTGCATCACTGAAATACAAGGCAGGAATGAAATGTCAATATTCTCTTTGAAACTGCTGTTTTATTCCTATCATGTATTTCAATGGGAACACTAAATGTCAAATATCAGCAATTACACAATGAATACATGACATTTTGTATATTTGGTGGCTGAACAAGAAAAAAAATATTCATTGAAATTATATTTTCATTAAAAGTCTGACCAAAAACCATGAAACCCCTATACAAGCAAGAACAAAATTAGTCTCAATTCAAGGACTGTAAAATTTCACTTTGAGTATTCCTGGTACAGACTTAAATATGTTCAGTGTGACATTTAAGAAAGAAGGGGTACCATGAGTGAAGGGCAAGGAAGTGAGACAAGAATTTTAATTTTTCTACATGGATTTTTAGTGCTGAAGGAACTTGATTGACAATACTGGCAGCTAAAATCCTTAGTATTATCTATGGACTTGATATGTATTGCTAATTCAGCTAATCTCCTGTGAAATTTACAGCTACTGTGTCTACTTTTTGACCTCTGGAATAATTCTTGGAGCAAGAAGGAAATTGAATGCCTTTGCCCACCCATTGTACAGCTTTCATGGCAGGACAGAAGAAAGGTCAATTTTTGTTATGATCTTCTGCTGACAAATGCATTGACAAGTAGGATGAGGCATCTACACTGCATTCTATCCCCATAAACAGCCACTGACAGTAACTTAGTCAGTCAGTATGAACATAAGACCTAAAACTGCACTTTCTAGAACAGGGATACTGTATCCATCATACTGAAAACCACAAGTAAAAAGATTGTGAGGAAATATGCATCTGTTTTAAACACATTGAAATGACCTGAAAGCCTTCCTTAGAGGTACAATGAAAAAGCAGTAGCCATTTCACTGTGTTACTTATTTTCTTAAATGGGGAAAAGAGAAAGGTCTAACACACAAGTGTCCCAGAGAATGATAACCTTAATATATGAGACCATTACCAGATCATTAATCAAATCTGATTCTAATAGTTTAATACACAAAGTTTGCTTTAAAGAGCCATGTTACTCTCTGGAATGAACTACTTAATTTTAGCATTTTACGTTTCTGTCTTTAAATTCTGTTTTTTCTCTTCCTGTTATGCAAAGCGATGAATCAGCATTTTAAGCATTTGTTAATGACATCTCCTATGAGGACACAAATGTTCTAGACCACATTTACGAAAGACTGACAAAATCAAGAAGCACACTAGGGATTTGTAGCAGTACTTAAAGAACAAGATAAGAACAACATTGTTTTATGGACCTCACATTCATATCCAATTTAGATAATTTTGTCTACATTAACTTGGTACCAGAAATTGTAATTCATAGAATCATAGAATGTTTTGGGTTGGAAGGGACCTTAAAGTTTATCTAGTTCCAACCCCCCTGCCATGGGCAGGGACACCTTCCACTAGCTCAAAGCCCCGTCCAACCTGGCCTTGAACACTTCCAGGGAGAGGGCATCTACACTTCTCTGGGCAACCTGTTCCGGTCTCTCGCCACCTTCACAGTAAAGAATTTCTTCCTTATAGCTAATCTAAATCTACCTTCTGTCAGTTTAAGACTGTTATGCCTCGTTCTATCACTGCACTCCCTGATAAAGAGTCACTCTCCATCTTTCCTGTAGGCCCCCTTTAAGTACTGGAAGGCTGCTATATGGTCTCCCCAGAGCCTTCTCTTCTCCAGGCTGAACAACCCCAACTCTCTCAGCCTGTCCTCACAGGGGAGGTGGTCCAGACCCCTGATCATCTTCGTGGCCTCCTCTGGACCTGCTCAAGCAGGTCCATGTCCTTCTTAGATTGGGGACCCCCAGATCTGAACACAGTACTCCAGGTGGAGTCTCAGGAGAGTGGAGTGAAGGGGGAGAATCACCTCCCTTGACCTGCTAGCCAGACTTCTCTTGATGCAGCCCAGGATATCGTTGGCTTTCTGGGCTGTGAGTGCATATTGCTGGCATATAGCCAGTTTTCCATCCAGTACTACTCCTAAATCCTTCTCTGCAGGGCTGCTCTCAACCCACTCTTTGACCCGCCTGTATTTGTGCATGGGATTGCCTCAACCCCTGTCCCTATCTTATGTTCATCTTCCAGTAATCAAAGAATTTTCAGTTTGAGATAAACAATATCATATATTGCCAGTATATGCCTGTAAACCACAACTGATCACCTTTAGTTCTTATTTGTAAAGTCTACTGCTACTTCTCAGAAACATTAAGCACCTGCTCTAATCGATAGTCTTAAAAAAAACATTGAATAGATGCATCTTTTCCACTTTTCCAAAATTGACATAATCTCTTTCATATTTGCAGTAAAAAGTTCTATGACTGTATGCAGTGTTCACTTCTGTAGCAACAAGAGGTTTAAGATACAGTATTGTCCTGAACAAAGCTGCAAACAGGTCTTTGTACAATTGGAAAAGGGTACATTCCAGCACACAGCATTGTTATAGTGCCCTGGAGAACCTGTAATCATTGTGTTTAAAATCCATTGTGCTTGTTATGTAAGACATATTTTCTTTTTCCTTACCATTACCTTGCTGATAATAAAAGTTGAATTAATGTTACTAATGTCTTGTTTTTTCATGAAACCAATACAACCTCTTGTAGTTTAATCCAGTTTCAGGAATTATGACTTTATAGATGGAAACTTGGAGATCTTTTTATTAGCATTTTTTTAATAAAGGTTTTCTTAAACCCAGATGAAAATTTCTCATATTAAACTATCTGATGTTACATGGATGTATATAAGTAATATTGTCAGTCTAATGAGGACTGGTGTAATCTGTGAATTGGAGAATCAAGTTTACTCATGCCATTAAATTTTCATTATATATATGCCACTGTAATGTACTTTCCATCTATACAGCAGAAAAGCTTCATTTAAATTCACCTTCTCACACATCCACAGCTTTGGAGCTTGGAATCTGACTCTTAGTATCCTGCATTGGTAAAAATAAGTATCCTTTTCACATGGAAGTATTTATTTGTGCATGATGAGTGAAAAGTGTTTAAAAATATTTCTAGATTTAATTTTGCCTCTCCAGACACATTCTTTGATGACAGCATTTTGACCATTTAATTTAAATTGAATTTCTTGAATGATGAAGACATCATGTAGACTGTAATCTTTAAAACTCATTTGACAGCTATATTTTTAGAGGACATGTGAAATAAATATTTGAAATATGATGAAAGCTGTACTCCCACATTTTAATTTTGATCTGCTGAAAAAAATTGGATGGTTACTACCAACCAATTCAATGGCTGGAGTAAGAAGATGATTGATGACTTCATAAGTCTTTCATTTCATCCTAACAACACTTGTACAGTATATACTACATTTTAAACAGGATATAGTCTGGAGCAGCATTCCCAACATTTTAACTTGGTGACTCATCAAAGCACTCATGAGAATCTGTTTTAGCATTCTAATTATGATTTTGTCAAAATGATGGACACAAATGAAACTGCTGGGTAATGCTGAGCACTGCAATTTCATCAATGATATTATAATGATGGATGGTACTATTATTTAAATGGAAAGATTTGATTTAAGTGGGAAGATTTGATTTTGTGTGTCGATGACTCCACATCACTGACATATGTAATGACTGCACCCTTGATAGAAGATGTACTTACTGGTCAGTGGTCATGACTGGAACAGGTGAACGATGTCAAGAGTTTCAGATTAAGAGTATGCATTATAGTTTGAATAAGACATTAAACTACATGATCTGTTCCATTACTCTCAAACAATTCCTACAGATTAGGCTTCATATTATTCTAAAATTAGGTGAAAGAGTTCAGAGAAGATGATATCAGTATTTGATGTGCCCTTAATTCCTGTTTTATAACAGTTGCAGTTTACACCTACTCGCTTGCCCAGTTGCGTTTCACTGTGGGTTCAGTCTTCATATTCAAAGTTGACATCAGTAAAAAATAGAACATTCTGTTTGGTTTGTAGTCCAAACTATAAAATTATAGTAGATTTCTGACTGTAACTGTCACAACATGGTTCAAAATGCAATTCACTTCACTGAGTCTGGTTGCTAATTTTTGTTCTGAACCTTTCTCATAGCCCAGTTGTTTTCCTGCTTATACCTGCATAAATGTATTTAATATAGTATCTCCTGCTTCTCAATATGTTCAGAAGCATGTTTAACAAAACATTTAAATCTTCTCTCCCTAGCATTTTATGCTACAGAAGTGTAAATGCTACAATTTTCATAGGATGCATGATTCACTGATGGAACATAAGATGCGTATCGAACATAAAATGGGTATCTTCAACTTAATCCAGTGCGATTTTCTACTATATTGTATACTTGGGAAGAGAGGGAAGAGGCTATAAACAATGAATGGGTAGTTGAGGATGGCAGAAGCTGTGATGGTGGGAAAACATGGGTTTATACAAATAGGGTTATACTACAAAGGTTGAGAAGAGTACTTAATAGACATGTCTATTAAAATGGTATTGGATTACTTTCCAGCTTTGTGAACAGTCACATGTAGAGCTCTCTGAAAGACAAGTATCATTTCTAAGGCTGTTTGGAGGACAAATCTTTCAGTTCCTAGCAACAAACTAATTAACTGCATATTTGTAAATTTCAATAACAAGGTAGGTGGTCAAAAGTAAATTTTTTCTAGGAAAACTGTACACCTTCTTGCAAACACTTTTTCATTCTTATGTTTTACTTATGTCAAAAATATTTTCTCTTTTATGAAGAAAAACTTGCTTAATGGAGTCATAACCTTGTGAATATTTACACTAATTGTGGGATATTTTCTGAAACCTTTGTCAGTCAATAAGTTTGTATGTGACCATTAACTCTGTAGATTGTGGTTTGGGGTTTTTTGTGGGTTTTTTTTGGTTTTGTTTGTTTGTGTTTGTTTTTGTTTGTTTTTGGTTTTGTTTTTGGTTTTTTTGTAACAGATATGGGTGCATCTTTTTTTCATTAATTAATCTTTGAAGAAGATCACATAACTGGGATCATATACTATCCTGACTAGAAATGCATGGTCTGTTCATGCCAGAAAAAAATATACAAATAAACAACAAAATATTGGACAAATTCTATATCTTAAATTAGCCAAAATCACTGATCAATAACTAACATTTTTGTAAACATTATGTGCAGCATCTAATCTATCATAAGCTTGTCTATTCTCAAAGCCCTTTGTTCATCACCAAAACAAAAATTGCCCTCTTTTATTTTCCATATTTGATCCAGATTACTTGACGAATTTATCTCATCACCCAAAGCTGTTTCCTACACTCATTACTCATTTCGACTTTGTTCAAAAGAACAACAACAATTTATTATATAAAACAAGGTGGGTTTTTTATCTTTCAGTTTCTTTCTAGAAAATATTACCACATGTTTCTGCTTCAGAAGACTTCCCAACTGTTTTCCAATTGTGACAAAGATGGAATTTATGCCACTCAGATACCTTTTGGTTTACTCTGTTTTTCTCTCCCTTCTTTCTCCCACATGCTTCATTAGTGTTTGTTGCTTACTGTTAAAAGTCATCTGTAGACATGCAAATGTATTTGTCGTAGTAGCCAAATTTCATGCAGTTTTTGCTAGCCTAAAATGGACTTTTCTGTCTTACTTGTGTGTTTTCCACAAAATTCAGTACCACTGTATCTAATAAGAAGATTTCTAAAAAAAAGAAAAAAGTATTATGTATTATCAACAGTGTGAGAAAATGAATATAATATTTTTTTATTAAAAGTGAAGAGCAGTGTCATTCTTGTTTGCCACACCCTACAGCCTCCAAAATCTCCTCTTGAATAAGCTCCATGCTTCTTCAGAGTAAGACCAACCCTCTCTGCTTTCCAGGGAGATAATAATAGAAACATAACACAAAATTAAAACATGTAAATGAATGAGGCAACTGTCCATTGCAAGTTGTTAGTGTCCTTATTTCAAAAATTCAATTGCTGCAAACTTATTTCTATTACTGCAGTAAGTAAGTTGTGTAAAGATGTATATAGAGTCTTGTATGATCATTTAATGGCAGTTAATTTGTGTAAGATAACTTACACAAATTGAACAGTACTTTGTTTATAACTAGACTCAACATGTATACTGATGGGTTTCCTCAGTTGCCCAGGGCCTAGAAGAGTGAACAAATACGGCCCCCCAAACCCACAGCTTTCACATACCTTTTTTTCCTATGTGCTTAGATTGCTTGCTCTGGGCATTCATCCCACTTTCCCTGTACTCTGAAAATATATATCACATTTTTCAGGAGTTGAATGACTTGGAACTTTTGTTTGTCATTTACAGTACAGTATCTTGGCACAGCTGATTAGCCTGTGGGCTTTTCTGAGCACAGTAGTATGTTCTGAGCCCAGGATTACTTCCACTAGAAGACTATCCCTTTCATTTGTGACAGAATCAGCCTGTTAGCAAGACATATAATAGTAAAAAATACCCTAGGATGCCTATTAGACCTCAGACCGAAGACACAAAGTCAACATGTGTTAATTTTGCATGCCAGTTTATATCAGTTTGTAATGAACAGATGTGATACGTTGTGGTGACATGAAGACAACCATTGGAGCTTTCTATCAATAGACACTTAATCTGCTTTCTTAACAGTTTAACTGAACAGATCCTCCTTCACTTTCTCCATCTAGAGCATGATAACATGCATGTACACACTCACTAAAGAAAATGCCAGCGAAGTACAGACAATATGGGATACAGGAGGATGTCTCCTATTTCAGTTCACATGGGCCATTCCCTTGGGGGCTTCCTAGAAAGAACAGCAGTGCAAAACAGGACCTCTTTTTCATCTCTCCCACATTTTGGATTATGGTTGAGCTTTACAAATGTATCCTTGCTTCTAAAGATATACACTGTCTTGAAATATACTTTTAAAAATACAGCTAGAGCAGGTTACAAGTACAGCTCCTGCTATATACATGGCATCTTTGCAACAGTATTTGATGTCTATAAATATCATTACATTTATAAGTACCTTTTTAGATTTGGCTTACTGCAGTATTTTGACAAAGACTAGAGTGAGTATTTTGCGAGATTTGATATTCTTACAACAGGTAGATGAATCTCAGCATGGTTTCCACAATTCATGTAACTTCCTTAGCTACAGAGAGAGTTGTACCTCTTAAAAGTGCAGTGCGACATATATTTGGTCAACAATAGAATACATTTTATTTTCTGTGCTGTATACCTGACAACTTCTAACTGACCTCTGCTGATCAAGAACCTCCATTAATTGTAATGGTTAGATTTATTCTGTGAATGATACTGGGCTAAACTAGTTACTGGACTTTTATTTAAGGTGAATGGATTGAGCTGTGGTTTTGCTCGTTTGTTTTCTACTGGATGGCTTTTCTAGCCTGGAATCCACTAAAAACTAGGGTCATTTTGCCTTGAGCATGAAACTTTCATGAAGTCCAGCCAAACCCACAATGTCATTGTCTCAGGCCTCTGTCAGTTTAAGGCATTGTCTAGTCTTTTTTTCTCCTTGATACAATTGTAAAACTCCACCATATTACCACTAAGGCCTTTGACTGCAAATAATTTTATTTGTTTTGTGATCTTTATTTGTCTTTCTCTTGCAAGCTTTTAATGGACTGTATACTCTTGTTTTCTTGTCTCGTCTTATTTTTCATTTCTAGCTTCATTTATCTTCTGACATATACTTACTTCAGTGCCTCCTTTTTCCTATTTATTCCTTTCATTGTTCTGCAGACTATTCCCTCCCTTTTTTGAAAACATTTAATACTGAGACTGTGTGAATTCAGGAGATTTTCTGCATGCAATCCAGAAAACAGATTAATTATCATTTTGAACACAATTATGTTTCGAACACAAGTATAGTGAAGACAAGGAGGAAAGTCTTTGTGTTAGAATCAGGGGGAACGACAACAGGGCAGCTGTCGTAGTGGGAGTCTATTATAGGCCACCCAACCAGGACAGAGGTGGTTCTTGTGGGAGACTTTAACTTCCCAGACATCTCCTGGAAATACAACACAGCAGAGCAGGAGCAGTCCTGGAGATTCCTGGAATGTGTGGCAGATAACTTCACATCTGGTGAGTGAAACGACCAGAGAAGGTGCCCTGCTGGTCCTCCTCTCTGTGAACAGAGAAGGACTGGTGGATGATGTGGCAATTGGAGGCTGACTAGGGCACAGCGATCATGAAATAATAGAGTTCTCTATTGTAGGGAGGCCAGGAGAGGGGGAAGCAGAACTGACATCCTGGTCTTCGAAAGGGCTGACTTTGTCTTGTTTAGGCACCTGCTTGACAGAATCCCTTGGGAGATGATCCTGAAGGGTATAGGGGTCCAGGAAAGCTGGGCACGCTTTAAGAAGGAAGTGTTAATGGCTCAGGAGCAGGCGGTGCCCAGGTGCTGTAAGAGAAGCCAGTGACAGAGAAGACCACCCTCACTAAACAGGGAGATTTGGCTGCAACTCAGGGAGAAAAGGAGAGTTTACAGCCTTTGGAAGAAGGGGCTAGCCACTCACAGTGATTACAAAGACGCTGTGAGGCTATGCAGGGCGGAAATCAGGAGGTCTAAAGCCCAGCTGAAAATTAATCTGGCTTCAGCAATCAAGGATAACAAGAAATGTTTCTATAAGTATGTCAACAGCAAAATAAAGACCAGGGAGAGCCTCCATCCCCTGCTAGACACAGGAGGAAACATGGCAACAAGTGATGAGGAAAAGGCTGAGGTGCTTAATACCTTCTTTGCCTCAGTCTTTAATAACAAAACTAGTAGTTCTGAGGGAGAACAACCCCCCCACAATCCAGGAGGAGATAGTCAGTGACCTACTGCATCACATAGACACACACAAGTCTATGGGACCGAACGGGATACACCCGAGGGTGCTGAAGGAGCTGGCTGGGGTGCTCGCCAAGCCGCTTTCCATCATTTACCAGCAGTCCTGGCTGACCGAGGACGTCCCGGCAGATTGGAAATCGGCCAGTGTGATGCCCATATATAAGAAGAGTCGGGAGGATGATCTGGGAAATTACAGGCCTGTCAGCTTGACATCAGGGCCTGGGAAGCTGATGGAGCAGTTCATCCTGAGTACCATCACACAACACATGCACGACAACCAGATGATCAGGCCCAGTCAGCATGGGTTTATGAAAGGCAGGTCCTGCTTGACAAACCTGATCTCCTTCTACGACAAGGCGACCTGCTTATTGGATGAGGGAAAGGCTGTGGATGTTGTCTACCTTGACTTCAGTAAGGCCTTTGGATGTTGTCTACCTTGACTTCAGTAAGGCCTTTGACACCATTTCCCACAGCATTCTCCTGGCAAAATTGGCTGCTTGTGGCTTGGATGGGCACACGCTTTGCTGGGTAAAAAACTGGCTGGATGGCTGGGCCCAAAGAGTTGTGGTGAACAGAGTTAAATCCAGTTGGTGGCCAGTCATGAGTGGTGTCCCCCAGGGCTCGGTTTTGGGGCCACTCCTGTTTAACATCTTTATTGATGATCTAGATGAGGGGATCGAGTGCACCCTCAGTAAGTTTGCAGATGACACCGAGTTGGGTGGGAGTGTTGATCTGCTCGAGGGTAGGGAGGCTCTGCAGAGAGACCTGGACAGGCTGGAGCGATGGGCTAAGGCCAACTGTAGGAGTTTCAATAAGGCCAAATGCCGGGTGCTGCACTTGGGTCACAACAACCCCCAGCAGCGCTACACGCTTGGGGAGGAGTGGCTGGAGAGTTGCCAGTCAGAGAGGGACCTGGGGGTGTTGACTGACAGCCGGCTGAACATGAGCCAGCAGTGTGCCCAGGTGGCCAAGGCGGCCAATGGCATCCTGGCCTGTATCAGAAATAGCGTGGCCAGCAGGTACAGGGAAGTGATCTTACCCTTGTACTTGGCACTAGTGAGGCCGCACCTCGATTCCTGTGTTCAGTTTTGGGCCCCTCACTACAAAAAGGACATTGAATTACTCGAGCGTGTCCAGAGAAGGGCAACGAAGCTGGTGAAGGGACTGGACCACATGTCGTACGAGGAGCGGCTGAGGGAACTGGAGTTGTTTAGTCTGGAGAAGAGGAGGCTGAGAGGAGACCTCATCACCCTCTACAACTACCTGAAAGGAGGTTGCAGAGAACTGGGGATGAGTCTCTTTAACCAAGTAACAAGTGATAGGACAAGAGGTAATGGCCTCAACTCGCGCCAGGGAAGGTTTAGACTGGATATTAGGAAGTATTTCTTTACAGAACGGGTTGTTAGGCGTTGGAATGGGCTGCCCAGGGAGGTGGTGGAGTCCCCATCCCTGGAGGTGTTTAAGAGTAGGTCAACATAGCGCTTAGGGACATGGTGTAGTTGGGAACTGTCAGTGTTAGGTTAATGGTTGGACTAAATGATATTCAAGGTCTTTTCCAACATAGACGATTCTGTGATTTTGTGATCACCAGTTACATAGTTTTCATACATCAGTTTCCTTACAAGAAAGAATTGGGGATTCAGTAATCACAGATTCCCATCCACTGCCTGTTGTTCAGTTAGGACTGGACCTGTAGGCATGGCTGAAATTAAAGAGTGTGTGAACCTCGTTAAGATTAATTCTGTGAGCAACAATGATGACATAATGTAACCAATATTTCCTCATCATCCAAGCTCCGATTCCCTGAGTTCTAATGATCTACATATCTACATCTGTATTTAACAACAGAGACATTTGAGCTATGTGGCAATTATTGAAATATTCACTGAAATATAAATTGACTTGTGTATCTTCTCAGACTGAATGTATATGTATTACTCTATTATCATCTGTATAGTATTAGTTATATTAAATATTGCATAATTCTGAAAATTAGTCTATTTTTAGTATCTAAATATATGCAAGGGATTGTAAAGGAAATCTCTATAAAGCAGAGTAGAAGTACTTAGTTTTGACTACCTGTAAAAAGTTAAGCACACATTTTCCAAACAGTTTAAGTCTTCTGAGCTGGGCAGAATATAACTGACAAGAAATTCTCTTGTTCTGAATACATCTTCCATATTATATTAGATACATGTGCAAGATTTCACCACTCTAGTTGAAATATTTGTTACCAGGTCATAAAAGTGATCTCTGAGGTATCAGCCACACTCATGAGGTAATATGACTGTGTAGCTCTTTTATTTACCAGACATATTTGTGACTAACCAGATTCTTCCAGGAAGGATCAGTCCTAGGAATTGGTCTCTGGTGGTCTTTTTCTCAGTACTCACTGGATTAGTTTCTATAACAGAGAAACTTGTTTTCTGTTGTGGTCAAATTGTAAAACAGTATAGCTAACATGAACATAAAAGAATAATGCACTAAGAGTGTAAAAATCGTGAATGAATGGAGAAATTTTGGGATCGATATTCATATTTTTTTTTAATAATTACAGCAAAGCGTTTTAAAACTGATTTCTTCTAATATTTGCAACATATGCAATTTTTCCAAAAATTTTATGTGTGAGTTACGGTTTGAATTCAACCAATACATATCTAGAGATCCCGAACCTACCTCAGCCTTTGTGATCAGTATTTTGGTTACCTTTGCGAGCATTTTCCTAAACTGCTGACACTCCTCTCCTCTCCTCTCCTCTCCTCTCCTCTCCTCTCCTCTCCTCTCCTCTCCTCTCCTCTCCTCTCCTCTCCTCTCCTCTCCTCTCCTCTCCTCTCCTCTCCTCTCCTCTCCTCTCCTCTCCTCTCCTCTCCTCTCCTCCCTTCTCATGTATACTATTTTTCACCAGAACCCTGATGGCTCTTTCCATGTAAAGCAAGCCAGAAAGGACTGCAGGCTGGTTCCTTCTGGAAGTCCTATATTGTCAGTAAAGAAAGGGATCTTGGAGTCCTAGAAGGAGTCTCAAAAGATTGTGTCGCTCATCCCACTGTCTCAAGGCATGAACAACTGCAACTAGTGAATTCTGACAGATGTTTGTGTAGCCTGTTCTGACTGCTAAAAAGATTTTCCAGATGTCTAACCTAAATACTCCCTCTGCATATCTGCCATCCGTCATGCATACAGAGAAAATATTCTTGCAGATCTCAAAACTATTCTCATTCCCTCGATCCTTCAAATATTCACTTTTGGCTATCTTTTTCAGTCTTCTGGGTAAACCAACAACATTTTCTACACCTCTTTCCAATCTTTCTATTTGATGTCCACTGGACTGTGACAAAGCAACTCCTATCTTTTCTAAAATCTAAGACCATCTAGAAGACAGATTTCTGCATTTTACTTTCAAGTGAGTTGTTCAACTTCTTAGCAATAGCATGATTCTTATGTAGCTTGAGATCTATTGTAGCTCCTTGCTGCTACCTAGCTAGTTGATCTTTCTTCTATATTTATGCAGTTGATTAATCTTACTAACATGTAGTATTTTGTACTTTCCCCTCTTGAATTTCACCTTAGGATTTTCAGTCCATTGGTGTAATTTGTCAAAATAATTTTGAATTCTATTCATGTCGTTCAATATACTTGCTGTCTCTCCTAGCTTGGTGATTTTCAGTCCATTGGTGTAATTTGTCAAAATAATTTTGAATTCTATTCGTGTCGTTCAATATACTCGCTGTCTCTCCTAGCTTGGTATTGTTTGCAAATTTAATTAGCACACTCTCTATGGTCAATTTCTCCTTCTAGCCCCAGTCCTGTGGATTCCTCTCCACATGTCTGAAAACACAAAGTAAACACTAAATAAATTTGTAAAGTATCTCCTGTGGCCAATTATATTCTTACCATGATATTAATGCATATTGAGGTCAAAGATGAGTAATATTAATGAACAACTTATGCACTTAAATTATGTTACAGCATTACACAGAGGGCATTTATAAATACTGGATAATGCTAGAAATTTATAGTGTAACCTTGTACGAGTATTACAAGTATGAACATGAAATTATATTCTATTTCTGAATTTATGAAGTTAGAACATTCTAAATGAACTTTCATACCAAATTATGTCCTTTTATCATTATTTTAAACTGTGTGGTGTGAGTTTAAGGTGTAATTTGCTATTAACTGGTTCTAAGAGAACAGGCAGTGCTTATCATTTTGTCACATTCTCTAACAATGTGAGAGCAAAGTGAATAAAAAATCCTAAACTCCTAAACTGATGGAAATGGCAAAGAAACTATATAAATAAACAGATATTATTCATCAAGATATCTTGAAACTATTTAATCTTTCAACTGTTTGTTTACATCATATACCATCATACTGATACTCCAATGCTATGGTTTGATTTACTCGGGGTTTTTTTTTGTCACATGCTATTTATTTCAGTTCTCATGTGACTCCTGTAAAATTGCCAGTATGTGTGCATGTAATCATAAATATCTCTAGTCTGGTGTCTTCTCTCTGATAGTAGCCAGAGCCAGAGAACTACAGAATTAGAATAATGGTAAGTAATGGAGTCATCTGATCTTAAAGATTTTTTTCTTCCCCATCAATTAAAGCATGGTATTTCTTTGAAACATAAGGGATTATAGTTCTTTCTTATTTTATCGAAAAGACCTGTGGGTGTTCTCACCCATACAAATATAGAGCCCTTTTTTCAAATCCTAATAAGATCTTGGCTTCATTGATAAGCAGTGATGATTCATTCCACAGCATGTTATGCATTTCTTATTTGCTGTATATTATGGCAGAACACCTCTGACTGAAGTACATGTTACGCTACTGCCGAGGAAAGGATTCTTCTCTGGTTTATCCTACCTGGTTAAAGCCTGTCTAATGACCCTTGTCAGTTTTTATTCAAGGGGACTCTGTTGCTTAAGTGAAGCACCATATAACCCAGACACAGAATGCCAATCCAGTGCTCCACCAAAATAGGTGCCTCTTTCTTCTGACACCTTTCTAGTACAAGTCAGTTCCTGGCCTGTGCCTAGTTTGCAGTGCCGTAATAAGAAACTTTAATATCAAATATAACGATGCAGTAATAATGATTATCCCATCTAGTGTACACAATCATGAGGAATGTTACTGAATTTTACAACAACCCCTGCACCGGAAGAAAAATTTGAGTGAAAATTAGATAGACTATATTGCCTCCACTATTCACTTATTTATCAAGATGAAAACAGAGTCAGAAGAGCCTTTTCTACATGCAAACTCACGTATTTAAACAAGAAACACAACCAGAAAAGTGAGAAGCCATGATAAAGAAAAAATCATAGCTATGTTTTTCTAAACCTCAGAAAAATGGTTTTAATAGAGAAACATGTAATTGTTTTTAAACATGTAACCGTCCCTATTTAAAAATGGACTGCTTTCATTTGGAGTCATGAAAACAAGATTTGATAGAGTCATAATGAATGTGCATGCACTTTAATTCAGATCAGTTTGAAATAATACCTGAAAGAAACTGGTTACATTAAATGCAACACGGTGTCTGAACTGCTGTGCTGATAAAGTACAATGAACAGCTACAGCCTTCAGAAGGGGTATTACCAATGACCTAAGCAAATTAACAGACATCTCCTGGGAGACAAAGTAATCAGTTGATTGTCACAGAACCTAGGTGAATCTTCTTCCCGTCTTCAATAAAGAAGGACAAAATGAAGTACCCACTCAGTGGGTTTGATGGTTATGACAGGAAAATTATTTTCTGATTAGCAAAAAACCCTGATCATCTTTATCAAAAGAACTACGCAACACCTCTTTCAGAAAACACTGACAATAAAAAATCCTTCAGAAATGGCAGTATTTGCTATGAGCATCTAGGAAGATACTTCGAAGGATAATTTTACCTACTGTGGTTTTCCCTCCAACTCTCAAATTACTTTAAGAAATCCAATCTACCTTTTAGCCCAACATCAACAACAAAAATATATTTCCATTATTTTATTTATTACATATAGACACCTATATGAATTTATTTCACAATTTCTGCAGAAGGGATAATTTTCACTCTATTTCCCTCTATTTCCACCTACAACAAAAACTCTCCGTCACTATTATTATTTCTAAATACTCATACTCATAACAGAAATTACTGTAATTGAAGTTCTGTACACTTACCTTTTTGAGGTTACATTCCAAAGACACATCCATCCCATTTCTTTCCACCAGTATCTTTAAAATTCTGTAGTATACTGTAACATACTAACTGGATAGAAGCTCATTTCAAGATTAACTACTACTTAAAATGCTAGCAAAAGTAATGAAAAAATTTAATGTAACTTAAAATTTTGAATAAATTTCTGTACATGTACATGGTTATAAGCTGCACTGAATTAAAAAAGCTTCACAGAAATGTCTTCTATTTATAATAGTATATTTTTGATGTCACCAGAGTTTAAAAATTAATACTCTTTATATTTAAAACCTATCATTTTTACGGTTTCTAAATCCTGCTTAAGAGAATTTTTCAATATTCTTCAAAGGAAATTAGATAGACTTCATGGACTCTTCACCTTTTTTTCTTTCCAGGTTTTACTAAACATTGTTAGAGTGAAAATTTAACTGTTGCTATATACTATACAATTCCATAAAGAATGAATATGTAAGCATGTACAGTCATGGTGTCATGGTTTAAACCCAGCTGGCAACCAAACACCACGCAGCTGCTCGCTCTCTGTTCACCACCGTTGGTAACAGGGGAGAGAGTTGGAGGGGTAAGGGTAAGGAGACTTATAGGTTGAGATAAAAGCAATTTCATAATTGAAATAAAATAAAATTAAAATAATAATGATAATAATAATAGTAATAATAGAAAATACAAAGGGGTAATGCACAATGTGATTGCTCACCAACCGATGCTCAGCCTACTCCTGGCTAGTGATCCCAGAGGAGAGAAAATCCAGAAGAAAAACCAAAGTGGAGCCTCCCAATTAACCCTATCTATATACTGAGCATGACATTAGATGATATGGAATATTCCATTGGCAGTTTGGGTCTGTTGTTTGGGCTAAGCTCCCTCCCAGCTTCTTGTGTACCTGTGTACTAGCAGGACACGAGAAGTTGAAAAGTCCTTGATTTCTCAGCAACAACTAAAAACATCAGCACCTTATCAACATTCTTCTCATACCAAATCCCATACCAAATCCAAACCACAGCACAATTCTAGCTTCTAAGAAGGAAGGAAAAAAAAAAAAAGAAAACAATTAGCACCATCCCAGCCAAAACCAGGACATATGGACATCTCCAAAGAGAGGGAGTTAATAACCTCTGAGTTGTTTGTTTTTATGTACTCTTCAGAGGTAGAATACAAGGCCTGTACTATTAACAGAACATAGATGGAAAAGAAAAGTTACATTTTTAAAGTAAAATTCAAACTTCTAAAAGGCATGGTTAATATAGATGCATTTGCCACTCATTCTATACCCAAATAATCTCATCCTCAAATACCCTATCTAGGTATGTTGGAAGGTAATGGATGGCACCAGCAAGTGCAATAACACTGTGCTTCCCCAAATGTACCACATTCTTAAACTTGGAGTAGAGAAATATAATTTTTCCCATGGATTAGGAGACTGAGGATATATCTATTTTTTTTCACTATTTGGTGAACTGAGATGTTCTTTCTTGCTGGACTCCATGCAGTGCTCTAATTTAACTTTCATGTCCACATATTAAAAAAAAAAAAAAAAAAAAGAAAAAGTAACACATATATGATAGATGTATCATGTTGATTTTGCATATTTCTTAAAACTCAAACTAGCAGTTCAATAACAAACCCAGTTGGAAGCCTGGAAGCCAGGCTCTGAGACACAAACAGACAAAAGCAAGGGAAAGAGGGATATTACAGCTCTCTTTCAAATTTACCACCTGTAACAACACAGGTCTTATCTTAAATTTCTCTGACTTACCTGCTTGTCATCATGATGTGGGTCTTCCAGAAACATGAGGACAGTTTTACCAGAATACTGAGGCCCTCTAAAGAATGCTCAGCACAGAGAACTAGTGTGAACATAGACTTGGCAATAGCTGATCTCCTACAGCATCTTCTGCAAAGGGTAAAAAGCTTGCCACTGAGTTTTTCAAATTAGGATCTTTGATGAACATCTCCCTACCTTCTACCACAGTTCTCTGAAACATCTAGACAAGAGTGCCCAGAACTACTTTTCTTAAAATATTTTACTCTCTCTTCAAGTTACATCATATCCATATTCAAGTGGAAGGTTTTTGTACATTGGAACAACAGAAGACATGGATAAGTATTGAAATATGACTTTATTTGTACACGTTAATCACTTCATGGGTCCTACAGTTGACATTATGCTGTACTCTGCACTGTCATGTATGCTCTGCAACCAACTGCAAAGGAATCCCAGATCTTTATTAGCCTCACATCATAGGAAATCTGTTCTCATTACTGGAAACTAACCAATGAAAAAACCCTGAAGTCTCAAAGTCGCCTCTACAAACCAAACACGAAAGAATACAGAAAGCAATATGTAGTAAATACTCATAGTAAGTTATGAAGTGTCATAAAAATCAGGTTGCAAGTGTCAAGGAAAGGAAGAGGACTGAAATACTTTGATAATTAAAGGGAGAAGGGGAGCAACAATGAACAGACAGTAAGCTATGATGTTATTTCAAGTTTTAAGCTCTGACTTTGATCTATTGTCTTGTCTGGAAAACTTTAATGGAAATCATGAATCAATTTATTTATATGAACATGACAGTGGCTTGGAATAATAATTTCAGAAAAATTTGAATTTTGCAACAGCTATAGGAAAAAAAGAGAACAAATAACATGCATGCACATATACCTTGAGTTTGCCTAGAAGATGCTAACCTGTGTCAAGTGAAAAACAGATCCACATCTTCCTGTCTGCTCTTTCAAGGAGGTCCCTTCTTAATGAGACAGAAACATCAAGAGAAGATAATGTAATGATGACGTAGATTCTTTCTCCTCCCTTGCTGATGAGTTTTCTCAAAAGTGCATGTGGGGTGGCATCTGCCCTGTTATCCATCCTTATTTATTCAGAGCATTTTTACATGAAACTAAATTTATTAAAGGATGCTTAAGCTCTGAGTACAAGCTTTATGACTACCATTTCTTATGACGAGAGATGTGTGGCAGGGAAGTTATAGGATTTTCTCTTTTTCTTCCACAACTAGATAGTAACTACAAAGCATAAATGAATATAACCTCATAGTTCTGATTTTTCTCCCTTCTACAGATAAGCACATATGGTTCTCTTCCTCTGCATTCTAATGATACAACAATTAAGCAAAACAGGTATAGAATCAGAATTTTTTGCAGTTTGAGTCATCTTGATGACATTTTTCTTATACACAGACTGAAATTAAACTCTCAAAGATCTCAGTGTGACCACACATCTGTTATTAAACCTTTCACATCTCTTGCTATTTCATTGACTAGATTTCGATCTTTTTTCCCCCTTAATGAACTTTGACTGAAGTTATTGAGATTGTTAATTTAATGCCATATATTTCAGAAAATATCATATTTTAAAATACAGATTTTATTTAGCAAATTGATTGTGAAACATTTTTTAAGCATAAAAATTGCTTTTAAATGGGAACATTGATCAGCATCAATTTTATGTAGCTATATTTCAGCATACAATACTGAGGCACGTGTTTCTTATGGCTTGTTTGGGCTCTGTTGCTGGGCTGAGAATAAAGTGTAGAGGCTTTACATAAAGCCTGAATAACCAGATGCAGAAGTGAGCCTTAATGTGACTGCTTCTACATCTCAAGTAAAGTGCTATTGACAATGATATGTGGTCCCAAACTAAGAAGCCTAGATTTGTCTCCTGATACCCTTTCTGCATAACTTTTTAATATGTAGTACAGGAATTCACAGCCCAATTAAGATGCACATCATCTTCCTCCATCACTAAACCTCCATTTTTAGACCTTTATGTCCTCTACCACCCCAGTGCTCTCACTATAAATTTTATTTTGAGATCTGAGGTCACTTAGTCTAACCTTCCCCTTGAAACACTCATCTCTCCAGTCACCTGTGTCTAGCTCCCATACCACTGTCAGCTCCTGCCTGGAAAATGCACATAATACATATAGGATTGCTTATGCTGCATAGTAATCTTGAGCTGGAAAGGAGCTTTTCCACTGATAGCCCTAAAAGTCTGACCACCTCCTTTTGTCATGTGTGTTTCTGTCTCCTCTTACAGAGTTATTCTTCCTTCCTCACACCCATTCCTTTTCCATCAGCATAGTATTTTTTTTCAGTGCAATGCCCTGTCTTTTACCTCCCTCATTTTCACTAAAATACTTCTGCTCCAAAGAACCCTTCCTCCCATATGCATTACTTATCCTCTTTTGCTTGCTTGAGGAGAATTATTTGTACCTAGTCTTTCTTGAGATTGCCAAGTATTTGTAAGTGAAACGTTAATTGTAATTTTGAATCCCTGCTGTCTCTCAGTTGTCTAACCAGTGACTACTGACTTACCCCATCACATACTGACAGCTGAGCAGTTGAAAGAGAATGAGCCCTATTCTCCTCTCTGACTGAACTGCAGATAACTGACCTTTTTTGAACTAAGAAAAGTCAGGCTGACAAAGAAATTGCTTAAACTAGTGTTGAAAGCATGTGGATTGCATGTTTCACATCACATACGTCTGATGCAGAAGTTAATGCTCCCCTCTGATGGCATTTATTGTCCCCCAAAATGTCTTTATGTTGCATGTAGACCAATCCAATTTTTTTCACTTAACCATTCTTCATATTTAGTTCACTTGTCCACTGGGCAACATGAGTGAGACAGAAGCAGATCCAAGAAAGGGTTTAGTATCCCTCAGTGCTGAAATACAAGGTTAACACAGGAATCTAAGTAAAATCCCTAAACCTAGATTAAGTATACAAACTCCTTATATGCTGTCTGAGAAAAATTAAACTCCAAAACATAAAGTACAACAGCCAGCATGTTGAGCAGGAAGGAGTTATATGACAAGACAATTCAAGGACAGGAATATATCTTAAATTTATCCCTCCCACAACTTAGATTAGCACTTTTTTGTGTAAAGTCAAGTAAATCCTTTTTTTCAAAGATCACAACATTGGGGAAACAAAGAAAAAAAAAAGGTATTGTACCTTTTATGAAATATGAAAAAGAAATGAAAGAACTGGTCACTATAGTAATGCTGTCATTCTTTTCCTTGCTTTGCAGTCATATGCTTAGATTATTTACCTAGGATGGCTTGGGGAAGAAATCATTCTTTATCTGCCACTGTAAGGGATCTATTCTTGCATGGAGAACCTTACCTTTTCCAGAGCAACATTCTCAACCAGCTAGGCATCCTTTCTCGAGCAGTTAAAGCTGTGTATAACACTGTGTTAAGTTTATGAATGTGTGTATGAAATTAAAATCTGAAGATTCATTAGAACACAGTTGAGAGTGGAAGTAATCAGGTCTTCAGCCTAGCAATTAAGGTGGTCATGTGGGAGACAAAAAGGAAAGTCTGGTTCCAGACCCAGCTCTACTGACTCTGACTATGCCCAGCAAATTACAGACCACTGGAACTCCTTGACACTGAGATAAACTGGCAAAGTATGCACTATATTCATACTACTAAATTCTCTTACCCTTATGCAAATCACCCTGGCCTCTTCTAGCTCCCAAACTGTGCCTTGGAAGCATAGGTTGTCTGGGGCCAAGTCTTGGCGTGGGATTAGTCTATCAGTTTACCAGAACAGAAGATAGACTCCACTACCCCAGAATATTTCCTAGCACTCTCTTTTATTACTACTAATTAAGATGTAGTATTTAAGTATTTTATCTAATGATTGTTCCAGGTAAAAATCCCAAAATGGTCTCTGGACTAAATCAGGTCCAGATAACTCTTACGGATTTTATTTTAAAGGGGAAACAAGCAAATATATACTTAAATAAAAATACCACTAAGAGAGAAAATTGTGATGCTTAAATTAAGGTTGCAATTAAGATTAAATAATATGTTCAAATTATTACATCATCAAAAGTACAACAACAGGTAATCAAAACAAGTTATAACACTAGAAGAATATTTTTAACCCAGAAAGAGCTACTGACATTGTAGTGACTGACACTTAGGTGTTCATCTGGCAACTACTGGGTGGCCCACATCTATAAACTCATATATCCTGCATAGTAAGAGAAAAATCGGAGTAACAGAAAATTAGGTCAAAGAACAAATAATTAGATTTTCAGGATTTTTAACTCACAAGGTTGTTATTTACTAGGTGCTGAAGGTTTAAAATGCAGGTGAGTTCTTCCATCAGTGAATGGATGGGTGAGACAGCCAACTGAAGTGTTTTACTTCCTGTTCCAACACCTATCTAGAGAAGAAAGAGTGCATAGGTTCAGCTGTTGTTATGACAGGAATAAAAGGAGAAAAAAACCCCACAACTTTTCCCATCTTTATTTTATAGGGATTATTCCTAGTTTATTCTGGTTCAGAAATAATCTTTCATGACTTTATGACAGATAAGTTTAATTGAAATATTAAATTAGAAGCAAGTCATCCTCTTAACATATCACCTAAATTTGTAACAAGCCAGCACCTTGAGATACCACTGTAAAATATCTCTCCGCTCAGATTTCCCTGATGATACTTTCTTTTTTCAATCTGTCAGTTCGCTAGCTCCTATACCACACTCAATTCTAGAGATGTGCTTCTTGTTTGGCAGTGTTTTATTTTTGGCTTAATTAGCATATTATGCTATACAGAGTCATATATCTTAAAAAACTCATTTATTACATCTGATTAGTTTCTTTTATAAACCAAATTTCCAAAGTCAAAACAGAAAATCCAGCTGGACAGGATGTATTTAGCATAACATGAAAAGTCCAGAAGTAATTAAATTTTTATAATTTATATTTTTAAGAGATTCCAGAATCAGCCTTTTTTTTTTTTTTTTTTTTTTACTGTTGTACATGGGAATCATATCAGACAGCCAGGATAACTGACCTTTTCTTTATTTCCTTTCAAGTGTCCTCAAATTTCTCACAAACTTTGTTTTACCATCACTGATTCTAACTTTTCAATGGTCCCAAATGGGATGTTCACAATATTATTTAATAATATTCTTCAGTCTCAGATGCATCTATATTTTATAGTTTTATTTCAAAAAGACAGGACACCATTCTATTCTACCCCTCAATATTCCAACTTGCTTTGAAATTATGGAATTACTGACAATGATTGCTTAATCACTTTCTTAGGATTATTAAATAACCTTTCATGACAGCTTCTTTCATGCTTCAAAACTATCAAGTGTAACCTTTCTAGCTTTCCCCTCTGTATAAGATAAGCTCAGTTGTGACTGATTTGCTATGTTTCTTTTTTCTGACTTCTGTATCAGGAAAAAGAACAAAAAGCACAAGCATCATGAAAGAATTATGTAAACAGTACTGAAAAGACCATTTTGTTTGTTTAAATATAGTTACTGTTCTACAGATCATCCCTGTATCCATGTGGCTTTTTTTTTTTTTTTTTCCTGGAATCAAGCTTTGGGAAGACAGCTTTGGTTTTTCATGGACAATTTTCTTTTAACTTAACATACTCCTGCAGATTTCAAGAGCATTATCTCTTGAGTGCAGGGGCTTTCAACTGAAACAGTTTTTATAGTAAAAGCTGATTTAGGTAATTTTACAACCCACACTTACTTTTGGTGTTAAAAACCTGAAAAGTAAATTAATTTTATTTGTGCTAAAAATTAAGTCTTATGATACACAGATAGCCTTCTCCCTGTTCAGATCAGCCTGAGAAATGTGATGACTTTTTTTTTGCTAAACATTAGAGTTGCCAATAGATTTATGCCTAAGACATATCCACATCATCCCTGATAAGACGTGATTTAAAAAAACCCCAAACATATCCCTTTTTGTAAGAAATATTTCAATATGAATAATAGTTAACTTTGTCCTCTTGAAATTCTTCCTACATTTTCAGTTGAAAAAAAGAAACAAAAAAAACCTTTACACACAATATACACACTCGTCCAAGAGGTTTTAAATTACAGACTGCATTTCAGTGTTGTGAAAAGTGATAGTCTGTGTAATGTGCAATAAAGATAAGTTTTCATATATTAAATCTACTCAGTGATTAGCATGATGAAGTATCCTACATATACATATGCAATAAATCATCCACTGTCAAAATATATATAAAGTAGCAATCAAACCAAGGTTTTTCATATACGCTTTCATATCCTTCAGGATAGAGAACATGTGAAAAATTTCAAGTTACATGAACACAATATTTACATTTCTTTTTTAAAGATAATAATTAATTTATTGTGTTCAATATACCATACATTTATAAAAGTTTCACTTTTTATACTTTTTTCACTAAAGCAAAAATAAGAGCTAATAATTAATCACTCCAATGCTATAGAATACTATAATGTCTGTTTTAAAGGGCTTGATTCTTTAAAACATCTTTATCTAGACCTGATTATTACTCTATGAGTTGATAACAGACATATCACCTTCATCATACTAGTATGTATGTCACCAAACTAGTAGTTCAATAAATAGGGGGTTCACTTTAAACAAATCAAACTTGGAAAAAATCATTGTACAAATAAGTGACAATACGAAATGCAAATGAGTAAGAAAATAATGCCGTGAGGAAATTAGTGAAAGTAAACTGGAAATCTACTTGGAAAGCTTTATAAAAAGGAAAAATAAGTGATACAGGGAAGTATATTTATGTTACACTTTGGTGGAAGTCTCAGTGGACCACATTTTTGTTCATTACTGTGTTCTACTTTTGTTTGATCATTTAATTGAGTGAGCTACAGCTCTCAGCTTGTTTGGTCCATTTAACTATGGCAACATGTGCTAGACCAAGTTTTAAAGGCCCTGTTACAGATGAATACAAGTGAGGCTTTGTTTCCTGCCAAGTGGGTCAGAATTCAAAAAAGTGAGAGGTTCAGCATATATTGATTTTAAGTTAAAGGAACAGACTATTTATCAGTTCTATTAAATTCTTGACCTGAACATTTTTATAAACATACACTTTTTATAAACTCCATTAATTAGGCATGGGCAGTATCATTGTGTAAAAGTCATGCGCATTTTTTAATCAAGCAGTTACTTTTATTGCTAATTTTTTTAATCAAAAAGTGTTTTCAAAGTTTTATTTGAAAATATGTTGCAAGATACATTTTTTTTTTCTTTCCTTTTAAACTATAAAAAGATATACAGGGAGACAAACACACAAGAAAATGACAAGAGATTTCCTATTCCTATGACAGAGTAATGAAAGCACTTAATTTTCAAAGGATAGCACGAAGAGGAAATGTATGCGTAATTTATGAGGATTTGAGCAGAACTTGTATATGGAGCTTAACATGCTATTTGCCTCACAATGTACAAAGTAATATAGATTACACTTAATAAGCCAGAGGTTTGACAGAAAACTGACAAGTAATAAAAATCAGTGGAAGTGCTTAGGCTCCATGAAAACCACTGTTATTTAAAGCCAGATCTTAGAAGGCAGTAAGTACCTTTTTAGAGCAATGAACACTAACATGACATATAAACATGCACACACACAAACACACATGCACGCATTCAGAGTCTACTATATTCCTGGACTTGCTGATGTTGAGCATTTTGCAGAAGCTGCTCAGTATCTTGCTGGAACAGCCCTGGTAGCAGTGCTGAAGACATCAAATGCAAGAGAATTAGATGACTCCCGCTATTCTTTGGCAAATGGCATCACCCGCCATGAGATCATGTGCCAACATCTGCAGTTGCAGACTCCTTTCATATAACTCCTGGAAAGAAAAAAAATACATCAGCAGCAGATGAACACAGTATTAATGAAACAATAATAGCTTTCCACTTAAAATCACATTAGAACTGATTTACCTTTCCCTTCCCTAAAAAAAATTCACAGGCCAGGTATTCATTAAGTACACAAATGAACTTTCAAGCACTAGAATTTGCTCTCAAAAGCAAACACAAGAAGCACAAGCTACTTCATTGTCTCTTTTTTATCCAACAGCATAAGGCAAATGGAGATCTGATAGATCAACGGAGTCTCACCAAAGGAGTAAAAGTGTGTAGTACTCTCATTTGTCTCATTTGAGGCTGTGCTGTTGAGCTATCATCAAAGCTCTTGATCCAATTAAAGAGTCCACCAGCAGCAGGGATATGGAGGACATGAGATCAGCAAGGCAGTGATTCGAGAGAATGGGAGACACCTGAAAAAGTGATAACTTTAGATAGAAAAATGGGTAACTCATGATCCTCAGTCATGATGGGATCTGAGAGCTCATGACAATGTGCAAGCAAAAAAAAAGTTAAAGCCATCCAAAGAATGAGCCCAGAAGAAAAGAGTAAGAACATGGGTATCCTGAGTATTTAGTAAAACAGGGATGAAACCACCAAAGCAGATTCCTGGTGATTATTCAAAAATGTAGGAGGAGAATCAAGAGACGTCAGACTTACAAATACTCATAAAATCATGGATGTCTAAGAGAAGACAATTTTCATTGCTGATTAAATAAATCAATAGAAAGGCTTCAGGTCATGTGGTGCAATACAGACTAAATAAATGTTAGAAGGTGTCATAAAAACAGTTCCAGATGAAGTGGATGGAGTGGAAACTGAAGCAGTATGATCTGTGTATAGATGGAAAAAAAATGAAAGCAATTTATTTAATCCATCCAATTAGAAATGGAAGGACTGTGTACCATTTGTGGAGGGGAGCAGAGGGTCAGCAGTCACATGTGAGACAGGAGAAAATTCTTTACATTACTGATCTAGAAAGCATCTCTGTTATAAAATTAGTTGCCTGTGCTTATATGCACAGTCATAGTCTGAAGTTCTAGCAAACTTCCTACCTTGTGAACACATTATTATCAATATTACAGATGAATATAATATAGACATAGTGCACTCCATGCTTTTAAAATCAAGTAGTAATGATTTTCCCCCTAAATATGCTATTGCAGTTTATTTCTAGTCAATATCACACTTTTTTCTTTTTAGCTTGAGTATTCCTAGAAGCTTCTCTTAGACTAGAATGACAATGTGGTATGCAACTTCTTGATAACCCTAGCAAGGTACTGCTTGCTTTAGTTGAATTAATCAGCTGCATATCTCTTCTTAGCTCTGCCTCAAAAAAGGAAAATTTGTCTGATCTACAGATGATTGACTCAGTAAGCTGATGAAATCTTACTGGTGATTTCCTTATACAGTAACTTTCAAGTGTGATTATTTAACAAAGCCTCAAAAAGCTTATAAAACAAGTCATTATTTTAAAGGTAAAAATTATAGAAATAGCTACCAGATATTTCCATAATAGATGTCAAGCTTTCTATGGAGAACATATAGTGGAGTTATCATAGTGTCATGTCTCAGTTTCTCGGGACAATGACTCAGATTTGCCGATTCCCAGGTCAGGATTAAGGTGAAATGACACCAAGGATTCTTCAATTCACAAAACTCAATTTTTATTCACTCACAACAGATAATTGGCATGAAACTTTGTCAGTAATCTTTGCAACCTCTGCAACAGGCATTAAACTTATACCGACTAGTGGCAGATCTTATAACATGCCCCGATAAGCCTTAAATATGCCCTGACAAGCCTTGCCTTAAATGTAGGTGTCCTGGTTTTGACCAGGATGGAGTTAATTTTCATTGGAGTATTTCATACCATGTGATGTCATGCCCAGGGATTTAGGTGGGCAGGCTCACTCTGTCGCTCTAGCGGATTTTCACTTGGGGCTTGCATGCGCGCCGTCTGCTCGTCAGGTCTTGTTGTTGCGGGGGGCGGGAGGTCGCCACGCTCGGTAAGCCACTGCTGGATTTTACCTGTTTTCTTTTTGGAGTCACTATTGTTACTGTTGTTCTCTTGTTATATTTAGTAAATTCTTTCTTTTTATTCAACCTAAGAATTCTCTTCTTTTTGTCCCTCCCCTGTTTCACCAGAGGGGGAGGGGGAGGTGAACGGCCGGCCACGTGGCGCCTGGCTGCCAGCTGAGTTCAAACCTCAACAGTAGGCATAGATAATAATAATGGGAGAGAAAAGGGGAGAGAGGAAAAGAGAGAGAGAGAAAGACAAAAAGGAATATTTCACCACTCCTGGTTCCATCGTTGGTCCAGCCAGCCCAGGGGTCCAGTTCCAGTGGGGCGCAGTCCCTTTTATAATTCCTTGCCCCTTCTCCAGGTGGGCACTTGGACTCATTAGGCTAATTACCCATCATGGGCAGTTTATGCTTCTAGAATTCTCCTTGCTTTTGGTACATGCACAGTTTGTACCTTCAGATTCTTCTGGAAATGAGTCGGTGGGCTTGGGGGTCATTGGGGATTTGCTCCCCCCTCCCTGCAGATGTGACCGTCGTTTGACCTTTCCTTTTGGCAGATGCACTGTGAAAATGGCTCCTCCGTTGGGTCTTCACAGAGTCACTCAAGATAGGGAAGTTCAGTCTCTGAGAAGTGTGGTCCCACCTCCACAGGACCCCCTCCTCTTGCTGCGCCTCCCTGTCATTACCTGCACAGCCCTGGCATTTCCATAGAAACCATTTCCTTTGCCAAAGTTCTTTATGGGATGGTTGAGACATTAGCTATGGTTTCATTGGACTGTCACATAAAGAATAATGGAATCATAGAATCATAGAATGCTTTGGGTTGGGAGAAACCTTAAAGATCATCTAGTTCCACCCCCCCTGCCATGGGCAGGGACACCTTCCACTAGACCAGGTTGCTCAAAGCCCTGTCCAACTTGGCCTTGAACACTTCCAGGAAGGGGGCAGCCACAACTTCTCTGGGCAACCTGTTCCAGTCTCTCACCACCTTCACAGTAAAGAATTTATTCCTTATATCTAGTCTAAATGTACCCTCTTTCAGTTTAAAACAATTACCCCTCATCCTATCACTATACTCCCTGATAAAGAGTCCCTCCCCACCTTTCCTGTAGGCCCCTTGAAGTACTGGAAGGCGTCTATAAGGTCTCCCCAGAGCCTTCTCTTCTCCAGGCTGAACAACGCCAACTCTCTCAGCCTGTCCTCATAAGGGAGGTGCTCAAGCCCCCTGATCATCTTCATGGCTCTCCTCTGGACCTGCTCAAGCAGGTCCATGTCCTTCTCATGTTGGGGGCCCCAGAGCTATTCCATAGTAGATTTATTCATCCCCTTATTCTATTTTTATAGCTTTTTTATTTTTGTATTTATTTTCTGTATGGGCTTCAGGACCATCCTCTTTTAATTAGGGTTGCAAATTAATGTCTCAGTAAAATCATCACCATCAAACCATTTAGTCTGGTTAGAACCTTAACTATAATGTGGGTTTTTTTAAATTATCAGTTAAAAGATCTCATAGTAAATATTCTAAACAAACTGTACTTAATGGTGCTTTCAATTTCGTTTTATTTTTCAGGCAAGCATGAAGGAGCACATAATGTGTTCTTTTCTCTCTTCAATATTTCTGTCCTTCCATCAAGACATCCATCTTCTTCAAGTTGTTATTTCTCCCCACTGATGTAGCTTTTACTCTGTACACATTTTTTTAAGTTCCATAGCAGTAGCAATTACTGTTATTTTATTTATTATGCAGACTCCAATGTACATGTTAACTGCCTTCATCCCCTGGTAGCGTTATACCCTAAAGTGTTGCACAACAGAGTGGAAACCCAGGGTCTGAATCAATTGCACTGACTGGTCATAATAACTTGAGTGACTTTATACACCTGCTATGTAGCCAGGGTACAAGCTTGGTACTGCACTTCACTAGGTAATCATGTAACTCAAGAATACAGTACTGACACTGTCAGTAGCAGGCTATAAGCTTTGTATTGAGTTTGTGAGTCCTCAGTACAGAGACTTGTCAGACTTGCTCTGTCTGAACTTTCCTTAATCTGCCTGTAGCTTTGTTTTACTTGTTTCAGCTGTGATAGCAATTTCTCTTAATTCACCAAGTGTCTATGGATAACTTGCTTTACTTTTGTTTAACTTTATATACTACCAACTGAAGTCTTCCATTGAAGTAACAAGCAGATAGACTATCTAGAATGAGATATTTATGACTCTAACATAATGATGTAGTATAGACAAATACAGGCATGGTGTAATAACAGAGGCCTTGAGAAATGGAGGCACAAGATGGGGTGTAAAGGAGTCTTATGGGATGCGAAAAGAAGAGACACAAGTTTGTCACTGGAGATCTCACAACTACCAAAAAGTCTCCAGTGGTCAGTTAAAGAAATGCAGACCCAGGGATGGGCACAACTGGTTTTAGGGATAACAAAGTAGTATATGACATGTAAAAACCACCACGTATAGTAAATTTGGATGTAACATGGAACTGTAAAACAAAAGAGAAAGAAAGGTATAAAAGCGTGTTAGCAAGCATTTGAAAATGACCCTAAGCAGAAGAAAGGAGAAGAAAAAAGGACAGAAGAGAGAGAGAGGAAGAGAAGAAGAAGAAACCAGCAACATGAACATCATAATCCTCCCAGTGAAGTACTCCAGATGCTGGCCAGTCACAGCAGCAAACTTCACCACTAAAACTAGTGTGAAACCACTGACTTTAGGACCTAGAGGAGCAGAGACAGGGTGAGCATAATACCCAGAAAAGTAGTAGAAGCTAAGAAGTGAGTAACAATTTGAATTGTATTATTGTTATTATGTGACTTTTTGTGTATAGAAGTGCTCTATCTGCATTATTATTATTTCTTTTTTAAAAAATAATTGTATCTAGACTATTAAGATTATACCAAATATTTTTTTTATTTGGTATAATCTTAATTTTTTTATTATTATACATTTATAAAGTGTGCCTCCTTTTTGCCCTTAAACAATATTTTGAATAAAACAACAATATTTTTGAATTGAAGTTTGTAAATTCCATATGGGAAAAACACTGTTATATTCTTTATGCTAACTGGAGGGCTACCAAATCCTATTCTGAATGTAATAAATCTAAATGACAATGATGGCATTGTGTGCGTTATAAGGTATAGGAGTCAATGAAGTCTGTAAAGCTCTAATTGATCCCACAGCATGTGCATAAGAGAGACTTGCAAGAGAGTTTGAAATGTTGAGATGTGTACTTGTGGCTACTTATATTTTCCCTGTACTTTTTTTTCCTCACAACAAACTGTAGTTCTAGATTATTCCCTGACAAAGCAATCTACATGTTGATTCAAATGGAGTTCCTGGATATATTTGACAATAGGCTGTCAATTCAACCTCTGTAATACATTTCAGATACAAAGGCAAAAAGCAAAATTCCAAACCAACAAAGCTGGGTTTAATGAATATTTCCCTCTGCTGTAGTTACACTTATGTTTAGCCTAATTTTAAGGTTATTTATCAGATCCACATCTCAATATGTGTCCCTTATTGTGTATTTTCAGTGTTATGCTTCAGCTTATGGTCAAAAGCCTCTGTAAACAACTTCAAATATTTTTATAAAACGCACATGTACTGTTAGCATTTTTCAGTTTTTATCTTTAAGATTATTAGGATGTTAATCAATCTGTTTAACACCTTTGTGAACTATGTTCTAGTTTGGAAAATCAAAACAAACAACATAAATGAATTTTCCAAAGAAACAGAGAGAAATGGTGTGAGATAATATTTGCATTCCAAAGTTTCTTGATCTTGCCAGATGAATAGCATCCTACACAGAAAAATAAAATGGGCACAACAGTTTTAGAATCTCCTCTGAAAGTTATTTCTTCCTGTGCAGAACAAGGCCAAAAATAAAGATGAATGCAGATTGCAGCATTATGTTAATATCAGTGCATACAGATACACACAAGAGGGAGGGGATAAATTAAGGTCAATCGTATTGTATATGTAGCATTTTTTAATGGAAGAGCAGTTGCTTTCAGAAGAGGAATACTGGATGCTTTTCAACTTCACTAGGATTTAAAAATAGAAAAATGCAATAAGCAATCCATCTTTACCTTGTTTTTAATACATCGGTAGGATACAAATTAGCATGAATCTTTAATAAGCAAGGTACCAGCATAAAAGTTATAGCTGGTCGTGCAGGGACTTACTAGCCCAGGGAGAGAATGAGCAATGTGTTGTGTCTGGGAAACAGTATGGGATTAGTCTATAGTGGCACACTCTCATTTTTTTTACTAGTTAGGAGTCAGAGCAGCACATCTTGCATCCTGAAACTCTAGGTAGTGGAGTACATTCCTGCATATGCATGTCTGCATGTATATGGGTTATTCCTGGATGAAAGTTCCTCTTCCTCTAAGACTGCCTCAAGTGGAGTTTTCTGCCTGGGTCTGAATCTTCATGGGTGTATAATATAGCAGATTAACATCCTTCACAGTTGGACAAATGAAAGAAAAGAACTGCACAGAACTGCAAACAGTACTCAACAATACTTCATGAGAAAAATATGCATTCTCTGGAGCTCTTTTCCTGCTTGCTAAATTTCAGGTGTCTGTAACAATTTGTAAATATTACAACTCTTAATTTTTTTAAAAAAGGAAATGGTCACAGTGATAAATGCTAGTCACACAAAACAAGTGTAATCAGCTTGCCATTTTATGTTACAAATCAACACAGTTCTACCTCACAAAAGCATCACAGCTGTTCTGTAGGTGAGTTAAGGCTGATTTAGATATGCAGTTAAGCAGTCATCTCTAATTCCTCTCAAATATTTGGATTTAATCCCTGCTTACATATGGATACTATTTAAAATATATATATATTTTTACAGTGTTCAACATATTTTTGGTTTATTTTCTTTTGCATTGAGATGACATGTTCTATCCAGCAGTTGCAGCTGCTAGAAACTACACAAATAAGCATCCATGTCTCTGATTGCCACTTTCCTTATTTTACCTCTGCTTAATAATTTACTTGATATTAAATTCTTTTTCTGATATGTTACAAATTTCTTACACAGGCTCGGACAGTTCAGCAAAGAAATCTAAGTCAGAAAGGAGTATTCAGGGCTGTGGAGAAACATGGATGTCACCACAAGCAAATGATAAGAGTGTTGAGATGACATTTTTATGAAAAAGATCACAGAAGAAACTCCATTCTCATCTTGTCTCCATGAGCATATGGAACATCACATAATTTATTACTCTCATGTGTACAGGTGATATAATGTACCTAGGCTGTGGTAGGAGCTATGACTCTGCATGTGAATGGTATTTTTAGGATTTGGATACATACAGCATTGTTTTTCTATATTGTAAAGAAAGGTATTATGAAAATGGAAAAAATGGATTATTTCAGCATATGATATCTGAACACAAATGAATTTCTTCTAGACTACCGGTTTGTTAATTTTTGCAGTTTACCATCTTAAAGCCTGAACTTTTTTTGAGTGTTTTTTACACAACTATGTTCATCTTCTATATACACATCATATAAACGTGTATACAGAACATGAACATAGTTACATACATCTCTTGATCTGTACTGTTATTAAATTATCATAAAGACAGTAATTCTGTTAGATTTTGATGTAAATTTGAGTATTTAATGAAACTCTAGCAATTTGAAGTATCAATACTCTCCCCTTATTAGAAAATATAAAGTAGTGATGTTGATACACTTTTGATATTGTGTTAAATGTTCTTTGACTACATATTTATATTTGAGGAATACATAATATAAAGCCAGCAATTTTTTTTGTTAATTTTGTCATGCAGTGGTGATCCCTGAAGTTTGTATTGTAAAAAACCCAGAGTAGTTACCATTACCCATGTATGCCATGCAAGGGGAAAAGTATTACTCTCAAATGTCTTGAGGATATTTGTAAGGAAGGTTAATTCCTCTCAGTACTGTGAACCTGGTAGCACACGAAGAACAATTTGAATAGATGAAAATGACAGTGGATGTAGCTGATGATACAGTACTACTCATGATGGAAAGCACAACAATTAGATAATAACTTAAAATTGTTCTTTTCAGTATCTAATACTGATTTCCCTTTCTAGCCAGACTCTAATCCTGCTTTGCTATAAAGTCTAATCAATACCAAGATCGGTAAATCTGTATTAATTTAATGGATTCTTGGGTGAGTTGATACTGGTCAAGGATCATATAAATTCTTATGCACTTAATAATATTCTATATTCCATGCTGTACTAACTATTTGAAACCATTTGCCTGAAATACTCTGACACATAATGGGTTTTACTATTGTGGTTCAGGGAAAACGATATTATGTGATTGTGGAATTATCAATTTTTTCCCCACTTTTCCCCCCCTTTTCCCACTGTGACATATAAAAGCTATACAGCTGTACACAGAATTTCTGAGGAATTGTCAGCAGTGGATACATGACAATTTAGTAATTTTGGACTCCTTCCTGAAATTCCAAACACCTATTTAATTACACTGCAGGTGTCTACAGTGATTCCCTTTCCTCTGTTCTACCAAAACTTGTGACATTTAAAACTACTGTAGCTGAGTTTTCAGTGGAAAAGTATCAGAAAAAGACAAGGGAAAGGTAAAGTGCATGAGTGGAGATCCAGCCTAGTTCTGGGGTCTCCAGTAAAAAGCAGATATGGATGTACTGGAGTGAGTCCAGCAAAGGGCCATGAAGATCATTAAGAAATTGGAGCATGTGTCATACAAGGAGAGGCTGACATAGCTGGGATTGTTTAGCCTACAGAAGATAAGGCTCAGGGGGATCTTATCAATGTGTATAAAATACCTCCAGGGATGGAGTAGAGAAGATAGAGCCAGGCATTTCTTGGTCATGTCCAGTGACAGGACAAGAAGCAATGATCACAATCTAAACCAGCAGAAATTAAATTTAAACATAAAAAAAGCTTTTTTACTGTGAGGGCTGGACTTGATGGTCTCTACAGGTCTCTTTCAACATAATTAATGATGTGAATTTGTAGTTCTATGATGAAAATAAACCCAAATCCAGCAACAATCATGGATAACTATTTTAATATTCAGAATTTCATGCAGAACCAAAAATCATTTCATCCCCAAATAAAATGAGAGATCCTTATATATCAGTTCTGTATATTAAAAGTCAATCCCAAACTCATGCCAAATAAACACTTATTGTAAATCTTTGAGAGATTTTTCATAATTTGATGTAATTATGGTAAGAAATGCACATGGAAATTTGGACAGTTCGCATACTGTAACTGAAATGTCATTCTTGGAGACAGATTTTTGTCATATAATAAAAAAATATTGTGTGACTTTGTGTTATTGGTATGTGTATGTATAGAGTAATAAAAAAATACTACAGAGCAAATGGATATATTTTTATCTGGAAAATAAATATGGCACTCAGTTCTAAATTACTACAGTTCAAGTAATATTGCAGTACAAGGTGGACAGCTGAGAAAAATCCAATTGGTGAATAAATTATTCCATCCCACCAAAAAATAGGTTATCAATAAAATGCTTATATTTTACAAAATTGCTTTTCAACTTGTGTTTTATATTTAGAACCCTTTAAATTATAGATTCCATATTTTTTGTAATTCTTTACAAATTGTAAATCTTATCCAAACTGTGTTCATTAAAAGAGCATATGAGTTAAGAGCTCAATGAACATAAAGCTATTTTGTAGCTGATTTTTTTCATTACTTTTTTAACTTGGGCAAGGTGTGTTAGTCAAGAGTAATTTTGCTTTTAAGGCATGTTCTTTTAGGTATAGTAGGGTGAGCTAAATTGCAGTATCTAGTGGTATTTCTTGACAGAGACAAAATACACATAGGAAAAAAAAAAAAAAAAAAAAAGAACAAAACAAGTCCTTCAGCACTCTTCCTGCAAGTGGAATAGAAAAGTTTCTCCAAAAATTAGGCTCCGAATTATATTGGGTTCTCTAATACCCCAGTTTGGTAAGTCAAACTTTTTCAGCCTCATATATGGCAGAATCATAGCATTTCCACAATCACATGATCCTTAATATCCTGCAAAAACAACCAAGTCTCAGTTAAATTAAAATAATCAGTCTTTGAACACGGAAGTATAATGAGGTCACCACAGTAATCTGAACTCCTCCCTATGCTTCCTCCACAAATGACTTGTGTTTGTTACTGTTTGGAATTAAAATTTCACTTACAACCAGACTTTAAACAGATATGAGAAAGAGCAGATCAAATATGTCACATACTGTTCATTGCAATGCAAGAGGCAGAGACAAATAACTCTTTCCTCAAATTAACAACAGTATGTGGTGGCATTATGGAGAATTAAAAAAACTACTCATTTTAGTCATTAAATTTAGTTATAAATAACCTATAGTGTCCAAGATCTATCTCTGTAACTTTTTCAGCTTAACTAGCTGATCAAAATATGAAATCATAGACCAGGTGAGATGTATTCGTTGAAGTGATCATTGATTTTTTTTTATTTATAATGCAAGTACTCGAACTGTTGCTTATGTACCATCTTGCTTCCAATGGACTATACTTATTTTACTTACAAATTCAGGATCTCAGGAAAGTAAACTGCATTGTCAACAATTCTATTTAGCTCTATTAAAAAGATTAGCAAAACTACACCCTCTTATAGCAATTATAGCAGAGAACATTGCATTCTAGAAATCAGCATCTGCATGATTGAGGCCTGATTGTGTCAAAAATACATGTCAGCACTCAAAAATAAATCAGTTCAATAACTGTCTGATATCTTTTTAAAAAATAACAAGGCAAGTTCATATCTGAGTAGGACATTGATCTCAGAAGAGAACATAATATATTTAAAACAAAAATGCCCAAAATTATGGTCAGTATGGTGGATTAAAACAATACAATGACCATATAGGGACTTCTGTGACCATAGGGTGAGAGTATACTTTTTCTTATGTTTTTATATAGATGTGCATGAAGTTGATAAGACTCTATACATTGAAGCACACCATGTATTTTAAAGGTATTAAGAAACCTTATTTCCCAATGAATTCAGATTCCATTTTGCACTAGCCTGACATATACAAGAAAAAAATTTTAGAATTGTCCCAAGAGTGCATTTTTAGAGCTACATATATAACTATTATTCTTAAATTTACTAACAGACTGTGGAAATGTAATGCATACACACAAAATCTTTTTATGCACAGCATTATGTAGAAGATGATAGGTGAATAAAGTCCTATACAGTGTATATCCTTCTAAAATGTAAGGGCCTGAAGTGGGATTTTAAATCACAAATTGTTGAAAAACACAAGGAAGAAAACAAATCAGTCCAAATACATTGGTAATCTCACTTTTAACAGACTTTAACATATACTACATGTCAGCTAAAATGCAAAGGAAAATATCAGATCTCTATAAAGTCCAACTGACTGGGTAATAACCAATCAGTCAATCAATCAATCAATCAATCAATCATTTAAGGCAAGGTACGTAACTATTGAGAGAGATCAGATACATATAGGGTTGCTTTTACATACTACCAAATACATTGATGCTTTGGGCAAAATCAGTCAACACATATAAATCATGACCTATTTCAGGTAATGTGACAATAGTATTTGTTTCTTTTTATTCCAGAAAGCATACAAACAAAACCACCTGTGTTTTACTTCAAACCTATTGTAATTTTTAGATCATAAAAAAACTGTGGTTGTTCCTCCCTAAGGAACATTTAGTTAGATGGTTTATGTGAGCAAGGTATAGTTAATGTTTTGGGGTTTTTTTCCTATATGTGCCCAGAGTTGTGTTCACGGAAATTTTTAGATCAAATTAATCCAATGGGAAATCTCACCTTCAGGTTCAGGTATATTTCTAATTCCTGATGTGTTTAGAAAATAATAAACAGCTTCTACTCTTTCCTACTGTGAACAACAGTAGTTGCCAGAGTTACAGAAAAAATAGAGCAAGAGATGTGTGAAAAAAGCACCAGTTTCCTCAATTGCTTCTGCTGACCTCAAAGGAGAGCTGCAGGTTTGTAATGGTAAGATGAATGTCAACAATAGCTGAAAGAAGCTTCAAAAGGGAGTCAAGGAGCAATATATGGCCTAAATGGCTTGCAATTACTTCTGCTAGCCAACATGTATAGAGAGGCTGCTTGCCCTAGGAATTGCTTATGAACTATTAATTTCATTTTTCTACCTTTTATAATCCATTATCAATTCTTTTCTTCACCTGACACTGACGGGACATTAGAAGAACTAACAAACAACCCTGCAAATCTTCTTGTTTCTGCCCCTGGAGTAAAAATCCAAAATGCCATCACTATTATTTTCTGCTTTAGAAAGTAGAAGGATAAAGTATTGAAAAGGAAGAATCAGGTTTTTCAGCTGTGGGCTGTGATGGATATAGGGGGTCAATATAGTGTTATAATAGTCTAAAATGAAAGATAGCCAAGAATAAACGTGCAGAAGAAGGACTGTAAAATGGAGAGTGGTAGGTCCAACATGAAGAACAGATATTATAACAGTGCAAAACAAAGCACTGGAGACATCAGTGATGGATAAAACTGAAAGAAGCAAAGAAGCATGGCCAGTACAGACACAGCTTAAGTTAAAGGGACAGAAAAATGGATGAAAAGAAGAAATAATGGCACTGTGATAAAAGGCAATGAGGTAGAAAAAAGGAAGCAAAGACAAAAAAAAGGGTAGTGTTTCAGACAGCAGGTAGAGTCAAGGCAGGCAAGTTCACTATGACCATCTAATCCTTTCTTCTAACTGGAAGTGTGTTTGTTAGAGTTTTAACTTTATGCAAGACAAAGAATTGGAACAAACTACTTTATGTCTTGTAAGAAGGCTGACCTCAAAATCTTAGGCAGCTTCCCTTATGGTACATGCAAGTAGTACAAAAGGATGAAAGTCAGTTTTAGGGTAGGGTTGGGAAATTCCAATTGAAGACTAAATCTAGTTCTCCCACAATTCAGAACAGTGGGTGATCAGTTTTTTTTCAGTATTCCTTTGGAGTCTTCATTTTAGTTCTACTGCAAGAAGCATTAATCTTCTCTAGATTTCAAAATTAAAAGCATTCAGTTGCCAGTCCCAGCTTTGGGTTTAACACTATCTGGGGGTGAATATAGAAGTGTTGTCGCTGACAGAATGGTCCTAGAAGACACTTTATGTAAAAGTCATTTTACGGTAAGGTTAGACTTATTCTTCTGATCTACTGCCGAACAGTTTGACATGAAGCAAAAAAAGCACAGAGAAAATGGAAACAGGGAAAACATTCATGCTGTGTTTAAGAGGGAAACTTCAAACTGCTATCAGATAGCACTGGGACTGTATTAACTCCAAACGCAGAGGTTTTGTGCTCTAACTAGTACTGAAGATTGGTATTTTGTACCAAAGAAGTGAAAAACAGTGACATGACTTGGGCAAAGATAGATAATTCCTGAAATTCAGCAGCTGGCTGCTGCGGTGGCAGCTGAGCTTCAAGAGCAGAGAAATGCAGTTAGCATAATCAGATCGAGTCATCACTAATGAGTAACCTCACCTACAGGAGTCTGCATGGTTAGCTAAAACCAAACAGTCCCTGGACTAACATTTCACTCGGCAGCATTTATCCTGCTAGCAGCAGTCAGTGATCTTGGGTGAATTCTTTTCTTGTCACTATCATTTCTGTCTTTGCCACCCCATAACATATCTCTTTGAGAGATTGCCATATCCATTTTTTATTCACTTAAGCTTCTATTTTTGCTGAGAGGTAATATAGCACTGCCTGCCTATGCCTCATCCTGGCACAGAGCACATTTCTGCCTTTTGTAGATGTCACTTCCTAGTAAAAAACGAAACCTCATGCTCAGCTGCATCTTTGCAGAACTCTATATGTGACAAGTCAGGCTGAAGACAGTGCTCTTTGAAAAGGCAGGCAAATGGAGCAGATACGTATGCCCAACAGCGGTGTGTAATGGTATTTTCACTAGTTAATTCAGATCCTTCCTTGCATGCCTATGGAAATCCACCACTGTGCCTTGCACATACTGGCATTGTTTTCCAAGGTGCCCTGAAATCATAACAAAGGCTGGAGCAGCAAGTTTAGGTCTCTGTGATACTACAGTATTACTGCTACAATGCAACACAGACAACAGAGCAACATACTGCAAGGTTTCACTGTTTTTGATGATAAAGAACACAGATTCAGTTCCAAGGAACAATTTCTATAAAATGACTATGACAACTTTATGGTAAATATTACTTCCAAATAGTGATCACTAGGCATAACCTCTGTTTCTCACTGTAAATTGGTTTTGTTAAAGAGTTCATTCTAAACAAGGAGAAATCTCACATAGGTAGCCTATATAAAGAAAGATCAAGTCACTCTCTGGTAGATAAAGCTTGGATTAAACTCTTATGGAACTTATCTTTGCCAATGGTAGTTATTAAAAACGAGCACAAACAAATGAGTTAACTAGAAGAAGGTATGGTAGCATATAACAGGTAATTGCCAACAACATAATTTTTTTAAAAAAATTAGATTTTTCTTTGGGTGCAAAGCCTATTTCTTAAAAGAATAACAATAATAAACAATAGAAACATGGTATACATATAAAAATATTAAAAAAAATAAGTGAAGGTCATATGTACTTTCTTACATAAAAGTTTAATGTGAATGTCTGAAGTAATGACAGCCATTCTGAAAACTGACATGAAGCATCTGAAAAGAGAGTCAGCCACAAGGGCACAATGAAATAAATGTGAGCTGCCTTAAATATCTTAGTGATGATATCCACAAAGCTTATGTACTAGTTCTAGGCAGTTAGTTGCATTTGTTAATATAGGAAACACAAATTACTAGATGTTTTGGAATTTGTGAAATCAACCCCTTGAGTGAATTGTTCCAGAGACTTAGGTGTTCACAAGATAATTAATTAGTAATTACATCTTGCTTTAGTGTCATTTAGCAATTCCAACAATACTTATTAATTATACAAGTATCATGACTATTTTCTTCATAAATGAAATGACATTACAGGAAAGGACATGATAAAAATAGTTACTTTATGGATAATGGCTTATTCTTCTTAGTGGTGGAGATTAAACTCTTTTTTCAGGACTCCACTTTTCCTTTTGGGAAATCTCTACTGTAGTCACCAGTCTCTTGCCTTCCTCATCCTAAACTTAAGTGATACACATGTACAACTGGAGGCATATTTCTAACCACAAATGATTAGAGGCATTAGGGGCTCCCCTGAGACAGAACTGGTGAGTGTGAACTGTGCTGCCTGATGGAGGGAGGTTGAGATCACCAGTTAGGACACTTCAGTAAATTCTGGATTCCCTTGTAAATTTAAATCAAATAGCAAATCTCCGATTATTTTCAAGACAAAATGAAGTCCTCAAAAATTTCTTGAGAATAGTAAAATCCTTATGCCACTTAAAGTCTAACCTGAAAGGTTGTTCAGTATTTGGCTTCTCATTTTATTAATATTCTGTAATAAATATCCAAGGAACTATTTATATTTGACTAAGGTTCACTTTATTTGGAATCCTCTCTCATACCAGATCTGACCTTCACAAATTCTGTTCCATAAGGGGTGACCTTTAGATTAGCCTCCCGTGTAAAGAAGTGACTGTGTTATCCGATGCTTTTCATTCTGCAAGTTACTAAAGCAAAAATATATGAATATTTTTGAATATCTGTTATAAATACCCTATTTTGTTAATATGTTCCAAAAAAATAACATCTTTTCTAATATGTTCAAGGTCCTAAGAATATCTTTCATTGTTTATTTCTTAATCTCAAAGAATTTAAAACTTTATGTTATACACAGACTTTTTTCCTGTGTTTTCCAGAACTATGAGCACATTTGGAGTGAAAAAAAGTTTAATGAATATAAATACAACTTAAATATTTTTCTGTTCCATTAAAATTTTAATAATTTAATAGTATTTCATTATAAACATATTCAGATGCTGAAGAAACTGGAAAAAAATATACTAGTCTGAGAAATGTGCACATATTGGTTTGAGTCAAATGTTGGCAATAATAGCACAATGACACATTTAGAATGTGTTCTTTAAAAATATCAATTTAGAAATGTTACAGGTCTGAAATATGAAAAATTAACAGGCATAAGTTGGACAAAAGTGGTTCTGAGTTGATACAGGGGAAAAAAAAAATCACCCTGCAGACAATGACAAATTGGAGGTACTCATCCACACAGGACATGCAGTCTCCATCCTTTTCAAGATTTTCAAGACCCAGTTGGACTAAGCCCCAGGCAACTTTGCCTGATCCTATAGCTGACCCTCCTTTGGGCAGAAGTTTGGACAAGAGACCTCCTGAGGTCCCTTCCAGGCTGACTTACCCTTGGTCCTGTGAAAATTGTTCCTATTACCCAGTTTTGTCTACCGGTGAGAAACCATCATCAAGATTCAGTTTATACCTCAACTCAGACGAGCTCCACTCAATGATTATTTATAATTAGTTTAGGAAAATGGATGGAAACTGCATTGTGTGTGTGTGTGTATATATCTGTGAGTATGAATATGTAAGGTTTTCAGAATGTATGTGTTTGTGACTGAAATGCCATGAACTAATAGCTTCTCCACGATATTTTGAAGCTGTTATTAAAGTACTGCAACCAAAGATCAGAGAACTAGAAACATGAGGAAAAAGAACTAATTGTATTGGGTGAACCATAAAGGTTATTTTTCTGTAGTTGGACTCAGTGACCAACAGTTCACTCTGATCTTTATTTTATATACATTTTATTAATTTATGTTAAAGTCATGGACCATGACCACTATATAAACTAAAAATAAATATTATTCATTGATCCTTAAGTATATATAGATACTATGTAGCGTCCTTATTTTCTACATATGATTAAAGCGTAGGTAAATGTATCACAATGAATCCCAGAAGTTATTTTTATCTATAACACAATTTCAGTCTTACCACTGCAATATGTACATTAACTTCTCTAACCTATTTCATATACATAGTAAGTGCAAAATATATTACCATTTCTGCTCAAGAATCTTAAGATAATAAGAACAAGTTTACCACTGTAAGTGCTTATTCATCTTACGATATCTTTATACCTTGGCCACCCGAGGTCATCCATTCTAGGACAGTGTGACTCTCAGACTGCAACCTTCTGAGGAGCTAAAGTAACAGGAAGCAATCTCATTCCTTTTGTCAGACGCATCCAAAATAATTTCTATGTAATTCTGTGTTAAGCTTCATCTCTTTCATACTGTACCTTGGGTTTGATTCGTCTTTTTTTTCCCCTTTTTTCTTTGTTTTCTTTTTCTTTCTTGCTAGCTTCCCTGTCTTTTTTCCTTTGTCTCATTTCTGGTATCTTCTTTGTGTCATTATGAGCTGAACACAATATCCAAGATATTTCCCTCAAAGGAAAAAATATTCATGTGTCAACCCCTTGAAAACAGCTCACTCACAGAGAACAAGATGACAAACTTTGTGTCTCCAAGAACCAGATTTTTTGTGTATAGAAAGATTTTACCTTTTAATATAATTTTAAAGTTTCTGAGAATACCTGATACCAATGACATACCACGTGCAAAACACTAGAGCAAATGGAGTCCTTCCCAATGAGGCTTGACAGATACAAGCATTTTTACTGTTTATTTTTTTGATACATATTTTAATGTCTCCCCGATTTTTTTCCGTCTTTTGGCTCTGTAAAACTTTGTTCATTCTATTAAAGAAACCAATGGTCACTGGCAAACAATAACTTTTTGGTTCCAATAAATCATTACTGTAATTTTGCTATCATAGTTGTATAAATCAGCTTCAAATACTGCATGTGAAGACACTGATGATCCAGTGTACATATTCATTACAGATTCAGTAATACATATATTGGATTTGTATTTCTTTATTATAAATAAAAAATCCAGGTATATTAGAATTAATAAATAGAAAACTACATAATTATTGATACATTTGGTTACTTGATAATGCTAGCAATGTTTAATTTAATTAGCTTTTAGCAATCTCTAAAACATACTTTCCTACCCATAAAATACTACAGAAAGTAAATGTCTTAAATTCTGTTTGAAAACATCATTTGGGCAGCAGTACTACTAAGAACTAGATATGCTGAGAATCTCTAAAGCCTCAATCTGAATAGGTTGGGGTGTTTTTTTACTAATAGGAAATGTATCAAATATTTAGTTCTATTTAAAGATGAAAAAGTATGAACATCTCTTATCATTCTTTTTCTCTACCACCCACCCCCTGCTCTTTCATAGACTTAGCAGTTCAACCACTGTGGATATTTTTTTGCTTTTTAGAATAACCAGTTGAAACTAAATTCTTCTTCCTATTCAGCTGCTGCTATCTGATCTCCCATCACATCTTTAATTAAAAATTCCATAAGGAATGTTAAGAATCATTAATATGCTGTCTAGAATATTAAGTAAATCTATAAAGCAATTTTTTTTTTTTAAATGGAGTTTTTGTTTAATACAAATAATTGTAACTATTCCTGTATGGATAGACTGTGGCACTAAGGTTGACAAAGATGTTTAACAAATACAATAGCAGAACTGTTTTTATTGTATTTATACTGAATTATACATATAAAGTGTAGTACATCCAGCTTTTCTGAAAAAATACCAGAAAAGGGATAATTTTTTCTTAGTGTATGCATATGGAGAAGCATCAGTGCTATGGATGTTGGTGTGAAGGGAACATCTGTTTCTCATGTTGCTTTGAAAGGGTACTAAGCCTATCAGAACTCTGTATTACTTTTCAAAGCAGAATGACTTAATGAAGTTCTAGGACCATTGTATTTTTAGAGATTTTTAAATGGTGGTCCAGCAAACATGGATATTTTACAAAACACTTGTAACAGCTAGAAAGCTTCCTAGTTTTGCTGTTTCTCCTTGCTTTAAGATAAATTATAGGCAAAGAAAATAAAATGCACTAAAGACATTTTGAGTATGAGCTTTTCATGCATCAGTTGCTATAATTGCCAGAGGACTCTGTGAGATGGTAAAATGACCAGAAAAGGTAGCTAAACTAAGAGAATCTCTCTCTTAGGACATGTTTTTAACATTCTGAGAGCTCAGAAAACTCTTTTAACTGTTGAAATAGCACATCTGCCTACTCCCACATTAATGGAGAGCTTCTGCCTTGCACTTGTCAAAAAAAAATAGGTTATAAAAAAAAGTCAGCAACTTTAAAAATGCAAAATAATAATGTAATACTTCTCTAAAATTATGTCAAATCTCTGCTGCTACTTAGAGACACTTTATCATGGTCCTTTACTACATTGTTATGTGATGAAAGGGTAAATGATGATTGTTGCTCAGCGTATGAACTTTCTGCCTTGTTATGATCTTTCAGTAAGACAACCCTCTGGGCTTGTTTTAAATTCCAAAGAGAATTTCACAGACAGGTGAAATCAGCTGAAGAAAATAAATTGAAACCTACAATGTAGAGACACCTTGGGGTTTAACTTGGGTAATGAAGTGAAATGTAAAGCTGCTGCGTTCTGCTTGCAAGTGTACCTGAACTGTAAAGAAAGGTGTGATGTACATCTGAAACACGAATCTAGATAGAAATCTAGATAGAAATGCTAATGGTGACATTCAGGTCAGGCTTCTTTCTCTAACAAGTGTTCCATTAGCTTGTATAACAGATACTGAAGTCAATGTTGCAGCTTCTTAATTTATATTTCACAGACAAACATTAGCTTGACAAGGCACACCACAGAAATGTAGAAATGTGCAAATATTCTTTGAGTCATGAAGATTTAGAATTATTTTCTATAGATGGGGACATAAGACTTTGAACTTTTTACATTCATTAAGAAATAATAATGATTAAAAAAATGTGAAGCAAGGTGAGGTGTGGTGAAGTGAACACATTTCTTTAGCCTGATTTTTGGTTTAGGTTTTCAAGTAACATCTAAAATCTGTCCAAATACAGCAAAATATGTAGATTCAGTATATGTTTTTACCTATGTGACTTGCTCCTGTAAACATTTCAGAGGAATTTAGCACTTATTTCACCCAAGTTTATCACAGATGTGTACCAGTGACCATCTGTCTACTAACGTGTGGTGGTTTAGTCCCTGCCGGGGTCTGAGACCACGTGGCCGCTGCCCCTCCCCCACAAAGGGAGTGAAATACAAAGCTCCGGGGCTGAGATAAGGAAAGGTTTAATACAACAGTGCAATAGCAACACAACAAACAACAACAATAACAATAACAGTAATAACAATGAACAGAGCAAGATATCTACCGATACATCAGTGAGAGCAGAGAAATCGCATAACACACGTGATAACTGACTGTCCTGCGGTGCTGTGCTTGGCCGCCAGGAGGTGACATCAGCATGGCATGGAATAACCCGGCCAGAGCTTCCCCCCCACTGCTGGGGAAACTTAACCCTATCCTAGCTAAACCAGGACATAAGGAATGAAAGAATGTGAACTATTATTTTGATAAATGGAGTAAAGAAGAAACTGAAACAATTTCTGCATGTCTGGATACATTTTGAACCTAACAGAATATTTAGGAATATTTTTTATTATAGATGTATGGACTAGTTCATATATAATGTGTGAAATGAAGAAATCAAAAACTGCTTTGACTCTAACCCAATCTGGTTTCAATTCATTCATTAGAATTATGTTAGTAGTGACAATAGCAACTAGTAAAGAATAGCACAACATTTCAACACCATCTATAATTTGTGCAGCAAAGTACTGAATTATGAAGCACAGTATAGACAGTGTACAAACCCACTGTTTTTATCATGGTGTGGCGGGTGCATCCGCCCAATGAAAGCAGAGCTTCTTGGCTGCTGAAGTGCAGTAGCTCCTGGCTGCCTTTGTTCTCAGGGCTTCGCGGTAATTGGGGCCTTTGGCCAATGGGAGCCGCTATTGACTACAGGTCAGATTCGGCCTGGGTATAAATGGAGTCCCCTGGGGGAGCCATTTTGAGCTCGTCCCCTGGAGCTGCACGCTGCAGTCAGGACTCTCCCCTTGGGTTCGGGACGCCGCCCAGGGAAACACCTCGAGGTGCCTTGGGTTGGGACACTGCCCTGAGCAGGTCCTCGAGGTTGAGAGCCCTCACTTGTCAGGTGAGTGATAGAGCGTTTTGGGTTGTCGTCAAACCCTAGGGAGTGAAGTTTTGTTTACGTTTGGGGTTGTCATTAAACCCCTGGGGTGTGAGGCTTTGTTTTACGTTTCGGGTTCCCGTTAAACCCCAGGAAGTGAAGTTTGCATTTGGGGTTGTCGTTAAACCCCTGGGGAGTGGGGCTTTGTAAAGTGTTTTGGGTTGTTGTTAAACCCCAGAAAGTTATTCTGTTCTCCTCTTGCGGACATTGGGATCTTTAATCTACAGAGAGCTGACTGGTGGTTTTATGAAAAAAATAAATCTATTTATTTTTTTAAATTGGTGGTGGGTTGCTCATTTGGAAGCCTCTGTAACACATGGGAAGCAGCCTCAGTTAGAGCTGAGAAGGAAAAAAGTAAATTTATTTCATGGAAGGTTTTGATATTTTAAAAGTTGGTTTCATTCCCATACAAACCAAATATTATCATTTTGAAATTCTTCATGAAAGGTAAGTCCATATTTGCTATGTGGATGCCATCTGGATATCTGACTCAATAGCAATAACTTTAGAAGCCTGGGATCTTTGATCCTGGCTGTGTGTTTTAAAACCTAGACTTTCTAGGCACAGACTAAGGAAATCAGTTTGCAGACAACTCTAAACACTGCCTCATATTCATGCAAATTTTATTGAAACAGAACAAACTTTGACAAATGTTTGAATTTTGGCAGTGTAGGTCCAGAGCTATTCATAAAACAAGCGATTGCTACTGACCGAGACTGTATTCTATCAGAGTATACTGAGAAAATGTGTGATGTTCTGCAAGGCAGAGTCACTAGTCTGTGACAGCATTACCTTTATCATTTACCTTTATATTTAAAAAAAGCCTCAAGTGTATTCAGCTCTGTATGCAATTCAAGGTCTAGTGCCAAATTTGAAAGCAAAACAAGGCTGCACAACTTCCATTCATTGCATCCTTGGGATATCAGGTAAGTCAAACTAAAAGAACACAGGAGTATGAATGTTCTGGTTCTCATAACCTAAAACATTCAGAACTTGCTTATTCTTAAAAGTGTGGGGTGCTTAAGCTTTCTAAGAAGGGAATTTACTAATAATTCTAATAAACTTACGGTTTTCATGTGTAAGAGGAGATTGTAAGTATTGACAAAATACTTACATTTTTGTCATGTGCTACATTTTATTGTGTACTACCTAAAAAAGCAGGATTTACTTATTGACATACACATAAAACATAGCTTTGAAAATGGCAAAGAGTATTTTTCCCACCAATGAAGTCCAAAGGAAATATCTCCAAAAGGAAAAATAAACCTAATAATTTCATATAGCTTTTTTTTTACATTATTTATTCTTCTTGTCCCAATGAGGGAATCCCCATGCAAGGCCTTGGAGGCTAAGATATAGTTCTGCTTCCCTGAGTGTAAAAAATGTTTTGACTGTGAAAATAAATAACACTCCAGAGAAAGAATGATGGAAGATCAAACTGTTAGGAGGGTTTTTTCTTTGTTCAGTATTTTATTTAACAATTCTTCCTCTTGGCAAAAGTTTTGCATGTGTGTGCATTGGGGGTATATCAGCAAATAAATATTCTGAACACTAGCTTCATAAATAGATACTGATTCCCTCTTTAAAGTATAGTGTTGCCAACCACATTTACTGTACGGTCCAACATGTATAGTTTCTTGCCAATACTTAATGCCATCTTAATGTGTGAATAGGTACTGCTGCCTTTTTGACTGTGTTATTTTCTCTTTTTCTCTGATGTAGACAAGTGAATGTCATAACAGTTTTGAAAGTTGAACAACAATAAAATCAACCCCATGTTTCTTTTCACTATGACACCCAGTTCAGGAGAAATGGATTCTTGTTTTGAAATGTCAATGTTTTACTAACAGCATCTGCGCAGACACAGTAAAAAACTGTATCACAAGTGATCCAATGATGATATTGGTCTAAGTTAAGAAATCTCACTACACTGCATATGGTTGGTGGCTTGATTGAAGATTTTTTTTTTTTTTCTGTTTTTTATTGTAAAACTCTGTTTAACAGAATTAATTGATGGTGGTCTTGGTTGAGTATAATTAATCCATCAATCTGTAAACCACAGTTTTTGTCTTTGACAGATGTTTTTATCACCATGATCTTTTACAGGAGAAGGTATGATCAGCTATGACTTACTGTGCTGAAAACTGGTGATGTAAGATACAGAGCTATGTATCAAACCAACTGTCTCTGTTCCACCTGTGGGACCTACTACAATCATTTTAGGTACCAATTTAAATATATCTGGGTTTCAGGCTTTTGTGCTCTGAAGTTTTGCTTGTACTATTCATTTAAATGGCATTCACCCTACTAGTTTGTGGTATTTTCAGCCTCAGATGTGAAACTGACTTGATCAATTTATTTTTCATTCTCTATTCGCCATGACATCTGGCTACCTAAAAAGGAAAGGATTATAATCTTACAGTAAGAGTTATACCTTATTGCCTAGAACAGTGAAATATCTAAGCCTAAACTTGAGACAGAAATATAAAATAATATTTCTAAAAGACCAGCAAGTTACATATAAAGCAAATACTTGTACTATAGATTCAGAAAAATCAGATTCAAAGCTGTGCAAATTGGAATGTGAAAAATTAGGAAAATTTTCTTTCCATAAGGGTGGTCAATAGTTGAAACAGGTTGTGGAATCTCCATCTTTGAGATGATAAAGGTTCAACTGGATATTGCCCTGAAAAACTTGATTTGATGAGGCATGCTTTGAGCGGGGGGTTGTGCTAGATGATCTCTGGAGGTCCCTTCCAACCTAAATTATTCTTGATTCTGTTATTCTATAATGCAAAAAGCATTTATTATCATAAACAGACTAGAAATAAGTAATCTATGCAAACAAGAAAAACGTCTGATCAATTGGCAGAGAATAACTAAATATAGGAATACAGTATTGTTGTTAAAAAATAAAGATAATAATTTTATTCCTGTGTATTACATGTCATCAGCACTTTATGAGAGTCAATCCCCAAAAACATCTTGTGAAAAAATAAAAAATATCAACATTTTTCTTCCAAACTGTATTTTCCCACTACCAAACTCAGACATTATAAACCTCTTATCTTCCTTTTAGTTTGAGCTTTAAGAGTAGTCAGACTCTCTATAGAGCTGTAAGGAATCAAAAATTTGTTTTTCAATAACAGTTTAAAACTTTCATATACCCAGCCATTGGTAGGAGCTCTTTTTGATTGCCTTGAGTTCCTCCACCCTCATGTAACACTCATTTCTCTTTCTGCAACTTGTGACCATTGCTTCTTCTTTTCTGCTGCACACTCCCAAGAATAGTCTATATCTTCTTTATAATACCCTTCTTTTGAGTAGTGGAAAACTACAGTGAGGTTCTCCTAAAGGTTTGTCATCTGCTGGCTAAACAAGTACTGCTCCCTTAGCCTTTCCTCATAATCTGTGTGCTTCAGCTCTTATACATGGCCCTCTGATGGACTCTTTCCAGTGAGGGGCCAAAAACTGAGCATAGTGTGTCAGATATGGTTGCATATATGCCAGGTAGAGGTGAATAATAATTTCCGTACAGCTGGCTATGGGTTTACTCATACAGCTCAGTATGCAGTTACCTACCATTCGTCTCCACAACCTCACACTGCTCACTCAGGTTCAACCTGTCCACTGAGACCTGTATCTTTTTCTGCAGAGCTGCTATCTAGCTCATGGATGTCCAGCTTCCATTGCTTCTTCATATCATTCTGAGGCACATGCAATATTTTACTCTTGTCCATGTTGGTCTTCATGAGGCTCCTGTTGGCCTGTTCCTCCAGCTTTTTGGTTTTATCCTTTATTATCACACTTTTGAGAATCCTAATAACATGTTCAACAACAAAAAAGTCCATTTTACATTAGTTTCCAAAACTCAATCAAAGGTTTACTGTGAAGCTGGAAAAAGACATTTTCCTGTAACTTTAAGTTGTTTGTAACTTTGAGGTGTTTGTTTCCTTCAAGAATAGTGTTTTGTTTTTAAAACAATGTGTGTTTAGTTTAGGACATCAAAACAATGTAACATTGTAATATTTTCTGATTTTCCTACCAAATAATGGCAGATTTACAGCATTCAGGTGTTTGGAATGTTCATTAATTCCCATGGAGAGGGAATATATGCCTCCGTGTTGATGCTAATCAAAAGTATACATAAGAATTTCAGTTAATCATGTTATAACATCATTCCACAAATTATCAATTCTGTGTCTGTTATTAATATCTAAAAATGTATGCTGAAGGTGAAGAGAAAGCTTTCCTACACAGCCTTGAGTATAATAGTGAGCTTTTCCCATTATTCCTGAAATCTTTCTTTTGAAGAGGTTTTGAAGAATTTTAAGATGTATACTTCTAGACCCATTGCTGCTTACATTTAAGTCTATTAATGATTCTCTTTAACCCTCATTAACTGAAAACAAAGTCATGTTTGGGAAGCTTGAGAAATAATGAAAAGAAGATTACTGATACTATAAAAGTGTTGAGTATTTTCAAGGGCAACAGTAGTTAAAAAATTTTGCTCAGTTAAGTTAGGAGATGTTTTCCTAAATGTACAAGTTCAGCTTTGACTTTGGAAAATTTACTCATATCACGAGAAATTTCTTCATTTATAAACATTACTTTAGTATTGCTGTAGAAATCAGAACGTAGATTTATAGTTTATGAACAAAGAATCTCAGAGTAGGGAAAATTGTATGAAGAGAGACAGACTGGATCACTAGCTTACCCACATTGTGAGAAAAAGGAAGAAAAAGCCTGGAGTTATACTGGTACTCTGGTAAGGTAATGACCAGATATTTAATTAAAACACAGGTCTCTTTTCCACACAAGTAATTTCTGTTATTTATATCCTCCTCTACTGAAAGGATAAAGTGACCAGAGCTGATATGGGTATAGAAAGCTAAAGCCATCTTTAGGTAGGTAGGCTGCCTTCTCAAGGTGCTCTACCTATGATTAGAGGTTATAGCAGCTTTGAAACTGCTGTTTTATAAAGAAATACCTTCTGCAAGCTGGCAGATGTGTCCATGGGCTTTTTCAGGAACCCCAAGTAGTTTAATTTCACAGTTTTGGTAAACAGGAGGAAATGCAATATTGGCTAAAGTGAAGACTCATTCCATTCACTCCTATGAAGTCATTGAGTTTATCCAAGTTTACTGCTGCTTAATTCACAAGGCTCTAGCCCTTTGTTTATTGTGAAATAAATAGCAGGTTATGTTTTTTTACATGTGCTTTTTGTTACAGGGCTCTTAGGCACACTTTACTGCTGAAAAAGAAATATATAAATGTATATGTATAAATAAATATAAGAAAAAATATATATAATTTACTCAGTTTAGTCTATATAAATGATTTGTTTGCTTAATGTATTGGAAATAATTTGATGTATTATAGTTGCTGTTGTCATCACCACATTATTACAATAAACAAGATCTATATCTCATTTAGTCGTTTGGGATAAAAATTTAAATAAATGCAGATGTTTGCCTCTATTTTAATGTTATTTTTACAAGTTGTCTGCTAATAAATACACAGTTGCGTTATGCCATGAGAAACAAAGACTTCAGAAGAAAGGTTTTTTGATTAATCAAAGTCTCATTCTCATTTAAACTATTATTTTCAGAGCAATATCATTCATACTTTGAGTAACATACAGCATATAAGATAAAAAATATCATTCATGCAAAATGAGTAAAAAATTATCATAAAAAAACCCTTCTAACCTCAGAACAATATAACAGAACTTTTGCACAATCATTCTCATGCATTGATGTCAGAAAATCTAAAGTAGGTCAGGAAAGTTTTCCTACCTTGCTTTCTACAAGCAATATGACAGAATTTTCTTTCTTTCCTGCTAAGAATCGAAGACTCATTTCCATATTAGAAGTATGGAGACGTGGAGATTTCTCTCATAGTCTTGAATAGTCTATTGACCTAACACTTGTTAACTCAGGAAGATCAGAGAGCATCTTTTGTGTGCACAACAGATATTTTAGATTAAAATAACTTTCAAGGCTACTAGAAAGTGGACTATATAAAGTCTATAATTCACCTGCTACTGTTCTTCACCCTGTTGCAAGAAGGGGTTTAACTCTTTGTTTTCTTCCTTTCAGTGTGTGCCTTCTGGCCATCTTATGCATTATTTCAACCCTGCTCCAAGTTAGAATTTTTAATTTCTGCATGTCTTTTCTGTGTAGTCATCAACAGAATAAAGTGCTAAGAAATATTTTAATGTTTTCATACCTTATGAGAGGTCAGTGTGGTGATACCTCCCTTCTCTGTGGGACACTAAGAATCAGGGAAAGAAATGCCTTTCACAACTGGTGTCAACAGAACTTCTCCCACCAACAAGCAAGATGGGTTTGGAAGCCCATGTCCAAATTTTTTATCTCTTTATCATTTGTCAGAAAGTAACTTTAAGTGACAGTCAAGCAAGCAGGTTGTTCTTACCCATATATTTTTTCAAGAAGGCAACTGTTAGTGGATTCTGGAAAGTCCAGAAAGTTAGAAATTCTGGAATATATTTGGACTTTATTCTGATCTTGTAGTCAGGACGACCTCTTTCACAGCAAAATCTCTGATACAATTTTCTTCCCTATTTTCAAAATCACAAAGTACACCCAGTAGACACTACATCCAAATTTCTGAGTTTCCATATTTGGAAACAAGCAGGAAAAGAAAAAAAAAAAAAAAAAAAAAAAAGTTAATGTGTTTCCTGAAGAATCAGAAAGCATTTTGTTAATCTCTGATATGTCTGCCTTTTATTTTTAAAGATGCAAAAAGAAGGGACTTATTCTGAGGCTATTGCTGAAGCATATTTTTAAATTTATTTTCTGTTTTTGCCATGCATATTTTTCCCTACAGAAAGAAGCAATATTAGCAATATTTAGGTTCACTCAGCTGTTTTCTTGGTGGAAAACTTTAGCATATGTCTTCTTACAGTACATGAATTTACACTTTTTACTAACTTACCAGATGAATGGAATTCCTATATTTAAAGGGATGTCAGAAGCTTGTAGAGGTGCAGAGCTGTTCAGTTTTAAGCTCACATACAGCAAGTCCCACAATTAACTTTTACTATTTCTCACTTATATTGGGTGCAGGTGCCCAGGTGCGGGCAGCAGTGAGGGCTCTGCCGGGTGGGCCCCTGCGGGGAGCGGCCGGGGCTGCCCCGCGCCGGACACAGCCGGTTCCAGGCGGCTCCAACGGCCCCAGCGCAGGGCACAGCTGAGCCCCTCAGCCCCGGGCGGGCGCCTCGGGGAAAGCCTGGGTAAGGAAGGGCAAAGCGCTGCCCGGCAGCCAGGGCTGAGGGAAATTAATTTTCCCCAAGTTGAGACTGTTTTGCCCATGATGGTAATTGGTAAGGGATCTCCCTTTGTCTCAATGCACAAACTTTTCCATCTTATTTTCTTCCCTGTCCTGTTGAGGAGGGGGAGTAAGAGAGCAGCTGGGTGACCACCCTGGCAGCCAGCCAAGGTCAACCCAGCTCATCACTTCTCTCTGAGCAATATTCATTAATTTTATGTAATCATTTTGAGACTACTTGAACACCAGAGTACATGCTATCACTTGTCACTTTATTTGTTCAAATCATAGCTGCTGCTTTGTTCAGGAACCACTGCAAGTTTTCAGCACTTAAGCAAGAATGAAAAATGACTTTAGGCTCTCAAAGTAGTCATCCATAAAAAGAGTAACATGCAACCATGATCACCTATTAAAAGGTAACTCTTAGTGGATTTTTCTCTGTGGCAGTGCAGTTTTCAAAAGATATATTCAGATGTGTTCAGCATAACATGCTTTTTCTTTTCCTACTATTCTGCACCTCATTAAGGACCAGCTTTCATTCTGGATAACAGCTAAAGTATTGATGACAAACAATCCACAGCTTCCTAAGTAAATGATTGCCTGTGGGTGTGTATCTGAATTAATCTGTCAGGAAGAGGAAATGTAAGAAAGGGAAGCTCTGAAATGTTAAAAGAAATTTTTGACCAACTGTAAAACCTGTGGTATTCTACTTTTCTAAGCCATGACATAAAGGCTTAGCACAGGCAAAAAGATCCAAAGGTGACTCAGAGCACCCAGACATGAAGTTAATTCATGTAAACGCTACTGCTTAATTAAAATCCACTAGCAAAGAACAAAAGGGAGTAGCATCACGCAAGTCTATTTTCTATGTGTTACAGCTTCCTTGACAGAAAATTTTGCATTATAATTTTGTCACATTACAATTTCTTGGGATGACAACTCTGATTCACCAGTTCCCAAACTCTACTTTTATTTGTTCACAACAAATATTTGCATGAAACTTTGTCAGTAGGCCTTGCAACCTCTGCAACAAGTGGTAAACTTCATAACATACATGGACAAACTTTACAACATATGCTGACTAGCAGCAGATCTTATAACATGTCCCGACAAACAGCAGACATGTCTCAACGAGCCATAAACATGCCCCAGCAAGCCTTGCTTTAAATGCAGGGATACAGGGATACAGAATGAGAGAAAAAAGGAGAGAAAGAGAGGAAAAGAGAGTGAGAGAGGCAGGGAGTGAGAAAGACAAAAAAGAAAGATTTCACCACTCCTGGTTCCATTATTGGTCCAGTTCCAGAGGGGCACAGACACCCAGGGCTTTGACTCATGGCCTTTTATACTTCCCTGCCCCTCCTCTGGGCGGGTACTTGGACTCATAATGCTAGTTAGATGTCACACACAGTCTATGCTTCTTGAATTCTCCTTGCTCTGGTGTATGCGTACCTTTAGATTCTTCTGGAAATGAGTCGGTGGGCTTGGGGGTTGTTGGGGAGTTCCCCCCTCCTCCCTGCAGGTCTGACCATTGTCTGGCCTTTCTTCTTGACACATATGTTGTGAAAACAGCTTCTCTACTGGCTCTTCACGGAGTTGCTCAAGATAGGGAAGTTCAGCCTCAGGAAAGTGTGGTGCCACCTCTGTGGGATCCCCTCCTCTCACCTCATCTTCCTGCCTTTTCCTGCACAACCCTGACATGACTACAGAGATTGTCTCTTTTACCAAAGCTCTTTATTAGATGTTTGGACATTACAGTTTCATTGGACCATCACAGATTTCTTTTATGGTTCCTGATTCACAAAACTCAACAGTGCAGAAGTATGTGAAGTTATTAACAGTTACAAGCCTTGTTTTTTCAGAGCAAAGACTCATGTTTTGTTAGCCTATAATAAGTTATTTAATCAAACCTATAGCCTTATTATTTCATTGTTATATCAGTCTTAGGACATCTATTTATCTTCTGCCACATCCTCTTTCTGTTTGTCTGGATTTTTAACAGTAAATAGTTTGCATTTGCAATACGAAGCCTGCATGCTAACTGTATTTTAGAAAGCTTTTATCTAATCTTGAAATATTAATCAATTCCAAGGGTAGACCACATGAGTAGAGGGGCAGTAAGCCTGAGATTTCCTTCCACTCCACAGAAGTGGACAGTTCTATGTCTCAGCAAGTTAAGTGCAGGTAAGAGCACTGGAGAAATAAATTCTAGACGAGTTCAACACAAGGGCAAAGATGGCTAGGAGGCATTATGGGCACAGGAGTGAATTATCCCAAAAGGGATTTATGCAGTGTTTCCAGCCTCTGAGTTCAGTGAGTACCTCTATTTTTTTCTCCATGCTCACCCTTCTCTTTTCATTATTGATCCTTGAAATCTTTTTCTCATGCAGATCTCTGTGATCAGCAGCAGAAGGGTGTAGAGACAGAAAAGAGTAGGAAGTGACTGCTGAGTCAAACAGAAGCACAGGGTACTGGCTACCAGTGGCTCAGTGATCAGCTACCACTCTAAACACTCATTCTTGTGAATGATGCTTAGCTGCCTTCAGCCTTCCCTATCACCCTTCTCAAGCAACTTCAAGGCAGAATGCATTTCAAGACAACTTTAACTCTGTGTGGATTTTTAAGCATCTGGAACTTTTCTCATCTTTAAGCAAAATTACCTCATAAAAGAACTAGTGCTCTGCTATGATAAACTAAATCAGCCAGGTCTAATTCACATAATTTTCATGTAATATTCTCCGAATTTGTAATAACAGCATAAGAACAGGCATACAGGGACAGAATAAAGGTACATGTTGCTCAGTATCCTGTGGAGTACTATCCTACCAGTGGAGAAAAAATCACTGCCTGAGGAAGTATAAAAAAAAGGGCAATCATAAAAGGATGGCACCCCACCTCCTCCTTGGTACTCCAAATTTCAGCCATTTTCAGCTCAGGGGACTTTCTGAGCAGAATATAGTTCCATATATGTCATTGCTTCTACAGATCTTTCTTCCATTTACTTGACCTGTCTCTGCTTGAATCCTAATGGGCCATGAACCGGTGTCTACTTGATTATTAAAAAAATATTTTGGCTTATTATTTTCTTCTGTGTGCACACAGACTTCAGCAGCATTATAAATGCATCTTGTCTCTCTTAGCAGAACTCGAAGTGAAAATGCTCTTGTTTTCAAGTATGTAGCATTGGGAATGTGACACTCATACAAAGACAAATTTTAAGACCACGTGCTGTTGAAATGCTGATACATCTGCACCTATTTTGTAGAGTTAGGTTAATATCTGTAAGGAACTGTTCCTATGGACTTTCAAACAGAAGTCTAAACAGTATGGACAATTGCAAAACTACATCCTGATTAGCTGTGGTCAGAAAATATATAATGTTTCTCTCTTACTTAGTCAAAAATTCAGAAGCATGGAAAATATTTATTGACTTAAGATGTATTCTACATAAAGGAGTCTTCATAAGAATTAAATGTAGAAATATTGTAAATCTACTTTTTTCCTATGGTCCCTACTTAAACATTCACTACTGGACAGAATGTAGCAAATGAGCCTGAACATATTAACATTTTCTGATACTGTTTCAACTATCTTCATTACCTGGGAAAGCTTTTAGCAGGAGTCAGGGCACGATGATCCCTTTAAACCTGAATTCTTCTATAATTCTTTATACCAAAGTAGAAAAAAACCAACCAACCAACCAACCAAAAAAAACTAAAACCCAACCAATTTAGGAAGAGGTCTAAAAATTCTGATAACTGTTAAGACACTATCTCATATTCTAAACTGCCTGACTTTATTCAGACTAGCTAGTCTTCCCATTAGGTTATAAAATCGAATATGTAGACATTGTAGAAGAAAAGCTTTATTTTTATTTCCTTATTACTCTAATAAGACATATAATTGTAGTGTAAGCAGGGCACAGAGTGTTGAACTGAATTAATCAAGTGTTCAAAATTAGAGTCCATAAACAGAATGCCAGGCAGTGCTTCAAACAATGCTTCAAGTTGAATTTCTCAGAAGACAAGAGCATGCAGATGTCAGTGGAACTTCTAATAGACGATGTGAATTTCTAGTTTAGGAACTTTTTAGAATACAGGTTTATTTATTTTCTTCTTCATAGAAGATAAAAGATTTGAAATTTTAAATAGTTGATTACATGGAAAAGCCACAATAAAATAAAGAAAGAAAGAGAGAAAAGTGAACTGATGTAAAATGCAAAAAACTAAGATAGATTTATCAACTGTATTTGCACCTTTATTTGCAGATTTCTCCTGGCTTGTGAAAACATACTCCATATAACAATGAACAACTAACTTTGATGAATACTGCAGTTATTCAGCATCACTTTTTATTAAAATATCTGTGTAGTTGTTACAGGACATTATGTTGATCCTCCAAACTGAGTATTTTGGAAAAGAATAATGGATTAATAATCAGTAAAAGCGCATACTAACTAAAAGGTAGAAAAGTATGTGCAGTACACATTCTTAGTATTCCAGACTTGTATTTGGTGAATACTATAAGTTGTCCAAATATTATTTGTTAGAATGAAACTGATGTAGCTCTGTTATGTGTCACTGGTCTCCAAGCTAAACCTTTTCTTCAAAGGATTATAATCAATTTAAATAGTGTACAAACTTCATGTTTGCTGTTGATGAAGGTGTGAATTGCATGTGTAGAAAATGCTGTTCTTAAACACTGTTACTTCATTCAGTTACCAGCTGAATTAATTAGCCTGTTCTTCCTTTTCACCTATTTCCTTACTGCTTTTGTATTACTGCTTCTGAAATAATGGGTGCTTATGTAAGAAACACAGGTCTCTGATCCTTGCTGGAGATTTGTTTCTTTAAAACCCCTTCTCTGCCATTTACAGTTTTCTTCAGCTTTAGTTTACCTCAAAACCTCAACTTCATTTAGTAGGGTTAATTTATACAATTGATTGGGTTACTACGATATATCTCCAGAGTCTGTTAAGAGTTTTGCTCCTTTATTCACTTATTTACTGCAGTTAACCTCACTGTGAGTGATAGATTTTTGTATGTTACTTGTTGAATACAGAAAAACAGCTATTTATGCAAGTTTTCACACAGATTTGTTGATTTAACTTGATTGCCACCTGAATGACTATGGCTTCGGGGCTCTCTTCCCCTTGACTACTTTGCTGTTCCTGTGTAAGTCAAAAAATCACTCAAGGAATTTTTTATGGTATTTACTTACATTAATCTGAATGTAATAAATAAACAACATGTATTTTTTTATAGTGTTAATCACAGATAAATAGCATAAAAAACCCTGGAGTAAGTCTTGAATCTTGTTATAGTATGTAAGTTTCTTCTTTTCCATAGTATCTGTAGGGAAAGATGGGAGGAATATTGGAGATTTGTGATTCAGAATGAATGAAACTTTAGGAAGGGGATGAATAACCAAACAAAATTTACAAACAAAAAAGGAATATCTCTGAGCCCATTTACTTTTTTCAAAAAATGCTTTTGACAGGTAAAAGACATTAGCAGTAATGCAGCATTCTGAAGCTAGGAGTCCTGGAAGCGTTACTGTAAAAGTGATTGTAATACTTTCATTAAAAAAATAAAATAAAATAACTGCAAAAGTAAATAAGCGCTGATTGTTCTACGATATTTACCTTGTAAATTTCTGTCATTATGAGCCCAGTATGTAATTCTCTTATTTGACTTATACTATACTCATTCCAAGCAGCTTTCATTCAAATTACATTTGATGGATTTTTATAAAGAGATTTCACATTGCTTTTTTATTAGTTATTAGAACTTACAAAACAGTTTTTCCTAGTGCAGCTGATCTGTAGCTTAGAGCAGCAAGTTCTTGTAATTTCTTATACAACATTTTATGAAAGTGAGTCAACTATATCTAACAGAGATGGCACCTACTGTCATATTTCACTTTCCAGCTATCCTAACACAAAAAAAGTACATATGAGCTGTGAAAAACCAAACCAAAACTACTACTGAAAAAAGATTAAAACTTTTATTTTTTTTTACATAAAATTTAATGAAACAAGCCTACAACTCTTAAAAGAACCAAGGGAAGTTGTGCTATTGCTTGTGCAATATAAGATTTCAAGAATACTCTTACTGCTAAATTCAGTCATAAAAATACATTACATCTTACACCCACCTTGAATGGTAAAGCAGTGTGGTGTAAACTCACAGCTTTTCTTATTCTACACAAGACTTTCTGACTGTTGTGGTTTCAGCCCCAGTGCTGAGGAGGGAAGCAAAAGACCCAGGAACCTGAGATAAGGACAAGGAGGGATGACCTCATCCATTACTGGCACAGGCATAAGAGAGGCTTGTTAGGGGGAGAAAAAAAAGAACATAATTTTGATACAGGCAGTAACACCACCACCACTTAACAGACAGAGTAGGACTGTGAGAAGCATTACCACATCTTGAAAACACTTTCCCACATCTCTCCCTTTTTCCCAGTCTCAGCTTTGCTCCCAATATCTCTACCTTCTCCCCACAGCAGCACAGGTGCCAGGGAATGGGGTTGCAGTCAGTCCTGCCGCTTCTTTCACCTTGCAGGAGGGATCTCCTGGCATTCCTCCCCTGTCCCAGTGCTGTCCCCCTCTCACAGCAGACAGTCCTCCACAAACCAGCTCCAACATGAGTCACTCCCATGGGTGTGTGGGTCACCCCCGTGTGTTGCAATGCTCTCACTGCCGAACTACAACAGTGGGGCTTCTTCCCATGGGGTCCCGCCTTCTTCGGGCACAAACATCTGGGTTGGTGTGGGGCCCCCCACAGGCCACAAGTCGATATCTGCTCCACCATAGACCTCCATAGTGGCAGCGGGAGGTGGCCCTGCCATCTCACCACAGGATAGAGGGAAGTCACTGCTCCAGCATACCTCTCCCCCTTCTCCTTTCTTCTATTGACCTCGGTGTTTGCACAGATGTTCTCCTTGCAACTTCTCCTCACAACTCCTTCTCCTCCCAGGTTCCCCTGCTTAAATACATTATCGCAGAGGTGCAGTTAATTGCCCTGGCTTTGGTGAAAAGGTGGGTTCCACTTGGAGCTGGGAGAATGTCAAGAAGCTTCTCACAAGGGGCCACCACTGTAGCCCCCTCCTTTGCTACCAAAAAACCCAGCCACTCACTCAAACCAGGACACTGACTAAATGCCGTGTCATGGCCCTGAGAGCACTGTTAGCCCTGTCTGTCCCTGTCCAGCCCTCTGGGGCTCCCCCTACCCAGACCAGGAACCCACCTGTGGCTGCTGGGGGCTATCAGCCTCTGCCCCGGCTACGCCCCAGCAGGACCAGTAGCTGGCTCCCATGGCCCTGCCCTGCTGAGCCCTGCTGAGCTGGGACCACTTGCAGGTCCACATCCTAGCCTGGCCTTGGCACATTCCCACCCCCAGGAGGTGCCCGATGCCTGGGGCTGGGGCTGTCCCTATGCTGATTGATGGAGGGCGGGTGGCAGGAGAGGCCCTGTCTCTCAGGTCCTGCCCTGACCTAAATGCTTCTGACACCTGGCCCCCACAGTACCCTGACATACAGTTCTGCCTCAAATTTGTGTTTTCTGGTTTGAACTCACAATTAGACACAACTTATTGTATTTATTCTCAGAGAAGAGTGTCATGAGACAGTTGTTTCAGGGTGTGCAAGACTGAATCTCTGTGTTACCTTCTGAACTGATCCCTACAGTTGTTGTCTTTGAAGAACTCCAGATGAAAGAAACAGTAGGTTGCTCTAATGTGAACTGCAGGACTGGATCAATGAGTTGCTTGGGAAAAAAAGGAAAAAAATTAAAAGTACTTAAGCATATAATTTTGTTAGGTCCAAGAACAGTCAAATGTAAACATAATTGATAATTTAATAAAAGAATTTTTTTTATCATTGACAAATTTATTTAGTGGGCTGACAAAATATATTAGTGTCATAAGATTCTTTTAACAAGTTTAAATCACTTGGGAAACCGTGTGACGACCCACTGTGTTTTGAGGACATATTTCCAGCTTCCGCAAATGTAAATGGAAATTATGTCAGTCTTCCTTACAAAATTCTATGAAATACATAGGGTAGACATCAGAGACTGTTTTTCCAAAGGCAAAGAAATTACAAGAATGGGAAGAATGTTGAAAGCCAGGAGCAGGGTGTACAGTTCCTTGAAATTGACCAAATTATTTGATATTTATGTCTGAGGTACCACGAAAAAGCATTCTAATCATCTGTTAATGGTGCTACCTATTTTTAAGCTTAGCTGCCACCCATGGAAACACTGACTACATTTATTCCCAAGCTTATAAGGAAAAGTCTTACATGAGTCACCCCTTTAGATCAGTGTGAAAAGAATCCTTTGAACATAAATTCTAACTTGCTGCACCCAAATGAAAGTCATGTAATTCCAGTACAATTCATCATTTAAACTTAATTTAGGGGAAAAAAAAAACCAAAACCCACCCAAATCCTTAATGTTGAAGTAGTCTATTTTTCCATCTGCATTGAAACATCTGTGAAGAAATTTTTTAAAATCTTGTATCTTCATTAGTATGTGAACTTTGACTGGCTCATCACTTAAAATATGATTCCTGGAATCGCAATCCAGATGCCTTGAATGTGGAGAGTTAGTATGAAGTATATAAGTCATGCTTACAGAAACATGTAAAAATAAAAATTAAAAAAGTGCCTTCTTAACAAGCACAGCTCAAGACAACATGAACTTTACTTTCTTTAAGATTTCTACATATTGGTCCTCCTTGTTAAGCATAAAATTTCATTCAGATCACTAATTTTACTTCTTCTTTTTTTGTACTTTGATATAATTAAAAAGGAAGAGAAATCCTTCCTGCTTTAAAAGTTAGGGTTTTTTTTTTTTTTTCATTACAGTTATCCTGGCAACTGGTATTAATATTTTACTCATTATATAATAACTTATAATGAATATTAGCGGTTGGGGATATTTTGATGAAAGACTTGCTTAGAAGATCTAGATTCATCAAAATTTATGAGTATGACAAATCAGGGAACTAGGTTTTTTTGTGAGAAAAGACTGAGATTGAGAATGTGATTCTGTTCAAACTATGTGGGAGGAAGTGATTCAAGACAGTGTAAGATCTATCAGTCTCAAAATATTCAAGGCCTTACTCTTTAGAGCATTTCCTGCTTATGAAAACCATGGTTCAGGTGTCTACCAGTTGGAACTGAGGACTGAAATAGAAAAAATAAAAATCAAATTTATTGGCAGTGTGTAAACCAATACAAAAAACCTTTCTGGTCCTGCACAGATGAAAAAAAAAAAAAAAGAAAATCTATGTTTCCATTGTTACAGGATCAAAATAAGTGAACCTTGACTATAAAATCATCAAAAAGGTAATACGACAAAAAACCAGATTCCCACTAAAGCACAACACAATTATCACAGCTGTAAGAAAATATAAGGAGTATGAATATGGAACGTCAAACAGTAAAAATTATACTCTCTACAAATATTTTGAAACTCAAGGTATCATCAATGGATGTAATACAGAGAAAAAGAACATCATTAAAAAGGTGAAACTTCATAATTAATTTAAAATAAGAATGGACAAGTCGCCAAAGAAAAATTCTGGAATCGCCACCAATGCCACATATCTGTTGCAGGGTAATTCCACAAATGGATATTAATGCATATATTTATAAAGTTAATCCCAAACTTGTGACAGTTCTGCTCTGTACATGAAATAGTTTTATGCACATGTATATGGAAAGTATATTACATGTAATTTTTTTTTTTTTTTTTTAAAGGTTGCAGCTGTATTCACATTTTAGTTTGGCTTAGGAGTGTGCTTTCAAAGCAATTATTACCTTTACTGGGCTTTGGACACATCACAGACTTAAATTGGAGCATACGAACTTGATTGTCTTGAAATAAACTAATTCAGAAGATGAATAAGGAACACACCTAATGCTCAACCGAATACAGGCAGACATTCAATCTGTTCATCCAGACTGTACCTAGTCCAGATGATAACCCTCCAAAATTATCATAGTGACAACACTGGTTCCAATGGTTCAGTCAATAGCTCCACTCCTATTGCCCTGCAATACTTTCAGGTGTACACACACACAAAGGGTTGTAGACCTCTGGTTTCTCACTTAATAAAGTTAGACTCCTACTTAGATGTTCTAATATAAGTTTTTGTGCTCAGATTTTGCAGTACAGCAGACTTTCTTTGCAATCTTGTGACTTTTGAGCACTCAAAGGAAAGCATAAAATTTTCAGAAATTAAATGTGTTACAATACACTTGAATCATCTTTTATAATTTTTCAAATTAAAAACATGCTTATAGAAAAAGTGGTTATTGTGCTTCACGGAGAAAATTAGATTCATTGTTTCAAGTACATTTTAGTGTCTGTTTTAAACTTAGAAGAATAAAACTTTATAGAAAGAAAGTTTAGAGCAAAATATTGCTACCAACAGAGGTAGAAACAGAACAGATATTGCAAATACTGAGAAAATTTTACAGGTTTTGGTTATGTGAGCTTCAAGATAATAACATTAACTTATACCTGAAAATAAAAAGAAAGAGATACTTTTAGAAGAACAACCAACCAACACCACCTCCCCCCCCCCCAAAAAAAAAAAAAAAAAAAAAGAAAAAAACCCCATGAAAAACCCATGAAGAGGTAAATAATGAAGAAAATACGATATTGGTGCCATGACGTTTTAGAAGTTTTGCATTAATAATGATGCAAGATGCTACAAATATATGGGGAAACTTTTCTTTCATATTTTGCAAATTAAATACCTCAAAAACCAAAACAGCTGTTGCTTTTGAAAGCTGTACAATATTTTCCTTAGTAATATCAAGCAATTCATAAATTACAGGGTGGCAGCCATTACAGCTATGATAATCAGGAAAAATATAGGAAGCGGTTGTCAGTAACTAATGAAACAGTCAGATTTCATGAGTATGTTTTTCTGACAATAGGTTTGCTCTAGATGGTGACTGTTACCCCACTCATAACAAAATTACAATAAAACCATTCTGGAATATCTGTGAGAGCCTGAATGCATTCAATGAATGGAGTAAAATATGATTTCAGAAAGGATTGCAATAAAAGTAAATGATTAAAAATCATACCATGAGACAAACAAAACAAGGAATTAGCTTGAAAAACCTTCTACTAAATGAAGTTCTTAACATTCTACTGCTTACGGACAAGTTGTTTTATCTATATTTTTATGAGCTCTTTTGCTTGTCTTTTAAGGTTTCCTTTAACTAACTGGAGGTGATGTGATTTGCCACCACTGTACTTTTGGCTGCTTTCAATGTATAAATCCCCACAGAAAGTTCAAATCATGAACCTGTTTTTCTTGTGTTCTACTACAGAATAGCCCAGAGACCCAGGCCCAAATTCTCCCTGGAAGGCATGAATATACAATGCAATTCAGTTCTGAATGCACACATGCTACCATGACTGATTCCAAGTGAGGTGCAAAATTCTGGTCCTCCAACCCCTCACACTCAAAGCTCCATATTCTTCATATGTGAATTCAGGAATTAGAAGAGTTTACCACAGTCCTGAGGTTCCAGAAATGGCAATTAATTATTACTGTAGTCAGGAAATTTGTCCTTTGACATTGGACTGGCTGTTACCTTAAGGGATAGATTGTACCTGGCAGTTAAAACAAAGTATGAATTTTTCAAAATATTTTTATTTTTAACACAGATAATATGAAGTCACCTTTCTGAAATAGATATGTTTCCTAATGCCTAGGGAGTTAGTACCACAAGTGCCTGGCTTCTGAGTAGACTTATTTTGACAGTAGCTTCCAAAAGTTCCACCTCTGAGACAGGCAAGCAAAGTGTTTATTCTGAATTCAGATATCACAGACAATATTTTAGTGTCCCTCCTACTTTAGCCTCCTACAGAACTTAGTATAGTATCTTGATGCTTAAATAAAAGGTAACTAAGAAAAAAAAAAAAAAAAAAAGATAAACTAAGGCTTATTATTTTCCCCTAAAATATAGTATGTTCATTTTTCAGTGAGCTCAGAATTCTGATTGCTGTTCTGGGTTAACATCACTGTATTATCTACATCTGATGTAGAGAAACAATGATGTTTGTAAGCAAGATAAAAGAATTTTATTTCTTCATCAGGCTGAGTTGAGAGAAAAATATACCCATTGCTTTACTTAAGTAATATCAAACTAAATATCAATCAAATGTAAATCAAATATAAAATGCGAAAGGTAATATCAAGCGATAGGGAGAAATCTGCAAAGATTCAAGACGTTAAGAGATTAACGGATCCCACATTTCAAAGGAACCTGCATAGAAGCAGGAAGAAAAGCAGTCTACAGAAGTAATTAAAAGTATTCTATTGCTAAGATTCTTCATCTTTCTTTGTTTTAATCCCAAATCTTTTTTTCAAACAACCAGACTTGAAGGAAAAAAATTTATATTGACTGATATAGTAACACTTTAATAATAATAATAACTTTACAACACATTATTAAAATATGAATTAATAATTAGCATCTTGGTTATTCAAATAATCTGCATGAACACATTATTATTTCTTCTGTAGAGTGTAGTAGTGGAAACAACTCAACCTTGAAATAAAATAGGATTTAACCTACTTTGAGGAAAAATATTTGCTCATAGAAGAATCGGATCTAGTAGTTGACACTGTGCTTTAGATTCTACGATTACATGTACAGTTTGCTGTTTTTATGGTCAGATGGGTGCAAAAATGGCCTCAAGGGATGGAAAACCCTGCAATCTGTCCTGATTTTGAGACCCACATTTATTTGGTGGTTCCCTACAGATCATTATTGGTCATTCACTAATGGCATACCCATACTTCAAAGAGCAGCACCCCATTTCTTCCAGAGGTCAGATTCTGCTCATTTTAGTCTGTGCAATCAAACCTCTCCCTTACGTATAGCGTGACACCTCCACCTTGCCTGCCCTGCCTATCCTTCCTGAACAGCCTGCGGCCCTCCATCCCAGCACTCCAGTCATGGAACTCATTCCACCAAGTCTCACTAATACCAATGATATTGTAGATCTGGGAGCTGACCAACACTTTCAGTTCATCCTGTTTGTTTCTCATACTGTGTGTGTTGGTGTACAAGCATTTCAGATATGCTCCTGAGCCCTGTGTGCTTCCAGGAGCAGTGTAAATATTCCCACCAGCATTGGTACCCTCTCGTGATGCCATGCCAACTGTTGGCTTATCTACTGCAATCCTGTTGGTATCCCTTTCCCCCCTTGATTCTAGTTTAAAGCTCTCTTTATTTAGTCATATTTTAGTCATCTGCCCTCCCCAAACATCTGTCATCAGCTTACCAAAATTCTTCGTAACATTAACCCACTACAGGTAGAAATCAGATGTAGAAAAACAATAATCATATACTAGTAATAGATATATTGGCCTCACAATTATGATCATTATTGTCACCTGACCCTTTTACTCTTGTCATAATAAAAAATGAAAAAATAAAGAGAAAGGCAGGTTGCTGAGAAAGGCAGGTTCCTAAGACAGGTCATCAATATATGTACATCATTATATTTATACAATAAAAAGAAATTAAACCACTGTTCAGCTCTACCCAGAGATATTCGCATACACCCAACTTGCAAGCAGGTGATCACATGTGTAAACTGAGAAAAACTTCAGGGCTCACTAAATTTACAATGATTTCTGAGGCTTCAGATCAGTGTCTCACTGTTCTGATTCTACAATCTCTAAGAAATTCATACAAACATAAGAGGCTAAAGTACTGAAATTTTGTTTAACACACAACTAGTTAATTAAAAGTGAAGGATATTACATTACATCCATAGCATAATCATTGCATAGAATAAATAGTGGAGAAAAAAGGTCAGATGGATAATCACTATAGTTAGTGTTTTGTTCTGTTTACCCTGGTCAAATAGACAATTTCTTTGTCTTAAGATGATAACTACTAATTTTGTGGAATTCTTCTGTGAATACTTATTACACCTTTTTTCTGTGGAATGACAGCTTGGGATATACTGTTTAGGGGAATAGTTCTGCTTGTAAACTTACTCATCTACAAAATGAATACAAAAGGTATGAGAGGAGAGCAGACAAACTCACTTAAAAATTCAAACAATTGTCTGTAGGCTCATATGCAAAGCTTCACTGACTTGAAATAACTTGAAGGAAAAGATTAGTTTCCCCTTTTCCTCAGTATCTCCAGCATTACACCAAAATTTCTAGACTATAAACACTTCAGTTTATAGCTTTTTTGTCATATCATCATTGTTGTTAATGAAACCTAGTAGCCTCTGCTCAGTCTTTTCTTGCACATACTGTTTTGAAGTTAAAGCAGTAAGAACTCATACTGCTGTAGAAAGTATTTAATCAATGAATAACATTGAATAACATTATAATCTGAATTATGTGACACTTTAATGTAATAAATCTATTATCTATGAGAAAATATACTCTTCCATAGCTCAGAAGAAGATCAATTATTAAAGTTGTTTGCATATTCAGAATCCAGATAACCTGTAAACCTATGCAATTCAGATATCTTGCTCTCAATAAAGCTGATGAGACAGCCATAACAGATTCAAGAAGCTTCCATACTTGCTTGCTGCTCTGTGATTTCTGATACAAATGAACATTTTCTATTAAGAAACACTTCCATTAAAAATGAAACATGATCATACTAAAGCTAGGAAGATTGGGACAGAAATGGGGGTAAGGGATAAGTTTAGATTTATTTCTGAGTAATTTTTCATGAAGGTTTAACAGTGTTACTATCGAGCCAGTGCACTTCATTTTTTCTGGTAAATATTTGTACAAGGGTCAACATCCACCACCCCAAGTATTAAATCCTTCACTACTGAATTATATACATGGTAATAGAAAATTCATACTGTAAAAGGAAGAGCTAGGATTCTAACCTTGAATGGATACATAAAATACATTCATTGAACTCATTTGAACTCTAAATTGATTTTTACTAAACATCACTCAAGGCTAAATGAATTTTAGTTAAAAAGTTACTGTGGCATCATCTGTCCCTCTAACAAGGATGTCAAAAATAGCCTCTGGTCTACTTCCAACTGAGCTCTTCTTATCTTTTGCAGAAACCCATCTGCTGTAACATCAATGAAGATGGATTTTTTCCTGAGTATTTTTCAAATGCATTGACATTTATTTTAGGTACTGTAATATGTATGTGTGTTAAATTGACTTATTACTTTACATTTGTAAGTGATATAAACTAAAAACCATAAAAAGAATCTTTTTTATTATGGTCCATGGAATTAATTTAAGAAATATTTGTAAAACAAATGATTTTAAGTGTTCCTTTCCTCTGATATCTGAATCTGTAGATTATAAGTGAGGAAAAGATTCTCCTGGAGATACTGGATCAAAATTCGACCTCCTTGGGAATTATATGTACTTCCATTGCAGCTGAAATTAATCTATATTTGTGATATTTACAGTTTGTAAACGCAATGAGAAATTTCTGCCCACTGTCAGGACCAGAGGCAGTGGGCACAAACTGAAACACAGGAGGTTCCATCCAAACATAAGGGAAAAATTTTCTCCTGTGAGGATGACTGAGTGCTGGCACAGGTTGCCCAGAGAGGTTGTGGAGATATTTAAAAGCCATCTGGACATGGTCCTGGGCAACTGTCTCTAGGTGGCGTTACTTTTGGCAGAGGAGGTTGAACAGGATGACCTTGAGAGGTCCCTTCCAGTCTAAACTATTCTGTGATTCTGTGAATGAAGGGATAGGTTAAGAGGGTCAGGCAAAATAAGGTAAAGTAAAAATGGAAGAAGATTCAGCATACCTGTCAGCTACATTGTTGCACTGGAAGATCAGTAATGCAGGGATTAATTTCATTTTTATCCCAGCTTCATGAGTATTTTTTTAATGAAATCTGTTCCTCTGTTATTCAGAATTCTCATCTATAATATAGAAAGACTATTTGTCTGTCTTACTGGTATGCTGATTAATTCATACACCTGGGGGTATTTTACAGAAACAGCTAGAGAACCACTAAATTTATTAATAACAAAATGAATATGATGTAGTGATAGTAAAACTGAAATAGAAGTAAAAACAAAGGAACAGCAGTGGGAGCAAAAGATTGTTTTGAAGATTTGGCTACACAACTGAAGATTTGGTTTTTTCTACATTATTAGTCTGAAGTATAGCATAAACATTCATTTTCTGCCTTTGTACACTCATAATATATGAAAATAGAATTGGTAAGAAAAGTTAAGTTTTATTTCAAGATGAAGCACATGTGCATATAGCCATAGCATTAAAAAAATAGTGCGTCACATGTTACTCTTAGTCAGGAGGCTAGGAGTAACCATTTCACCTTCAAGAAAGACTTGACTACTGGTTGTCTGTCTTCTGGGAAAAATAATACCTAATTAAACAAACAATTATTATAATGATCAACAGATCCCTAAATTAGATGGCTGATCAATCCTTACTATCCTCCTTTATACAATTCAGACAAATCCAAAGATCTCACCTCATGTTTGGTTACAATCTTTACTGCGTAACAGAGACACACACTTACTTTTAACTGTTTGTTGATACCCCACCTTATTTTTTAATTTTGTTAACATGAATATAAGTTTAGACCTAAGCTGTAGATATTTGATCAGAAAACTAAATGAACATAAACTTACCCTCCTTAATGATCTTATTTCAAGTTCAGGGGAAAAACCCCAATGTCTATAAGACTTCCCCGACATAATTTTCTGCGAGCTTTTTCAACATCAGAAGTACAGCTAAAATAGACATTTGAGATCAAGATTTGTACCTAACATGGTCCACGGCAACTGCACATTAGTCATGGAAAACATAATGTAAATCAAATTAGCTAAGCCTGTCTCTCACTGAGGGAACCTTGAGATAGCAATTGAAGAAAATGGGCCTACACAGCCAAAGAAACAGACCAGAAATGATAAATGAAGGGAAAGAAAGCCATTCTAAAGGAGCAACAGCATTATAGAAAAAAATAGTTTATCAGTTTAAGATTAGAAGCCCTGGGAATAGGACACTTCATTGGAGTGAGGAACAGGAACGTAGGTGGGACTGAATGTGTAGAAGTAAAGGGAATCTGTGACACAGCAGCTGCATAGGTTTACTTAAACCATTCGTATCAAGAAAAAGAATGGTCCTGGCAAGTCACTTAACCTTCCTGTTTGTAAAATGTAGATGATTACTTCGTTGCTATCAAAATAGTAAGTGTTCATCTAAGAATAATCCATTTGCACTTATCTCTGGAATGGTCATCCTGCTCCATCTCTCCCCCAACAACCTACCTTTGAATCTGGGAGAGACCTGGCAAAAAAGGTTGCTAGAGTGAGGTGAATTTTCTTTCATAAAGAGTAATAAAAAGCTGATCATTTTTCTACATGTTTTAAAAACATGCACCTATTATTTTGACTTTATGAATTATTCCAAAAATACAGAAATCAAATACTGTCCTAAGCATCAAATGAAACAATTCAGGAAGTATTCCTACCAAAAAAAGGTAAGAAATAAGCTGAGTAGCAGCAACTTGCTTGTCAATATGCTTTAATCACTATTGCATTCAAAAATGTAATCTTAATTGTATGCTTAATGTAATACAGCAGGGCCAGACTGCTAAAGAAAAAGATACAATCTAATGATGAAAATCTAAACAATTTGTCCCTGCTTTCTATTCCTCTGCCAAATTTCTAGATACTTTCCACAGTCTATTCTACCCAGTTAAGCCTCACACTCTGAGGAAACACTTATCTTCTCTTCCAGTGCCCAGTCATCTGTTTTACAATGGAAAAAGGCAACGTTGAATAATGGATTACTCCAGCTGCATAAGTATTAATGAGCCATGTTTGCTTTACATTCACACACACAGATTTCCTATTATGACATCAGTAAGAATTTGGCTTTATGTCATTGAAATTGTGACCATGTACAGGAATATAAAGTAAAACTCATAAACTAGGGATAAGGAAATCATGACGAATTTGAATACTTACATGCATGTAAACTCACAAACCTCAAAAACTACAGATACACAAAAAACCTACAGAACACTCCTATCGTATTTTTAATAACTCAAGAGATTGAATGATACAAGGTTATACTGCCCCAGTTAGTGAGAACTATATAACATAGTGGAAGAAAGTAGAAAAGGCATAAAACATATGAACTTGCAAGTGATGAGTTTTATACTGTAAGAGGGAATACATATTTTTTTGATGACTGTAAGCTATATATCTCTCTAGTAGCTGCTGCTTTCAGTAACTACATTTGTGAATGACCCTCTCTGTCACTATTACTACAGGAAGAAATAGAATCACAGTAAGCACAAAACTTCTGTGGTGTAACAATGAAACGGGTGTCATAAAACATGGATTTTAAGACTTGCATCTAGTGAGATTATGGAGAGATATTTTGTGAAGAGGTTGAGTGATACTTTTTCATTAGTATATTGTGAAGAATATTTGTATTTTGGTGGATAAGAACAGTAAACTTACAAATTGACAAAAGCAAGGAAAGATGAGAATTTCTGTCATTGGATTTTATTTGCCCAGTGCAACAAAGGTTTCCAAACATCTTTGTAGAAACCAGAATTGTGCTTTTATATTCTTTCTGCTCAAAGCTCAACAGTACAGCTTACATTTCTTTAATATAGATGCTGTTAAGAATAATTCATTAACTATGTTGGCTGTATCACCCTTTTTCTCAGGTAATTACCAAATTTTCAGGCTACAAAAATGTAAAGACCTGCCATCATGCAATTGTATTGCATAAGGCAGGGTGATGTGAATGTGCTCCATAAACATTTTTTTTTAGGAATAAAGAGAATATTTTAAAGTATTTTGCAACTAGTGAAAAGTTTGTGTTTTGGTTTTTTTAATTTATTTTCAAAAATGTAGTAATTTTTTTAATCTGTCAGTTTGACAGAAAGTACTTAAGCATACACAAATAATTATGAAAATGCTTTTAAAAAATCATGAGCAAATATCTGTTACGTACAGCATTTCCTGACATTGACATTAGGGGCTACTTAGTACTCACAAGTGGAAAATCTGTAACAGCTGGAATGATTAAGTGATTACAAGAGCAAATCCATCATTAACACCACATACAGCACTTCCTCTGACTTCTTTTCAACTATAGCCTTTTTATACATTAAATTTAAAAAAAAAAATTAAAAAGACTCTGTTGATCTATTTTCACAAGACACTTCAAATAGAAATAATTATGAACACTACATTTCCCTAAATTTTACAATAACTTCCCTCATGAATTGGAACTACCTTAGCTACCTGACTTCAGACAAGTTTGTGCTCAGTCCTTCAGGACTAGATATTAGGAAGCATTTCTTTACAGAACAGGTTGTTAGGCGTTGGAATGGGCTGCCCAGGGAGGTGGTGGAGTCCCCATCCCTGGAGGTGTTTAAGAGTCGGGTTGACATAGCGCTGAGGGATATGGTGTAGTTGGGATCTGTCAGTGCTAGGTTAACAGTTGGACTAGATGATCTTCAAGGTCCTTTCCAACCTAGATGATTCTGTGATTCTGTAAAATTGGGCTAGTCAGTGTTTCTGTTACTGTGCGTTTAGCTTCTGTCTGTCCTAATAATCTGTCCTCTTTTCAGCTCTTTAAATAACTATTCACACATTCTTTTGTTGATGTTGAAATTATCTAAAGATTCTTCTAAACTAGATAAAAGGATTCCAGTGTTTTGTTGGGGTTTTTTTTAAACTGACACAATTTGATTGTTGAGAGTATTTGACTGCAAGTTGTCACACAGTTCCTTCTGTGTGCTCAGTCATTAAAGAGAGAAAATAAATACTAATTGTCAGAGCTTATGTTTGTTAAAGTGCTTTCTTTTTTCTTTTTTTCTTCCCAAATCTGTCAAGAAAAAAATACACATGTGCCTGTTTTTTCAGGGGAACCTGAAAATATCAGGTTACCTTATTAACAAAGAATTCTGAAGAAGCTTATCTTTTCTTTTTATTCCATTTCCCTCCCTTTATTAGAAAGTTGACTGCAATAGCTACCTGTTTAAAAACATGCAGTTGATTGGGCCATGACAAACCACGAAACTTAATGAAGGAATAATAATATTATTTATAATTCTATTTATTGTCCCTATGGTTAGGTTTTCACAGGAATTACACTCCTCCATCAAAACCCCTGAAAAGCAAAACTGCATTCCTTGTTTCACCCTAGTGACTTCTGAATTCAATTCAACTAGTTGTTGAAGCTAAAAGCAGATTTTTGCAATGTTTTAATGTCAAACAGGGAATGTCAGTATTTTTTCTCATATTGCCAGAGGCATGGATTTCTGTTCTTGCAGCATTGCAGTTGCAAGAGTCATCTGCAATTAAGGTACAACTCTAACATGGTGGTGCTGTAATCCCTCCCCTCATATTTTATCTCTTGAGTTGTGTTTTGTGTGGAATGCTTAGCACAGATAGACTCTACTTCTGACTGTGCTACCAGAATTATTAATAGGAAGCAAAATACCACTGCAATACTAATAACTAATACATTAATGTAAATAAATGAAGTAAAGACTGTACTCTACCATGCTTAATCTCTTGGACATTGACTACTACTGGCAGAATAATTACAAGGATTGTATGTAGGGTACAAAATTTTTAAGACACCTGTTTTGTTTTGTTTTGTTTTGTTTTGTTTTTAAATAATTATCTTCTCAACCTTCATAGTCTATATTCTCAGAGTAATTCAGGCTGGACTAGCCTATGTAGATGCTCAGATGTAGAGATTTTAAATATTTTATGATGTATGCAGATGACAGCTACTTAATATATTAAGATCTCACATTTCTGCCATTTTCCATTGCTCGAATATACCTTTGCATGCTGTTGTATATTCTTTGCCTTTTACAAAACAGATTCTAAATGAAAGAAGGCTTTCTCCTCTTTCTATGTTTCCCATTAAAAATCAGATTCAAAGTGGAACTGCCTTCTTACCTTCAATTAAGTGTGTAGTCTCATCCTCAGAAATATTTTGAAAGTGAGATTAATTTGCAGATTGCAACCTGTTGCTTGTACTATATCAGCCATTTCCCAAAGTCTTCCTTTAATCACTAGATAGCAGTGTTATTGAGTAACAAACGAAACGCAGTCCTGAAGAAAAAAAAAAAAAAAAAAAAAAAAAAAGAGTATTCTACATTAGAATGGCTATTGAAATCTCAGAAAGGAGGACAGCAAATGATCTGCAGTGATCACTTAAACCATCCTGAAAACAAGAGTAGAAACAACTCATTCCACATTCCTATCTGACTCCTCTCTACATCATTGTTAAAGTCCTCCAGTCAATGGCTATTCTTCAGCCCTCCTAGACAAATTATTTCAGTGTTTCATTATTCTTATTGCTTTAATTGTTTTCTTCACAACTCTATTCTTTCAGAATTTAAAATCTATTCTTCTCCAGTACACAGCCAACATGAGGAAAGATTTAATCTGCAACTCATCTGAAAAGAAGTATCTTGTCTTTTTTAGCCTTAGTTCTAGTTTGAGCACCAAATTGAAAACCAAAGTTTTCCTTTAAAAAGTTACACTTTCTAGACTTCTGAAGATTTTCACTGGATTTCCTTCATTAGAAGGACATTCTTGACTTACTTGTTTTGTGCATACATTTTCTTTTACCCTCTAAGCTGTGGTAGTTAGCTGAATGTCTACTTACTATTGTTATACTGATATTTGCTTATATGGAAGTGGCAAACTGAGTGTAAAGTGACTTCCCAGGAATAGGGTACGCAGCTGCTGAAGAACAGGAGATTGTACAGAAAATTGGATATAGATGTCTGGAGGAGCATGGTGCAGACAGCTGATGGCTGGGAATAGAGGAAGCCTGGAAGGAGTTAACAGGCCTTTCATCTGCCACTGATGTTTTTATCTTCAGCTCCTTATAAACCTTCTTTCTTCAGTAGGGAACCAAAAATTAAGGTCTCCACTGAGGTATACTATTGTCAAATTGTCAGTGAAATTCCTGTTAAACACCTTTCAGTTACACAAAACTGTACCATAAAGTCCAGCAATCAAGACATTCTGGCTGAACTTTGGCTTTACAGACAAATCCTTTTGCATAACATGGTATTTGTGATTCTTGATAGCCCCATATCTAGCTTTGAAAACAGGTGTTTGGTCATCAATAAATTAAGACACTAAACCCCCTTTTTCATGTAGTCTTTGGATGTAACTTTCTAAGTGTTCTTGTCTAAGTAGTAGGAATATTTTTACAAGGACAAGAGAAAGATGTAAATTAAATAATTTTGGATGATCCTCAGGATGTCACTGGGGCTACATAATTTTTATGCATCTTTCATTCTATTTCAAGTTAAATGTTATAGCATTTCTTTGTAAAAATGCTTAGTTTAATTTTGAATCTATTTTTTCTATTTGATCAGCACTATGTCCCTTTCTGGTATTTAACATAAAAGCACCTGAAAAAATAATGAAGCCTTTTCTTGAATCTCTGGAATTGTAACAATGCTGAGCAAAGTGGGACAGTGATAACATTGGTGCTTTTTTACTTTACACAGCAACAAGGAGATTTGAAAAAATAAAACAATAAACCGGAGTATTGCTATTTGGAAAAGCTTACTTGTTGATAATATAAATATACGCATTAAAGACTGGGCATACTGCAAGCTACAAAGGTAAAAATCTGGTTTTACATCCCTCCAAATGCTCACCATGAGATTTAGTATGAAACTATAGAGAATGAAGTTACAATTTTAAACAAAAAATTCAAGCCATTATAAACTTAAAAGATGCAAGACTCCAACGGCAAATTTTGAAAGGCCAGTGCTATCCTACATAGAAAAATTGAAACACTAGCAAACTGGCAAATAGTGTCATTTTTATCTCTGTGGAGAGACTGAATGAAAGTGTTTTGTTACAAACATAATTTCCTGTCAAAATCGGTTTTAGTGGAAAATTTTCATCCCATTTTCCTTACAGCTAGTGCTTGGTCTCACTCCTGCAAGTGCAGGAGTTTAGACATGGAACTTCTAAACATTGCAAAGGCAGATGTGAAGAAGGAAGGAGTTTTCATGTTCAAAGGGGAATAGACAGTAGCATCTGGAAAACAGCAGCATTATGATTTAACTCTGATCTCAGAAGAATTGAAATAGTTCAACTCTTCAGACCATGACCATTTTCCTGTCCTTACATTGTATCATTTCAGAAATACTTTAATATTTCTGAGCTTTGTGAGATTCCATTGTCCTGAGCTTCACTAGAGATCAACCTACATCATGTTGTCTGAAAGGTAAGTTCCTGCTTTATTATTAAATGTAACTTTATCTCTCATTTTTATATCAAATTAATTTGTGGGGTTTTTAATAATGAAAAGACATTTAGTTAAGGGAACTGTGATGCTACCAGTCTCTATTACCTAACCTGGAATGCTTATTAAAACTGCCTTCATTTTGTTAATAGATTTTAAGTTTCAATATTTCATTTAGAATTGTCAGTGTTTGTATGAAAATAATAAAAGTATTTATGTGTATTAGGGATAAATAATAACATGGAAGATGAAAAACAGCAGTATTTTCAGTTGAGAAGCATTGTATTAAAAAATGCACAGTAGGTTGTATATTATGTTACTGGTATAATACTTTATCTTAATTTCTCAGGTTTCTCTCTGTCTTAAAGATAAGTGTAAATTGTTGTTTAATTGGTTACCTACCTCAAAAATGTTGAGACATTTAGCATTAGTAATGTTTGTGCAGAAAATGTTTTCCATTTCTGATTATTTAGTGTTATAAAGTTATTCAGATTTTGGTTTCATAATTGTTAATAGCATTTATTCACAAGGATGGATAACAACAGCAACATGGTATGGATAATAACGACTATAAGCTTTAGGAATGGAATCTTTCTGATATTTTCATTTTTAATATTTTTAATATTAATAAAGTTGGATAGGCCAATCAAATTTTCTTCCCATTTTGATCAGCATAATCTTCAAATGGAATAAATGAATGTCAAATGAACAATACATTTTCTGCGTGAATTTTGGCTTAATACTGTTTCACACTAGGTTTTAGATCTCATGTTTGTATGTGTAAAATTTTCACCAAATCCAGAGCACTGAACGTTACCAATCTGGGAGCTTTGGCTGCAACTCAGGGAGAAAAGGAGAGTTTACGGCATTTGGAAGAAGGGGCTAGCCACTCACAATGATAAAAAGATTCTGTGATGTTATGCAGGGCGGAAATCAGGAGGTCTGAAGCCCAGATAGAAATGAATCTGGCTTCAGCAATCAAGGATAAAAAGAAATGTTTCTATAAGTATGTCAGTAGCAAAAGAAAGACCAGGGAGAGCCTCCATCCCCTGCTAGATGCAGGAGGAAACATGGTAACAAGTGATGAGGAAAAGGCTGAGGTGCTTAATGACTTCTTTACTTCAGTCTTTAATAACAAGACTAGTTGTATTGGGGGAATCCAGCCTCCTCAGCCAGAAGACAGAGACTGGGAGAACGACCCCCCCGCATTCCAGGAGGAGATAGTCACTGACCTACTGCATCCCATAGACACACACAAGTCTATGGGACCGGATGGGATACACCCGAGGGTGCTGAAAGAGCTGGCTGGGGTGCTCGCCAAGCCACTTTCCAATATTTACCAGCAGTCCTGGCTGACTGGGGAGGTCCTGACAGATTGGAAATTGGCCAATGTGACGCCCATATATAAGAAGGGTCGGAAGGATGATCTGGGAAATTACAGGCCTGTCAGCTTGACATCAGGGCCTGGGAAGCTGATGGAGCAGCTCATCCTGAGTACAATCATACAACACATGCAGGACAACCAGATGATCAGGCCCAGTCAGCATGGGTTTATGAAAGGCAGGTCCTGCTTGATAAACCTGATCTCCTTCTACGACAGGGCGACCTGCTTATTGGATGAGGGAAAGGCTGTGGATGTTGTCTACCTTGACTTCAGTAAGGCCTTTGACACCGTTTCCCAAAGCATTCTCCTGGCAAAATTGGCTGCTCAAGGCTTGAATGGGCACACGCTTTGCTGGGTAAAAAACTGGCTGGATGGCTGGGCCCAAAGAGTTGTGGTGAATGGAGTTAAAACCAGTTGGCAGCTGGTCAGGAGTGGTGTCCCCCAGGGCTCGGTTTTGGGGCCACTCCTGTTTAACATCTTTATTGATGATCTAGACGAGGGGATCGAGTGCACCCTCAGTAAGTTTGCAGATGACACCAAGTTGGGTGGGAGTGTTGATCTGCTCGAGGGTAGGGAGGCTCTGCAGAGAGACCTGGACAGGCTGGAGCGATGGGCTAAGGCCAACTGTAGGAGTTTCAATAAGGCCAAATGCCGGGTGCTGCACTTTGGCCACAACAACCCCCAGCAGCACTACAGGCTTGAGGAGGAGTGGCTGGAGAGCTGCCAGTCAGAGAGGGACCTGGGGGTGTTGATTGACAGCCGGCTGAACATGAGCCAGCAGTGTGCCCAGGTGGCCAAGAAGGCCAATGGCATCCTGGCCTGTATCAGAAATAGCGTGGCCAGCAGGGACAGGGAAGTGATCTTACCCCTGTACTCAGCACTGGTGAGGCCGCACCTCGATTACTGTGTTCAGTTTTGGGCCCCTCACTACAAAAAGGACATTGAATTACTCCAGCGTGTCCAGAGAAGGGCAACGAAGCTGGTGAAGGGTCCGGAGCACATGTTGTATGAGGAGCAGCTGAGGGAACTGGGGTTGTTTAGTCTGGAGAAGAGGAGGCTGAGGGGAGACCTCATCGCCCTCTACAGCTACCTGAAAGGAGGTTGCAGAGAACTGGGGATGAGTCTCTTTAATGAAGTAACAAGTGATAGGACAAGAGGTAATGGCCTCAAGTTGCGCCAGGGAAGGTTTAGACTAGATATTAGGAAGTATTTCTTCACAGAATGGGTTGTTAGGCATTGGAATGGGCTGCCCAGGGAGGGTGGAGTCCCCATCCCTGGAGGTGTTTAAGAGTAGGGTCGACTTAGCGCTGAGGGATATGGTGTAGTTGGTAACTGTTAATGTTGGGTTGATGGTTGGACTGGATGATCTTCAAGGTCTTTTCCAACCTAGACAATTCTGTGATTCTGTGACAGCATCTAGTCAATTCATAACAGAAACACACAAACCTTGAGACTGAAGAGCAGTTAGACTACCTAACTACTGTCTGATACATCACCCAGACCTCCTATGAATCAGCTACGAACTTACAGATTTTTTGGTCCAATATTCTTCACAGGCTATAGAAGATCACAGATCATGATGCCCATCATAAATTCTAATAAAACATGACTTAGAGGTGTTTGTTTATTTGGGGTTTTTGGGGGGTTTTTTTGTTTTTTTTTTTTTTTTTTTATGTTTTTTTGTTTTTTTTGTTTTTTTAATATAGAACTGATTAGTGATTCCTACCCCAAATTTATTAATATATTTTATCTTTTTTTTTTTTTTTTTCTTGCTCCTGTATTACCCTTTCACTTTTCTCTATTTGGGCTATATAGGTGCCTCTTTATATTGTTATATGCTGAATAGCTTTGTGTCTGCTTCAGTTTCAAAACATATTTCTAGGAATGAGTAGCCAGAATTATAATAAATATTCCAGAAAAGAATTAATTAAGTTTTTGTACAGTCATTGATACTACCTGTTTCAATTGGAAATACTCATACTGATACACTGCCTTTTTCACAGCTGAATCAAATTGTTATTTTGTAATTTTCCAATGATCAATTAATCCATCTAGGCTCTTTTCCAAGCATACAGACATAATTTTTTGGTTTAGTCCCCAAACACATATTCTTTATTTTTTTTACACTGCTTTCCCTTTCTATTACTCTTTTAATAATTACTTTTGTAACCTCTCTCCAGGATTTTTCTGCTTTCAGTAAGATTCATTGACATCTCCCTACTTACCTTACAATTTGCTGTTAATCATCCTTTTCCTCTGTTAAAACAATAACTTGCATAACACCATACCAATAACTATCCTGGTTTCGATTCCTTAGAAGTAGATTATCCTGTTAAGTTCTTCTAACATAAACTTTGCCTTTAGTGATTAATTTTATCCCATTTTTTATTCACTTCCACCACCTCTAGATTATGATTTCCCCTACTTAATACAGGTGAAACAAATGTCTATTGTTAAACAGATCTGTTCTGTCTAGGTTTTTTTAAATGCAGGTACTATATTTGTTATTAATAATTTCTATGGCCTGATGTTTGACTTGATAGATATATGAATATTCTCAAGAGACCTGCAATTTCATGTGCTAGTTCATTCTGGCACAGAGATGATATAATCATCTCAATTTGAGTGCATTAAGGCAAAGGCAGGCACATCCTCAGGGTGAATGAAAGTCCTCGAGTGCTTCCCCACCACATCCCTATCCTTCACACACTTCCCTTGTTAGGTTATTTGATAAAGACAGACTTCTTGCACTTAACCCTGGTTAGGTAGCAGTGCACAAGCTGTGGGACATAGTTGTACAGGAGCTGAAACTGCACCTGAAGATGAAGCTCCCTGAATATTTAATCCGTTTCAAACACAGAAATTTCCATGTTCATGCTTTCATTTCCATTCTCCACGTTGCCTTTGCTCACACAGAAAATTTCAGAGTCCTTAAGAAAAACTCACATAAAACATTTATCTTGTTTTGGACACAAAACTAGATTCTTATTTCCAATTTTACTAGAACCCCTCCATCTCTTACCTTGTCTGTTTGGTTGGGTTTTTTTTCAATATTATGTTTGTAGTTAATGACTTCTTGACAACTGTTGATAAGTTTTGTAAATTTTAATTCATTATAACTTTGGCAATTCATATTTCACTTATATCTTTGACTTCAAAGATTTAGGTGTTTGTTTTCTTCATTCCTTGGGTCCTGTATCCAGCTTATCTGGCAACAGATTATCACAGAAATATCATACAGCTGCTCAGTTTTTGCTCTATAAAAGATTCCATCTTCCATGAAAATTGTCCTAAAGTCCACAAAATGATAGGTGACTCTGAAACAATTTGCACATTACCAACACTTCAAACAGTTTGTGGGGAAGTTTCCTATATATTAAGAATGTTGTGGGCTAGATTTGTTTTCTGGATCTGGAAATGCAGAATTCCTGTATCTAACTGATTAAATTCTTACATGTGTGTCACAATCTTGTAAGGATCCTGCCTTACACTTATCTAGAATTGTATCTGTGAGAACAATGGCAAATATTTGAAATGGCTACCAAATGACTACCGAATAGTAGTTGTGGTTCTTCAGGGAACGGCCATCAGTTCCAAATTCCCAACAAGATTTGAAATGCTCAACTAATAATACAAATTTGTATTGTATGTGTATGTGTAAAAGGTCCTGGCTATGCTACTTCTCGTCTTGTATGCACAGCCTTAACCTCCTCCAAATGAGAAGTGTACACATATAGATAAATACACAGGGAGAGTAACATGTTCAAGAAACACTTTTCTTTCATAAGCAACTGTTTTTTTTAAGGATTTTCAAAGCATCGCTCTGAAATTTTGATAACCTTATTTAGAAGTGTATTAAGATTCTTTTCTTTAAGGTACTCATTTATTTATCTGAAAATTATGGTGGATTGACACCAAGCAGCAGCTAAACACTCACCCTGCCTGTCACTCACTGCCCTCTCCCACAGGATTTGGATAAAACAGAAGGAAGAGAAGACTTGTGAATTGAGATAAATGCAGCTCAAGTTTTGCATAAGCAAAGCATGAAGAATTCATTCACTATTTTCCAGCCACACCCTGGGAAGCAGTTGCTTGGGAAGACAAGCAACATTATCTGTGAATGTCCTTCCTTCCTTCCCCTTTCCCTGAGGTTTTATTGTTGAGCAAGACATCATATGTTATGGAATATCCTTTTGGTCAATTTGGGTCAGCCATCTCAGCTATGTCTCCTCCCAACCTCTTGCTCATTCCCAACCTATTCGCTGTGGGGGCAGAGTGGAAGAAAGCCTTGATGCTGTGCAAAAACTGTTCAGCAACAGCAAAAACACTGGTGTGTTACCAATGTTGTTTTAAACACAGATGCAAAGCATAGCACCATATGGGCTGCTATAAAGGAAGTTAACTCCATCCCAGGCAGACTAAGTACAAAAGCAGAGAATATTTTTATTAGAAAGTCAACTCTTTTCAAGCAAGAAAGGTTCAGATTAAATATTAACAGGGTATCCCATCAAATAAGAAGAAAATAGCTATATAGGAGTGAACACATACCTTTATCTCACTACAGTATTCCTTAAACTTCTTTATAAGTTATACAAAAATGAGCAAAGCTAGACTAGATTTTCAACAGCATCTAAAGATAGTGACTAATTCCAATGAATGTGAAGAATTATGGAATCCTTACCTCCCTTTTAAAATAAATATATCATCTCTGATTCTGTAACAAAAAATACAATACAATAGCATGTACCGCAGAGTCTGCCATACCTAGTGATTCTTTCCAGAATCTCTTATCTTGGCATCTGTACAATAGTAGTACTGCTTATGGTTTTCCACTGTGAAGCTATGAAGTTGCAAATCAGTGAACTTGCGTGTACCACTTCACTGACTAAACAAATGACCTTGACACATTAAATTTAGCTGGATTACCTGAAAGATTGCATATTTACCTCTTGATTTTGCAACTATCTCTGTAAACTTACAGAAAAATCTGTAAAAAGCTGGGTTTCACAATTTGAGGAAAACTGTGATTTCAATTTCATACTTTCCTTTCAGTCCCATGGCCTTTTCTGATATGGTTTAATTGATTCATCTGAGTGTTTCAATTGGGTTGCAGTGTTTCATTTATGAAAATGGGTTTTTTACCAGTCTAATGTGTACCAGAGAATGGTTTGTAGAACAAACATGGCTGCAGAGTAAAATCAAAACTCAACAAAACCTCAAGATTTATTCCACATTGTTAAGTAAGGAAACCATTTTTTAAATCAAAATTTAACAACTACTATGGCATCAATACAGTTGTGTGTCTACTCACAAGATGAACTGTTCTAAGTAATCTTTAAAAAAATTATTATTAAAGAAAAGCTAGAGTGTTATAAAAATAAGGCCACAAATACCTCTCTCTCTCCCCTTCCCCTCCCTTATGCACAGAAGTCAAAGTGGACTTATCAGAGCAACAGCTAAAGGTCTACCTGATGTTTTATCATTCTCTACAGGACTTTGATGAACATTAAAGTATAAAAGCCTTTGCCAGATGGGTACAAGATTTAGATGTAACCATGAGTGATTAATAGCAATTATATCCAATGTGTAAAAAATTCCAAGAGACACTAACAAAAAAGATCCATTTTTTTCCTCAGAGTTATTCTTTTTCCCCTCAAGCATTCTATGTTTTGATGTTCACTAAAGAGACAAAATGATATGACAAGAGAAAGATGGGTAAATATTATTCATATGGTGTGAAGATGACCATTATAAGCATAATTTAAACAAATTTTTACACATCAATTATATATTTCATAAAAAACTTGACATCAATCCAGTCGGTGGCCGGTCACAAGTGGTGTCCCCCAGGGCTCAGTTTTGGGGCCACTCCTGTTTAACATCTTTATTGATAACCTAGACGAGGGGATCGAGTGCACCCTCAGTAAGTTTGCAGATGACACCAAGTTGGGTGGGAGTGTTGATCTGCTCGAGGGTAGGGAGGCTCTGCAGAGAGACCTGGACAGGCTGGAGCGATGGGCTAAGGCCAACTGTAGGAGTTTCAATAAGGCCAAATGCCGGGTGCTGCACTTTGGCCACAACAACCCCCAGCAGCGCTACAGGCTTGGGGAGGAGTGGCTGGAGAGCTGCCAGTCAGAGAGGGACCTGGGGGTGTTGATTGACAGCAGCTGAACATGAGCCAGCAGTGTGCCCAGGTGGCCAAGAAGGCCAATGGTATCCTGGCTTGTATCAGAAATAGCGTGGCCAGCAGGGACAGGGAAGTGATCTTACCCCTGTACTCGGCACTGGTGAGGCCGCACCTCGATTACTGTGTTCAGTTTTGGGCCCCTCACTACAAAAAGGACATTGAATTACTCGAGCGTGTCCAGAGAAGGGCAACGAAGCTGGTGAAGGGTCTGGAGCACATGTTGTACGAGGAGCGGCTGAGGGAACTGGGGTTGTTTAGTGTGGAGAGGAGGAGGCTGAGGGGAGACCTCATCACCCTCTACAGCTACCTGAAAGGAGGTTGCAGAGAGCTGGGGATGAGTCTCTTTAATGAAGTAACAAGTGATAGGACAAGAGGTAATGGCCTCAAGTTGCACCAGGGAAGGTTTAGACTAGATATTAGGAAGCATTTCTTTACAGAACGGGTTGTTAGGCGTTGGAATGGGCTGCCCAGGGAGGTGGTGGAGTCCCCATCCCTGGAGGTGTTTAAGAGTAGGGTCGACATAGCGCTTAGGGACATGGTGTAGTTGGGAACTATCAGTTTTAGGTTAATGGTTGGACTAGATGATCTTCAAGGTCTTTTCCAACCTAGATGATTCTGTGATTCTGTAATCTCACACAGTGGCACAGTGATTTCCTTCTAGAGCTGTCTAAAAAAAGAAGTTGAAAGAATATTAATAACTTAAAAGCATGATACCTGAATTCTGTTATAACTATTCCTTTTTTCAGTTTTGAAAATGAACTTGCTTGGAGCAAATCTGTGGAAATACGGACTGAACAGTGGACTACAAGATTAGTGAAAAAGTGGTTGGACTGTCATCAAATAGTAGTGATCAACAGCTTAAAATCTGAATTGGGGTCACTTTGAGTGCAGTCTTATTGCTACTGGTGCAGAAATTGCTTAATGAGTCTGACAACAACCTGGAAGAAAGGAGAATGCATAATCATCAGTCGGATATGAACCCTCACTGTCCTGGGAGCTTCAAAGCCTTGCAAAGCTGAACTAAGGCTATGAAGGCTTTAGGTGGTGTTTACTATTTTCATGCTTACCATGATTTTCACCACAGCTACACATCATTTGATTTGAAAGATGAAGTCAAATTCTCTGTAGTACCCAAGCCAAGTCAGCCTGCCACAAAAGGCAGTAAAAGTTAGGTATCTGAAAGAGAGAACACTAAAAAGAAGTACCTAAATTTTGGATTATCTGAATCTGGAAGTGGGAGAAGATGGTCTGAAATAAAATCACCTATACATGATGTTGCACAGCATTTATGTTCACAGAGTTTTCAGTGCATTAGCTTTCCTAACCCACGAGTTTTGGAAGCATTCATTGTGATACCCACCAGTTCAGATATATCAAGATTTCACTGACACTGACTGGTTTTTTTGGTTGGTTGGTTGGTTGGTTGGTTTTTTTAACAGCAAAGCTATATTCCTGTATTTAGCTGTTTCTGCAAACTGCATAATTTTTCTGTTTGAAATAATATATTTCTAGTCCATTTTTCTATCAGACTAAACTTTTGCATTATGCCTTGTTCTGGTAGTTTCTGTATGTTGCCTTTATGTCCTTCCATTGCTTAATGCAGTACAGGGAATTCAGTCCAGCATGGATTGAACTGGTCTCCTTATACAGTACAGGACAGTGATATCAGTATTACTGATCCCAAGAAAAGATGGTTTTAAATAGCATGCTGCTACAGCTGTCTTAGCTTTCCCAAGCAAATGCTGTGATACCACTCATTCCTTTTCACAAGCTCATTCAGAGGAGGGCACAAATATATCTGCACATAACTGCATTTTACTTTGCAAAGATGTACTTATGTTTTGAAGATTGAAAAAAAAAAAAAAAAAAAAGGCTATTGCACTTAAATCTCATCTAAATATGGCTGTAAGTTTTATGACCAAATTATAAAACTGTGAAAACAAGTAAGATATTAACGTAGGAGTGGTATGTATTATGCAAAAAGGAGTGACACTAGATATGCTAAATACAATTTCTGAAAATATTTTATTACTAAACCAAACTTTTCCTATCTCAGGCTTTCATAAGGACTAAAAGGGACTTCCCAAACCAATATTTTCAGTCCCCCGATCCCATAGATAGCCATTTCATGTAACTCCTCTAATAAGTCTTAATACACTTCTAATCTTTTCTGAAGAATATTATATTTCTCACTTATTTCTGATGAGTTTATACTTATTTGCTCTTGTGGCAATATTGTTTTTCTGCTTTTCCACTTCTCTAGTATCTATGCACTCCATGTAGTGAGAGTGTTGAGAAGTGCAACAATCTTCCTACACTTCTCACAAACTTAATTCACTTTTACAGTTCAAAATAAAATCTCAGTTATGGTAACAATAGTAAACTCAGATATTACAGATATGTGTCTGACAAATGACAAAATAGACAACTAAGAGGAATAAGGCTATGCTGGGCTTTGCAAGTGAGGAAAGCAATGTCAATGGATTGTTCCCATGCTTGTGACCTTTCCTCTCACCTCCCACCAACTTTTATGAAATCCTTCTTCTGGCTGCTCTTTTTCTCATTATAGTCTTTTCACTTTCAGTTTAGACTACAAGGACATTTATTAAGTTTAAGAATATGAATTGAAACCCAAAACCACTCTAAAATAGAACAAATCCAAATCAGACTTTCACCAACAATCAACAACTGCAGGTCATGTCTTGTCTGTTTAGAGTATGAGGCAAATTTTAGAGATCAACCACACACAGGTAAGAAATGTAGATGACACTGGTTCAACATTGTACCTCATCCTTGTTTCCATTGGCATAGACATGATAACACTGGTATTTATGTAACACTTCCTTTTGGAAACACCTGCAGGCAATAGAGCAGAAGGTAGGAAGTGCTTTAATTCTAGCTCATCTGTAGAGAAAAGCTGTTTACCTATATTTCTCTAAAGTGAAGGTTAAATGTAGCAGTAGCTCAGGTTAATTGTGGGTAATTACATTTTACATCTGCCCCCATGCATGTTTCTGAACCGTAATTTTCAAAGCTTGCTTGTTTTCTGGTGACAGAGTATGTGTTTAAAAACACAAGCTTTCAGAAAATTTTAAAACAATCAGCACAATTTAAGTCAGACATAGTGGCAAGCCCAGCATCTGCATTTCATAACTGACAAAGAGATTCCTGATTTTCCTCTATACTGAAAGGCCAAAGTTTCCTTAAATAAAAATTTAAACAAAGCCAACATGCTACATCATTAAAACAAAAGTGGTTTATTGTTTTTTCATGTAAAAATTATGAAAATAACGGTAAGATGTCATAGACTCCACTGGAAATATTTGTAGAGTTATACCCTTCACTTATTATCATTATTAACATATCTCTGTGATGTTCTTTAAAAATAGTGCTTCAGTTTCAGAAATTCCACTATTGATAATTTAATTGTCCTTTGGGAGTTCTCACCAATTTATTTTACATAGCTTTTCTCGACTGCAACAAGTATACTCTCCTGAAGACAAATTTCTTTTAATGATTAAAACAAATTACTTAACAATGTTACTGAAAAAAATCCAACACATAAATATACACCCAAATAGAATTTTCTTTATGCCCACAAGGATTTTTCTAATTTCAAATATTTGGTGACAGGAAGAGGAAGGAAGAGGAAGGACAACTTTCTATCCAGGAGAAGAATGAGTTACATACAGTGAAAAAAACCCCAAACTCTAAAATGACATTAAATCTATTTGGTTTTCATTGGTGGTAAGGAAATAACTGTAATTAAAAATAAAAAAGTTTTAGTAAAGTTTAACATTTCAAAGTTCTTTTTTCCCCATGTAAATTTTTATGTCAAAATATTGGAAGTCCATCTGCATGTGTAATTATCTCTGTATTCTATTGTCCTTCCCCATCTTTCTTATTAAAGTGTATCTTTTGCTGTCTTCCTCTAAAAATTACTTTGTAAGGTGAGGTTCTTGTTACATGATTTAAACCTTTGTAGAACAACAGAATAGAACCAAACTTTTATTCCAGTTACAATAACGAGTTTGTCTATTGTTACTCAGAACATATTTCCCTTTCCCCTTTACTTCCCCAAAACTGGAACCAGATATCAAAACCATGCAAAACAATCAGAGTTACCACATTCATCCTTTCAACAGTGCATTTGTAAGATAAAATGCTTTTAATATTTGGCTTTGAGGCTGTACTTTTAAATGGCCTGAAGAAGTGATTCCCTGCATGAAAAGAGAAGTCCTGTTCAATAAATAACATATTTCAAAAGGAAAAGACAAATAACCAAGTTACCAAAAAAAGAGAGCAAGAATGAGGGCAATTTAGATACATTTGTAGTTGATAAAGAAGAAAGATTTTTTCCTTTGCTATCTTGTCAAGTTGCAATTGTGAATGAAGACATTCAGCTCCATGAGGAGAAAGGAATTCCTGTGAAGTGATGTCAACAGGAAGGTTACAATCCTGACTTATATAAAGAATAACAGTTCTTTGCAGTACATGTTTACCTACTTAAAACATAGATTAGATAGCTAAAGTAACTAATTAAAATCTGAGCACTGCACTTACGGAAAAAATTGTGTGTACTGAGCCTCATAAACTCCCATATATGGGAGACCTCCTGTAATTATAACCCTCTGTGAGCACATAACCTTAAATCTAAAAATATCATGTTTAATATTGTATGGGGTTTAATAATTTCATTTACTCACAAAAAAAAATTTCAAACAATTAATTAATAAGTAGTCATTACCATTTTCTCAATATACATGGAGAGTTTTGATTGTTTTTCATTATTATATTATTTCTACATATTAATTCAGTAAGATTTTATTATTTAAATATCAATACCTGTATACATGAATAGTTGCTTCATTAGAATATAAGTCAAGTAAAAATGTTAAAACCTGTTGGAACTCAAAAAAATCCTTTATTTTTAAACAATCTTTTCCTGTATACATAAATTCAAGTGAGAACACATTTAACCTTTTGTCTTCCTATACAGCAACATTCTTGTCTGTTGTTCAAATACCAATAAAGGCTCATAAACAGCAAATGAATAGTGAATTTTCATTGAATGTGTATTTTTAGGCTAATGATACAGAAATTATTCTTTCATGTCTAACTTACAATGGAATATGGAATAGTGTTTATTCAAATTTTATTTTTCCATTTCCTAAAACTTGTAATGTAATTCCCCATATATTACTGTCTTATTCACCAAACTGTTTATGTTTCTTAGTTTCAGTTTTAGGTACACTCACTCAAATAGCACTGTCACTCTCTCAGGTTAGGAGTAACAACATCTATGTACCACAGACTCCTCCCTTTTTTTCATATTCTAATGATGTTCAGAACGTTTCTTTTCTGACACTGTTGTTTAAAACAAATAAAAGAAACTGACTAAATGACTAAGGTTATAAGGAAAATGGTGCCTTTATCTGTAGATAAAATATTGACTGCAAAATGGGAATAAAGTAAAAGCAATTACATTTATATTTAAACCCCTTTTACTAATAGTAATCTTAAATACTATTTCGAAGCACAGAAAATATATTGAAATATATTAAGTATCCCTTTAAATATGTCTTATTTATCTTAACTGCAGTCTACCAAAGTTTTTTGGGTAGGAGAAACAATTTTCACCTATATGTTAGTTATCAGTAGCTTTCTATAAAGCTAGGAAAATAAACCTTTTTTTTTACTCTCCAGGTAAAGAAATAAGGGGCTAAAGTTTGTGTTAAAAAAGTTTGGAATAGATAAGAAAAAGATTCCTAAAAAATGAGAGAAAGTAAGGAGGATCTCTGTGGCTAAAATAAAAAACAAACAGCTGCACAAGATTCACAGGTATCTGAAAAATGCCCCAAACCAAATAATAGATTTTTTCTTGTTCAACACAATGAGAGAAAACCAAAAATTCCCTTTCTCCATTTCATAAAACAGTAGTAATATGTGAAGAAAACAAAACAAAACAAAAACCAACCTGACAGTAAGGAACAGATAGCAGAGTTAACAATGTGCCACTCTGTGAATGTGAAGCTTCAGGAAAAAAACAAAGTGAAAAATGAAAACATTGCATCAGCTTGTCCTGGCTGTAATATCAACATCATTGAAGACAGGAATATGATGGATACATGTATCCAATAGAATATAAGCAATAATTAAACCTCCATACTGCTTGAAGGTCAAGGGAAAAATGTTTGGGTTTTTGTTCTCATTGAATTGAAATGGGAAATAATAAAATCACTTCTAGTACCTCTTCCATTCTACCACCCACTCCCCACCACCCAGTGCACCAAGCTGGCAAGTTACTGATTCTCTAAAGGCATAACATATCCCACCACATCCTAAAAACACATCTCAACAACCAGAGGTAAAAATGTGACATATTTCAAAGGAGCTATGCAAATATTACAGGCAAAAAGTTCTCTCCTTGCAGACAGCAGACAAATATATAACAGTATTTGTGGACTATGTTAATAGCGATCTCCCTGAATACATGCCTATTGTCAGAAGGCATTGTTTGAGCTAGCCCTATGTGTTTAGTTATATGAAATGACATATGTCTGAACCCAGAAGGCTGTACAGCAAACAATGCCCTGTCATACGATATGACATATGTATGCACCCAGGCTATGGAGCCGCCACAATAATAAGGGCTTTTCTGGCTTACCAGATGAGCTTTCTATTTATATGACACCTTTAAAAGAACATTTTTTGCTTCTTTAAGCTTACTTATAATACAGAAGCAACAAAAAACTGAAGGAGTATAAAATAAGCTCTTTCTTACTGTAGCGTTCTTCCTTCATTCTGTATTTTTTTTAAAAGTCTATCAAGCATAGGAAAATGTATGTGATACTTAACATGTCTGAATTTAATTCAACAACTCCATAATTATGGTTTCCTAAGAGATGCCATTTATATGATACTCTGCCATTTTCTGAAATGATGCAGTTGAAAAGTTAAGTATCTTGCAGAAACTTCTGATAACACAGGAGCTGTGTGAGCTAATCTGATGCAATTCTATCACTTCTATGGAAATATAGTAGAATAACTAAAATGTCATTAAAGCATTGCAGAGAAAATTTATTCAGTGAACAATGACTCAAAGAAAACTGAAGACTCTGGATTTAAATATGTATACTTTCTTCCATCTCTCTGAAATAAACAGTAATCCAAACAAGTATATTTCTTAACAATGAACAATGTAACTTTAAAAGTAACAAAATCATGGGGAACCACTTGTAGTTCTTATTTGGAACTGCAAATCCCATCAAGAGTGTACAGCTTCCAGCTGTAAAGTACTTAACACACACAAAACCCAATCTTCCTACAAAATTATTTAGCTTTCACTTTACTAATTACTTATTCTGAAAAGAGCAGAAAAGCATCTGTTGGTATGCCTACTCCACAGGATCATTTTACTATTTAATTTATCAAGGATTCAGAGTATCTTCTGTGTCTGGAGACGGAGTATTCTCTCCCACTCACTGGCCATTCTTGCAGCCTCTTGCAGTCTCAGGGATATTCTTCAAGTACAGGTCTGTTAGTCACGGAAGTCTTCGTGGTGTACTGGCTAGACACATTTTTGGATACACAATGTGGAAGTGGATGTGCTGCCTCTGATGTCGCAGAGACATCAAAGCAATGTCAAAGTTCATTATTGTTAAATGTCTTATTAAATACTTTTTAAAAGAATCATGAAATAGATTTCTCATGACAGTCTTATAAATATCAAATAAAATGCAACTCTGGGGCATGGCTGAAGTAGTATAGGAAGAACACATGAGAGAAGAAAAAAAATGCAGCAGGGAATGGGAAGAGAAGAAATAAAATTAGTGTAAAACTAATGTTGCTTGGGCTGGGATTTCAATGTTGTTGCTATAATTTTTGCTATGGATTTTTTCATCCTCACACTTAGAAAGTGCAGGTGGACAATTTTTGGAAAGCCAGGTTTCAACAGCTATAGAAAATCTGAATCCAGCAAGGCATTAAAAGTTGAACATGATAAAATTAAGGTATTAATTGTCCCATGTATCTTACGAGTAGCCAAGTCTTTTTCCAGAAAAATTCATTGATTTAAAACACATTATTCAACACTGTATATTATTCCAATTGGTAATTATTGTCACCATTATGTGTGTGTTTTAACTCCATTTGAGCTGTATCCAGCTCAGAGGAGTCCAGCTATTGTATCTTCTCGTATTTTTGCACAGTAAGGGACATAGACAACTGGTACCATTCAGTCTGGAAAAGAGAGGGCACATGAGGATCTTACTGATGTCTGTAAATACCTTATGGGAAGGGATGAAGACAAGGGAGCCAGCCTCTTTACAGTGGTGCCCAGTGACAGAACAAGAGGACTGGGAATGAACTGAAGAACATTAAATTCCACCTGAACACTAAAAAAACACTTTATTACTGTGAGGGTGGTCAAACACTGACACAGATTGCCCAGAGAGGTTGTGGAGTCTGTCCTTGGAGATATCCAAAATCCAACTGAACACAGTCCTTGACAATGGGCTGTAGCTGATCCTGCTCAAGTAGGAAAATGTTGGACTAGATGATCTCAAGAGGTGCCTTTCAACCTAAACAATTCTATGATTCTATTAAGTAGTTTAGTAGAAGTCAATAATAAAAATAATCATGACTACTCTGTTTATATACCCCATAGCAGGAATTTCCTAGTCTCTGATATTCTAACCATGTTGTGGTAGAAAAGGAGGAAATGTAGAGAGAAAAGATAAAAAAGGACAAAAAACATAAATGGGAGGGGAAGGAAAACTAGCAAAAATATAGGAGAGGAGAGAAGGAGACAAGAAGAAACCATGAAGAGGCATTGGATTGTACTGTCTTATGCTTAAACAAGAGATGTGAGAGTAATAAGAAAAAGCAGTGTGGGATCTCAATGTTTTGGAAAACAGACCACAAACTTTTCAACACTTACTCCTCAGGTCCCAGAATAGACTGATAGAGGCCCTTATGCTTCTAGTCCCTGCAGAGAGATAAACCTCATTCTTATTACTAACAGTGATTTGTTCTCTGTGTGAAGAAATCCAGATGGCACTATCCCCTGTCTTCAAAACTAAGGGCAGGATATAAAGCTGACAGCTATCCTCAGATCAGAAAAGGCCACCTTCTCTCTCCATGTTGATTCACGTAGCCACGGAAAGGCAAATAGGGAGAGACAATAAGAGGGATACTGGAAGCAGACATCATCACTGACATTATCTACATTATCCTTCAGTATTTATCAGCACCTCTAATTCACATAGTTTAAGAGTAAAAATTTAAAAAGCATATTAAAGCTTAATAATTTCTGGGATGTATCACTGACTATCTTCAGCTTAAATCTGGTATCAAAAATATACAACTACCAACACAGGATAAAGGTGATCAGAAGCTATGGGTCATCATTAAAGGTGAGAGACTGCCTGGTTTCTTCCTGATATGCTGTGGAAGTAATTCTGCATTCTTAACAGCACATTCCTAAATTCTATTTAGATGGTAGGACACAGCTTTTGTAGATCCTGAAGCTCATTTGTTTGGTTAATGAGACATGAAGATAATCCTTTATCCCTTAGTTTTTCCCTTTCCCCTCTTTATTTTAACAGTGATTTTATCATTAATTTTGAAATGAAAAATATTCATTATATATGGTATAGAATACTAAGCTCTCATTAAAACCTTATTGTTGTTTTCAGGCAGATGAATAGCTGTACTGGTTGTCAATAGGTATGTTAAGCTAGCTATGAGTTTCAAGAAGTCATACTACTAGTCTCTTACTAACAAAGGTACCTTACACAATGGTAAGGAAAACAACATGAATGCCTGAGTCAGTAAATAACTTGTATCTTCATATTTTTTCAGTCAAGTATGTTGTCCAAGGGCAGTTTATTTATGCATAAGCTAAATTTTGAATAGTAGCATATAGTCAAGGTTAGCTACAGATATCTGTATGTCATGATCAAATAAGCCATGAGACATATCTTGAGTATAAATTTGCTGAATACTTTATTTGTAATCTCTTGATAACTACAAGTTAAATGAAAATGTTAAATGAAAATGCAAAATGTTACATAAAAATCAATTTACATTAATATATTCACAGTAGCATTGTTTCCTTTGTTTTTCTCAGGTTGGACTGTGTTCTTTGTCATTAAATTGAGAAACATAAACTATTAAGTTGAAGGCTGAGGTACATTCAATGAAGGGCAAAGCTCCAGTGTATTATAAACAACATCTCAGTAAACAAAACTTTTGATGAAAGAATTCTGGAAGTCACATGCTAGAATATTAAAAAATAGGTCGATCTGCAGAGTAGGTATTTCAACATAGCTTGAATATGTTCTGAATATCTTATTTAAATTTTATATTTTTACTGTTTATAAGAATGTACTTTAAAACCCCAAAAACTATACAAAGAGAATGCAAAATAAAACCATTTCAAGTTAATTACTAGGAAATATATTTTAAAAATTGGCTTTTCTAAAATGTTTTTATGACATTCCTGTAAGATTTTTTTGGATACCTCAATGGCAAAATGAAGCCATATAATGTATTAATTAAAAAAAACACTTAATTTGTTGTTCATCAAACAGCTCAACTCATACATATTCCCATATGTAGGAGCTGAATGTCAGAGGACTGCTGTATAGATATATTAATTAGAGGAAACTAATCTCAACAGTCCAACAGATATAATACTGAAAATTATTACCTAGTGAGAACTCAAGTAGAAATTTCTTAGATCATAGCATATTCTATGTTACATTAGAGTCTTACTTTAAAGGTTACTTCCTAGCTAGAAAATATATAATTGCTCCATCTGCCAACCCTACAGCATTGCAGTACTGTCAAAAGTGCCATATGTGGAAAAGTCAGACTGTTGGCCTGTTTATCTAATACATATATTCTGTAGAACCCGTGAAATCAAATGGTAACATCTCTCAACAGATCTCAAAATACATCGTGAATGTTTGTTTTTCTTTTTCCCTTTTAAATAATTGTAGGTGATTTGGAATAGTTAGAATGAGCTCATCAACTTTATTATTGTATTTCAGGAAGACTAGTTAATTCTGCTCACCATGGTAGACCTGAGTTTTCTGAAGAGGTTCACACACTGAAGAAACATAATTATAAATTTATACTATTAAAGCACCATGAGTTTTGGCCAAAATAATTTGTGAAACTTCCAGTCTTTTTGTTTCTATCTTGTAAGCCTCTGGGTGCAAAAGTTGAAATTTATGAAGTTAATATTGTAAACTAGCAATCGAGACTGTTAGTCTGAAAAGTCTGGATTAGAAGGAAATGCTAACTTCTACTTGTTCTTTGCTAACAAATAACGGACAAAGAGCCGTTGAGTTCATCTTTTTAGTGTACAAGAGAATAGAAAATGATAAGTGATTAATGTCTGAAAGTGTAATATATTTCTTAGATTTTGCATTTAGCTTTACTGTAAGTCAAGTTACTAGAACTAAATGGTATTTGTAAAAAGGAGTTCTGTTTCCAGTCTTTACTCTGGTGAAAAAAAAAAAAAAAAAAAACAACAAACAAACAGATCTGATAAGGTTTCCAGATCCTCTACTCTAAGTAGCTGCTTTTCTGTGATTATGGTGACTCTCCTCGAATACAACCATTACAGAAACATGATGTCATTTATTGACAGCCTGTAATGCTGCACTGTAAGTTATAATTCAATAAAGCTATTCACTCTACACAAATATTATTTTCCTTTAAAAGAAGGCTTATAACCTAAGGCAGCAAGTTAATACATATTTGCCCTGCTAATATATTTACAAGCCATTTCAACTACTTTGTTCATGCATGAGAGAGTCATATGAATACTAACTTTGTTTAGAATGACATTATGAAAAATGCTCAGTTGGAATCAAAGAAGTTTTAAAAGACATTGAAAATAGAATCAACTCTAAACTTGCACAAGACTGTCTCCAAAGAAGGCAAAAAGGAGCACACAAGTGTTCAAAGCTCCCTTTCTTTCTTCCTGCCATTAATTCATTCCTTTCAATCTTTATGAGTTGGTGTGGGTAGTTATGAATCAAAAGCTGATATATAAAAGCATGAATAAAAGCCCACCACTCCCCTGTAATTCCTAGGCTTCATCACAAAATGGCCATCTGTAGTCTATCCTAGTGCATTATCCCCTGGGTCCTGTGAGAAACCAAAGTAAGGACAGACAATTTTGTGCTTGGTGTTCATTCTTGGGTGTAGTTTTTCTGGTGGACACCTATTCCATGGCTGTTGCACTTGCCAAATTACTTTCCCTAGGCATGTATGATGGTATTATATGGTGCTAAATCAAGAGATACATTAAAAAAAAAAAAAAAAAGGAACAAGACTTGTTTGATTTGTTTACCATTTTTTACATCTATTGTAAAAACACTGTTGTGTACCAAGAGAAGAAGTACTGCATTCCAGACTAACTTAAGAAATATTTGTAAGAAATTTTCATGGGTTGACGTTTCATAATTTTATATAAAAACTCTCTATACAAATGCACACATGCACCCACATATAGACAGGATCAGTCTTAAGTATTTGACAGTATAGGGAAAATTTTTCCACTCTCTAGTTCTTAGGCAATATCCCCCCACTTCTGCTTCTTCATGCATCCATTCATTTTCTCTGCAGGATAGATCCACTCTTTCAATAGATTTTAATGCTGAGGGTGATTTGAGTTGTATGCCTATGAAAAACAAGCAGTTTCACAACACTCATAATGTTAATGGTGTTCATGGTTTATTTTCTGTTCCTGATAGTATTTACCAAAGGGTAGAAAGACTGATTTTCTTATTTTTTTCTTCCCCCGAGTTTGTTTGACAATCCTGAGTTATTGTCACTTATAGTCTAGGAACAATAAAGCTCAAACACATGAAGGGAATCAGCTCCATCCCCTCACCTATTTTGTGATCAACTCTAATTCCTCACTAATGTAGCCAATAGAAATATATTTTCCAATATGCAACTAATATACGTCCCATAGAAAATGTGTGATTTAGAGCAAAGATTTTATTCTGAAGTTGGACAAGATAAACAGGAACCTTTAAGTAATCCTGTTGAAGTGACACAATGTCACTGTAGAAATAGAAAACAATCCTCTGAAGTGCTAAGGCTTGGACAACTGCCCAAGCCAGAGTTGACCTATAGATGAATCCTGTATATTTCATAACTGATAACCATTGTGCTAGTAGGTATTGTACTAAGTTATAACAAACCACTTATGCTGGTGTAAAAAGTGCTAAAGCATTGAAATACTGCAGCCTGAACAACAGGCCCCAAGCTGAACATGCTAACTTAGCATGTAGTCATTAATAAAATATGTAAACTCGCTAGTGAAAGACAAAATATAATCAGTAGTGAGGAGAGAATGTATCCGACTTTCCTTTCGCAGCCTTCTTCAAGGCTGAGAACCCAAGTGTTTGGCCTTGTTAGAAACTCCCTTGGTTCCCCCCTGAGCCCCGGCCAAGCTTTGGGTGGAATCCAACAGGAGAATGAAACCAGAAATTTTCCGCTCAAAACAAAAGTGCCAGCTATTCTGGCTTGTCGATCTCTGGTATATAAGTCTGGGCCCGTTCACAGCGACTTTGGATGCCTCACCTATGGGTGGACGCACCGCGTAGGATTTCCCACTTGCCGGGACAGGCTCTCCAAATCCTCGCTGTAACCGGGGCTCCCCAGCGTCTGCGGATCTGGATGATGATGATAATATATGCAAGTGGTGATGTATTTCTCTTAATCACTATTCTCTCTCTCTCTTGTGTAGTAATGATTTGATGCATTACCCTGTATTTTCCTGTTTCTTTAAGTGCACTATTCTGCTTTTTCCTTACTGCATGTTTTCTGTATTACTCTGTTACATTATTTAGTTATCAGCAGTAAAATACGCCTACTCTTTTCACTCTGGTGTCTGAGTTTAATTGGTATCCTTAATCAGCAAAACATCCTCAAAAATTCAAACATTTTGCTTTGTACAAATCAGATTAAAATAAACACGAGGTAAACAGAGAGAGCCATATTGTTATGAAGACCATAATTTACCCCAAATAATACAAATATCTGTCACTTAAATAAAAAATTTTAAAAAGAGAGCTTTGGATGACATCAAAAGAGCCTTTTTATCACCTTTTCTTGATTCCCACTGGGTCATACATTAGAACCTTCTTTGCTCTTTTTTTTTTTCCTCAAATGAAAATATCTGGTGCCTTTTCCCTCTCTTCCTACACCATTTACTTTCCTTTGGGTTGTGATTTTTAATATTCTCATCTCTCCTGACATCTCTTTCATTCCAATCTACATTTTGATAAAAACTCCAAATGAAAAAAAGAAAAACAAATACATGGAAGAAAACTTGGGGAATATGATGAAGAGACAACTACTGTTGCTCGCTCCACAGTTTTATAAGACCTCTTATACAATGAACATAAGCAGAATGCTAAAGACTCATAAAATGCAATGTTAAAGCTCATGAAAAGCAGCTAAAATGAAACATTTCTCCCTCCTGCTAAGAGAAGGCTTACCAAATCAGGATCTGAAACAGCACAGTGGCAGGAACTGGTACAAACTTGTTCCTCAGCTTGCACAGCAGGGATGACCCAGAGTTCTAGACAGAATCTGCACGTGGTTCATCCGTCTGGCTATGCTCATATCCTTACTGAATTGTTCTGTTTGTTTCTCCAGAACAAAGCTTTCTTACTGTCAAACCTGGTGTCTCAGCAGCTAAATTTTCTATGAATATCAATGCCCTCCTCCTTTGATTGTGGGCACTTTCAGGCAAATTCTTCTAGGCAAGAGAGAAGGAATTAGAAAACTTTAATCACCAGTTTTGCCACTGCTACCTTTTTCTGTTGGTGAGTCCTTGAGGATAGAGCTGGGACATTTTTGGTTTGGTTGACTGGTTTACAAGAACAATGTCCAAGGAGGAACAGGTTGAACATACTGCTCTTTTCCCCTTCCTCTCACCTTTGCCATGAGAAAAGGAGAAGAAACAAGACAATCAGGCCCATAGCTACTGAGCTGTTTCCAAACTACAGAAGTTGTTTCCCTGTCTCTCTGAAAATGTGTGTAAATCCTACCTGTTATTTTGTTTGTCCCCTACATATACTTCCCACCTTATCCAGAAAAACAGAAAGAAGGAGCAGGTCTCAGCAGTAGAGCAGAGATCAGTATTAGATTTCTGCAGAAAGGTTAGTGAGCAAAGTAGATGCCTACTGTGGACCAAGAGTATTATTACATCCTTCTAACTATACCATAGACGTGGTCCTCTCTTAATTGTGTAAAGATCTGGCCTCAAAGTGCTGCACCAGGCACCAGGACACTTCCTTTCCTGAAACCAAAGCACAGATACAACCCTTCTTCCCTAGACCAACACAGAAGAAGTCCTGGCAGAGTTAGAAACCATTTATCCTTCCAAATAGCCTGAGGAAGGATAAATCTCATACTTCCCCTGTCAGACAGATTTACTTTCTTACCATAGTAGCAGGATCATTCAAATGCATTTTAAGTCATTAAGATAGAACATCAGCATCCAGAAGAACACAGGTACTACCTTTATTGTCCAGTGACAGCAGGCTGCATCATAAACATGCAGGAGACAGGTTACCATTCCAAATGGGACTTTTCAGCTTTTAACTTAAACTTTATCCTCATACTTCTACTAAACACAAGGCAATATTGCTTTCAAAAATAAAGTAAACCTAAGTAATTGAAAGAAGACCTGTTCTGAGGAACATGTCTCAAAGCTATCTTTTTTCAGAATGCATATTGTTTTAAAGATGTATGGCATGCAAAATATTTCTCCTGTATTTTCAAGTCAAAATGTTTTTCCTAAAAAATCTTTCAATAAATGTTTATTTTTTGAAAAACAGTATCAGTTTAAGACTAAAATAAGTCTAAAGAAGCTTAACATTAACCAAGTAAAAAGGAGAACAATGAGATCATCAGCAGATAAGGGTAAAATGGCTGCTTTAATCTGTGCTTGTTTCCCTAACTTTAATTACTTTCTCTCCTCTCCTCCTCTGAAGAAAATATGTCATGTTGGCAATTGGGAACTTCTAATAAAGTCTTGATAATGTAAATATTCACTGACCTTTCTTCAGAAGAAGTAAATATATAAAGCAGTTAGTTTAATATACGTGGTTTACCAGATCATCTAGTACTCCCTCCCACCAAGATTTTATTACAACATATCAAGTCATCACAAAGTAAAAAAACATTTGCAAGTTAGGGAATGCTAGAGTATGGATTGTCTGCAAAGCAATAATTTAATCCCACTGTGTGTATTATTATGACAATTCTTTAGATATGTAATTACACAGTACTTTACTCCATGTTATACATCGTTCCTGCAGAGGAAGAGCTGTGCTTGGTTAATGAACAGCTAGTCACATTCAGCTCCATTTGTATGTGGAGGATCAGTTGCTGCACAGCATTCAAGCTCTGCTCTGAACACTGAATTAGTAGCTTCTTCATGAAATTTTCTACAAGGATTATCCATATAATAGAAGTGCATTTGATAAATTTAAATTAATAACACCATTGTTAATTGTGAGTGGCATATTAGGGTGATTATACAGACAAGGGACAGAGACTACAAAATCAAAGAATTTACTATATTCACGTAGCCTGTATAAGAGATACAGAATATAACTTTCCAGATTGCTTTGCATTTTGTAGCTTCATGTATTTAAAATGCACTAATTTCTGTTGCAATTATCAATTCCTCCAAACTGAGCAGCCAGCAAATGAGAATACACAACTAATAATTGCCTTTGTGTTACTGAGTGTCACATGGACTCTGACAGTGGTGTAGACAGAACTCCAGATCTTTGGAGCAGTAATGAACTACCTTAACTATGCAGTCTTCTTTTTCTTCCTAGCCACACTTGCCTCTATGGAAGTCTGAGTTACCCACCTGAGCTCCCTCTGAACTCTGAGATAAGCAGGAGCTATGAGACTGTGCTACTCAGGATTGCTTAGCTCCCAGCTGAGCCCAGAGAAAAGCAGCTTTCCCACTATCACTACCTGGGAATGGTAGCTAGGGCTGATGGACAGCTAAAGTCTACTCTACACCCCATGGCAAAGCTGCTCCTAAAACAGTGGAAAGAATCTGAATTTCTTTAAAACAAAATTATATTCAACTGCTTTTTCTGTTGGGGAAAGCTAGTTTAGCCACCACGATTCCAGTATAGTTTGTGAATGGTCTGTACCCAGTAAACTTGTCACAGTGAGGTTTCAAATAAAGGAATTCCCAGCACAAGCAATGTTAAATTCCAGCAAGAAGTTATTAGGTAAAAAGCCAGTATAAAACCAAGCAGCAAGAAAGGGTGAAGTTCCCTCTGGCTTGGAATCATCCTTTTATTGGTTTTGATGATGTTTCTTTGATGGTGGAATAAAGACTAAGCTTGACAACAAATTCAAATTAAAGTAACTCACATAGAGAAAATAGGTCACCAGAATCTCTGAGTTACAGTGATTGAATTACAATTTATTTAAAATGGAAATTCAAATTTCTGATTCCTTCCCTTTAAAATTTATTGTAATAGAAGATTTTATTAAACAAAAAATGGGAAAAATTATTGCTTCTAAACTGAACCAAAACAATTTTTCCTCAAATTGGAACTGAACTGGAATAATAATTTTGAAGTGTATATTGAAACTGGCAGCAAGCAAAAGATTAGATTATTTTCTCATTACTCATTTGGAATACAGGTTTAACTACAATATTATTTGTTCTATTAGGGATCTATTCAGCACACGGATCATTTGCAGGTGCTAAGGACTTGAGGACAGCAACAAATAGCAGACTCTTCTCCTGTCTTCTTTTGCTATCTTTACTTTGCAACATGAATCAGCACATAAAGTACACACTCATGCTTTGTCATCATGACTCTGTTGTACACTGCTCTGCTGATTGGAGCATGGACCTGTTAGGAATGGCAAATTCTGTATCCACCTGATACCAGCACTAGCTAAATAGCTACACAGCTCAGCAGATCCAAAAAGGAGGGAGCTGCCTGTATCTTTCAGGTTTGTATCTCTGCAGTAAACTACCTGTCGCTGCAGTGGCAATCTTCTTCCCATGGGTTTACATCCCTGTGTATACATATAGGTGCTGCTATGTCTCTCCCTATGTTATGTGCAGAAGTAGTAGAAAGGGAATGGAGAATACTTCTCATTAGTCCCATAACTTCAGCTGCACTGAGGACATTCTTATTGCCAGGGAAGCACAGCACTGCAGCCTCTTTCCACATTCTTATCTGCATATGACAGTACTAGGGTATTTAGACAGAAATTGAAATGACATGCTAGAAATGCAATGATGTATAAGCTCTTACATGGCAACAAAAATGGGAGATTAAATCCTTTCACCAGCTGCCCCATACTATCAGATGACCCTTACAGTTATAAAATGTGATCTTTTGAAATTTGTTAAAGAAGTGGTGCTGGCTGAATCAAATGAACTTGATCTGTAACAGAGCTAAAAATATGTTGGTATGGTTCTCTGATTTATACAAATCATTATTCTGGTCATTCCTTTTCCTATAGGAATTATCAATGTAAAATTGATAAAAAATTATTCCAAATTATTACTGCACTCATAACAAAATGGGCACACTTTCTCCACTGAAAGCTAAAGCAAAACTGAACATTAAAAACAAACAAAAAGCAGTCTATTATTGACTTTGGAGAGAATGCTTTAAGTAATTGTATATCAGCGTATTTCAGTAACATGCCCAATAGTGAGTTTGCAACAAGAGAAAACATAAAGGTTTCTGGACACGTACAGTTTTGCGATTCCTGTGATGTTTCCATTTTACTGCTTTAGTGACTGATAGGGGAGAATGCACTCACAAACTAAAAATTTTTATTCATAAGTTGATATGAGAGGAAAAGATAGACAATGACAGACAAATGACTTCTTATTACAGCTCCTGAAGTGTACACAGCACAGTCTTAGTTCCTGATATGATGACATGAAACGACCTCCATCTAGTTGTTCCTTCTCACCTTTTCTATTATATTTTTGAAAAACAGTGCAGGAATATTTAATGTTACTCAGACATTTACCATGCAGGATACTCTCCTCATCTAGGTTGGTTGTATCACTGTATGTAGTGGGGGTTTTCTGTAGCAATTGTATCTATAAATATACAAGTAGCAATCACATTTATAAATACACAAAAGTCTGAAGAAAACAGTTATTCTTAGAAAACTAAAGCAAAAGCGAAAGTCAAGGAAATAATTTATCTTTTGCACTGTGAAATGAATAATGCAAGTCTTTCAGAATCTTAATCTGAAGATACAAAGATTTTCCACAGTCCCATCAGATAAAAAGAAAATATATTCAATGCAATGCACAAGTGTATAATCTAAGGTAGTAGGAACAGGACACAGCATATTTCTCTATTTGTGCTGAACTATTTAGAAAAAAAACAAAAACAAATACACGACATATTTCAGAACATTTATTTTCTTAAGTAATAAACCATGGTGGTTTGGGGTTTGGGGTTTATTTTTTAATGAATTTATAGGAATTTCTCACTTAGATCTTTGACATTATTCTGTATATTTGTAAAAACTATTTTGTAGTTCACTTAAAAGGAGAAATTTTAAAATCTATTAAAATCCATTAAACAGCACTGAATGTCAGATGAAGATTCTGAAGTGCTTGAAAAGTCCCTTGATTTAGAGGTGGGATTTTCAAGGTTGCAAATGAATTAGAAACACAAGCTTTCATTAATATATTTTTAAATCTCCACACAAGTCTCTGCTCCTAATGAAAAATGCTATTAAAGTTTTCCAAACTTACAGAACAGAAAACTGGGTCAAAGTGACTTGTACAAAGTCAGAGTCATCATCAAGTCATGTACAACATTGTATATTCAGGCAAAAGGGAGCAGAACATGTAGTTGAACCTAAGAATGTATTGTTAATCTAAAAAACTTTTTAAGTCTAATATATCAAAGCAGTTAATTATTACAGACAAGCCTTGCTAATTAAACAGTTAAAATTGTGATAGCAAAAAGCTCCTCAGTGTTCTACTGTTGCCCCTCTTCCCTGGTGTTATGCTCACCCCTTGGGCATCCCTCTGGGTGTTCAGGTGGATAGTTTCACTCTCCCTCAGGAGAAGAGAAGGATTACAAGCTTTGAGCATCCTCAGGACTTCAATGAGAGGCCTCTGATGGTCATGGAGGGGGTCTTTTCCTCCTTAATTTTGGGCCCATTTATGTTTATTTTTATACCTTTCCTCAGCACAGCCTAAACCACCAACAGTATCTCACAGCCCTACTGCTCCCTGGGGAGCTGAGAGACACTTCACCCCCAGGCAGCCAGGTCAGCCAGTGCTACCTGGACCAGGACCAGGACCAGGGCAGCCCCACAGGGCCCAGACTCTGCTTCCCCAGGGCACTGTGGGGCTGGAGGGCTTCTGTTAATAGTGTCAAAAATAACATTTACTAGCATACAAATTTAGTACAAGAAGGAGGGAACATCAGATGAAATTGGTTGAAGATTCAAAATAAACAAAATGTAGGTTGTTCTTCAGAGGACACAATTTCTGGGAGACATTGTGGATCCCAAAAATTAATAAGGGTTCTAAAAGTGATTAGCTCCATGATTCAAATTCATGAGAATAAAAGCAAACTGCTTAGCCTAGAAATAAAATGCACCATTTGGAAATCAGAAATTCAATGAGCTATAAATTAATGGAATCCGGGACAGCATCTGCGTATTTGTACTCTGTGTTGCTGTTCTCTTACTCTTAACTAAACATCTGCTGCAAACAGCATCTGTCAGAGACAAGGTAACTGGTTTGGCAGAACACGGGTCTGACCTATACCATTCTTTGTTCAGTCTTACAATTTGGAGGTGTGAGAATTTAACGTGTTCTGTAATAAAACTGCCAGTATCATAATAAGCATTATAGAATAATTGGAAATGCATTCAAAATACAGTTCTTATAGGCACTTTTCATAGTTTTTGCCGTTGCATGTCTGGATTTACAAAATTATGTAAAATATTTTTTTTTCCCAAACTGTGAGTGTCCAGACTAATACAGTGGTCAAGTAACTAATGAGACAAAACCACTGGGAGCAACACAATGTTAAATTATGTGGTCTATAATAAGCTTAATAGAATAGAAGAATCCTGTATAAAATGAATCACTCATTCTACTTACCCCAGCTTTGCACATTAAATTTCCATTAACTAATGGAGAAGACCAATGAAGTCCATATACTTTAAATGTTGAGGACAACAAGCAAAAACTGCTCAATTTACACCACTGAAATCAATAATATTACATTGCTGAGAAATCAGCACAAGTAGGACCAGAGTTGGGACAAATATTTTAATGTTACTCTGAGTCTCCAAAAGGGAATTTATGTTAGATTAACTCTATTCCCATTACAGAATATGGAGCTTGTATGCATATTAATTGATCTGTAATATTTCAGATTAATGAAGACTTCTACTTGTTCGAGACATGCAGAGAGAAAGACAAGACAAAAAGATTGTAGTTTAATTAGGTTTCAGTGTATTCATTCATCTGAGAGCTATCTGGCAATAACTCATACAGTGCAGGTCACGGTTCATTTTTGTTTCTATCTGGTCAAGAGATTGTCATGAGTTGCCATTGTCCACCTGCCCACCAGTCAAGTAACCTTTTCATATGAAGGCCTGTCACCACAAGGCACTTCCAGATTGCTAGTCTTTTACCTAACAGTCCAATAAATTTTGTTGTTAGCGGTTTCCCTAATAACACGGGAAAAAGTATAATCACTTCGTAATAAAAAATCACACCCATCAGTCCTTGGAAAATTCAGAAAACAGTTGTGTTATTTCAACACAAACTGATTTTGCCTTTACCTTGTAATTCACGCGTCTTTTGGGTTGTCAACCCGAAAAAAACTTAATTGCTTCCCATCTTACCATTCGCTGCAGCATTTAAGAGCACCTTAGTCAGGGAGAATTATTTCTATCTCCCTTAAATCCCTTTGCTTTATAATGACTATAGGCATGTTATGTGGTATGGCCAAAGCAGGCCTGTGGCATGCATGAAATGGATACATCCTAAGCAAGATACAATTAATATTTGCTATCTTGAACCCAGACAGAAGTGCACAAATAATTACTGACAGTGTGTATTTTATAACATTTTAACACCAACAGTAACATTTTGTAACCCAGCTGAGCCATAACTGCAAAGAGGCCAACAGAGACGTGTAGTACAGTTGCATAAATGGGGTGAAGGAAAATACATGGAAGATGTAAAATCTGCAGGCAGGAAAGATGGCTTGGAAAACTAACATAATTCTGCAAACAAGCAGGAAGGGTGTACGGTAGAATTAGATTAACCCTGCAGAAGAAGCATGAAAGACTACCGAATCCTGCAGTCTCAGAAAAGTTTAGCTTGGAAGGGACCTCTGGAAACCATCTGATCCAACCTCCGGTTGAAAGTAGGGTCTTAGATTAGTTTATCCATGGATTTGTCAAACTAAGTGTTAAACATTCCAACAAGAAAGATACCACCACTTTTCTGGGAAACCATTGTTTAATATTCCCACAATTAAGAGAGATTATATTACATTGTATTACATTATATTCAGAGAGAATTTCCCCTGAAGCAGCTTGTGCTCATATCTTCTTGTCCTGTCACCTCATGCTTGTGAAGGGAACACATCTATCTTTTCTATGTCTACCTTTTAAGTACTAGAAGGCTGTGATAATTTCCCCCACATATACACTTCTCCACTCTAGGCTGAACAAATCTAATTCCTTTAACCTTCTTCATATTTAAATTTCTCCAACCCTCCTGCCATCTTGATGGTGCCCTTGGTGGCTCCCTCCAGTTTTTAATGTCTCTTGAACTGTGGAGACCAAACCCAGACACAGTGTCCCAGCTGTGGCTGAAAAGTGTCAAGTAGAGTAATTACATCCCTTGATCTTCTGGCTACACTCTTGTTGATACAACCCAGGATATGGTTTGATTTCATTGATGGAAGGGTGCTTTTATGGCACATATTCAACTTCTTGTCCACTGGGATCCCCAGGTCGTTTTTCTGCAGGTACACCACAGCCAGTCAGACCCCAGCCTGTACTTCTGCTTGGGGCTCTTCCATCTTTGTTAAACTTCATGCAGTTCTTGCTGACCTAATCTTTCAGCCTGTCTAGGTCTCTTTGAATGGCAGCCCTTCCTTCTAGTGTATCTATATTATCTCCCAGTTTGCTGTCATCCACATGGCTAACATAAGTGGGGTTCTTTCAACACTGTAATCCAGATCATTTATAAGATATTGAAAAGTATCAAAAGTATCTTGAAGTATATTGAAAAGTATCAAAAGAATCCAAAAAAGTATCAAAAAGTATCTCGAAGGACTCCACCCATGACTAGTTCCTAGTCCCTCAGAGGTCTGATGGAACCAGAAAAATACTGCAGAAAAAAAAGAAACCTGAACAAGTCTGGATTCCAAAATTAGGATGTCAGAAGCAGATTAAATTACCCCAGGCCTCAGTATTAAGACCAGCTCTCTTTAATATCTTTATCAATGATCTGGATTGAGTGCATCCTCATTAAGTTTACAGACAACACCAAGTTGGGTGGGAGTGTTGATCTGCTTGAGAATAGGAAGTCTCTACAGAGGGATCGGGACAGGTTGGATCAATGGGCCGAGGCCAGTTGTGTGAGGTTCAACAAGCCTAAGTGCCAGGTCCTGCACTTGGGTCACAACAACCCCACCCAACACCACAGGCTTAGGAAGAGTGGTTGGAAAGCTGCCTGGCAGAAAAGTACCTGGGGTGTTGGTCGACAGTCAGCTGAATAGGAGCTGGCAGTGTGCCCAGGTGGCCAAGAAGGCCAATGGTATCCTAGCTTGTGTCAGAAATAGCATGACCAGCAGGACTAGGGAAGGGATTGTCCCCCTGTACTCGCCACTGGTGAGGCCAACCACAAATACTGTGTTCAGTTTTGGGCCCCCCAATACAAGAATGACAATTATGTGCTGGAGCATGTCCAAAGAAGAGCAATGAAACTGGTGGAGGGTCTAGAGCACAAGTCTTATGAGGAGCGGCTGAGGGAACTGAGATTTTTTAGCCTCAAGAAAGAAGGCTCAGGGGAAACATTATCATTCTCTACAACTACCTGAAAGGAAGTTGTAGTGATGTGGGTGTCAGTCTCTTTTCCCAGGTAGCAAGTGAGAGGAAACATTCTGAAGTTGCACCAGGGGAGGGTTAGATTTGGTATTAAGAAGAATTTCCTCACCAAAAGTATTGTCAAGCATTGGAACAGGCTTGCCAGGGAAGTGGTTGTGTCACTATCCCTGGAGGTATTTAAAAGACATGTAGATGTGATGCTTAGGGACATGGTTTAGTGGTAGAGCTGACAGTGTTAGGTTAACAGTTGGACTCGATGATCTTAAGGGTCTTTTCCAACCTAAATGATTCTATGATTCTATGATTTTCTTTTGGGGATGGGGTTGGCACAACAATGATGGAAGTGGAATGATGTTAAAAAAAAAAGGAGGAGGCCCGTTTCAGTTCTGCCTTCTCTTATCAATAAACTCTCAAGCCTAGTCATCTTGACCTTGGCACTGAAGGACCACACCCATCAGTTGTAACTACACTTCCTATGTTCCATGGTATTGTGTGCTGACAGATTTAGGATAAGCTTGTAAAGACCAATTGTTTTGTAGACATAGTGATAATGATTGATAGCTGCTAAGAACTGAACACTGGCAATGTGTATCCAATCCAGTGAACAGTTGCTTTGAAGTTTGAAACTGGCCTGATTTGTTAGTGTTTAAGCATTCTCATCACAGTGGTATCTAATTTCCTGACAGATATGCAGATCTATATATTCAGTTGTCAAACACAACTCTGCAGTGTAGTTATGTTGAAGGGTAACTGAGAGATTCAGGACTTTTTAGCAGAGTAATTTCCAAGAAGCTCAAGAAGCAGATCTGTGTCATTTTTCTATTTAATTGCAATAGGGATAGAAATGCTATATTGCTCTTTGCAGACAGAGTCCCATACTGTTCCTGAGACAATTTTCACATTACTCCCAGACAGTTTATAACCATTCAACATCCTTTTTGTCACACAGAGATTTTCCTCATCAGTGAGAACCAAACATAAACCCATTAAAGCTTGGTCTACCTGCCTGAGGAGCCATTGTCTACAGGTTAAAATATTATTTACAGGAAAATTCTCTTTAGGTCTTCATCTGTCTGTCCCTGTAACACATTCTTTCAACTGTGCTTAATCAGAAGTGTGTCACCATAAAAGTATAGGTAAAATGCATAATATAGTGCCTGTACATACATTCACTCATTCCTACAGTCCTATTTATGTTCATGATCCTGAAAGAAAAGACAAACAAGAACATATATAAATTTTAATATATATAAAATTAAAAAAAAAAAAAAGATTACTAGTGATTTCCCTACACTTTATGAATTTGGATACTAATGTCAATAGGTATGGCTCTTTCGAATTCTATTTTAGGGGGCATTGTGGTTGTAATTAAACTGAACCTGAACAAGTAAGATCCCACTTCACCAAGACACATTCAACAGTACATGCTCTCCTTTAATTTCAGTTTTAATTTCATTTCCCATCCCTATTTAAAAGAGTGAACTAGCAGTACCTGCAGCCTCAGCATATCACTAAGCCAATTGGTACTGACTTAGATCAGGCAAATGTTAACATCTTCATCAGTCTCTCAGACCATGCTCCTTTTGCCACCTCTCAGTGCTTTTAATATTTAAATATTGATTCTCATCCAATTATCACAAATTCCTGCATTCCAAGACAAAGGTATCTCAGCAAAGCTGAATTTACATCAGATGTTCTGTGTTAATCACAGAAATACATTGCAACACCTGTTTCAAAGTACCAGAATAAACAGTAGAAGCCTATCCATCACAGAAAACTCAGGGAAGAGGTGAGTCAGATTATATTTATCCTGAGATGCTGTGAGGTGGGAGCATGCATACATGGATGCACGCAGGATTTGTGGAGAAGCTAATGCACAGAAATGTCATACTACTGTTTAATATCCAACAACACGTACTTTTACCTGGTAACATCCTACTGCAAAATATAAATCCTAAGAGCCCCTCCCCCGGCAGGTTGAACAGTATCGAACATCAAATTTATATAAATTGTCTTTTACTATACATCTATTCATCACAATTAGTTGTCTTCTCTGTCAATACTCTGATGTGCATGCATGAGTGTGTGCATATCTGTGTATTGGTGAACTTTCCAAGTATCACTGCCCAAAGGTATTCTATTATATAAGCAGATACACAATGCAGCTACAGGTTTGTATTACATCTTGAGCTTATCTATGATATGATAGATAGTTAACCAACATCCATTCCCAGGCTTCTAGTTAAGGAAAATGGAGAAAGCACTCAAGTCCTACCACAAATACTGGGAATATGACCTGGAAACCCTAAGGCAAACCTCATTCTCCAGACTGCTGTTTCTTGAACTGTTCATGCTGGCCATCTGTTCTTGTACTAGCAGACCTGCTCTTTGGTTTCAGCATCAGGGTAAAAAGGTCATGTCATTGCAAAATACTCTTGCTGTCTCCAAAAATCTGTCTGTACCCTATGGCTGTGTATATATGAGAAAACATCTCACTTCTTTAGGTTAACCTTCCCCAAAGGCAGAATCAACTCTCTTTCTCACATATTTTAGACTAAACCAACCTGCAATATCTGGGACTACCTCATTGAAAATCATCTTTATTCCAGTTTGTTCACTTGCCTACAGTTTCTTCCAGGCTTAGGTAGGAAAAGCATAGTATTTCCTAAAAAAACTCTCTCCCTGTGGTCTTTTGTGGGCCACAGAAACACTTCTGTTTAAAAGATAAAGTATTTGCTTTATAACTATGGAAATTTTGTAAGACTCTTCCTGTTTCCTTTTTCTGATCCCAACCTGTGGAACCATCTGAATAGAGCAGCCATTTCACTACCTTTGCTTAATTTTTATCCCTGAAAGGAAAGGTGCATTATGACTATATCTTGAGATAAGCACAGGTAGGTCTCTGCACTATGTTTTTTGCTCAACACGAATCAAGTTTGTGAGATACTAAGTGATTCAGTTTTTTCCTTCTTTAAATAACCTTGAGTTTCAAATATAAACACTGTCGGTTAGACCTGTAATAGTTTGTCTTTTAAAAAAATTAAATTAAAACTTTAAATATTTTTAAAAGTACCATTTGACATGTTGTATGGTCTTTTATTCCCCCCCCCCCCACCCCGCCCCAATAAGTCACAGATCCTTTGAGCTGTAAATCATCTTGCAGAGAATATTAATGTTTTTTGACGACTAACTTAATCAGTATGGCATATGTAAAATTGACTTGAGCCTGGGAAGCTTACATATAAAAACAAATCCAAAATACATCTCCACAAGTATGTGAGATGTCCTCCATTTCCTTCTGTTGTGAATCTTCCTTTCTGTTAGGGGCTGCTCTTTTTTTTGACAAAAGGCACTACAGAAGCAAAACCTGAGTATATATTCATATTTTCTATATAATTTAAAACAAACAAAAAGAAAATACTCTTTTAAAATAAGGTCCTCTCTCTTTCTTCCTTCAATCTACCTAAAAAAACCCCAACCAATCAAACAATAGCTCTGGCAATAGTTATCCAATGATTGTTCTTTCTGAGCAATCAGGGATGGCGCTGCTAAAATTCTGTGGTCAAGAACATGGCATGTCAAGAAAGAAAAGAACTGAAGTTAGTCCTGAAATCTGATCCTGTGATGCAAAATAATATCACTAAGAAATATTTTGTTTAAATTTCACCTAACTTCTCCTGGCTGAATTGTATGGTTACTGGAAATAAGGCAAAACAGCAAAAGGAGCTTGTGAATTAAACAGTCCACTGCCCTTTCCTCCTGCTTATAAACTCTTTATTTATAAGCAATTCAGTGAAAGATTTTTTTTTTTTTTCCACTTTGGGAATATATACAAAACATGTTAATAGTTGAAGGGAACCAATGTTTGCAAACATGTTCGGATAAAGCTTTCTCAGTTTTACTGCATGTTGAGATAAGTGATGGAAAGAAAAGCATCACAGAGATGTAGGAAAAATAGAAAAGAGCAATATTAACTATGTCAAAAGAAGCAGTGTTCCAATACAAGGGAAAGTTAAATCAAGAGCATTAATCTTGTAGCACTCCAAAGGAGGAAAGAGGTGGAAAAAACCAACAAACGACTACCAACCTTTTTCCTAACTCTCATTTAAGTAGCTTTTCAATTATTTTTAATCTTCCTTTTAAGTAGAAGTTCCTGCATTTATTAAGCTACTGTGATTTGTCATTTTTTTGTTCTTAAATATAAACACATAATCTATATCTAATAAAGAACATAAGGATCTCTTGTATGAATTCACATCTCTCCAGGGAAATGTAGCATGAAACACCAGATATGGGAGAAGGAGCAGAAAACTACTTTACAATTCTCCTCCAAAACTGAAATTTTAAGTTATGTGAGGACATACACCAGACAGATTCAGATAGATGGAAGTCTCTTCTAATGCAGATGCCCACCTAGATATTCTTTAAGTGGATACGCTTTGACTTAAATCAGAAGCAAAACTTGCAAGACAATCCATTTTTCAGCTTGTCCACACTATTCAGGTTCTCCAAAATCTTAAACCTGGTATGCACCTTACATGCTTTTCTCCCTGCTAACTGCCAAATGAGACATGTGCTGCTATCTGCTTCTAATTCACTTACACCTTCCAAATCAGCATGATGCTTGAACTGACACTATAAGTGCCTAAGTCATCTCATTGATTTTAAAACTCATGCTCAAATGTAGGCTTGTTTTTAAGTGCCTTGTTGAATCAGGACCTTAAAGTACATTTAAGGAAGTCATAAACCCAGTTAGCAGTGAAAACTATTATTAAATGCATCAATAAATAGTAGAAGATCGGATTGTTCCTTAGTATTACATTACAGAGCAAAATATTTCTGTAAGCTAACTTGGCCTTCAGAAGGGGTGAACTGAAAGAAAACATGTTAAAGAGCAAAAAATTATATATAATTGAATTCACTCTGGGAAGCTGCCCTGTCAGATATGTATTCCTTGAGTAAAATGGGTGTATTTTTATTGAGACTAATGTTTAAAATAGTGTCCACTAATGTGGTTTCATTGCTCATGCAGAATCCTATTTCTATTTATTCTGCATGGAGGTTACAAGAGGCATCTATCTACTGAAGCCAGTTCAATAACTGAATGCAGAAATGTGTATATTTACATTTACTTACAGTAATCTATCATTTAGCTGCTTGTACTGCACAGAGCCCTGTTATTGAAATATATTACTTTTTCTCTATATAATTTTCTCCTATCTTGTTTCATGAAGACTTTGTATTACATTTCTTGTACCAGCAACCTCCACCCCTTTAACAGCTTCTCTTTCCAACAAGCTCAGTGTTTAAAACTCAATAGACTCTTTCTCATAAAGATCTGCTGAGGTTCTGCTTTTGCTCTTCACTGTGTCAAAAATCCATAGACAAGAATATGGGTGGGGAGGGCAGGGGGGGAAGAACGACATAGCTGACACAAGAAATAAAATAATAAGAAGTGCATGTAATATTTAGAGCAATGTTTTGTACCACTGGAAGGCTATTACATGTGTTCTTTATCACTTGGGTTAGGATTCAGCAAGTACCAAATCATCAGGCAGGCTTTAATCCTCCCTGGAGTACTTGACTTGCCACAGAAGACAGGAAGAAATCAGGCTACAGTTGTAGAAGTAACCACTTAAATCACGGTCTGCACATGTTCTCAGGACTTGACGGGACAAGGGGAAAAAAAGGCTTTCCAGAAGAGTAACCAAGCACTCACTACTGTAAGTGCTGACTAAAGTGAAGTATGTTACTAGGTGTAAACATACTACACTCAAAATTTCCTACTTTTTTTTTTTTTTTAAATGCTACATTTTACTATCTTAAAGGCAGTATAAACTATTATAACTGTGTATAAAAAAAAGTTATAGATTTAAGAAAAAATGTTGCATTAAGCATTTCAATTGGTCTGATAATACTCAGACTTCTTCATATAGATCTGTGTATATGTAATATATTGTTTCCTAGGTGTTGTTTTTTATTTTAAAAGAGGTATTTATAATATTTCCAAGCATAAAAGTGCTATTATTTATTGTGATTCAGACACTTGATAATGTGAAAGGAAAAGCTAAAGTGACCCAAACAGATAACAAATGGGATAAACAAATGTAATTTGCTTCTGAAGCTGTAATGTAAATGTGTAAAATTCTGCAGATGATTAAAAGCAGAAATTGCTTTTAACCTTCATTTAAAATGTTTGATCATTTCCTTTGCTGACTTCTATTGTTCTGCTAAACTTCTGCCATTTTTGTTGTATCGTATCAATAGCGATCAATGGAATTAAAAAGAATCTATGTAAATTTTAGATTTCACACACAGCAAATGGCATTCAACTTGTACTTTTCTTGCATATTGGAACAAGTATTGCTACTCATGAACCTAGCTATGTTTACAAAGGGGAAATCCACCCTTGCCTGGGAAGGGAAAGTATCTAGTTGCATAACCATAGTTCGTATGGATTAATATGGAACCCAGTTCATTTGGTTACAATGTGATCAAAACAGACCTGGGTGTTTCACATTGACATCTATGATAACGGAAAGAATTCAGGGAAATGTTGAATTCTGTCACATTTTTACATGACTTCTCATTGTTTATAATTTTTATCCAAAAGAGACCTGACTTCATCCTTTCTCTAGATGGTACCAATTAGGGAAAATTCTATTTAATGGAGATGCATTGACATAGAATCACCTAATCCCATGGCTCTTTAAGGCTAACATGTCATTATTTCATATTTCTAAATTAATCTTCACAAAAAGGCCAGAAAAAAATAGATAATAAATATAAAGTGAAAATTTAGACTGCAATTTATTTAAAATGTTTGTATCTGGTGATTGGCACTTTGATCTTTTTTGCAATTTGTTTTGCTTTTAGTAAAATTATCATATAGGTTCCAAATAAACAGGTGTTTTACTGACACAAAATGCTAGCACAGTAATAAACTTTCAGGCTGCTCTTAACATATTCCCATTTGACTTTCCTTTAGCTATTAAATTAACTAATCATTTTCTTGTACTATGGGTTTCTAGCTTTGAGTATGTGTTGATTAAAGATCAGCATGCATAGTAACCGATCACCTGCTTTGTAATTACATCTCTAAGACTTCTTAGCTGAATGAACGAAGTCTGATTTTGAATATTGCAAGGACTTACTTTTTTTTTTCCTCAATGGTATATGACTCTCAAGGATTGAACTGACATCCAGAGCCAGATGTAGTTTGTTTCTGGCAACAAAGAGTGGAGGAGTTGTTTTGGCAAGAAACAAACTCTATGGACAGGCAAATTATGCCAAACATAGTAAATACAGTGATTTGCATCTCCAAGGTCAGTGTTACAGCATGTCTTACACTCCTTGCACAACTCTCCGATGAAAGCTGCAGCTTCTGATGATGAAGTATTTTCTTCTACCACATGCATAATTTTGTCAATTTGCAAGTGCCTTTCTACACTGAAGCCACTTTTCTCCCCAGTTGTTGATGCATCAGCATGCTGCTTTTACTAAATTTACTGTCACGACTACTTACAAAAGCATAAATGTGTAAGATTATTTTCTTTCTAAAATTTCAATTATTCTTTAAGTGATTCCCCAGTGAATTCTACATATACTAGAAGCACAGGAGACTGGAATCTTTGTGAACAGTGTGGTTCATCCAAGTCTAATCTGTGCTCTGTACACCAGCTGGAACTCTCTAGCCAAACATATAAAGGGGAGAACAGACATAACTTGCAACTGTCCTATTAACATATCTTTATTCATTCTGCTTAAAATCAACACCCCAGGAATTTCTTCCTCTTCAGTGAAGGCTTTAACTTTTGTCTTTTTTGTTGCTTAAAGAAAATTCATGAATTCATATTCTTCATGATCTATTTCTTGTAAGAATGCAAATAATGCAACTAATATCTGAAGTTATGAGGCTGTAGACAGTTCATCAAAAAATGTATAGATTTTACTGAAGTAACTTGGAATTCCATTGTTATTTCCAAAGACAATTAAAGGAAAATCTACTCTTACTGCCACTGGAGGCACAAAATCCATATAGAAGGCCTAAATAAGACATGAGAAGTTCCTTACCCGTCTGAAAGATAGCAGTCAACTCCAGGTTCCCTTTAAAATAGGACTTAAGACAAGTGTCAGACTCCCAGCACTGAAGGCTTCCTAACTGTTCGTGACAGTTTGACAGATTTTGCTTATGTTCCATGAACTGTTTGCTGAAATCAGCATAACTACCAGGTAGATATCATTGTCATGATTATTCAGGAAATCTTAGTATTAAATGAGCACAGACCAAAACTAAAAAATACACATTCCAATTAATAAAAAAAATATTTAGAGTAAAATTCATAACAGAATAGAACAGTTCCAATTCACTCAGAAGAAACATAGTACTATTTGTGTTAGGGTGGTGCATGGGCCAGATGCTTCCTAAAGGAGGGCAAGCTTGTATGAATACCATTGTAGCCAACTTATTCTACGACTACAGGGACCTCAAAAATTATAATTAAAAAAATACCAGGATTTCCTTTGATGCAGTTTGTCCTAAGAAGGAATCAACATGTGAGGGACCGATAAATGGTACGGTTGGTCAGAAGGAAAATGTAAGTATTTTTATTGACTCTACTGTAACCCCAAAAGAAAAAGATACCTGAAAGTTAGTCAGTACATCCACATTATGATAAAACAAAAATAAATAACCCATATAGTCATCTCTCAAAGAAGATATTCAGTGAGTGAATTTTTTTAAACTTTGCTTCTCAACTTGTGTATGAATACCTTGTGTTCAAAACCAAATATCCTTTCTTCTCCTGGCATTTACATATTTGATGATAACCTAAGAAAATGAAGGTGAGCTTTCCACATAATTTGAGTCGGTACCTGAAAATGGCATACAAACTTTTACAAAAAGCATTAAAATTATAATTTCTTTATTTTTCAGTCTTTTTCTTCTCAGTTGTTATGTACCAAATACATGACAATTGAATAAACATATCAAATGTTGTCACTTTCTGTTTACTGTCAACTACGGAAGCACTGTGTAGGCTTCAGGTTGATCTCCATTAACTTTGTAGACACAATTAAAATTGGCAGTATCACTATGCTAAGATATTTAAGAATTGACAAAACAGATAGATACAATCTGAAAGTTGCTGAAAAGCTGATTTTTTTCCTCCAAGTGATTATGTCTCCTATGCAGTTTAGGCATGTCCTTTATCAGCTAATGGGAAATAATGAAATGATGCCCTGAAGACAGTTGCTGTTTGTTGAAAATGTTTAAAATGTACCATTCAAGTGTTTTCAGCAGTTAGCCAGCTTGTAGCCTCTCTTGTGGCTGTCAGCTGAGAGATCCAAGTGTATGACAAAGTGACAAAAACAGTTAGCATCCCCATTAGGTACAAAAATAAGACCAAAACCAATTGACTAGTAAAGTGTTGAACCTGTCTCTAGCTATCAGCTCATGATGATCAGATAGGTTCCAAGGTGTACAACTCGAAAAAAATTCACATAATTTTAGTCTTCAAAATGTAATTGCACTGATTTAAATGTGTTTTAGATTATATCCTATGATACTGTGATCTCCTTTGGGGCACTTAAAACCTGGGGAAGCTCGCCGGCTTATATAGACTTCTGTCAAAATTACACTGTCCTGACACTGTCTCACTCATACAAAGGGATATTATTTTTATGTTACAAACCATGCAAGTAGCAACGGTTCATCTACTTACTGACAGGTGTTTAACTGCATTACTGGGCTTTATTAGAATATTAAAGAAAAATAAAAGCAGTATTTGGAAAGCTCTAAAATTATAATTCTATTAAAATCTACAGATGTAAGACATACTTTCAAACGCCAGAGGTCAGAAAGCATTAAATCTTTAAAGGAGTAAGTCTTACTCTAATAAAGTCAACAATAGACAGAATCTAACTTCAGGACAACAGTAGGATTAAAGTACAGAAACTGAAAGAGAATAACATGTGGAGAAAGATTAACCATCTTATCTAGAATTCAAATTACCTGGGGAAAAATATAATATGAAGTGTAGCGGCCAAAATCATGAGTCAAATTGTTCTTTTTTCTGCAGGGCAGGGGCCGTTTATTTTCTTTAATCTCTCTTTTTCTTCTTACAATAATACATACTTATACAATAATACATACTTATGCTCTCATTCAAGCTCTTACTTCATAATAAAGCAAATCAGCACTAGACAGCCATCAACCCTCTCTCTCATCAGACAGTTCCGTACTTTTCCATAGCTCAGCGTTGCAGCTGTCCATTGTTTTTCCCTGCCACCTTAGCACACCCTGGCAGTTTCTTATCTTTCTTCCAAGGCCTGTTTCTCCTCAAAGCCTTGCTGCTTCTTCGGGCCTGCGCAGAGCTGACCATCCGATGTCGACTTGGCTCTTAACATATTGAATCTCCCACAGTTGCGCAGGGCTGACACTCCCGCAATGAAGTAATACTGTTCTGTAACTATTACAGGAAAAGCATGTCTGAGAATAAATATTTGAAGAAATATCAAGATTACTACAGTATTTTTCATTTTATTCTGATAATTTAATAAACACTGGAAAAGGCTAGAAGAAGCTTCTTTAGAACACCATAAAAAGTTGACATATCCAGACTGATTTACAATGTAACACAAGTAATATAAATTCTCTGAAATAATTCTTATTTCAGCAGGAAAATTTCCAATCTTGATTTCTAAATTTCCAGAGAAAAACACTGCATTTGAATCCGTGATAAAATGCTTCACTGATGAACACTCTTTAATACTAAGAATTTGCATTTCATTAATAGTTAAAATTTTCCAAGATATGTGCTATAATAACCCTGTGTGTAGAGGTATTAGTGTAAGTTTACTGACTTCAACATTATTGAATGAGTGAATCTGGCTTTATTACAATGTGGTATACTGGTTTTATATATTAGAAGTTATTTCCTTCTCCTCAAAGTTAATTAATTGTGCTCTATCTTTTCACTTAATATATTCCATCTGGATGTCATGTGCAAATTGTTAATAATTTCCATTAGATTTTAGATTATATTCAATATATATACTATACATTTAATTCTACAGATTCTATAATCGTATTGTAAAATTTCATTTATAGATATGTATGGAATTTTAATTTAAAGCATACATTTAAAATACTGAGATCAGGAAGAAAAGATCCAAACATGTTAAAAGTAGCTTTGCACATACAAGACTTTGGTTTTGGCAACTGCCATGGCTATGGCACATCAGCTAATTCCTAGCCAGTTTGTTACATCAACCTCAGCCCTAATACTGGTGATATAAGCAGTAGTCCTTCTGTACTCGATTTTCTGAAAAGATGAGGAATGCACAGCAGTCAATGATTATTCCTGATTGAAAAATGGAACACAATGAGTATCAATAACAACAATTCATACTCTTCAGAAAATTCTCTAATATACTGTCATGCCTCATATTCTGCTATTATTCTGTGACATCATGAGGAAGGAACCAGAAATCTTTGAATTAAAATTTAAAGCCCTTTGAGTGCTGTGGGAAAATCTCATCAAACCATATGCCAACAGGCAGGACAGAGTGGAATCTTCATAGTATCACTGGTGCTGGTGAAAACAAAGGCTAAGTTCCTTCTCTCTAATTAACTAGATTTTTCATTTTAATTGATTTACGCTGCGGGTGATTACCTGGCAACTATTTAAGCAAAAAAAATAAGGTGACTTACATACCCTGCTATGATCAGCTGATAGTTCCATTTATGAGTTTAAAATGGGAGACTCACACCTTCATATCTGGCTTTTCATCAGTACTGGAAAGACGGACTTTTGGCCAAGAAATTATGCATATTATATGCTTCTCTGTGTGACATCAGTAAAAGAGACTGGCAAGGAAGGAACTTGTTTTTAACTCTGTTCCATATAAGCTTATTTTGCCCCTTCTGCTTTTCAAACAGTTAAAGAATAACTCAATACTCAGACATGATGATGCTTAGATAAGTACCCATGCTCAATAAACACTAAGAATGTCCAGTGTACTAATGAAATCAACAAGGTTCAGTAGTTTGTTCAGTAGTTTTTTGCTATATAGGATGAAAACTTCTTCCTTGAGATATAACCTATTTAGAGTGTCCAATTATCTGTTGGCAAAGGTGTATTACCTTTCAAAATTCCATTTCATTGGCAGTGCTACATAACCTATTGCATGACAGTTTTTGTGAGATCTACCGTGGAAGCAATTCATATCTAGATTAGGTCCTAAATTTTACTAAATAGAAAACAAGCATTTTTCTACTCTATTAAATTGTCAATGTAAATAGTATTTTGGCAGCAGGTTATCAGAGTTTCAAAATACTTTCTCTGCAATCCATGCTTAAATGTAAAGTGACATGCAAGTAATGATGCTTAGCTACACAGAAAAAAAAGATACAGATTTTCTTACCATATGAGATATAGTACACTTGTGAGTTCACAGATGGCCAATGACTATTTCTAAATAAATTTAATATGCCATACCAAGAAAGTTTGAAACCTGACTGCCTAAAGTTATGGTTCTGTATTGATATTTACATCTACAAACCACTAAATACATCCTCCTGTACCAAACTGCTGAGCATGTGAAATCTGAATTGAAGAAAAATGTGTTATAAGTGCTGAGCACTTTGGAAAAATAGCCTTAAAATACCTTTTTCAGTAAGCAGGCACAACATATAGTGCAGTACAATTAAATATGTATGAGCCTAACTTTAAGCACATACTTTAAAATCTTTGGCTGACATTTTCTAAAAAAATATATGATTTCCATATTTAACATTCTTTAGATTAAAGTGAAAATGAGGAGATAATATTTACATTAAACTGGTTCTCAAATATGAATATTTCTAATGGCCTCATACCTTAGTTGGCCGTTACAGTTTGAACCTTAGTACAAACACTGACAAACTAGTGTCTTCCAACAGGTGTGCAGGGAAGCAAATCTTTTTGGGCTTAGATTCTTATGGATATCATAGTATGGAACTGATACAATTCACTGAAGAGAAAAGACAAGAAAATAACAGAAAAATGGTGTTTATATATTTGCTTTCAGGAAACTATTCCTCTGATTTAGTATTGAAACCCTGACTGAAGATGGTGACATATTTCAATCAGGGGTTGATGAAAGCCATCTGTACCCTGGGCTGCATCAAGAGAAGTGTGGCCAGTAGGTCAAGGGACATGATTCTCCCCCTCCATTCTCGTAAGACCCCACCTGGAGTGCTGTGTTCAGCTCTGGGGCCCCCAGTATAAGGACATAGACCTGTTGGAGTGAGTCGAGAGGAGGGCCATGAAGATGACTGGGGGCTGGAGCACCTCCCCTATGAGAGAGTTGGGGTTGTTCAGCCTGGAGAAGAGAAGGCTCTGGGGAGACCTTATAGCAGCCTTCCAGTACTTAAAAGGGGCCTAAAGGAAAGATGGGAAGGGACTCTTTATCAGGAAGTGTAGTGACAGGATGAGGAGTAATGGTTTTAAACTGAAAAAGGGTACATTTAGATTAGATATCAAGAAGAAATTCTTTACTGTGAGGGTGGTGGGACACTGGAACAGGTTGCCCAGAGAAGTTGTGGCTGTCCCCTCCCTGAAGTGTTCAGGGCCAGGTTGGACAGGGCTTTGAGCAACCTGATCTAGTGGGAGGTGTCCCTGCCCATGGCAGCGGGGTTGGAATTTGATGACCTTTAAGCTCCCTTCCAGCCTAAACCATTCTATGATTCTATGTTGATCAATGAAATTATATTTACTGAGGACCCCAAGTCACTTCTGCAAAATGTTGCATGAATACCAATACACTATCTCCACAGTATTATATTTATACCTCCTCTACAGACACTCATGCATATAATTTTTCCTGGACATGAATTCTTTTACACCTGTTTTCATCAGGGTTAGTCTTCCACAAAAAACAGCTGTATCCAGCTTTGTGAAATTTGGTCAGATGTACAAGGTGGCATGCTTTTGCAGGGCTGGCCAATTTAGAGGTAAAATTCAGCTAAGCACACGAGCTCAGTTGGATATAACAGCTCATGAGAAGGTGGCACAGGATCCTGACAACTAACACATGGACTAAGGGCATGGCATGAAGAGTAAGGCAGAAGTGAGACTGACAGGACAAAGACACAGCAGTTCCTGGATTCTGTGCAATTAAGCTAGTCAGGAAGTTCTGCCTAGGATTGCACTATTTGTGACAAGACAGAGGCTGAGGGAAGTAATTTACGTTGTTTCTCACACTGTCATTTGCATCCCACCTTGTTGATGTTTGCTTTCAGTGATCCAAGACAAACTGCTATAATCTCCTGAGCAGGTTGGTGCCCTGTCACACAGAGAGCAATATTTCTTGATGCCAGGTAGTTCTGTGCTTGGGTCCTCTTATCTCCTTAGTCTGGGTCTTCCATCACAAAGTCCTTCAGACCATAAGCCACATCTGGAAGCTCAAAATCCATGGGAATTAATTTAGATAGGTGGTTCCTAGACATCAGCCCTACCCAGCATTTGTCAGGAACCACACCTTCCTAGCTTAGGCTTTGCTCTGCTGTTGATTAAAATGTTCTCCCTGGAGGAGAAAGGTAAGATGCCATGGAATATGGAGGTAATGAAAGTGGATTATCAGGAATTTTTTACAGAACTGGTCTCCACAGAGAAGTAGCATAAACAGGGAGCTCAGGAATGGAACAGTATGAAGATGGGAGTTTTGATGTGAGGGCCTGATTCTATGGAATAAGGTAAGTAGTACCCACAATAGACTGGACTGGAAGAAGTTCTGCAGCAGAGTGACTGGCGACTGGAGGTTTGGGAGTGTTATGAACTCTGAATTGGAGACTTAGTTTATGTATCAGTATTACAGACCTCTCTACTTAGACACAAGGTTCAAAAAAGAGAACTTCCAGTGGAAGATTAGGATCAAAAGAGAGATTACTTGCAAGTACTCAATCTATACAAGTTCATGGGGCCAGATGGGCTACATCTGAGGGTACTGAAAGAGCAGGAGGATGTCTGGTTTCTATTGTCTTTGAAAGTTCCGGGAGATATGGACGGTACGCCTAATGTTTGGAGAAAGGCAAATGTTTTAACATCTTCAAAAATCTAAGGAACTACATGCTGTTCAGCCTCAATTTTGTCACTGGGAAAATCATGGATCAAGTCCTCTGGGAACACATTTCTGAGCACAACGAGGACAATAAGGTAACTGGGAGCAGTCGACATGGATTTACCAAGGTTAAACCATGACTGACCAATGTGATTGCCTCCTGTGACAATACCAGGGATTGATGGCCCTAGGGGTGATGAAATGGGATCCTTTGCCAGGCAGGGACAGCAAGAGCTAACAGTGCCCTCAAGGCCCTGACATCTTTCCCTCAGTCTGCTCTGTACACCAAGATGAAATACTATTCTGTATGTGTGCTTTATTTTCTCTTTGATTTCACTATAAAGTCCTACTGCTCATTCACTTCATCTTTTGTCTTGTGTATGACATACATGACTAAACTTATAAACCCCTATATGTCAGCATCTGCAAAAGTCGCTCACCAATTAAATATTACTCCAAGAGATAATAGTAGATATGCAGTTCCATGTTGCTTATCTGCTGCTAATGAGGAAAGAACCTCTGTAACATAGTCTATGAGGAGGCTTCTCTTAGGATCTTTTCCACTGGCAAGACTCAGTGCAACTTTGGAGGAAGGAGATCTTTATAAATATTTTTTTCATTTATGTTCTCGTCACTACTATCCAGATCTGATTAACCTTATGTGGGACAAGTTTTTATTTTTGGTTTGTACTGCATTTTATCTGCCCATTTGGACATTTTGATTCTAGTTACTCATTGTTTGTTCTTCACCTTCTCTGTGACACTGTCAAAAAGGGAGTATTGTATTTTAAGTGAATGTAAAAAATGCAACGCAGAACCTAAACATTGTTTAAAACCAGTAATTGTGTTCTTTTGGTCAAGAGCAAAAAATGTGCTGGAAACAGGGCCTATGTTGCATGCATGAAGAAACATTTTGCCAGCTGGAACAATGAAAATGTTTACAGTATGTTCACAATATGATTTATTGGAGTTTACAGCTCTGGGATGGGTACATTCTCTAAGGTACTAGATTGCCTGGAGCCTACACATTTCTACATGTTCTTAAATCGTTTCCAAACTACTTTTAAAGTATATTAGATATATTTGCTAAGTCTTCTTGTTCTTTGACAGCCAGAACCACAAGCACAATCTGTGGAATCTATGTGAACAGATGGATGTTAAAAACAAAAACAAACAAAAAAAAGCTTGCCCATGTGAATTCACCCCAAACAAAAGACCAATGACTTGTAGATACCACTTCTACAATAACTAGCAATGTGCTAACACTTTGATATTGCTGGGAGCAATGCTTACTTGAGAGATATTTTTTTTTGTGTGCATAATATGTCCAGAAATAGTACATTTATTTTGCTGAAGAGGCAGTGGCTATGAGTGACTATGAGGTTCCTGTTGTGAAGTACAGCCCAGGTTCATAATAAATCAAACTGCATACATAAAACAACTCTTGTCCTAAACAATCTACCTTCCTTAAACAACATCGGTGGGGCACATTTTAAAATAGCATTTTACAGCATTTGTATTATTTGCAGAATTTAAATTCTATAGCATTTTTTAAAAAGTTCTGAAGTCATGTCTACACAGGAGGGGATAGACAGACATGACCTGGAAACAAACTTTATTATTTGGGCAAAATAATGCACTAGTGCAAATACACAGTTTTGAAAACAAGCTTTTGAAATATTGGTGTTCAAACATAAGAATTTTTGCACATCTGTTCACATTAGTGCAATGGGGAAGAAATACTCCACTCACAAATGTACATGAATAGATATAAATGTATAACAAAAGTATCTTATTAATGGCCATAACGTTTCTTTAATCTGAGAGGCAGCCATTCCAAAACATGAAAAAACATTTGACTAATTACAGAGATCACAACCAAACATAAAAATGGTAGTTGCAAATATTTGCCATATATGATGGGTTCGTCACACTTGCTTTTCTCTTTTCTCTTGTATAACATTGACTTTTCTGCATAAAATATAGTTTATTTGTTCCTAATGTTATTACTAATTTTTCAGTATAAATACCTGGCATATATAGAATCATAGAATTGTTTAGGTTGGAAAAAACCCTTAAGATCATCGAGCCCAACCATTAACCTAATACTGTCAACTCTACCACTAAACCATGTTCCTAAGCACCACGTCTACACATCTCTTAAATACCTCCAGGGATGGTGACTCAACCACATTCCTGGGCAGCCTGTTCCAGTGCTTGACAACCCTTTTGGTGAAGAAATTTTTCCTAATATCCAACCTAAACCTCACCTGGCACAACTTGAGTCCATTTCCTCTTACCCTATCACTCGCTACCTGGGAGAAGAGACCAAGACCCACCTTGCTACAACCTCCTTTCAGGTAGCTGTAGAGTGATAAGGTCTCCCCTGAGCCTCCTTTCTCAAGGCTAAACACAACCAGTCCCCTCAGCCACTCTGTGACAGTCCAATGATATAGTTAAAATCTCAACGATCCGGTAAACTTTGGCAAAGAAAATGGTTTCTATGGAAATGCCGGGGCTGTGCAGGTAATGACAGGGAGGCGTGGCAAGAGGAGAGGGTCCTGTGGAGGTGGGACCACACTTTCCTGAGGCTGAACTTCCCTATTTTTAGTGACTCTCTGAAGAGCCAATAGAGAAGCCATTTTCACCATGCATATGCCAAAAGGAAAGGTCAAACAACAGTCACATCTGCAGGGAGGGCGGAGTAACTCCCCAACAACCCCCAAGCCCACTGATTAATTTCCAGAAGAATCTGAGGGTACAAACTGTACATGTACTAAAAGCAAGGATAATTCTAGAAGCATAGACTGCACATGATGCCTAATTAGCCAAATGAGTCCAACTGCCCACCCGGAGGAGGGCAAGGAATTATAAAAGGACACAAGTCAAAGCCCCAGGTGGCTGCCCCCTCCAGAACTGGACCCCTGGGCTGGCTGGACAAATGATGGAACCAGGACTGGTGAAATCTTCCTTTTCGTCTTTCTCTTTTTTCCTCTCTCCCCTTTTCTCTCCCATTCTTATTCTGTATGCCCGCACATAAGGCAAGGCTTGTCGGGACATTTTTAAGGCTTATTGGGGTATGTTACAAGATCTCCCACTACTTTGTGTAAGTTTAATGCCTGTTGCAGAGGTTGCAAAGATTACTGATGAAGTTTCATGCCAATTATCTGTTGTGAGTGAATAAAAGTTGAGTTTTATGAATTGAAGAATCCCTGGTGTCATTTCACCTTAATCTTGACCTGGGAATCAGCGAATCTGAGTCATTGTCCCAAGAAATTGGGACATGACACACTCCTCATAAGACTTATTCTCTAGACCATTCACCAGCTTTGTGGGTATTCTTTGGACACGCTCCAGCACCTCAATGTCTTTCTTGTAGTTATGGGCCCAAAACTTAACAGAGTATTTGAGGTGCAGCCTCACCAGTGCCAAGTACAGGGGTATGATCACTTCACTAGTCCTGCCGGCCACCCTGTCTCTGATACAAGTCAGGATGCCATTGGCCTTCTTGGCCACCTGGGCACACTGACAGCTCCTATTCAGCTGACTGTCGACCAACAGCCCCAGGTCATTTTCCACTGGGCAGCTTTCCAGCCACTCATTCCTAAGCCTGTAGTGTTGCATGGGGTTGTTGTGACCCAAGTGTAGTACCCAGCACTTTGCCTTGTTGAACCTCACACAATTGGGCTCAGGTCATTGATCCAGGCTGTCCAGATCCCACTGTAAAGCCTTCCTATCCTCAAGCAGATCAACACTCCCACACAACTTGGTGTTGTCTTCAAATTCATTGACGGTGCACTTGATTCCATCATCCAGATCATTGATAAAGATATTAAACAGAACAGGCCCCAGTACTGAGCCCTGGAGAACACCACCTGTGATTGGCTGCCACCTGGATTTAACTCCATTCACCAAACTCTTTGGGCCCTGCCATCCAGCCAGTTTTTCACCCCGTGATATACCCATTGAAGCCATGAGCAGCCAGTTTCTCCAGGAGAATGCTGTGGGAAATAGTGTCAAAGGCTTTACTAAAGTTCAGGTAAACAACATCTACAGCCTTCCCCTCATCCACTAAGCAGGTCACCTTGTCACAGAAGGAGATCAGGATAGTGAAGCACGACCTGCTGTTCATAAAACCATGCTGACTGGGCCTGATCACCTGGTTGCCCTGTACATGCCATGTGATAGCACTCAAGATAATTGGCTACATAAGCTTCCCTGGCACCAAGGTCAGGCTGACAGGCCTGTAGTTCTCCAGATCTTCCTTCTGGCTATTCCTGTAGATGACTATCACATTTCCTAACTCTCAGTCAACTGGGACCTCCCAGTTATCCAGGACTGCTGATAAATGATTGAATGTGATGTGGTGAGCACTTCTGCCAGCTCTCTCAGTACCCTTGGGTGGATCCCATCTGGCCCCATAGATTTGTGTGTGTCTAGGTGGGGTAGCAGGTTGCCAAACATTTCCCCTTGGATTATGTGGGCTTCATTCTGCCTCCCACCCGTCCTCCACCTCAGGGGACTGGGTACCCCAAGAACAGTTGGTCTTACTGTTAAAGACTGAGGCAAAGAAGACATTAAGTACCTGTCACGTCCCACTCAGCCGGAGACAAGTGACTTAGATTCATAAATCCCCAACAGAGTGGACAACAGTGAGACAAGTCTTAAAGTCCAGACATTTATTAACTTCCCACAATGTACTAACCGTGTACATGATAATTGGCCAAGTATATAATGAGTTATGGCAAGCAATACAGTATGCCTTGCATTGCTTAATGGTAGTGAAGGAAAAGGGGAAAAAGGAAAGGAGGGACATAGAGATAATAGAGAAATAGAGATCACCAGTCTGGGTTCCTGCATTGATCCTGCCAGCGAGGGTTCAAGGAGGCATCCGTCTTCTTCACTTCACTCTCCAAACCCCCCCCCTCCTTGTCCCCCCTCAATTTATACACACTTTTCTTGGGTCCATCCCCTAGGTCGGCCCACATACCTACATATCCTATGTATGGGGAGAAGTAAGGTGTTTCATGGGATGATATAATTAGCATGATCATGTTAGTCTTCATTAGCATATTCAGGGATGTTAACTTTAATATGAATTTCGTGTATAATGAAGCAAAAGTCATTCACCGGACAGATGGCCCTTGAAATTTGCAGTGCACCAGAGCAGAACCGTCCTGTCTCCACAGGGTTCCCTCCTCGAGCTGCATCCTGTGTTATTTGGGCAGCCTTATCAGCTTCGACCTCCATACTATCCACACCATGACTATAGTTTCACTACTTGCAAGTGTTTGAGACATTCTTTAGCTTGGAGGAACTCCACTCTCCCCATTATCCTTATCTCTTTCTCAGGCTGTTTTTCTCAGTCTTTGTTTCTCGCAGGCCTGTTTCCTTCAGGACCTGTTTTTACAAGTTGTCTCTCACACTACCTCAGACTTTTGCTCATTCTTTGTCACTGATTCCCCCAACTGATTATAGAAACATTTTTATTGTCTTTTTCCACAGTAGACAGATTAAGTTCTAGTTGGGCTTTGGTCCTTCTAATTTTCTCCCTGCATAACCTCATGACATCCTTGTGGTCCTTCTGAGTTGCCTGTCCCTTCTTCAAAAGGTCATAAACTCTCTTTTTTCATGAGATCCAGCCAAAGCTCTCAGTTCAGCCAGGCCAGTCTTCTTCCCTGCTGTCTTTTGACTCCTGTGCCTTTTAAGATTTCCTTCCTGAAGAATGTCCAGTCTTCCTGGACACCTTTGCCCTTCAGTCCTCCCAAGGGACTCTGTCAACTGGGCCCTTAAACAGGACAAAGTCTGCCCTCCAGAAGTCCAAGGTGGCAGTTCTGATGACCACCCTCCTTACTTCTCTGAGAATCAAAAACTCTATCATTTTGTGATTGCTATGCACAAGACAGCCTCCAACCATCACATCACCCACAAGCCCATTTCTGTTCACAAACAACAGGTCCAGTGGGGCACCTTCCCTAGTTGGCTCACTCACCAGCTGTGTCAGGAAGGCGTCCTTCGCACACTCCAGGAACCTCCTAGACTGTTTCTGCTGTATTGTATTTCCAAATGACATCTGGTAAGTTGAAGTCCCCCATGAGAACAAGGGCTAGTGATCATGAGACTTCTCCCAACTGCTTATAGAATATATCATCTGCCTCTTCATTCTGGTTAGGTGGTCTGTAACAGACTCCCACCATGATATCTGCCTTGTTGGCCTTCCCCCTGATTCTCACCCATAAACACTCAACTGTTTCATCACTATTATCAAGCTCTAAACAATCAAAACACTCCCTAACATACAGGGCTACCCCACCATCTCTCCCTCCTTGCCTATCCCTTCTGAAGAGTTTAGAGGCATCCACCACAGCACTCTAGTTCTGTCAGTCATCCCACCATGTTTCCGTGATGGAAACTATATCATAGTTTTCCCGCTGCACAATGGCTTTCAGCTCCTCCAAATACACAATGAAAGCATAACTTTATATATTTATTTTGTTAGAAAGCCTTCTAATTAGCCTTTCTTTAAAGCAAAGAAGTAACTGGTGCCCTCTTATGTGCCACTAGGGAATTTTTTCAGAAACCAAAGAGGCACTACCATGGAAAGGAAGCTAATAAAGTTAGTACTGTGACAGATAAAATGCATGTAACAGTGATTAAAAACAGTGAACACTGAGTTGATGGCCAAAGACTACATAACCCCGAACCTTGAGACCCTGCACCCACTCAGGAAACAAAGGATGGATCCTTGTGTTTCTGTGAGATTAGTAAGAAAGGTAGACCAAAGACCAGGTGATCCAATCATAGAGATCAACAGGGTCCCACTATTGTATGTCCTCTCAGAGAAAGAGGCAAGCAAACACAGTATAAGTATCAGGATTTCTGAAAAATCTTGAAACAAGAAGGATTTATAAACATTGATGAAACAAGGGAGTAGCAAAATTATTTTCAGTGGCTTTTGTTTGGCTCTAGAAAACCAGTACTGTAAATTGATAAAAACTGATAAAGACATGTATTCCTATCTTGTGTTTACTCTTATGTTGAGATATATATATTTATGTTGAGATATATGTATTTATGTTTTCCATTCTGGAAAAGGTAATGTTGCTTTCATCTTCCTAATACAGCAATGTCCCTATGCATTTTCCCCAGGAATCCTTTGATGGAGGCTAGTAACTTGTTTAGCTAAAGCTCATTATCCAAAAAGGCATACAATTTTAATTAAAATATTAATAGAAAGAGTGCACGTCCCTTCACAACTTCCTTTGCTCTGGGTTTATCACTCTCTTGATTAAAAGGATACATTGTATTTCCAGTTCATTGCAGGTTCAAGCTACAGGTTTTTGTTATACCTTTTTTTCTGATAAATGAAATATCCCAGGACTAATATACTTTCTTCACAGATATGTTTGTACACTGCAACTAAGCTCTTTTTTAAAAGCTAAATAGACTGTTTTCTGTCCATTCTTCAATGAAAAGTTTATCTAGAGACTCATTTTCATGGGTCTTATATGCACCCCCTTTTTACAAAACCCTCTTAAAATGAGGACATCAGAAAAGTATGAGGTTCCAAAATCCATTCCAACAATGCATGTGTGTGGGTCATTGGTAGGTTGGTACTCCACTATTCATAAAGCTAACTTTTACATTATTTTTTTTATATCAGAGTATCACACAAAGTCTTACTATGTCATATTTAGGTTTGTCTTTTATGACCTCTACATTCCAAAATTGCTGTCACTGCATGTCCAAGCATTGTAATATTACTCTGTATTTTATTCACAGGATGCATTATACTAAGGTTTCTTACAGAAATTTGCTAATAGCCAAAGGTCTTGCTAAAGCAGCTCATAAAAAAATTAATAACAAAACCAGAAACCGGCTCTTTGCACAGACATTAAGACTTTCCACAATAAATGTGTAAACTAGATGTAAGCCTCCTTAATGTCCTAGGTATGTGTGGCAGGGTTTTTGGTAGTGGGGGAGGGGGCTACAGCGGTGACACCTCTGCAGTTATGTATTTAAGAAGGGGAACCTGGGATGGGGTTGAAGAGACTTTGAGGAGGTGTTACGAGAAGGACATCTATGTGAACACTGAGGTCAGTGGAAGGAAGGAGGAGGAAGGGGGGAGGTGCACTGGAGCATGAAGCCCTGTATCCCATGTTGAGACAGCAGGGCCTCCCCCCTGCCAGCCATGGAGGTCACCAGAGGAGCAGAGATTCACCTACGGCCTGTGGAGGACCCCACACAGGAGCAGGCAGCTGCACCCAAAGGAGGCCAGGACTCTGTGGAAAGAAGCAGCCCCTGCTGTTGTAGTCCAGCACTGGGAGGACTGCAACATGTGGGGGTGACCCACGCCAGAGCATCTCAAGAGGAATGCATCCTGTGGGGAGGACTCATGGCAGAGAGAGTTTGTGGAGGACTCTCCCGTGAGAGGGACACCACATGGAGCAGGGGGAAGAATGCAGAATAGTGGTGTCCCCACCACCTTGGTGGAAGAAGTAGTAGGACTGACTGCACCCCCCCTATCCTCTGCCCCTGTGCCGCTGGGGAGGCGGTAGAGATATGGGGCCTGTGAAGAAGAGGGGGTAAGTGTTTTAAGATATGGTAGTGCCTGTCATTGTTCCATTCTGTTAAGTGTTTGGTTTTTTAGTGTTTGCATTAAAGTGATATTCTTGGTTTTTCTTCTTCCCTCTAACCATCTTGGGGTTTGCCTGTAACCATCTAAGTGGGTGAGGGACCCCTCCCTGTCCTTATCTCAATTCCTGAGCCTTTTTGTGTTTCATTTTTGTCCTTTCCTGCACTAGGGGGGAAGGAGTGAGTGAACAGTTGTGTGGTGCTTAGTCGCCCTCTGGGCCTAAACCACTTCCTAGGAGTGACAAATGTCACACAAGATAAGGTAAAAAAAGAAATGCATGACCACTAATATGATTTCAAATACAACAAACAAGTATCATATAATTGTGGTTTACATGTTCTAATATAGCTTTTTCTAGTCCATCCTGCTGTTCCAGCCTCTAATAGATCATGTTTACATTAATGTAACATTTTAGTCTGGAGGTGGGCTACAGGGCAATGAACTCAGTAAACTGCAACATCTAGTTTTCCAAAACCTTCTAAGAAAACAAATACTCCATATAAGAAACAGTCATTTATTGAGTAGATATGGTTTACATTACTTATTTCTAGATTTATAATTATACATATTGCTCTACAGAGTAAATGTTATTTAAGTGCATCACTTACCAAGTAATCCAGACAGTTTGTTTGACTGTGTTCTCTTCATTACATTTTATTCCACTAACTTTTATGGCATATATATATATCTTCCCAGTGATGACTTTCATATTTATTTCCAGATCACCGATTGAAGTTATTAAATAGCCCTAGTTCACACCCTGTGGAACCTGTCTGAAATACTCTCATTTGATTATTGTTTTCCTCAGCTGACAGTTGTAGAGATTTGACAGTTACCCAGTTCTTAATTTAGTGATGACCAATACATTCTCTAGTCATTATTATCCACAAAAATTATCCTAGATGCAGTTCAAGAAAACCTCATGTTCCCCTTTTTCTTACGGGTGAACTGTGACCCATTCTTACACAAATCACTATAAAGCTTACTGTAACTCTTCATATATGTTTACAATGTGAAGTAGTCTACACTTCATAATGTACAAAGACTGAAACAATGTGTAGTAAAAACCCCAGAGTATGTAAGTTTTACACACTACTCATTATTATAATAACTTTGCCATAAAGAGGTAGTCTTTAGATATGAGAGTAATCTGGGCCTAAGCCATGATGGTATCTGAATTCTTATAGAGCACCATAATCTTTGTTTGCTTCTCTGAGGAGCAGAAGTTATATCACAGTACCTTGAAAAGCAATTATAAATAAAGATTTATGGAATTAGATCTTCCAAAATTTCTCATCAGTTATATTTGCTCTAGAGTAATTGGTAACTGTGACCTAAGTAATTGTGTTCTATGATATTTCATTTAAAAGCTGTAAGTCAACATACCCGAGTAACTGAAAGATAAGGCGTATTTCTAATGTATTAATAAATTTGTTTCCCTTTTAGTTCCTGTGTCCAGTTTTATTTCTTAGAACTGTGTCATAATTATACAGCTATACAGACATTTTTAGTTATGGTGAAACGGTTATTTCGAAATGTTCTGATAATCCATTCAGCATTTAGCATTGTGTGGTACTAAGGAATTTGAATATTTAGTTCCTGATTTTAGAAAAAAAAAAAATGTAATTTATATGACTATCATCTTCTTATTTTGTAGTTCTTTAAGAAAGTGTGTACACCATGGATAAAATTCAAGATTTTAGTATTTCCTATATGTGTTTCCATATTCACCTCTGTCAGATACAGTAAGTCAAACAGGGTGACAATTTCCTCGAGCAGACATTTGATATGAAACCCAGTTCGTGACTCCACCTGACACCAAGGCTGGTTAAACCCTCATATACTTCACACATTTTGTTTTTCTCCATGAGAAGCTACCTCTTCTCTGTATGCAGTATAGTCACGAGCTGGCATTGTAGAATAGAATGAGCAAGTTACTGTTGGAAACATTGGATAACACAGTCAGAACCCCTGTTGTTTCTGTGTTCATATTGGGTTCTGTGTTGCCAGTACCAAGGAGAGGCCTTTAAGCATAAAGATAGGATGCCTGACCACTTGAAATCTGAAGTTACACTTCCTAAATAAAAATTACTTTTTTTTCCACCAGCTTGTATGTAATTGTTTTTAGCTGGGTTTTGGCTTTTTTTAGCATTGCCTAGTATTTTAGTCTACTGTTATATCATTAATATGTTAAGGGCATGTCTTATCCTTGAAAATTTAGAAGCTACAGTAACAGAAGTTTTTCCCCAGAAGTTTGCTAAAATGCAACTGAAATAGATTTTGTTAGTATGCATAACTGAAAATCAAGGTACTTTGATTGAAGAGCAGGAGTCTGGATTTAATTTAAGGAAAGAAGTAACAAATTATTGATACAGTTGAAGTACACATTGCCATCTTAAAAACTTGATTTTCATGTGTATATAAGTGCCACTGCACTGTAAATATTACAACAGTTGAGATAAGGATTAAATATTGGAAACTATTGGAATCCATGATACATTCTTCCTATACAAAGTACACAACATCCCTGTTTCAACATAACACTTTTTGACATCTGAGCCAACTCAAACTTAGATGGATCGTTATGCTGTTTATAAAATCACTGCCTTCTAGCTCATGAGCACTTATCTGTTATAATAAAACCCCCAAATTTGTCTATTTATTTCATCACTCTTCACAAAAAAATGTACAGGCATTGTTCTTTCTAACTCCCTTACTTACATCCATCCAAAATACCATAAAAAAAAAAAAAAAAAAAAGCAGTTTGAGACCCTTCAATCTTTCCCTCCAACAGGTTTCATCACATACTCACAATACTGTAAGTCAACTATTTTTAAAAAGTGTGTTGCCTTGACCAGCTGCCAGACACCCACACAACAGCTCCCTCACTCCCCCTCCTCAACAAGAACAGTGGGAGAAAATAAGATAAAATCTCATGTGTCAAGATAAAGACAGGGAAACCACTTACCAATCACCACTCTGGGCTCAACAGACTCAAATTAGGGAAAACTAATTTAACATATTATCAATTAAAAACAGAGTAGGAAGGTAAGAAAGAAACAGCAAAAAACGAAACACCTTCTCTCCTTCCTCCATTTTCCCAGGCTCACCTTTACTTCTTTGCTCCCAACTCCTCTACCCCATCCTCCCCCGCCAAGTGATGCAAGGCGATGGGGAATGGGGGGCTGCGGTCAGTCCCCCCCAGCTCCTCCCTGCCGCTCCTTCCTCCTCACGCTTCTCCCTGCTCCAGCCCGGGGCCTCTCCAGGGGCTGCAGGGAAACACCCGCCCCAGCGGGGTCTCTGCCGGGGCCGCAGGGGCCTCTCTGCCGGGGCTCTGCCTGGAGCCCCTCCTGCCCTCCTGCCGCTCTCCCCTCGGGGCTCGCAGGGCTGTTTCTCCCCCTGTTTCCCTCAGCCCTGGCTGCCGGGCAGCGCTTTGCCCTTCCTTACCCAGGCTTTCCCCGAGGCGCCCGCCCGGGGCTGAGGGGCTCAGCTGTGCCCTGCGCTGGGGCCGTTGGAGCCGCCTGGAACCGGCTGTGTCCGGCGCGGGGCAGCCCCGGCCGCTCCCCGCAGGGGCCCACCCGGCAGAGCCCTCACTGCTGCCCGCACCTGGGCACCCTCACCCATTAAAAATATTACAAAAAGATCAATATATACCAATGTGTAAGTTTAACACTGTGCTTTAGTGAATGCCAAGCTGCAGTTTCAAATTTCAAAGGAAAATATAGTCCTACAGAAATCAGCAGAAAAGTATAAATCCTGAGTCCCTCTGGACTCAATTCTCCCTTCTGCCCTCTTTCTTTTCCTCTTTCCACATTCCCCTCTTTTCTTTTCTCTTGTTTTTTTGTTTGTGGTTTTTTTTTTGTTTGTTTGTTTGTTTGTTTTTTTCTTTTCCTCATTTATGACATTGTTCAAAAAAGAATTGAAGTGTATTGGTTGAGAGTGGAAACACAGACCGGTTGTATAGGGATGTGGTCAGGAAGGCCAAGGCATGGCTGGAGCTGAATTTGGCAAGGGATGCAAAGAATAAGAAGGGCTTCCACAGGTATGTCAGCCAGAAAAGGAAGGTCAAGGAAAGTGTACCCACCCGCTGTGAACATGACTAGTAAACTGGTAACAACAGACGAGGAGAATGCTGAGGTACTCAAGAAATTTTTTAACTCAGTCTTCAATAGCAGCCTCTCTTCCCACACTTCTTGAGTGAATGGACTGCAAGACAGGGACTGGGGGAGCAAAGTCCCTCCAGAGAAGATCGAGTTCATGACCACCTGAGGAAGCTGAACATACAGAAGTCTATGGGACCTGATGAGATGTATCCCAGAGTCCTGAGGTAATTGGTTGATGTAGATGCGAAGGCACTCTCCATGATATTTGAAAAGTCATGGCAATCAGGTGAAGTCCCTAGTGACCAGAAAAAGGGAAACATTGCGCCCATTTTTAAAAATAGTAGAAAGGAGGACCCTGGGACCTACAGACGTGTCAGCCTCACCTGCAAAGATGGAACAGATCCTCCTAGAAGCTATGCTAAGGCACATAGAGGACAGGGAGGTGATTCAAGACAGCCAGCATGGCTTCACCAAGGGCAAGTCTTGCCTGACCAACCTAGTGGTCTTCTGTGATAGAGTGACTACATCAGTGGACAAGGTAAGAGCTACAGATGTCATCTATCTGGATTTCTGTAAGGCCTTTGACAGAGTTCCCCACAACATCCTTCTCTTTAAATTAGAGAGACATGGATTTGATGGATGGACTGTTCAGTGGATGAGGAATTGATTGGATGGTCACATCCAGAGGGTAGTGGTCAATGGCTCAATGTCTGAATGGAGATCAGTGACAAGTGGTGTCCCTCAGGGATCCATATTAGGACCAGTACTGTTTAATATCTTCCCCAATGTCATAGAAAGCGGGATCAAGTGCTCCCTCAGCAAACTGAAGATGACATCAAGCTGAGTGGTGTAGGTGACATGCCTGAGGGATGGGATGCCATCCAGAGGGATCTGCACAAGCTCAAGAAGTGAGCCCATGTGAACCTCATGAGGTTCAAAAAGGCCAAGTACAAGGTCCTGCACATGGGCCGGGGCAATCCCTGGTATCAGTACAGGCTAGAGGATGAAGGAATTGAGAGCAGCCCTGCGGAGAAGGAATTGAGGGTACTGGTGGATGAAGAACTGGACATGAGCTGACTACGCTTGCAGCTCAGAAAACCAACCATATCCTGGGCTACATAAAAGAAGCGTGGTCAGAAGGTTGAGGGAGGTAATGCTGCCCCTCTACTCCTTTCTGGTGCGACCTCATCTGGAGTACTGCATCTAGCTCTGGAGTCCTCAGCACAGGAAAGAGATGGACCTGTTGGAGCAGGGCCAGAGGAGGGTCACAAAAATGATCAGAGGGATGGAATTCCACTCCTACGAGAACAGGCTGAGAGAGTTGAGGTTGTTCAGCCTGGAGAAGAGAAGGCTCTGGGGAGATGTTTATTGCGGCCTTTCAGTACTTAAAGAGGGCTTGTAAGAAAGATGGGGACAGATTTTTTAGTAGAATCTGTTGCAATAGGACAGGGTAATGGTTTTAAACTAAGAAAAGGGTAGATTCAGACTAGATGTAAGGAAGAAATTCTTTACAATGAGGGTGGTGAAACCCTGGAACAGGTTGCCCAGAGAGGTGATAGATGCCCCATCCCTGGAAACACTCAAGGTCAGGTTGGACGGGGCTCTGAGCAATCTGGTCTAGTTGAAGATGTCCCTGCTTATTGCAGGGGGTATTAGACAAGATGACCTTTAAAGGTCCCTTTCAACCCAGACTGTTCTATGATTCTATTATTCTATGATTCTATGATATATGTTGTTTTGATAGATAATATTTCTTTATTTAATAAAATTTACGTCTCTTTATTGTTAGTTCATTTTATCTTTGAGCTAAGAGAAGAAATACCCACTTTCTTTGAACAAAGGAAGATCCCTATTAAATATTTTTCCAGGATATCTTTAGAAAATCTTTACATTTTAAATCTTTTTGACAGCCTCTTAAAATAATCTGGTTATTGGTAGGGTATAATTATATCAGTCTTCCATCAATTTTCACTTACAATGCTGCAGTTCACCAGAATTAAAGGGATTATATGTGATCATTAAGAACTGCTAAATTTAATGCCATATTGGGATGTAAATTACCTTAGTCATATTTTAAACCTTGGTGAGAGCTTTTGAAACGGTGCATTTTGAACTCTAAAACTATTCAAACTCAACATTGGAGACAGCTCCAGTGTTTTTGCCTTAAACATCACTGGCTCATTTGCATTCTGTTTGTGCCTCTGAACTGCCTGTGAAAGTTTCCAGGCTCTTGTTCTTTTGGGTTATTTACTGATTTTAATCCTCTCGTGTTAATTACACACACCCCCTTTTTTTTTTTTTCCCAGCTGTTTCTGATATATTTTCAAGTTGATTCGATGAAAAAGTTGAGAAGGCATATCATAGGGGAGGATGTTGCAATGCTTTTCTTTAGTATTTTCTGATTGGACATATTAATCTGTGTTAGTAAGAATGGTCATCCCAATGTAGCAACTGTTGTAATCTGATTTCAGAAGAAAATTGTGTTTCATTCAAACTATGTGTTCTTTGGGAAAAAGATGGCATTTTTGACTCCTGCTTCACAGCAGGAAACAGTGCTTTCTGTGGATTTTTTATGGAAAAAAAGATAATCTTAGCTTCTCTTGATTTTACACTTTTGTTAGATTTAGCCTATCACAGCTATGGCGATGCTTTGTGAATCTGCGAGCATAAATTATTATGAACATAAGCTTTGTCTTTGCACAGATATTCTGCTACAAAAATATGATTAATGAGAATTTTCTTGTGTATTTCAGTGTAAGTTCCACTAGCTTTGTAAAACCCTTTAACCTACTTATGGGAATTAAATGAGTAGAAAGACTGAAAAAATGTAAAACCAAAAATCTAAAAAATATTTAAATTTAAATTCAAATAAGATAGTGAGAGTAAGTAACAGGTCATTTTTTTGAGGAAAATTTATATAAGGAAATCTACCAGCATTTTTAAGATTAGCATTCTGAAGGCCTGTCTATTTTACCTGTAATTTTGGCTTAGATGACTTGCATTCTTCCATCAGTAAGATTCAGAATCACGATTCAGCCCTACAAATTGGAAGGCAAAATTGAATCTCAGTCATTTGCTGATAGGAACACTATTCCTTTTACATTTGACTTTATCCTTCTAATTTACTAATATAGAAACATTCTTTCATTAAATCAAGTTAAACAGAAAGTGATACTAATAGTCTATATAATATTTAGAAAATGATTCTTGATACATTATTTTAATATCCCGATGTTAGAAAAATTAGAATAACTTTGGGTTAGTTCTTAGCTGTTTGGGTCTTAATGTAGGCAGGGCTTTCAGGTTGTTTTCTGGTACTCTTCAATATTCATACTGAATAAGCACCTTTGATGAAGTAGAATGAATTCTCATACTGGATATTAAATAAATTTAGTGACTTTATTGATTTTATAGCATATAATTCAATATAATATACTTAAAGCTAGTTAATTGATATTTGCTGGGAATACTGAAATAAATGATGAAATACGTTGTAGACTTAAAAATGAAAAAAGATCTGGCTTTTAATTATCTCTGAAACAAAAGTGGAGAATTATTTGCTAATTACAAGCTAAACAAGATGTCAAAAATGTTTCTGAAGTATTCCTAAATTATGCTATATATTTTATTATTTTTAATGTAAATGCAACTTGTATTTCAGTTTAAAAACTGAATTGAGAGTGTCTTGGTCCTTTAAGATTTTGAATTGTGTTGAAAAAAATGGAAAGGACATAGATGCACTGAGAAGACAATGCACAGTGAGTGGTCAAACCTAGGAAGATTGTCTGGTAGTGGAAGTTTGTATATGCTTCTCATACATTTGTCTGGACAGAAGTTTAAATATTTTGGTTTAACACACCATCCTGTCTGATATCATGGTCAATGCCATTTGTAAGATCTTACTCCAAAGCTGCACAGAAACAGAAGACACCTTTGTCAGATCAAGGGGGAAAAAGATTTCCAAAAATGGAAGTGGTTCTGATTACATGAGCTCTAGGTGTCACCATTCACAAAACAGACCTACTTTTTAGAACACAGCAAGTTCATGTGTGTGAAAGCTCATATAGGCTCACAGTGATGTTATGTAACTTCAATTTGAGCTGCATCACTTTTTGAACCTTTGTTGTGATTTTTTAATATTTCCACTGTTGATTATCATCCATAAAATCCACTGTGGTTACTTCCCACACTTGTTTATTTAATAGCTAAATAATTTGTTTAGATTTCATAGCCTTTATACTTCAGCCCCAGAGAAAATTGTGAGTTTGAACCAATCTGTTTCCCATCAGCACTATTAATCCTTAAAACTGGATTTGGGTGCCCTTTAACAACCCTCCAAAATCCTTAATGTTAGCAGTGAGAGAGAGATCTGACACAGGTCTTTCTGCAGCATGCACAGCACCAGCTTAAAAACTGTAGCCCAAGGCTAGGCTGTTTTAGAACACCTTGCTCTCTAACTTGCTCTCACACTACTGCTGAAAACTTACCTTGCTTTCTTTCATGTTCGCCTGGAATAAAAGGGATTTCTCAACCTTGCCAATGTTTTCCTTTTTGAAAGTTGTTAAATGGCTTCTCACTTTGCAAACTTCCTGTAATAGTTAAAATAATATATTAAGTTTTAGTAAATACTTGATAGGCAAATAAAAATTTTCAAGCAGTACATCAGCCAACAGCTCTCCAGAGGAGTTTAATAAACACACCTTCGCTGATTGCTAGGATGGTTTTACAATACTGAACAAGAAGGAGTAGTGATAATCTGTAAAAAATACCCAGTTACTATTTGTGAAAATTCCAGTGTACACAATGTAATCTGAAATCCCTTTTTCTCCCCTTTGTTGTCTACAAATTTGCTACCAATCCCCATCTCTTTCTGCATAGCCTCTGAACTTCAGAAATCATCAGCGATCTGTTAGCATGGCAATTAGCGTAAGACCAAAATCAGTGGGTGACAAACAGCTGTTACTTGTAGGGGGAGTTATCCTGTAGCTTTTATAACTAGCAAAATCTTCTACAAACTATTATGCATCTCCACATGGGATTGCACTGTCATTTCAGAAAGCTGACTTGGAATGTCAGAGGCCAAGGCTGTGACCCATGATAACATCCCATTGTGAGCGGACCAGAAGTGAACTATTAATGATATTGCTCTCCACACCAAGGTCAAAATTGAACGTAAGAGATGGGTTTTCAGCTTTGTACTTGTTTGGGGTTTTTTTGTTGAAGGCTTGCTGAGATTCAGAAATGTTCACACTTTCAATTTTTCTGCATGATTTGAGCTTCTATATGTTCATAGACAAAAACTCTAAGGGCCTGACACTTAATGCAGTTACTTCAAAATTGTCTGATGACGCTGAGTGGAACTACTGGCAAAGAGGACAGCTTGTTTGTTTATTCATAACAAAATTATTCTCATGCTTTGAAATATATTGCACTTTTCTGTCATAACTTAATGTTTACTCTAGCAAATGTCTGTTTCTTCCCATTTCATCTTCTATTTTGAAAATGTACTAAAATGTTTTCTGAAATTAATGTCTCATTAGAACCTTGGCAGGTAAAAAGGTAAAGTGTTGCTACAGTTCTGTTCTAATAGCACAATGCAAAGTATTGCTATAGGTCAGAAAAAATTGGTCAGTGTAATCCACCAGTATTATGATTCTAAAGTGGCAGATTTTGAAATGTTCTAATTATCTTGTCCATATGTTTAAATGTTCCTTAGCTTTCTGCCAGAACAAAATACATTGCAGCTGAAATACTGCTAAATAGAATGAATATTCTTCATATAAAACCTGAGCCACTGATACTGATAATTGAAATTCCATCGCTGTCAACTGACAGTCCACCAAAATTGTTTAGGGATAGAGTCTGTCTACTTCTGTGTGGAACTGAAGCATATATAGGAATCAAAAAAAAAAAAAAAAAAAAAAAAAAAGACTGAGCTTTCCCTATCACTTGAGCACTTAATATTAAATCTAGAAAGATCTGCTGTTCCTAGAACCAGGAATACTCTTATACTACTACCATTACATAAATTTCCCTATAGCTACTGGTAAATCCAAATAATAGAAGAATGCAGGCAAAGACTTATTTGATCATTGTTATATAAGGGGAGGAAACATACTATAGTCTTTCAGTATGCAGAAGCATAAAAACATGTAAATTAACATATGAATATTCAGGAATGTTTTAGAAACAGTGTTGTGTAAGCAAACATATAAAAATAGAATTACCACTCAGTTATGAAGTCTAATGTTCTATATTTGTAAGAAACCTTTTTGCAACTATTTCTTTCATGTTTGTGTTTTGTTATTATAATGTAAATCAATTTTATTGAAATGCAAATAAGATTTTCTTAAGAAACAACATAAAATAAAGTTTAAGTCAGTAGCAGTGTTATTTCTTTTGTTTGAAACTGTACTAACTAGACCTCATGAGGATTGGAATTTTTTAGATTGTCTTACTAGTGCACTTTTTCCTCCAGCAATACCCATTACTGCAAGAATGAGATTTTTAATTCAACAAACACTGTGTAAAAAGTGAACAGCATAGTGCTACTTTGACCTTTTCAGTGTTCTTTGTTTTAATGGGCGCTCATGTACCCTGCTTCCATAGCTCTTACAACCTCTGAGGATAAAAGAGAGGACAGTCAACCAATCAAAACACATTACATTTAAAAAGTTAGAGGGCATATGAAGGATTTATGGAGTATTCATCTTCTAGATATTAATTTTAAAGAAAATTGAAAATTTCACAAACTCTCTCTAAAAAGCCTGTTCATGATTTTGTTGGAAAAGCTTCCTTGCAAATAATTTGCAAATTACAACATACTTTCTTGCACAAAACATATTCATTATAATGAAAATAGTAATGTGATGCATTTGTTTAAAGAAGAAATGCGTACAGAGAAGCAGCAAAAAAGAAATGTTGAAGGTGACAAAACATGAAATGACAAAGTGAATCTCAAAAGCTTGATGTCATGGTGGTTGAAAAAGTCCTTTTAAGAGTGGCCTTTCTGTCAGCTTGAAACGCAATTAAAGTTTACCTTGTATTTATGGCATTACTCTGTTACTGCAATGTAAGGAAAAGATTTTATTACTATGTATCTCATGTTAAATGCCCTTTTTTTTTAAAAAATAAGAGATTAGTAACAGAACAAGCATTAATTTTGAGAATGAGTTTCATTTCATCCTAAGGCAGACATTTAAAATAAATCAGATTAAATATATTTTGAAAATGCCTGGTTTTATTCATTGACTGAAAAAGTAGTTCAGATTATCAGCTTAGATACAGATGTCAACATTTCAGGCATTAAAATTAGACAGGCCTGAAAAATTAGACAGGATGAATCCTGATTTTTTTATGTCAAAGTTTAGAAGATTAGAGCAGAAGCTATAAAGCCTAGGTATATTTCCATTCATACATTTTACTCTAAATAATATTAGGTTTGTTTTTCCCATTACTTTCACTGGAGGTGTGTTTCAGAACCTCACTACTCTTAATAGATATGACACTTCCTTCTCATGTCCTGCCTATGCTTTTTCCTGACAAAATTTTCTTAATAAATTCTTGTGTCAGTACTGTCTTTGCTTTCCCCAAATGACAACAATGTTGTCATTGTCTTAGAGCATTATCAATAAATATTTTTGTCCATTTAAATTCTTTTGAGTGTTCTTTGTTCTACGCTGTTCTAACAAGTACTATCATCATATTTCAAAACAGTCTGGATTTAAATTCACCATATTTCACACAAGGTTCTCCCAAAACCTTTCCAGATTTTGCAACAAACTAGGCAGCTGGCATTTCTGATAGATCACACCACCCAGAGATGAGTGAAGAGCACTTCCTGAGTGGAGCGCTCACAAATTCCTTGTTATCTGAGAAGGGAATCTGACTGATTTTTTTTTTTTTTTTTTTTTTTTTTTTTATCTGAGAGTATTTACCATTTAAGGAAAATTCTATTATCTTGTTGCCTTTGATCCTCATTGCCAGACATCTCCACTTAAATCTTGACAGCGTATGATTCATTTCCAGCATGGGGCAAAGACCCCAGTAAGATACTGGGTAATTTTAAGCTCTTTCTCATATATCTAACAAAATTTTGTCAATTGTAGAAATTTCTTTACTAGGAACTTTACCTCTGGAAGTTGTAAAGATTCTCCATTTGAACACAATGAAATGATCTTAAGCCATTAGACTTCCAGTAAAAAAAAAAAAGATCTGAGCTTTACTCCTCTTGAAATTGAGTTTTAATTTAATTCTCTTAATTGCCATTTTGAAACAATGCTGGAATGCCATGGTCTTTTCACACCAAAGGCTCTTATAGTCATCTGCAATATTTACTTTGTACTCAGAGACTTTGTTTTCTCATGGGAATTTAAACTTCTCTTTGTTAAATGTATTGACCTGCCTCTAGAATCACTGTCAAAATGATCCATGAACCTTATCTCAAGTGTTTCTGGTGGCATTACTTAAGTCCTGTTATAATTTGAAAAGAATCAAATCCAACCTTTATGCATAACACTGCTATATTTAAATAGATACTATTAAATATAGATAGAAGTATATTTTATGTGCTTTTTACCATTGCTACATAACATGACTTTCTGATGATCTTGTAACAATATCTATGCTATGCGGGAGTAGAATATGCTGCGGTTGTCAAGAAACCACATATGGGAAAACTTTTTAAGCACCCATCTCCTCAAGAATATCAAATGAACAATCACATGGTTATAGCAGAAGCCTTGAATGAGCAGGCTCAGGGTGAAACCTGAGGTCCTTGGGCTAGAAACTCCAATTGCAACCAATTGACCAACACAGATGCAAACTGGAGAGGAACAGGCTTTAGAACTGGTCATTCTTATTCTTTACAGTACTGCTATGTGTGCTTATGATTAACTGCAACTGTAATTTTAGCATTGGAATAAGATTTTGTTGTCTGTGTTTGGCCAGTGTTTGAGGAGGGGCTGTTAAACGGGGTACAACAGTTCATCTCTGTGGCAGTTCAAGACTGCTAGTGAATCATTTACTGTGCTACTTTCCTTCTCCTTGGAATTCAAAACTGAGAGAAAAAAATGTGTATCCAACACGCAGTCAACAATTTACTGTATTTCTTTAAATAAGATCCAGTTTTTGTTTGAATTTCCTTTCACTATGTCCTACCATCCTATGGGAATGATGCTGCAACCCAGTAAATATGATATTGCCATCACTAGCAGAAGACCCCTGAAGTGCCCTGGGAGTGCAGGGCCTGGGGCCTGGGCTTGGTCTGGTTGGCACTGAGTGCCCTGGCTACCTGAGATTGGGTGACTGTTGCCTCCCCAGGGTGCACTGAGGCTGTGCAATACCATCAGTGGTGTGGCCTGTGCTGAGGAAATGTACAGAAATGAACATAAGTAGGCCAGGACTGAGGAGGAAGAAAAGTCCTCTACAAGCATCAGATTCCTCTCGGTGAAGCCCTGAGGATACTGAAAGCTTGTAACCCTCCTCTTCTACTAAGGGAGAGTGAAAGTGTCCACCTGAGGAGCCAGAGGGATGCCCAAGAGGTGAGCATAACACCTAGGAAAAGGGATAGATATTAATAAAGTGTCTGGTTTAATAATTTTAAGGTATTATTATATCTTTTCTCTAATAGTTTGAGTTATTATTATTAGTGTTATTGCAACTAGACTGCTGATAGCTGCTCATTGTATTTTGATTAGATTGATTAGATTTGCTAACAAATATTTTACTTCATACAGAAGGTTGGTTCTGATTTTGCTCATGTCAAGCTAAGTGTAACAATACTTCTCATTCATAAGTCACACACACCTATCGGAATAAGAAAAATCATCTTTCACCAGCTATATTCTTCCAGGCAGTGTAGTTAAAGTCTGTCCCCCAACCCATCACATGCCCTTTTTGGAGTCTTCAGCTACCTTTGATTTAAATTATCAGAAAACCATGAAAAGATCATATCTCTTCTTTTAAGAACTTTATTTGGAACCACAAGTAACACAGGAGAATATATATGGTCTTAAGGAAAAATATTTCAAGTATTGTTTGCATGAGATGCATATACATGTATTATTGTATCTATCAAAAAGCTATAGGTACATTACAGTTAATAAGCACTATCACCTTAGGAATCTCTCTTATATTTAAGGGGAAAAAAATTAAGAATTTATTCTGGATGTATGCCATGAAATAATTAAAATAAAATAAAGCAAATTAAAGTAAAATAAAAAAGCATAACAACATCACATAAAGTAGGGTACAATGCAACACAATACAATAGGACTTAGAGTACTGGATTTGCTTAAGCTTTTGCTTAATATGAATGTTAACTTCAGTTTGTACAATATGATGAAATTTCAAAAAAGTATAGTATTCTTATTAATCATCTGAAGAATTATAATTGATTAATACCTGCAGTAGCCTCAAACAGACATGATGTTGTCCAATATGCTCAGAAAAGATGGAGAAGATAGAACAGAAAAAAAAACCCAAAACAAACCAGAAAACATTTATTGTGTTAGGCCTTCCTTGCAAAGTAAGTATACAGATCTGTGAATAGGAAAAAACTAATTAATGTAGCAAAACACCATAACATAAAAAAGGTATTCTACAACTGTGTTATAATGCATGAGCTGCTTAGTCTAAAGCCTGGCTGGACTGCTACACTTTTAATGGAATAAAAGGTCAGCTAACTTTTTTATTCAATACCAAGTAAAGATCCAGCTTTCTGGTTTCTCTCCTTCATCTTAATATGAATGTAACACAGATCAAAGCTCTTTTAAAAGATCAGTGCAGTTCCCTGAAAGGACAAGTAAAAAGAACCATCTGCCCAAAGTCCCTGTTTTCCTTCTGAAATCCATTGGCAATTACTAATATCAGAGGTTCTTTGAGTCAGGCTTCAGACTAGGTTTTGATTTTTGAAATTTACCTCTGTTTTCCCCACTACAACACTTTATGTCAAAGTAACTCACAGATGGTGCAGTAATGCTTTTATATTCCTGTAGTGTCGACTCAGAGCCAAAACTGGCCTTAAGAAAAGTTATGGACTTATATTTGAAACTTACTAGAACTGAAATTCTTTGCCAGCTCCATTAAGTTCTTTAAATCAGGTCCACAATTAAAGTCAAAGTCATGTCTACACATATTTTCAGGAACCACCAGTTATTTCTCCCCCTGTGAGTCAGTGGTTACAATATAGATTTATGCTATTCACAATTATTGCATTAGAGGTGGTCATTTATCTATTGACTTTATGTCTAAATGGAAGAACTGAAGGCTATTACACTTATTAAAGAGTAGTGGAAGAAATGAAAGCAGTTTGACTAGTCTTTTACAGAATTTACACTTATGTTATCTCATCACCTTTTACAAAGTACATCCTTAGAACGTAAAGTGTCTCTTGGCTGGATTATAACTGTTATTGGCAGCCTTCCCAAATTACTTTCAAGAATTAAGTAGAAGAGGGACATTGTCCTCTTACATGTTTTGCGTCTTTGGCTTTGTCCTCTACATTTATGCTTTAGATATCTAGATTTAATATAATTTATTTCAGATTGCTCAGAGACCACAGAATATGGGGAGCCCATGTCCAGTGTTCTACAAAGCTAGAGAAATAAAAAACCTCCACCTGTTATGTTTGTTAAACACTGAACATTTATCACTTACATTTAAATAGTTGAAATAAATATGTTTAATAATTACAAATATTTTTCAGAAACAATAGTGTTTAGAGTAGTCAGATACTGAATGACACCCAAATTTTCAGCATTTAAAACCATGGCTGAAGTTGTGCTTACTGACTAAAATCTCAGTGAATATGTTATAGCTATCACTGTAGCTGGTTAACATATATTACAATGACAGCATGAGTTTGCTTGTGATCACTGTTATTGAGATTGCTCAGCATGGTTTTGTTTCTAGGCTGGATATTAACCAGTTTTGTCTTTTACAATTACAGCTGAATGTTAAGAATGAGAAGCTTAGGTACGGCAATAAAACCAAGGTTTGGGTTGTTTTGTTTTTTTTTTTTTTTAATTTTATTTTTATGCAGGTCTGAAGGGAAATAGTGGAAACTTGGTCTATTCTTTCATATGTGATATATAATGAGACTATTTCATTTAGTATAGAGAAATAATTGAATGCATTTCACTCATTCATTTACTGCTGGAATTTTATGGCCAAAAAAATGATACACGGCTTTTTATTCTACAGCTAGATAAGTGATTAGGTTTTTTTCTGCACACTCAAGTGGAAAATGTGTAACCTGAATTCTGTTCAGAAAATCTCCATGATGTCTTTAATATAAGTTTCTTTGATAATAGTAGATTTCAAATAGCTTGACATATGTTGATATATGTTTACAAAGTGAATATATTTTTTAGCTTTTTCCGGAGTGTCAGATATATTTGATTGCTACTTTATTTTTAACTTGATTATGGTCTTGCATAAGTGGGGTTAAGTTAATGACATTATATCAAAATAAGTCATCAGCGTTTGTTTGATAATGTGTGCCTCCTTTTCTGAGTAAAAGGAGGTTTGTTAGTCAAGTAGATTGTAATAGTATCTCTAATACTTGGTTTAGAAATTATCCTTTTAATAGTTGATACAGGAAAAAACCCGTGATAAAACCTGATGAAGTCACTTTCAAAACTGTATTAATATGTAATAATTAACTAATCTAATGTGTAGAAGGAAAAAACCTGAAAAGGATACACTGAATCAAATTTAGACCCTAACATGCCCTAAAACCTTTCCTCTCCCACCCATCCCCATGCCACTCCACAATGCTCTTCATTAGCCTCTTGATCAACAAGGACAGGTTTAGGGCAGAGATGATTATTTTTGGAACATTAGTTCTTTACTGATCATTTAGCAAAAATGAAACTATAACTGAGAGAGTATTAGTACCCACTGTCCTGGGTGAGTGACTCACTGTCAGGGATGCTCATTAACAACCTAAACAAAAATATCTAGTACTTCTTGCGTTCAGTGTTTTTAAGTGTCTTTATTGTCACAGAATCGCAAAATGGTTGAGATTGGAAGGGACCTCTGGAGGCCAACCTTTCCAGCCTCTCTTATGGCAAAACAACTCTGGTTATAACATTCAGCAATGATAGACATATTAATCCATCACCAAATGTTGCATTTTTCCACCTGAATTATGATTATTTTATCTGTAAATCCAGACCCTCCAGTAGATTAGACTTACTTCTAAACTATGGTAGTTTAAATTCTTCAAACTTTCCATTGCATTCCTAAAAAATTGAAATTATTTTATGCTTTTTATTAATTTCAACTACTAATTTATTAATCCATAATTAAAATTAATAAACTATCAGTAGAAACTCATGAAAAGTGATACATTATCTACAGGATTTTAAAAATAGCTCTGAGAATTTAAATATTCTATAACTGTATGTAACATTATGGAATGGCTTTAAAAGGCTGTACTCTTCTATTAAATTTTGTGTTTGATTTTTAAAGAAATCCCTCACGTTAACAAATATATTTCCAATAAAAGCCTTTTCAAGTCAAAGGTCACAGGAGAAAGTATCTGACTCTCCAGAATTATTATAATCTAGAATTATATGTATTTACCATACAGTTGTTAGTGGCTAACTCAAGACTCAAAGATTTCAAAAAATTCACCAGCCATTTTTTGTTTTGTCGCAGAATGTACATTAACTTGTTAAGAAAATTGTGCAGAGAAGTTTCTTTAAAAGCCTTATCTCCATTATGAGGGTGCTTCATCACAAAATAGCATATTGTCTGTAGAAGACAGGATTGTCATATAAGACAGGATGGTTACCTGATGTAGCATTGATATGATCTGTTGCTGGGTGGACCAGAAAGATTGATCATGCATCTTGTAAGAATTAAGTAGACTTGAGTTGAAATAGCTGAAATTCTCACCTCACTTAAAAAGTAAGGTTGAAAGGACTGAATAGCTTACTGTGATTACTCTGAAACTAAGAAAGAAGTATAAATAACTTCGATAAAGTTTGTGTCATGTACTGCGTGAATACTTTTCTAATATTTGGATCATGTTGCTAGTTCAATGCTCATGGAAAAATAAGTTTCTTCTTGGTATGTTCAGTTTGTATTTCCCTAAAGTAATATCTTTGGCCTCAGAATATAGATATTTTTCAAAACCTAACGTCTTTCTGCCAAAACTGAGAGCAACTTTGAGAGGATAGGATGCTTTATTTGAAAACGTGTGAAAAAAAGAGTATCATCTCCAAAACCTGGTTCTTTTAGAGATCATATGTTCATGTGAAAGTATCAAAATTATTATTATTGGATCTTGGATTCCCATCTGAAAATAGTAACATATTGTAGGCCTCTTGTTTTAAATGGGATAAATATCAGTTTTGCAGAGAATGAAAACCTTACTTATATATCAGTTAGGGAACTACCTCTGTCCCCTTTCATTGCTTTTGTCCAAGAGAATGTGATATAAACAATAAAATAATTGTTTTTCTCTCATAGTAATTGAGTTTACTAGTTTTACTGATACCCTACATGCCTTATCGTACATAACTGGAATAGCAAAGAGAGGTAACAGTTAGGCTGCTGAAGACTACCAAAACTATGCAAAAAATACCACTCACACTTCATAACTTCCCAGCACTGCCATGAGATCACTGTAAAAAAAACCCGCTACAATCTCTTCATGCAAATGTGAAGACACTATCTGCCCACGGGAAAAGAGAACTGATAGAGTAATAATTCTTGTGGTTTTGGCACTGGTTGCCTACACTCATGGCTGTTCTGTTAAACAAACCTTTGTTTTGAAAGATGACTGTAGTTCAGTTGCTCTTGAAACTGGAAGTTTCATATCAGTACTTCCCATTTGTAGTTAACAATATAATGCAAATAAATATTGCAAAACTCTATCTATTGTGAAAGAACATGACTTTTCATGTCAAGTATCAACAGTTCTTTAGTCCAAATCAAAGATATGATCAGTGGCTGTGGTGGAAGTTGCACTTCTTAAAGGTAGGAAATTATCAAAGCTTTTGTTCTTAGCTAAAACATAATTATGATAAATGTGAAGAGAAAATACGTCATTACACAAGCAAATCTAACATATAATTTTGAACTGACATACCATTTTAAGTAGTTTTAGTTTACATTAAAAGATATCCATTTAGTTGTCCTCAAACAACATTTTTTATAGGTGTGATAATTGCAATAAAAGCTTTTAATTAAATTCCTTAAGAAAAAAGTTCTATTGATTTTTTTTTTAAGTTGTTAATAAGAACATATTAGCTGCCACACAAGGCTATCTTTCAAATCCAGAAATGTTAAATTTTATGTATCCTATATTTCTTGGAGGACTGCAAACTGAGGTGTATTATATCTTGATTTCTGGTGCCACTGAATTAGTTTATTGATCTGTACGTCAGTTCATTTTAGAACTCTATTTCTGTTTGTTCCCTGGAAGATCAAAGGTTTTCATCCAGAATCTAAAAAGTATTAATGTTAAAGAACATTATGATCTCTTCTACTACACCAATATGTTTTTGGTATGTTCTACCCGTATCTTGTATAAGAGGCAGTCACCTCCATGTAACAAAATATTAGTACAATTATATAATAACATTGAATTACTTTCAGTTAAGCAATAATGTGAACCAATTATTGTTTTGAAATTCCTAGAGTTACTTCATGCAATTTACATTCAATGCTATATAGAATATGATATGAAGTATCTACTTGATTAATGTTTCTTGAGGACATTATTTCTAATGATGGTCAAAGTTTTAATGAATTAATTTGACCATCATTATAGGTAATGTGCTGGAGACACATTAATCTAAGTGATATCATATTCTATGCAGAACTAATTCATCTGAATGGGAATTTGGCAAATTAATTCTGGTTCCAATATGGGAAAGGAATGGATGCCCAGTTTTGAATCAAACAATGAATACAGTCTGTCATACAATTTTCTGTGAAGAGTATACAAATTAGGGGAGGGGTATTTCTCACAGATAATATAGTTATGCTCCTGCACCTGTACAAGTGTAAAGTAAATGTATGAGGCTATGAATTTTAATATGTAATAAATTATTCTTTCACTAGGACTGAAAAAAAAATCTGCAATTACAAAAGATAATCATATCTCTAATTATGTAACAGTTTCCAAATCATAAATAATGCTGCATGTGTGGTATTCAAATCAGAAAGCAATAACCTGATTTAGAAGTTTCTCCTGAATTAATGGTCTAGCACAAAGTTCTGCTTCTGTTCTTTCCAGCAGATTGAGATGTTTCACCTATTAGCTAGCTGAATATATGTTAGATTTCCCAAGTTCACGGTCATCATTGCCTTTCAGTTCAGAGGTTTCCAGTGAAATAGAGTCATGGACAGAAAAAGGGCCTATTACCAGCTACCTCTACATTTTTCTGTATTTGCTTTTTCAATGTTCTGTGGTACATTTTAGCATGGAGCCAATGGGCAACTCTCCAAACCATGGAGAACTAGAGCCTAGAACTAGAACTAGATATGTAGGGAAATTAATCTGAGCTTCACAGATTCACTAGAGATGAGTAAAAATACCTACAGAACATTACTAACTATATACAACAGCAGCTTTTGTCTAAAAAATGCACAAAACTATGACTGAGTTACACTATATTCCAGTTTGCTTTTTTTTTTTTTTTTTTTTTTTAATGAAAGAAAGTATAAGGCCCAAATCCATTACAAAACACAACTGTGTGGTAAGATTATGTTGTTATTATTATTGGTTTAGTTTATCCAAAAAAATACTTTAATAGTGGAGATCTCAGAACACATATGATAGGATCAAGAAACTGTTAGGAGTTTTGAACATATTTTTGCATGATTGTGAGCCTGAAAAATCTATAACAGCCATTCATGAAGGCTGAGTATTTTCCAGCTTCTTGTTCTTTGTCAAGCTCCATATGTGGAGCATGAAATGGGAAATTAAAGTTCATTATGCCAAAGGAGGGAAAACCTTCCTACTTCAAATAATTTTTAAACACCAATAACTCTGTTGACTCCATCACAATCAATTCTAATTATTTTTTAATGGAGTCATTCTCTCATATGGAGAATTGGCAGAAGCTTGAAAATCCAGTTTCAGAGAAGCTTGTTAGAATGACATGAATGAGCAGCCAGACAAGGATGATCAAGAAAGAAAGAAAGAGGAGCAGTGGGCTTGCCAGATCTCAAGAGCCTTCGTGCTTCTGTATCATTTTCCAGTCCTGTTTTCTGTCTACTATACCACCAGTGACAAGAGCTACTGCTCTAAAATTGGGATTTAGCAATTTATAAGCCCAAACCTTGAGGGTACCTCCAACCTGCCTATACCTGCAGAGTCCCTGGGGCTTCTCCCACCTTGCCCACAGCCCAGGATCCCCATTCAGCCATTTGGAGCTCCCTCCATCCTACCCATGGTCCAGGACCTCAAGTCAGCACCCTGGGGCCTTCAGTCCCTGCCTCGGCAACATCACAGCAGTGTGGGTCTCCAGCTCCCCTAGGATTTCTAGATAATATTTAGAAATTATAACATCCCAGAAGAACCTGGCATGCAACATTCAGTTTCAATAGAGATGGGCTATAGCCTGTCTGTCAGGACCAAGAGTTTTTCAGCAGAACACATGAGACTTGTGCAATCAGATAACCAACCAAATGATTACCACCTCAGTCAACAGCTTCTTTGGTGTGATGGCTGACCCTTTGTCAAGTGATTGTGGATTACAGAGTTATTTTCTTTCAGGCTATTAATTATTGTAGTTCACAGAAATGCAAATCTCTCTGTTTGTACTAGTGTATTTATTACTCTTGATAACTACTTTACACATATGCCAGATTCTTTAAAAATCTGTTTACTGATCTATTGAGTTTGGTTTTAAGTCAGTGAAAAGATGATTCTACATATGCTGTAGTAATCTAACAAAAAACCTGAACAAAAGAAAAATTCCTTATTTCACATTCTGGCACAGTAATACAATATTTTACAATTTAAAGTGCATATAGTTTTTAAAAAAGTTTCATTTCCAAAAAGCTTCTTTACACCAGAAGTTGTACAGCTAATACAGAAGGTTTTTCCAGATAATTTGCCACAATAATTCTGGCTTGAAGCTCAGAAGTAAGCATGTTTACAAACAGAATTAAATAATAATAACATTAGAGAAGGAATGTTGATAAATATTGACTAAAGGAGAAAATGTTGCTTAAAAAAATTAATTATGACCAAGAGCAGTAGTGAACCTTTGTAGATAGTTGTATTTCAGTCAGAGCATCATAACTTTCAACTTTTTGAAACATACACTCAAATATCACTGTCACCACATACACTATTTACTTCTATCTTATGCATCATTCAGTTAATAACCTTGACAACAACATGGGTAGGACCAAAGAGGCCACCATTATCTCACTAAAGAAAACCTTAATTGATTTCAAAAGGAGAGAGGGGAAAAAATAACTGATTCTGATGTAATTATAAAGTACAGTTATAGGCCAGTTTTGGTTTTTATATTTGATGGTTGGACTGGATGATCTTCAAGGTCTTTTCCAACCTAGACAATTCTGTGATTCTGTGATTTTCAAACATTCAGATGCTTGTTACTGCAATTATAATAACATTCTTCTAACTTTCTAAAGAAACTTTCTAGAGTGAGACAGACTAAAAAGGTGAGTGCCTCAGTAGCAATTAGACTGCAGCACAAGCCAACAACAGGCCACTCCTCAAGGACAACTAAAGGAAATAATTTTCACAAGAAACCTAGACAGGACACTGTGAAGTTTGTCTTCACAATAAAGCCACTGAAAATTGCTGGACATGAAAAATGAAACTGGAGGAAAGTATCCACCCTTCGAGGACACAACAGGGAAATTTTTTCACAAGCTTTTTATTTCTGATGGACTTATTCTGAGCTTTGAACTTTAAAAAGAGTGTGATTCTAGTTTCTGAAAAGACTTTCTTAAGGTTCAGATGGTTGATGTGCTCTGGGTGCTTACTTCAGGGGAAAGGTCCAGGGTAATGCACCTTAAAGCTCTGGCTGCCAGGATTCCATCACAGCATGAAGAATTCATGTTAATGCATCAAAACCACGTATTTGCTATGAAAAAACGAGACAGCAATACCACAGAACTTTTAGCACTTTAACTTATTACATATTATTTTTACTCTTGATTACAGATGATCTCTGCTTTTGGATATTATCTCAATTCAAAGTGAGTGTCCACCTGCCGAAACAAACTAAAATAAGTTGTTTGAAAACCAAATTGTACATCATCCTATAGGCTTTTTATCAAATAAAGTTACTCAGTAATCATTTCTAAAAAATAGCAATTTATTTTTTAATATACAGACTTGTTAGCAAAATTATTAATCTTCCTATAAAGTGAGAATATATATTTTATTTTCACACAAATTAAGAAAAATACTAGTTCAAGAAAAAGCTGTGTGAGAAGTGTATATAAACAGTTCTACAATATATGTATAATTCAATTATTAAGAACATATGAGAAAGTAAACTGATAAGATTACAAGTAATACTCTTTATATATTTAAATAACTAATTTTCTACTTGGGTGGGACTAAATTAGCTGTTTTAGAATGCATCCTTATCAGTTGTTCATACTCTGGAGCACATACCAACACAAATAAACTGCCAGAGAAATATTTCGTGTAATAAAACTTTCAGCAGCTGGATACTGGATACTGTTGTGATTGGAAGAGCATATAAAAATCTGTGTAATAGGCAGCAGAGATGGAGAAAAGTACATGAGCGGGAATCCAATTAAGCCAGCTTGCAACAACCAAGAAAAGCAAGGCTTTTCTAAACTGTAGATGCAGGAAGAACTTTAAAAAAAGGCTGCACGTTTTAAAATGATATAATGTGGATTTCGGAGTTTGGAATGAACCATTCTTTCAACCTATCCAACTTAAACTTCCAAAGATAACAAATTTACAAGTCATCATGGTGAAACTCTTAAAAGATTGGTAAGTCTCCCAGAGAGAGTAGTGCACATATTATCAAATCCTATACTGACATCTCAACCTGTCTTTTTTTAGTGTCATTCGAGAGCAGAACATGAGATAATACCTAACATATTTCCCCTTAAAGCTCTGACAAATGAACTTCAGTTAAAATGCTTAGCAATTAAAAGGAAGCAAGAATTAAAAATATATAATTTTTGCTTTTTGTTAGGAATGAAAGTACACTTAAATTTAAAGGGAAACAGAATTCCATCAGTGGAGTGCTTTTGTTCCGATAGGTGTGGACTGTAAATGTTGAATTGGTTAAAAAATGCCGGGCAATGTATGATCAGACAGATTTAATGTAAGCATCAACATCCAACATTTATTCTCTAGTTATTCATGATTCATCAGTTTATAAGTGATATTAGCTTCATAAAAATGTGTGAGACTCCTCAACTTTTCTCTGAAGATATTTTCCTATAGCAAAACTTTTTGAAATGTACATATGTAAAGAGAGATTTAAAATTTAGTGAGATTTGAGGTATTTTACTATGTATATATTTTTATATTTGTATGCGTACAAATACTCATTTTAGACAGTAGTTGTGTCTTGGTCTTTTATTGATCTGCTAACATTTTCAAGCTTTCCATTACACACTACTGCTAAATATATTTTCCTCTAAGAGGCTAAACAACTGATATTGTATAATCTGTCTGGATTGTAAACTCATTCTTTCAGTTCAGCAATCCCTTTTCATAAATACTTCCAAACCTTAGAAGTATTTGCTGTCATGAACATAATAAAAGTGAATGGCTTGTCTATAAACTGCTTCTTTCAGTCCTTCTATCAATAAATGACCAAAATGAAATTTACAATCATAGGCTCAAGAGATCTAGTGTTTAGGATAAAGTGTCCATTTAGCAGCTTTCAAGTTCTTATTCCTCAGAGGAGGTGACAAATAAATATGCAGGTAGTGTATACTGCCCAACAATCAAGCTCTTATCTCGTGCTTGTAAACAGGTAGCATTTGCAACCTGACTTACTTGTCTATAATCAAATAGGATGGTCCATCTCCTGTGGATATACAGTTCTTAGCAAAGAGCCAAAAATCTGAGACTGCAAATGATAAGAGAAAACAGAGAAGTGAGTCTGTGTTTCCCCATTTAGGAAAGCTGGAATATCCCAGGTTGGGGGTTCTTTGCTTGGTTATTTTTTTGTTCTTGAAGGGTTTTTTTAATTGTTATTATTATTACAGGCAGCAGAGCGCAACATCATGAGAGATCCCTTAAGTATCTTTGATGAAGTTAACCTAGGTAGGGGAAACTACTGCAGAAACAGCATGAAACTTCACTGATACTAATCTACATTGCTTTTCAGTAAGGTTGCACAGTCTGCGATGCAGGTTTTCTCCCCAGAGCTTCAGGTGGAGAGGGGGTGTGCAAAAAAACTGAAGAGCTTATTCACTAGACTAGTACCAGGTACCAAGGAAAAGGGGGGAAATTCCAAATTAGAAAAGAGAACTTCATATAAAGAGAATAATTGACCTTCTTTTGAAAGTTAACTGAAGCTTAGACAAACCTGGCTTTAGCATACTCCAGTAAATCTTGCTTGTTTAGATTCCAAGAAAACTTAAACTTCCTAGTAGTGCATCCGAGTAGCATAATTAAAACATATGTGCTTAGTCAGTTAATAGAAACTAATGAATACTTTTGTATCTCCTCAACAGCCTTTTACAAAAAGCATTATTCATTTTTGCTATTGCTTATTATTTCCAATCAGATATCTGATACAATGACTGGTTTATGGAGAATCAATATTTTGGTTTAAATACATTTACTTTATCCTTATGAATATGCAGAAGCTTACAATATGGGCACAGTGACTTGTTTCCATTTGCCATTTCGCTCTGATATGTATTCCTGTGATTTCATCTTATATTTTCATATTTAGCACTAAAAGGGATAATTTTGAGACACATATTTTCCATCTTCTAAAAAGTCATGAAAGTTAATCATAATAGCTTTACCTTCCTCCACTAGCCTTTATACTTTTTTGTATTATGAGGAATCTGGTGGTCCCAGAAGCAAAAACCCATGGTAGTTCTGAAGAACTTCCATGTTTATGACTCTTTCTTTAAGCTTGTTTTAACCCTTTCTAATTTTCGTCTAGTCTCTGTATGTTTTAGTTAATGGTTTGATTCTAATGATTTTGCTCAGCCTAGATATCAATTTAGAAAAGGAAATCAGCTTGGACTCATACAATAGTTTGTCCTCTTCCATGTCGCATTTAACATTCTTTTTTATATTGCCTTTTTACTCATAATGTTTAGAATGTTATGTAGGAAGGTCTGATGTGGAGGTTAAACTTTTAGGTTTCTGACAATTGCTGTACAAGTTCACTGCTAATGTTTCTTTTGAGTTTTAAAAAATTAAAGGGGGAGCAGATCAGCACTGGAAACTTAATAGTGTGTGTTATTACTACTATTTCCTTAGGAACTGACTAACTTTTATCTAAAAACAAGCACAAGAATATACTTATATCTGTATATATATAAAATCTCTGAGATAGCTCATTCAGTACATGTATAGCTGTTTAGAAATTATACTATTAAATGTCACACAATATAAAGAAAAAAATTTTCCAATTAGATTAGCTGCCATAAAGTTTCAAGAATATGATGCTTTCTTTTGTTGCAAATCATTACATTTAAAACAAATATTCTGATAAGGCTTTTGATTTGTGTGTTTACAACTTTGACATTTCTATTGTTTGACTATTTTAAGTGATATAATAAGTATTAACATACTTCTACAGAGGAAGAAATTTGGTGTTGTATGCAAGCCTTAACTTTATTGTGCATGAAATACTATGGTGCTGGAGAGCTAAGTGATGCGTTTTGTTCTCAACAGAGAAAAGCTTATCTTAGTTTGCAAAATTTTGAAAGCACAGACATACTATGGCTAGACTACCTTTTTCATTGTAAATTTTTAACTTGGTCATATAACATGAAATAATGTGCTTTCAGCTGCATAAGCATCATTTTCACCATGCAGAAATATAAATATTACACATATTGCTATACACAAATAGCAAATTAAGACAATGGCAGCCATTTTTACCTATCTCCTAATTCCACCCATAAGAAAGGATTCTAGTCACTTATTACTAATCCAGGAGCTTCTAATCATCCTCCATGTGCACACCAACACCAAGAATTTGGAGTATGGCTTATCTATTATTTGTATTATTATGCTAACTTGTGTCTGAGCGTGCTAATTGGCTGTAAGGCCTTAAGTTACTGACATTAGACTTTTAATGAGAATGTCGCATTTTCATCTACAGTTGCTCAGTGCTTCCAATTATATGGAAAAGAAAAAGAATTCATGTAATACCAAACACATTGTTCAATAAAGTATTTCCATTAGCCAAAGACAACATGCCTTGGAAAACATTTAAGTCAAAAAAGAAATTATGAGCATTACACAAAAGTCAGAATATCTAATAAAGACATGACAGGTGCCTTATTCATCATGTATTCCACACACTATGAATTATATTTTCCTGAAACACAACACATCCATCTCAAGAAAGAAAATATTGCTGTATTTATTTAACATATGAATGTATTTTTGTAGCTTTTGGTCTGAAGGGATATATTCCTGAGAATTGAACAGAGTCAAGAGAGTTGAACAGACCAATGGTACCATGTCAACAGTTGCTGTTTAATCTGTTCTTCATTAACAAGCTTGCAATGTTCTGAACATTTTGATTTCTTTGTGTCATAGGTATTCATTTTTCGCTTTTAATTTTTTTTTTGTTACAAAAAAGACACAATTTCTTAGTTTAGAAAAACAACATATGTTGGTGTTAAAAAAAGAATTAAAAATTTTCAGAAAAAATTGCAGAGCTGCTTCATATTTTCTCAATGAAAAGACAGCTGCCAGTGTCTTCAAAGGCATACTGCATACCACTGAATCTTTTGCAGAAAACACAACCATTTGCAGTCACCAGCATTGAAAGATGTCACTGCATTGTAATGAAATAAACTTTCTATTTCCTATTTTGACAGGTCTTGTGAATAGCATAAATTCAAGGATGTATCACGAATTGTGTAAGGTTTTGAGAAAGTTATTTGTGACATTTTCATAAAATATGGAAATATGGTTGATGAAAATCTGCAAGGTTGATATGACTAAATCTGAAGTGAAGATTTCATTAAAAACCTGAGACAGAACATCTTTGAAGATGACGTGTTGCTGGAGTCAAGCACATTAGACAACAATGATACAATTTCAAATTAATTTAATTTTAGAAATATTGTGTGGAATCAAAATGAAATTCAGTAAAAAAATAGGAAATACTATACTTCAAAGAAGAAACCAGTATAAAATGGAGACTTCTGAAAGAGCAATGCTGTGGGAAAGATTTGAAAAATATAGAGTAAAACTGTGTCACACTTTGCAGTACTAAGGTAAGAGCTTGAGCATGACATTCTAATACTGTTCAGAATAAAGCTTTGATTTAGCATATATAATTTTTTTCCTGCAGAGGTGGACATAGTCATTTGAGAATTGTAAGTGATGCTTTAAGGGCCTTGTTTAGACACAACATTAAGAGGGGGAAGGGGAGGGGGAGGGGGAGGGGAAAAAAAGACACCAGCTCTTCTAGTGATTATGAAAATCTGCTTAATACAGCTAATGCAGAGAAAAGTTAGAGAATCTCTCTGTAATTCAGAAATAAAAGAATAGATTTTTTCATGAATTTTTAATCTTCAGAGTTCTGAAGGAGACAAAAGTTCATACATACTCTTAACAGAGAAAAAATTTTTTCTGCCCAGTGTTAACCTTGTTTTTCAGCCAAAAAAAAAAAAAAGATTTGAGAGAAGCTAGGCATTACAACACGGGGGAAAAAAGAAAAAATCACAAAAAGCCCCAAACCAACCAACCAAAAAACCTAGAAGCAAGATATTGAGAGGAAAAGACACATTTTCTCAGGACAACAGGTTGCAAATCAGCTAGTAAAAATTATCAGTATACAGGCCCAGAAGACAAAGAAGTGAACAAATACTGAAACACTTTTTTCATTGATCAAGACTTCTTTAATAAACCTCAAAACTTTGCATATTATAACATCACACTTGTTTATCTTAGCCTAAAATGCCAGTAATATTTTTTCAAATTCTGAAATTCAGTATCCTCTGAGATTTGATCCTCCAAATTCAGAAGTAACATTATAACCTATATATATCCTTGAAAAACATCAATAAATTATGCTAGTAGTTTCCTTTATATTCTTTTAATGGATTAGATTTGTTGAAAAAGACAAGCACTAATATAAAATATTTGTATGTGTCATCATTAGTCAGTGTTTAGGTATATACATACTATTAGTTCTTGAGGTATTGGATAAGACTAGGAGATGTTGATGGGCAGGCTTCATGTGTTATATGAGACTTATATAAGACTAACATGACCACATTCAGTCTACCGATGTTGCTCTACAAGCACCAAGCAGTTTCACAGCTATACTAAGAAGTCTTTTCAGGTAGAGTATCATTATGTAATTCCACTAAGCAGGTACACAGTTAGGTTTAGATATGTTGATAGGTAAGATAATTTAGGAAACTGTATTATAGCAAATTAGTCAAGATACTGCTATCATTATTCTGAGAGAGTTTCTTTGTCTCAGTAAATTTCTTTTATGCTGCTGTTGTAGTACAAAAGGAGTAAAACTAGTCTGCAAACTTCCCCTCAATATGGAAAATTACTAACCAAATATACCACTGCTTCTTATATCTCCATAGCACTCTGCACAGGGAGACCAGCAAGAACAAATTTTAGGGGAGAGTATGGTAATTCTCAGGCTAATGTCAGCTGCAGGAGACCCCAGTTCAGCTGGGGAGATGCCAGTCATCTAGGGAGACACCAGTCAGCTGATACAAATTAATGCGTGACCTAGAGTCTGAACTGTGCTACAGCAGTTAGTTAATGAACTGTAAAAGGAAGGTAGACAGAGGTGTTAATTGCAAGCAATTTAAATCTACCTTTGGAAAGCAGAATGATATCAGCTATTTGTTTGATGGACTTCCACATGAACAGCTCATATTTGGGAAAAAATCATGTTTCAGACCTATTTTTTGCTGTCTTTTTGTATCTTCATTCTCATTCTCTGACTTTATATGTTGGTCTAGAAGGCTGGAATTCAACCAGTGGTCTAAAGTTTTATGAAAGCTGGGAACCCAAATTGGTTTAAGACACCCAATGAAGTTCAGAAGTAGCCTTGGTTGATTGTTGTTTGACATGGGGATCATAGCTGCTTCAGTATGACTAGAGAAGGAACTAGCTATCCACTTTTGTATAGAGTTGGTTTTGTTCAATAGCTTCAAGAGGAAATTTCTAAGCAAGTTTAACAATATCTAAAATTCATACAGAAATATTTTTTTATAGCATATTCTTCAATTCTATGGCACAGAAGCCAGAAATCCTTGCAGTAGATATTCTTGTACTACTAAATTTGAATAATTTATCATAACATATTAATACAGTTATTATTCTCATGTTTCTTATACCAGTAACAAAGCTGTTAATTTCACAGCAGTCAGGCATTGCTTATATGAGTATAAATGAGACTAGAATCAGTCCTTGTATATGCAAAACATAATTAAGAAATTAATCCACATTAGCTTAGTAAACATCTAAGAACTGTAGATATGTGAAAAACATAGCAATATTAAGATACCAAGTAAATCTAGCATTGTTCTATGTTCCCTTGTGTCAAGCATACAGAATTATGGAACATGTGATCTCACAGGAATTCAAACACATTAATTACTAAATTAATACAACAGAAAATAGGTCACAATAGCTTTATTTTCCTAAAAATCACATATTCTTTTCTATATGCAGTTAGAAGTACCATTCTTGTTTATTACAATTCGTTGCCGTGTGCTGTATATCATACATAATTCTGGGTTATTAAATTCCTGAAGCATGCAATACAACAAACTTAATAGATTTTATGCAAATCATTATATAACAAAATAAGAGCAGATGGTCTCCATCACATCAGAATCTTTCCATAACAGTTTCATATTTTGTTTAAATTAAACAAAACAGGAAGGTACCTCTGTGGCACCTAACTTATTTTAATTTATTCTACCCCACTGTTTTTCTTGCAGTTTTCCTATTCCTTTTATAACCTTAAAGTAAAATATTTGCGCTAATGTTCCTTAGATATTTAGTTGTTTACTATTTCTGAATTGTGCTCTGAACATATACAGATATTTGTTTATTCCTATTTTTCCATCAGAAAGATATCTACTGCTATCAATAGAGTACCTATCTCGCAGAATTGCCTAGAGGAGAGAAAGCAAGCTTTACACTGGGAATCTTAAACTAGTATCTTTTAAGCTCTATTGCTATACAACTCTATGATATGTTTCCCTTAAAACTCACTCATTTTACATTCTCTCTGCCACCAGCAGTGTCAGAAGATGAATGATAGAGCAAATCAAGTGAAAAGAATTTATGAAAACAAAACAAAAAAAGTTATCAGAAATAAGGAACCAAGAAAAATAAGACCAATATAAATTTTTTCTATCCTGAGAGAATTTAACAGTGTATCTGAGGGTGGTCGCTCCTTTTGCCATGTAAAATATATATCTTATAATCTTTTATACCTATGGCAGCAAATGTTCCAAAACCATGGCTGTTACATATCCATGACTTTAAACTTGTGTGATAACTAATTAGTTTTATAATAAGAAATGAATTAAGTAGGAAACGTCCATCAAAAGCTGTTGCAAAACCAATATTCTCAGTCCTGTTTTGAACAGATACGTAATACTATACGTTAATCTTTTGGGAGTCTATTGACTTGTACTATCACATATTGCAACTTTTTCAGGAAAAGAGAAATTTTTCCTTTCACTAAATTGTCAATTCTAGAAACTCTTATGTTTATGAGACTGTAAGCTAACTTTTTCTATCATTTCAATTTTTCTGGAAAGGAATATCATAATTAGGGAACTAAAATACTGAAAAGTATACTCCACTGGAAGTGGTTCAACAAGTGCAAGGGCTATAATGAACATAGATGAAATTCAGTAACTTTCACCTCTTTCCTTCTTTCCTTCCTTCTCTTTTTTCTTTTTTCTTTTAATTCTCTAAAACTCTTAACTAAGGATAATACTATTCCAAGATATATGCTATTATAGTAATTGGAGAGAGGAGAAAACCTTATTCCCACCTTTCATTCCAGCCAGAGGGCAATGGTCTTGCCACCTAAAACAAAAATGTCTAATTTTCTAGCACAACTTTGATGAAACCACTTGAGTGAGTTTTCATACTTTATTAGGATTTTGACTGAAATGATACTATGTATTCTGCAATAAAGGTTGCATTTTTTCTCCATTGCAACATAATTCAGGAATATTTTTCCAGAAGCTATATCTCAGCATCGCATGTTTTCTAAATCCTACTAGAAAGTGGGAAAACTCATCACCAACAGGGTTAATCAGCACAAGCTATAGAATTTAAATTCACTTGTTTTCAGGGAAAATAATTACTCTCTGATTTTCTTAATATAAGGGAATAATTATGAAGAAGTTCAGGGAAATCAGTAATCACAAGAACTAATCGTGTTATAAATTGTTATGAGATTGCACCCTGTTTACTCTGTCTTGATCCCAGTAGAGATACTACAGTCCTATTCCAAGGACGCGTTCACAGTTAATAGCAAATTAAATTAGTGGTCAATACAAAGCTAACAGTATTGGTAGCAATAGAACAGCAGGGTCTGAAATGGAGAAAAACACATTACTAAATGGTTTTCCCCTTCAACAGCAGGATAAGTGTACCCCTCCGTGCAGGAAAATAGGAAAAAACCCACCTGGCCTATCTCGATATCAAAATTCCTTACGACTTTTCTGCCCCTAAATTCCAGAAAGCTCTCAAATCTGTCACCAATCTGGATGCCAGAAGCTATGCTCTCAGTTGGCAGAAATAATACTTTTTCCATTCATCTGTCCCTCCCTCCCTCCCTCCCTCCCTCCCCTCATTATTAGTGAGTTCAATTGATTGTACCCTATTGTAAAACAAACAATAATGTCTCATGTGGTACAAAATACATTAGGAAGGTATCCAAAACAATATTTTTTATGTAGAAGTTCAACAGGTACTTTAATGTTTTGGGTATAAGTGATACTTTTAATTAATTAAAATCCCACAAACTTTACATACGGTAAAGCATAAGCAATGATATAAAATTGTGCTATTTCTTTTTCCTGTCAAAACCATGTAATTTTTAATGTCATAAAGAGGTTTTGAGCTGTAACAGAAAAATGGGTACAGCTCAAACTGAGAAATGCTATACTGAAGGTGGGGAGAAGTTTTCATGAACCTCATAGAAATAAAATCTGACATCCATATAGACTAAATAGAGGAATAGCCTTATGTCTTTCTGTTTAAACATAGCTGGACATACCACATCAAATCTCACCTGTACTATGCTAATTAAGTGACTTAACTGTTAGTTAGACATAAACATAGCTGTAAACACTGACTTGGTTCCAACATATTTCCTGTACATGTGAGAAAAAGACAGGCATTTCCTTAAATTGTGTTAGCTAGAATACAAGAGCTCAAAAATGTTAAAAAAAAAAAAAAAAAAGGGAGATGTTGATGGCTGGAAAAAAATCTATTGCAACTGTAGGCAAATAAAGTATCACCTCATTTAATTCTTGATCTCTGAAGTGAAAGATAAACAGAAATTTGCTGACAAAAAATATTAATTCCATTACAATTTAATTAACAAATTGAACAAGGGAAGCGATAGTATTACTTCCTTTTCAGGTATTAACAAAGCAGAAAACAAACAAGCAAATCTTTATAGAGCTCAAAACATTTATAGTTACATATAACTTGACAAAGCAAGTATTTTTGCAATGGATGCAGTACATACATTTGAAGAAGACTGATTTTCTCCAGAGGAGAAAGGGTGTTCATATTCAGAAGCTAACATTCCTATTCACTACTGAAGATAAAATACAGTATTTTCCTTTACCTTTCAGAGATGGTGATAAACTCTTGACTTCAGCATAAGTAGAGAAGGACTAACTGTGAGTACTTCTGAAGATTCCACCTCAATTCTTCTCATTCTGCAATAATGGTTTTACATTTTCTCTCAAGTATCTGAAATACTGTCCTCAAAATTTAGTGTTTAATGGTGAGTCGGGTTTTGATATTACCTCACAGCTTTCCTGCTTATTTTCCTTTCCTTTTGTTACTGATTAACATCTATTCTTCTTACAATTATCAAGTTTTAATACTTTATTATATGTACATAAGAAAAAAGAAAACAGTAAAGGTATGTATAAAACAGCAAAGCAGGTCACATAATAGGTAGAAATCTTCTTGCTTCATACTGTTCATTCATTTTTCACTGGCTGTTAGATACTGCATCTTGATCTAAGAATCTCTTTTATCTACACTGTCACACTTCTGTGTTTTTTATTCACAGATTTCTGGACATTTTCCAAGTAATTAATAGAAGCATACATATCATGAAGGCTTGAATATAAGAAATAATTTTTCTTACTCTGAGATTTTGTTATTTTCTGGCCAAAATTATTTCTTTTAACAGTAAAGGCAGACAAAAAGTTTTAAAATTGATGCTCAAAACCCCAAGATTTGATGGTTGGTTTGCTTCAAGTATCTTAGTCAAACCAACTCATTCTCTTGGGTTTACAGGATTGACTTGGAAATCTCTGAGAAGGCTCTCCCCTGAGGCTTGGTTGTGTTTTTCATGTTCAGTTAGCTCCACAGTACCACAAGAACTGTATTTCCTATGGTACCTTTTTGTATACACTTCAGGAAGTATGAAGATTTATGGAAATGAAAGCATGTTAAAATTTTTTAAAACTACAGAAATGGATTAGTCATTGGTTTCCAGTTCCGGTAATATATATTTTTTACCTGGACCAGTTTTAGTACAGGGTAATTTAAAGATATGAACAGCTGCTGTAATTTCTAATAATGGTTAGCATACTCCACTACAAAAGTCATGAGAAAATACATTAGAAAGGAAACTTAAATACTGAGACAGGAAGCTTAAGGAAAAAAAATTTGGAAAGGTAAGTCCTGCATACTGTCATTATAGCAGCTTTTATTTTTCCTTTTTTTTTTTTTTTTTCCCCTTGAATTTATGCATATACACTTGTAGCTGGCAAACTCTCTTAGTGACAATATCTATTTCTATTTCTATCTTAAACACTCTGGGCTCTAACAAATATGTTCTTCTTTACTTTGGATGACAAGATGACTGAATATACAATGTGTGTTTTGTAAAATATTTTTTCACAAAAAACACCTAGGTTTTTTATACAAGTTAATGTTACATGATTGTACTGAGACTGACCTTTTCAGATTTGAGGTGAATCCTAAATGAAAGTTTCAATAAATACATTCTTTATTTTCCTCCTCCAATTTTTTGCAGTTATATCTTTTGCTTTCAAACCAGAAAGATATATTCTTTTTTAAATTTATGTCAACTTTATGTAATGTTTTTTTGAAAATATTCAGGAAGACATATATTTCTTAAAGGACAGTCTGGGTTTCCTTTAATTTTGGTAAATCCATTTGATAATATGTCATGTAGCCTGGGCCATTCCAGTAATACTTCTATTATGTAAAAGGATTCTTTTTAATTCAGTGTTTGCAGACAAGTGATCCTGAGAAAGCGTCTGGTAAATGCTGATTATGCTAGATTACTATTAAATTCTCTTTCTGTTTTCCCAATTTAAAATGTCTTGTACAAATCCATAGAAGTTTATATTTCCCTTCTACTTATCATTTTAATCTGCATATCCACTTAAGTTTTCAAATACACAAAGAATGCCATGAGGTTAAGATAATGGTAAGGACAAAGAGGGGAGGTGATAGACAAACTAATCTATCATTGGACTGAAACCAATAAAATATGCTTGATCCCATGCTTAGACTATCCAATGGAATTGCAACAGCTCAGGATAAAAAATTGAGATTGCTTAGCTAAGCATTTCTGTATCACAATTTGGCCAAACTACATTAAATGAATTCTTTACGAGCCTACTCTTGGGATTAATCTCATATTGTCTATAACTGTTTTTTATTCTTAGTTTACAGATGTCCTTTGCCTTGATTTAATTTTAATATATCTTTTTATGGAACATACAGCAGTTTGCATGTGCATATGTTTGTGTTAGTAGATACATACACAAGACATACATAAAGATGCACAACCCAAAAGTTTTGTTTTGAACAATATGTATATTGATCACTATATTTTACAGCCCTAAGTCTTTGAAAGTAATCAAATGAACCACAACCAGTGCCATGCTAGAACAAATTCTTTCACTGCTTTGCATGGTCATTCCATTCAATTGCATTCAGTTCCCTTACAATTCTTTACATATTTTGTTCACAAGCTAAAGCTTTTTCAGAGTCTCATCTTATTAAGTCTCTAAGAACAGTAACTTCAAGCTTTGAGCTTCAAACTTCAGCTTGGGATTGCTGATGATGTGATGTATATATCTTACCATAACTCAGGAGTTCTGCAGGAATTTCAATTAAAAAAATTAATTCAGCAGCAGTCTTCTATTCTGATTCAGCTTTCTACTGCAAACCTAAATCTGTTCTTCTTTCACTCTTTATATATAATCCTATATGTAACTGAAGCTAGTCTCAGTGAGGAGAGTACAAGTAGCTCTACACTGTCAGTCTCCTAGCTTTTCTTTACAACTCCATTATGAGCAACAGAAGTGGCTGGTAAGTCCTGCTCTGCCCTTGCAGGTTTCAAAAGAATAATGTTCAGTCATTCTGCAACAGTGGCATGTGTCAGCTATCTTCATATTTAAGTTATGGAGGCTTGCACAAAACAAAGTTACTAAAAAGGTATCCTCTAAAGTCTTGTCTCTGTTAGACATATATATGTGGACTGCGATGGTTCAAAGTTTTGTGATACAGATACATGTTTATAGTTTCAGTAGACAATTAAGAATTCAGCAGCCAGCACATATGACTTCTCATCTGCCAAAACCTTGCTTCAGAGAAATCTTAAGAATTAATTAATTGCAGGCCAATTATATTGTATTACTAGTTATAAAGTTACAGACTACAGAACCACATCTGTGGAAAAACATCACACGTGCTTCCTGTCCACATGCCTACTAGTAATAGTAACACACATTCATACTAGAAACAACAAGAACCATTTATCAAATAAAATTTCAGTCTATGTAACTACAATTTGGCATGGTTATCTGTAACTAAAAAGAAGCTTTTCCCATAAAAAACGTCAGACCACCTTAAATAGTGATGATAGTAACAAATTCATCTGTAATGATGAAATTATAGATGTTTGTATGACAAACAAAAAAGCAAGAGATAATTGAAACTAAGAAAAAGAGTTAGAAAACAAAGAAAACAAAAGAGTTGATTCACAATGCAGTTTTCAAAAGCCAGACAGATTATCATAAAAAAAGAATAACTAGATTGAAATAAAAATTAAACTAAAACCAGGGAGAAGTGAAAACAAATAAAATACAATGACAAAGAAAACCAAAATAACAAAGGGACTGCTGAAAGAACTCAGCATTAAACAAGATGAAATGTAAAAATGGAATAACAGACAACAGATAGCAAAATTCGTCTAGATATTGGACCCATTAAGTGAGAATATAAAAGATGAACATATTTCCTCTTGATAATTTTTAAACTAAATAATACTTTTTTTTTTTTTTTTTTTGAGTCAGGAGTCCAAGACAGTTAAAATTTTTTAAGAGGAACTGCTTTGGCTTTAAGTGAGAATACCAAAACCAGAAAAAGTTTCCTATCTCCTAAATCGTGTTTAATTACAACACAAACAGAAAAACTGCTACAATTCAATCTTTTAAGCAGACTTGATATCATAAAATACAAAAAGTTTTGAAACAATTTTCTGCTCTGCCCACTGAGTCCTCACAGAAGCAGAACTATTCCTCTGATTCTTCCTTTCTGCACCAAATTTTAGTTATTTCCCATGTTGCAACAAGCTCTCTGAAAGAAAAAACAAACAAACAAACAAAAACAACAACAAATCAACCCCAAATCAAAACAAACCCACTTTTGATTCTTAAGTCTTTTACCAATTCTAAGGTATGGCTTTTGCTCTGATACCTGTTGGCTACAACTTCCCTGTTCATCTCAGAAGTCGCAGCTGAGACACATAATACAGACTTAAGGTACACTGAAATAAATTCAGTTGCTGTCAAAAAAGGAGCACACCCTTTATCCCTCCTTCCAGAAGATTGCCTCTGCTTTGTAATGCAGTAGCAAAGACTATGTGAACAGTCACATTTTTTTAAACAGAAGATCAGTCACATTGAACACACATGGTAAACTGAACAAGCCAGTAAGTCACCTGTCATACATTTGTACAAGTCTGAACTCATTTTAGTATGGCGGTTATAGCGAAACAAAAATCATAACACCATCAGCTTGTCAGGGAAGGACCTACTGAAGGAGAATAAATTCATACAGATAAACAGGACCTCTCTGTTGCCTAGAATTGAAGTTATATACAACTGCTTAGCTGCTTCTTGGAGTGATTATATCTCACTACCTACTGAGTCTGGTTCTGCATTTTGGGATGAACCTCTCTGCTGTAATAATACATCAGTAATCCTATGAGTGACAATATATGGACTCTGTGAATAAAACTATTAATGAATTTAGTCTTCATGCAATGTCATGTAAGATACATGCTTTATAAACTTTGTCACAGCATTTTTCTTGTGGTCTACCAAATGGTTTATACTATCCTAATTACGTTTGTAGCATTGCCACTTTATGGGTTTACCCTGACATATTTTCATCCTCTCTTTCCTTATTTAATCTTATTGAGTACAGGGCAATGCTCACTATAAGGAGCTAAAATTCTTTAAGATTTTTTTAAGAAAAAGAAGAAATTAACAGTCAAACAACAAATGTAAAAAAGATGGTTGAACAGAAACAGTAAGAGAAAAGTAGACAAAACTTAATAGCTTATGGGAAGGAATTGTATTTTCCTACACCTTTCAGAACTTTTGAAATCTTACAAAATGTTTTACTCAGTCTTAAAACTGTTAAATTTCTGAATAAATAGTTCATGGCACTGATTTTTTTTCAAAGCTGTGGTTAGATATACAATTTTTTTCATTTTTTTTCATAGTCACTCTGATTAGGTTTAATTCTGAATGCAGTTTTTCCCTGCTCATTGCAACCTTGTAGGACAGTATTGTAAGCCCTGTAGGACAGTATTGTGATTGCTAGTAGCTGGCTATAAGCCTTGTATGGAATTTGCAGCCTCAAGATCAAGGTGCCTTCTCCACCTTCCTGCACCTTTGTTTTACTTGGTTTACCTGTGACAGTAATTTTTCTAATTGACCAGATATCTAAGAGTAATTTGTTTTTCCTTTTTTTTTTTTAATCTTTGTGTAATATAACCATGGTTTTACACAGATACCTGTAGCAAGCAGGTAGTCTATGTAGAATGGCATGTTTGTGACTAAACTAATGATGAAGTGTAGAAAAATACAGGCCTGGTACAACAGCAAAGGCTTTGAGAACAGACATACAATGAAGTGCAGAGGAGCACAGACATGGGAAGAGGTAAGGCAGGGTCAGTAATGGAGACCCCACAGCAATAAACAACTAAGGTGTGTGCATGTTATAATTTTAACTGCACCACTTTTCCTTCTTTTTCTCTAACAATGTTTCAGTAAAGCTAACAATAATTTCTTGGTTTTACTTATATATAAGGTCTGCTTCCTCTTTGCTTGTGAACAATATTTGCAATGTTTTGAATGCAACATCTTCAGGCATACATTGTGGGGATTCCCCAAAGTAAGGTCCTATGTGTATGCTAGCTGTAATGCTGCAGAAGGTCTTACATAAATAAAACAAATTGTACTGAAAAGCAGACTCCAGTTTTGGGGTTTTTTTTTGGCTTTTAACACAGCCTCAATGCATAAGTCACCAACATTTGCTGTCACTTCAAAATTGTTATGACTGGCTGGGACAGCTATATATCAGTCAAATTAGTAATGTCATAAATTAAAATGGACATAAAGATTCACAGATTTTTACTTTTTATTGAAGGGGTTGCTGAGATATCATGAATATTAAAACTCATGACTTGCAATGCCAAACTTCTTGAAACCAGAATATCTGTTCCAGGAAAGAGAGAGTCTAGAATTCTGAAAGAATTTAGTGATATTTTGGAATGAAAAATTAGATTTAAAAAATTTTCTGCAAAAGAGAGATCAAAAAAAGTAAAAGAAATGGTTTAAAAATAAAGATGAGGTTGAAAATACAGACTCTGAATTCACAGCTCAGACATAAGCCCCAGGGTTTCTAGTCCCATGGCACAGCAATATGGAGGCAAAGGAGAGACGAGCTGGAAGCCCAGAAATCTGTGAAGGTTAGGAGCCAAGATTCCAATGTAGGCTGGCAGGAACCCCAACTTCCTCTGTCTCATCAGAAGTTCAGCATGAATAATGCATTTTAACTCTTCTCTCACCCCTCCAAAATCATATAATCATTTTCTGAATTCAACACTCAAAAACTTCGAGCCAACCTACTATGTTGGAAATGGGAATGGTACTAAGTAATACCATGATTGCCTTACAGTATTGTAGTGGGTTGACCCTGGCTGGAAACCAGGTGCCCACCAAAGCCACTCTATTCCCTCCCACTCCTCAGCTGGACAAGGGAGAAAAGATATAACAAAAGACTCGTGAGTCAAGATAAGGACAGGGAGAGATCACTCAGCAATTACCATCACGGGCAAAACAGACTCAACTTGGGAAAATAGGTTTAACATACTACCAATCAAATCAGAGTAGGGTAATGAGAAATAAAACCAAATCTTAAAACACTTTCCCCCCACCCTTCTTCCTGGGATCAACTTTACTCCTGAATTTCTCTGTCTCCTCCCTGCAAGCGGCACAGGGTGATGGGGAATGGGGGTTGCGGTGAGTTCATCATGTGTTGTCTCTGCTGCTCCTTACTCCTCATGGGGAGGACTCCCCACACTCTTCGCCTGCTCCAGCATGGTGTCCCTACCATAGGAGACAGTTCTCCATGAACTTCTCCGATGTAAGTCCTTCCCACTGCAGCTCTTCATGAACTGCTCCAGTGTGGCATCTCTTCCACAGGGTACAGTCCTCCCAGCAACAGACTGCTCCACCATGGGTCCCTTCCATGAAGTGCACTCCTTCAGGAACAGGTTGCTCCAGCGTGGGGCCCTGATAGCATCACAAGTCCTGCCAGCAAACCTGTTCCAGCATGGGCTCCTCTCTCCATGGGTCCACAGGTCCTGCCAGGAGCCTGCTCCAGCACGGGCTTCCCACAGGGTCACAGCCTCCTTCAGGCATCCACCTGCTTTGGCGTGGGGTCCTCCACGGGCTGCAGGTGGATCTCTGCTCCACCGTTAACCTCCATGGGCTGCAGGGGCACAGCCTGCCTCACCATGGTCTGCACCACAGGCTGCAAGGGAATCTCTGCTCCGGCGCCTGGAGCACCTCCTCCCCCTCCTTCTTCACTGACCTTGGTGTCTGCTGAGTTGTCTCTCACATATTCTCACTCCTTTCTACGGCTGCTGTTTCACAGCACTTTTTTCCTCCTTCTTAAATATGTTATCACAGAGGCACTACCACCATCACTGATGGGCTCAGCTTTGGCCAGAAGCAGGTCCATCTTGGAGCCGGCTGGCATTGGCTTTATTGGACATGGGGGAAAGCTTCTGGCATTTTCTCACAGAAGCCACCCCTGTAGCACCTCCATTAGTGAAACCTTGCCAAGCAAAACCAATACAAGTATTCTGTTGTTTTTCACGAATGGAAACTTTCCCCTGGCTATTAAGGAAGTTTCATTGCTGTCATTTTATCTGTTATAAGAATTATAAAATAACACTTCACTGTTATCAGATTAATAATGCTGACTTAACAACTGCCAGATGTACTTCCAAATGTATATAGGATGTATGCAGAATCTTAAACTTAGAATCAAAGTTGTTTTAACACCTCTGTTCTCTAGGAAAATCTTACTTGTGATTGAGAGTATTTCTTAAACCATGATCTAAGGAAGGATTGTGACTGGTTATGAAGGGTGATAGGGGCTTTGATGTACTATGGGATCAAATGGAGTAATAGCAAGGAAATAATCTGTTTTATGGACAGTGTGTTCTGCTAACAATAATAAACTAATAGCAGTCTTCTGGGGTTTGCCCTCAATTAAGTATTTTTGCTACTACATATCTACATTTTTCTTCACATTTTACAGTATACTTATTACCAGACTGTCTCGAAAGGATATGAATATATTAGCTCAGGGAGAAGACAAGGTTATATCAGTTACACACGTCATATTAGATTGTCTGAACAAGTTTTAAAAAAGAACCCCATGGAATTGCTGAGGCAAGACATTACACAAGACAAAACATTAACATTTCTCTTACAATATGATGGTTTTTATAAGTTCAGATGCAGACAGTGTAAGAATTCCCAACATATACCACGAGAAAACAGGAGAATTTTGTGATTGACAATGCATTTGTATCTTCAACATGGGAGAGCATAACTTTGAATCAAAAGTGGGAAAAGGATAGAGAATATAATTTATTAAGTAATCACATTATGGGATGTGGGATTACACCTTCAGCCCCACCTGGAATGTTCCAAACAGAAATATAGGCATTTTCACTACATAACACATACATAATGCCTCTGGAGTTTCCCAGCAATGACATGTGGTGACTCTGTCACGTCTAGAGCACACAGATTTTACTGCAGCTGTGCAGACTGCCTGTGTGACACATGCACAGCAGCAAGCAGAAAATGTTTTGCACTGGGATTCCTAATGAGTATTAGTAACTATTGCTACACTGACAAATCTCTGCTTATTGTAAACAAAATTTCCACATGTTGAGACAGAATTGCACTGGAATGAGAGAGTCCCCTAAAGCAGATAAGCTATTTTGTTGCTGGGTTTCAATGCTTTAAAACCAGAATCCTAGTACCTTTTCATTTTTAGGAGTGGCCAGGCTTTGGGGAATGTGTACAACCAACACCAGCAGAAGAGGGAAGTTTCTGTGTTTTAACAGATGTAAGGTTTGTGTCTTGGACCCTTGTGTGTATGGCAAGGAAAAAGATCTCCTTAAACCTTTCTTTACACCTCCGCAATGGTTGGGACAACCTGACCTTCTGAATTTATTATTCATTTTTAAAAATAGACAGTAAAGAGAGAAGCAAGGCAAGTGATGCAGTGTGAGCATAAAGCAAACTTGACATTAGCCACCACTTCGGGAAAAGTCTGTAAGACATAACAAAATGAGAAATAAAAAGTTAAAAAATGGATATTTGAGTATTAGGAGGAAATATAGTAAGGTCACTAAATAAGCATCCATGTCTGGAGTCAATTATGATATAATTGAAGTATCACAAACTGAGAAGAAAGATATTGTAATAGAATATATTATAGGTTAAATTAGATAAAAGTGCAGTACTTTCAATAGCCATATAGAACTAAACTTTATTACAGTTATACTATTCTTTAACTGATGACTTACTACTGTGAATCATCTAAGCAAGCATTTACTAATCAAACATGATTGATTAGCTGGTGGCATTGTGGTTTTTCCCCTCACTATTTTGTTGAAAAAACAACAAACAGTATATGAAACTAGTATAAGAATTAGATTTTTTTATATATTGTATGTGTATCTTGGATTCATCATGAAACATATTTGAAATTTCCAACCTTATTCTTTCCTTTATCATTTTTATATTTTTACCTACCAGTGGTGATTCTGCCTCAGTGATGCATACACATCAAGCTCATTATCTGTTATTTCTCACAAATCCCAACTGAAAAAAATGTGTACATCAGACTTATTTTCTTCATCCTCCTCTGTTCACAAGTTCCAGGTTTGACATAGTGCTTAGGGATATGGTGTAGTTGATAATGGTCAGTGTTAAGTTAATGGTTGGACTAGATGATCTTCAAGGTCTTTTCCAACCTAGATGATTCTGTGATTCTGTGATTTATACTCCAGTAGTGAAGTTTCTATGCTGAGGTAATTTCCTCAAATTATATACATGGTAAAAAGTCAGCAATTTTACCATTCCTTTCTCTTTTTTTTTTTTTCCCCCAATGCAAAGAGTAAGGTCATTGCATTGACATTCTGTAACTACTTAAATGTATGTCTTGAAGTGGCTGATGTTTAATAAATATTATAACATTTTTTGGCTGCTAGAAAAAACAAGACCAACCAAAATATCAAATTGTGTTTTGATTAAGCATTTTAAATGCAATAAATGTGGCAGCATCTCTCACAGTTATCTGTGACCTCTCCCTGGGCCTTTTCAGCTGGTTGCTTTACCCTTTCTTGGCTTTCCACCACCACCACCTCTGCAGCTTTGGGGGACCACTTTGGGGAGCACCAGACCATGGAGCAGGAACATAGCTGGTGCTTCCTATGCCAGCAGTGGCTTGTCAGACCCAACACCCTCCAAGGAGAGGGTGTAGCCTAGAGTCTTATTCCCACCTTGTGCCCCTGTCTAGCGGGTCAGTAGGTCACAGAGCAAATCAGTGGCTGGTTTCCAAAACTGGGGTCATGGACATGAGAGTAGTTGACCTACACAGAGCCATAGGAGAGCAGAGAGGAGGAGATCAGCACTCCCCTAAGTAGTTAACATCATAAGAATTAATATTCTCCTTTTCATGTCACATTGGACTCCAAGAGAAGGGGGCAGAAGCCTTCTTTTCTTGCACAGTGGGGACCTGTACCTCTTCTCTCCCCGATGCCAGTGTCCCTGTGCAGGGAGCAGGGCAGGGACCTGATAGGAGGCAGGTCAGCCCTGACTTCACCCGAGATCCAAATGGTGATTCCCACAGAATCACAGAATACTTCATTTCTTGTCCCCTCTGAAGGTGTGCAGTCACCCACCCAGCTCCTCTCACCAGCATGGCTTCCTGGCACAAAGCAATGCCAGTGGCTTGACTACTTCCCATGGCAGCCCCAGGGCAGGCAGCAATAGAGCATACATCTGACATGACAAGTGGAACAGAAACAGCAGATCTTACTAAGCAGATGAAAAGTGAGTAAATTACATACTGGCAGGGGTGGAAATGTAATTGTATCAAAGATTGTCTGTAGGTAGTGGCAAGGACACAGATATAAAAACACCAACATTGTATGGCAAGTGCTGCCACAGTTGAACTACATCAGGGTGTGACGTGTGGGTGAGGTTTGTAACCCCTTTCCCTGAGCTCACCCCTGTGGCAATCCATGAAAAGCTCAGTGAGGGACACTACAGCAGGACTGATTCTGCTTGCCTGCCCAGCCTGCCCAGCTGGCTTCTGGGTGTAACATTTCAAATCTGTTTTATGAAGATACACACAGTATGAGGAGATAAAACTCTTTAAAAACATATTACAGAGCGAGTGAATATTTGCATACCATACTAAACAAGCAATAGATGTCTCATCTTAGACTTGCCTGACATCATGACAAATCTAGGAGATTGAAAACTCAAAGCTTAGAGGAAAGGTAAGTGTCCCCCTGTAAAATTACTCTGAATTTGAGTGGATATATTGTTAACACATCCTCTGGCTGAGACTTTTTAAAATAAACTACATGGTTGCATACCTTAATTTTTAGCAATTAAGAACTACCTTGCAGTAGATTGTATTTCCAAAAGGATCTGAGCACTGCCTTTTGAAACAAGGTGGCTGAAACAGACTATAAAAGACATTTTAAAAGGGGACTATTTTCCCCTCCCCCCATATATTTGTAATGCATGTATATATTTAAAAATATCTATTAGGTTAGCTGTCTGCTCATCATGCTAGAGAGGTGATGAGAGGAATAAATGGTCCTGTGGCTTTTTTCCCTCTAACATTCACTTAATTTCAAAACAATTTAATCCGATGGGACAATGTAACAGGCACTCTAACATGGAAATGAAATTCTAAATTGGTGTTTCTAGCTAAAATATGATACACTCCTCAATTAAGTTATATATCTCTTTTATTTTGGAGAATGTGCAGAATGATAACTCCCAGAGGTATTTGAGAAATATAGACTCAATGTCCAAAAATTTTAATCAAATTTTATACACTTCTGATGGTTTTTACTATATAAGGAATTATAATAATGTCATATGTCATCACACTGTAGAGCAAGAATATCTCACTATGTTAATTCCAGGGTCATCTCCAAACAAATTGTCTGCTTGTATCTCATACCTTTAAACCTCTGCTGCACAAACACTGAAGAAACTGTCAAGTTTTTACCTGACATGTTCCTTACTTGTTAAAAACAATAAGTTTCAATGACATAGTAACAATGCAATATGCAATATATATTGACTGCGGTCTACATTTAGAGAGCATAAACAATATTCTGTTTGTAGAAAAAGTAAATGAAAATGGGAGTTAATGGTCAAAGCTATATACTGAGTGCATTATGGGGCACTGGAAGTTAAAGATTCAACCGGGATGCCCCTGGTTGTTTTAATAAAACAAAATCTTTGCAGAGTTTATTATTGTGTTGCTGGGGGTTTTTTTACAATAGACAATGGGGATGTAATTTCTGATGTTCTGCTAACAGTTGTTGTATCCTGGATTATTGTAAATAAACTGTATTCATTTTATAGATTCGCCCACAGTTACCTTTTTTTTTTTTTTTTTTTTTTTTAAACTGAAAGCTCAGTGGGTCTTTAATTAAAAAGAAATAGAACCAGAATGAAATTTTATTTTGTGATACAGTGTAATTTTCTTCTCTTAAAGCTGTTAATACTTTCCATGATGATGCTTTGAGCAGTCTTTCATACTTGGAAGTGAAGAGAAATTTGTTAAACAGTGTTGCTGACAAGCCAAAAAATTTGATGAAATAACCTCTACTTCACTAATTTATGATATACATATGTTTCAACTGCAGCAATGTATTTATATCACATGTATTTTTATGTTTATGTTGCATTGTAACTGATTTTATTTGAGCCTTTTTATTCAGTGGTAGGGCATTTTTTTGTTTTGGTTTGGGTTTTTTTTTGTAACACTAACTATAAAGTACATACACATTCTGAGATAAAAGTACATTCAGTGTTTTTCCCTAAGAGTTATGTAATATTTTTTATCTCACAGGGAAGACATTAGGTTAAAATCTCTAGATTTTGTAAAGTGAGTACATGTGGTGATGACCACTGCAGAAAAATCCCCCAAAATGAGTAACTGTAATGGTAGTGTCTCCTTAAGTGATTCAATCATTCATATGGTAATTTTAAGGAGCCTATAGTACTGATTCAGATGATTCTTGAGGACATAATGATAGGAATTCACTTATGGAAGTAGGATGTCTGAAAATTAAGTACTATGATGTCCAACAAGGAGGATCTCAAGGTCCTTTTTTAGATCTGGGCCTGATTTTCAAAGGAGATTCTGTAATCTGAGAATGTGACTTATCCAGCCACAGGAACCTGTTGATGACATGCACTTTGCCCTTACCTTTTTGCCATTCAAAATAGTGCAGAATAGTACATAGTGTTCAGAAGTGACACTGAATCAGTATCAGATGGCTGAGAAAAGTAAAATGTAAAATAATATTGAGGAATTCAGCTAAATACTTTATACGAAGTATCAGAATGGGATACATTCTACTTCAGAAAATTTCAAGGCTTTGATTTTACAGAAGACCATGCTTCTTTTTATCCTTAAATAACAAAGTCCATCTGTAATTAATCTAAAATAAGTAATGATTTAGTTTTATTAGAATAAATACTATTGTACTTTCACGTATAATACCTGAGGAGGTCTGTCAAAAATCTTTAATTTCATAGAAGCACTGGTTACACTCATACGTCTGTAAACAAATTCTCTTCTTTCCTCACTTCTACTTTTTCCTTCTTCCCCTAGCTCTGAGACTTTTCCACCACATAGATGATGTGAGTATATGATTATCTAGTACCTTTATTGAAGCAACAACATTTTAAAGTGTTGACTATATAAGACAGTTTGTGAATATAAATATGAAGTATCATCCTTATTTGCAGTTGATGAAATTGTGGAACAGAGAAGTGAAATTACCTTGTTCAATATCCTAACTTAAATGTTTGGCAGAAACAGGAATCATAGAATCATAGAACAATCTGGGTTGGAAGGGACCTTTAAAGGTCACCTTGTCTAATACCCCCTGCAATACACAGGGACATCTTCAACTAGACCAGATTGCTCAGAGCCCCGTCCAACCTGACCTTGAGTGTTTCCAGGGATGGGGCATCTATCACCTCTCTGGGCAACCTGTTCCAGGGTTTCACCACCCTCATTGTAAAGAATTTCTTCCTTACATCTAGTCTGAATCTACCCTTTTCTTAGTTTAAAACCATTACCCTGTCCTATTGCAACAGATTCTACTAAAAAATCTGTCCCCATCTTTCTTACAAGCCCTCTTTAAGTACTGAAAGGCCGCAATAAACATCTCCCCAGAGCCTTCTCTTCTCCAGGCTGAACAACCTCAACTCTCTCAGCCTGTTCTCGTAGGAGTGGAATTCCATCCCTCTGATCATTTTTGTGACCCTCCTCTGGCCCTGCTCCAACAGGTCCATCTCTTTCCTGTGCTGAGGACTCCAGAGCTAGATGCAGTACTCCAGATGAGGTCGCACCAGAAAGGAGTAGAGGGGCAGCATTACCTCCCTCAACCTTCTGACCACGCTTCTTTTATGTAGCCCAGGATATGGTTGGTTTTCTGAGCTGCAAGCGTAGTCAGCTCATGTCCAGTTCTTCATCCACCAGTACCCTCAATTCCTTCTCCGCAGGGCTGCTCTCAATTCCTTCATCCTCTAGCCTGTACTGATACCAGGGATTGCCCCGGCCCATGTGCAGGACCTTGTACTTGGCCTTTTTGAACCTCATGAGGTTCACATGGACCCATTTCTCGAGCTTGTCCAGGTCAGTGGTTCCTAGGATCTTCCTTTCTACTCTTTTTAAAAACATGTATAATGTTTCCCATTTTCTAGTCACTGGGGACTTCACCTGACTGCCGTGACTTTTCAAATATCATCAACTGTCAACTACATTAGCCAGTTGCCTCGAGATTCTGGGATGCATCTCATCAGGCCCCATAGACTTATATATGTTCAGGTTCCTCAGGTGGTCATGAACTCGATCTTCTCTTACAGTGGGAGAAGAGCATATCAGTCCTTCTGCCATTACTGTCTTATTGTTGGTGAAACATCTACCTTTCATGGGTTATACTTCCCAGTAATTTTTATTTGATTGCCCCTAAGATGCTACAGTTGAATGGAACGTTAGTCTAGGAAGTAACCTACTGAAATATTAAACAAACTTATATGTGCTAAAGAATGATGTAGACTTACATTCAGAAGAAAATAATAATGTGTCATTAAGTAGTTGTCTCCCCAGTTATGACAAAATTGAAAGAATGATCTGACTGTGCCAAAGAAAGTCACTTTGGCTTCCTCAAAAAAATGGGTATTACTAGTGTGCATTCCCTGACATGCTTAGGTTATATGACATGCATATTTTATGAACGGACAAAAATGTATTTTTCTCAACAGTTATCTACTTCATGCAGTTTATTTTTTTCTTTTACTGTGCCACACCTCACTTGTAACTTCAAATAGCCTGTTTGGCATTTTACTTAAAATAATTTCTGTTGTCACATTCATTTCACTACTTTCTTCTTCTTGACACTTATTATAATGTTATATAAGAATATCTTGAGTTATATGCTTGTTAGCTGTTTAGCAGCTGATGTTGTAGAACAACAACAACAACAATGACAAAAATATTTAAATATATTACTGTACTTAATTTTAGCATCACTACTGTCCCTCAGGTCAATTGCTGTTCTGCTGTGATTGAATAAAATTCTAAGGGAAAACTGTAGAGTCCAGGGATTATCTTTGTTGAATGAACATGTTCAGATACAGTTCTGAAATCAATGAACTGGAAAGATGACTGCTCATGCTGGGAACACAACTTAGCTGTATGATAATAAACACACAGGGAAGGTGTCATGCAAACAAAGCCATAGCCTGCAGCAGCAAAATGACAGTTCTCTGAATTAGTATCCTTGTCCTTGAGCTCAAATTTGGATATGCTTCAAATCTTTCTGATAAAATGCTTGATACTGCACTGTGTAGCAGATTAATGCCTCTCTGATTTTGGTGGATAAAAATGACAAGAAGTGCTATGAAACAAAAAGTGTGGGGGGAAAAAAGTTCACTCTACTCATTTTTTTCCCTTTGGAAACAAAAATGTTGCAAAAGTTATGGTATTCCATAGAAATGTCAGCACTGCAATCTGTCTGCAGAAGTCTGCATAATTGGGAGAACTTTCACTAAACACAATGTAGAAGCAGAACCAAGTAAAAGGTCATGTGTTATTATTCACTGTGTAGTGCAAGAGGGAAGAGCAATTAAAAAAGCCAGAGGGAAAGGCAAAAGCAGCAGCAGTGCACCTAAAGCTCTTAGCTAAATTTTAGAAGTGGCAGAGTGGGAGGATACCATATGTATTGGTCCCTAAGGCTAACATCCTTAATTTCTGGATGAGATGAGTCAAGGTAAAAAAAAAGTCACAACCTAACCTACCAGCAAAAGTAACAATGAACTAATTAGGAAAAAAAGCTATTATTAAACAAAAATACAGTGGGAAAAGAAAAAGAAGCTATAATAAAACATTCAAACCCCCTCCCAACACATCACCACCACCACCACATACAAGCCCTGCTATATTGTTATTATGGATAGGAGAAAGCTTTTTTTTTCAAAATGAGAGTGCATCTGGCCAGATTCACCAGTATTTATGTGTTCTGTGAATTCCTGGATTACAGTTATTTTCAGTTTTTAAATTCAATTTAAGAAGCTGGGATATGCATATTACTGGGGTTTTTTATCCCTATGCTCACTTCTACTTCATTCTACTTCAACTACACAGTAGTTAATTTTTCATCCTGGGTCAGAGTAATCCATTGCTAAAACCTTTATGAACAGGTATGTGATTAACTGTTTGTGTAAACTGATTTTCTTTTCTTCCTGTTAATCCTTTTTGACCAGTGGAACAAAGATGAGAACACCTGAAAGGCATTTTTTTAAGAATTGTTAAGACATGGAGCTACTAGCTAAATATAACTTAGATAACATATGTATTGGAAAGATGCGTTCAGTTTTCTGAAGTTCACTTAGTCTGGAGCTTCAGTAATGTGCTATAACTATTTTGGAGGTGCAGGACTGTTATGTACAAAAACTTCTTGTGGAGAAAAAGGAAACACACTTTATAGGTAAAACCAATATTGTATTACTGGTATAACAGAAATCTTAAAAATCTAATCAATGAATTCCTTTTAGCCCAATCTTATTATTAGAGAAAAAGAAAAAAACGAAGGAATCCTACTGTTACAGAAGGTCTCAGTGCTAATAATACAGTTAGACTAGACATACATGCACCTTCTACTATATATATCTTTTTCTGGTGCTGTGTTCAACCTTCTACAGCCCTTCTGGCTCCTTCACAGATAACTTCAGTTTTAACTGACATTTGTTGGTTTTTTATAGCCCCGGGGTCTCCAATGGCTGCCTTTGCTCCCTCTCTTTACACCCTGTCTTTACACACTGCATCCTGTGTTCTGACTTTCAAGGCCCCCACTATTATATCAGAGTTGTATCCCTCTACACTATCGAACTATAATAGAGTTGTATATGTTTCATTTCACACAAAAAAAAAGTCCTTGATACTACTATTTGTATAAAAGCATAGTTATATCATATGAAAATAAGCAAAGGTAAAAGAATCATAAATCAGAAGTAGCTCCCCTGTCATTAGAAAATAAAATTCTTAGAGCTAAACAAAGTAAAAATAAAGCTCCAGGAGGGTGAGGGTCAGCACTAGCTGAGACAAAATAAGCCTCACAAGCCTCAGTTTTGCAAGCTCAGTGCAAAGTCTGTGGCCTGTTACTAGCAATATTAGTACCATATATACTGGGCTCGGTCCACTTTGGACTTCAGATATTGTAAATAGTCTATAGAGAGGGTATATCAAGAATTATGTCAGCTTATCATGTGTACCATTTGTGTTACAGTCAATTCTATAGCAATACAGTAGATTTTTAAATAGACTATGTATGGCTCTTAAGCAGGCCATGCAAGGATGAAAAGTTCTTATACTCTTCTAGTTGTTTGCCAGATTGGTCAGGGATCAGGCATACACTGTGACCAGAATCAGAACATGAAATCATCAGGTTTCAATTCTCATGAAAGAAATTAAAAGAATGACAAGTATAACCCATCAGGTTTAGACTTGTTATGCATACATATATAATATATAGTCTAATATTCTACTTGTATTATGCAAGAATTTACTGTGCTGTAGTTAGTCTAAAAATTTAAGACTATACAGCTTTAATGGAAGAAGTCCACAGTAGGTTATTTTTTCATTAGCTTGAATGTTAGTCCCAGTAGCTGCAATTAGAGCATGATTTCTTTAATTGTTCATTAACATATCTGTTATGTTACAGTTAAATGATACAAATACAATTAATGAATTCTCTACAAAATCATTATAGACCCTTACCTTTAATTGATACTTTTCCACTGCCTTTTCATTAATGCTGTATATGAGAGGTAAGATAGTTTAAGGTACAATGGGTTTGGTGGGGTTTTTGGTGGGTTTCTTTCTACTATAATAAAATGACCTGTTAAAATATTTAATTGGTTAATAAACTCCAAAATTACCTTTTCGGTAATTATATGGCCACAGTATTGCATTTAGTTTTCCTTTTTTCCTTTAGGTTCAGAAAATCTTGATGAAAAAGAAATCCAAAATAAATTGCAATGAACAAGAACATTTTTTTTTCCCAGTGACATATCAAGCCATATGTGAAATGCAAGAGTCACGTTTTGTATAGTTCTCAGTAAATGGGGTTGCACTGATTAATATTCCTTACTCCTCCTTGTAGCAAGTTATTTATGGTGTGATGAGATAAACTACCTATTACAGTGTTTTCTTTGTGCTACAGTACTTGATTCTTAATATTTTTCAGTGCATTTTATTGCCTGTTTTTTGATGTGGGTTTCTTTTTTTTTTTTTTTTTTTTAGCCAGTGGCAAGGTGGGTATATACTCTATCTAATTTTTTATGTATAAAACACTTTCCAATTAAGTAACATCACATATTTTAAGCTGTGCAGAAGCAGAAATGGTAAATGTAAAGCTTAAACAGTCAGGACCAGAGCATGTTGATATGTGTCTTATGCATAATGAACTTCACTGTAATAACTAGATCAATTATTATACGTGCATTTTAATTGACAGTCAATAAAGAAATCAATAAAATAGGAGAGTAAATACTGTTACGTAGAAATGCCATGTATACTTCAATGAGACTATATCAAGTGATAGTCATTACAAAATTCTTTTTCTTGTATTGTCAGGTTTTAGCTATAAATATTTCTTCAGGAAAAGACAGGTTGGTGCAAAACATGGTGAAAGAACAACTAAAAACCCAACATGACTTCATGGAAAAAAAAATAAAAATCTTAAAGAAATCCAGATCTATAAAAATAACAGATTTCTAATACCTAATAGAACATTCTGAAAGCTTGGTTAATTTATGTGAGGTTACATTTTGTGTTCCAAGCCTACTTAAGCACCATGAATTTTAAGCACTGTATTTTTTCTTCCTTTTAGTTCAATTAGGATTTGGCTGAAGTTCAGTCTCTAATTTTGTTTTCCTTAAAAATGTGCCTTTAACAACAGAAAGAGCTAACCAAATAGAAATGGACCTTTAAAACTATTGGAATACTGTAGGAAAGGGAATTTTACAAACTCCTTCCATTTTAAATGATTACTGTTTTATCATAAATAAATCTATTGTGTACCAGTATGTAAATCAGATGCAGCGACTTAATTCTTGTCCTTCCCTTCAGAGGAAACCAAGAGCTGCAGTTTGTCAGCGTCATTAAGTATGTAATGAACTCTTCAAACACAAAAGAAGTGAGTCAGATTATTGTAATATACTAGTTAATGATGACTTCATATTAGCAATTGCCATAATCCATGTCTTCTTGATTTATATAAAAAATAAAGTTTTAGGTGTTGTATTACATTCGTACACACTGCTCTCCTTATAGGATGGTATCCACAAGAAAATTACAGAGCTAAACGTAAAATGCATTGCTGATATAAAATGCCAAATATATTATTAATATAAATTGTATGGCACATAAAATAATGTTTACGACATGTACTCTGCTCAGTGACTTAACTATTGACATTAACACTCCAACATATTAGTCATTGTCAAAATTGCTGCCATATTTTTGTGTTTATAATATGAGTTGAGTCTTGCCATTAATTTATTCTTTTTTTCACACCTCTCTTTTACTTAACCCTAAAACTATGTCACTAATCCAAAATTCAGTAAAAGGCAAAACTGATCTTTAGAAGCAGATTTGGGATGTTCATGTGTTTTACAGCTTTACAAAAACAGAAGCGGGAGCTTTGTATCACTAGAATAATTTCCTACAGGCCATGCAGCATTTGCTGTTATAGATCTCACGTCATAATAAAATCTTCCTCTGAATCCTGTTCAGTTAAAATCACAATATAAGAACAAAGCTGGGCATCTGTTTTGTATATGGCATTAGTGCTATATAAGCCTCTTCATACAGTAAGCAATCTGTCTCAGCCAGGTCATTTAGTGAAAAAAAAAAAAAAAAAAAAGAAAAAAAAAGGCAACAAAATACTAAAATATTTCTAGAATATTGTTTTCTGTGACATAGGGAATAGTGGGATTTATAGACATATCTCTGCATTTCCTCTGAGATTCTTGTTTTGTTATTCAGGGATAATATTACCAAAACCTTTTTTTTTCTCCAAAATGAACATCATAAAGCAAAATAGTGAAGAATTAATCAAGTGGACTGAAGGAAGATGGTATGCTCTGAGAACTTTATGAGCACTTATTTGAAGATAGCACATTAGAGTGCATTGAATATTGAATTTACCTATATGAATACCAATGAAAAATTCACATACTGTCATGTGTATTATTTGGTTTTTATTTTGGAGCATATACATTATTTATTGGAACTTTTTTTTTTTTTTTTTCCCTGCCTTTAAGGTCAGATACCATGAAAGAAAAAGGGGAGATAAAATTTAGGCTAAGACTAAAACCTTATTTTAGAAAATACTTTTTCATTTATTGAAAATGCTATTATATTAAAGTATATTAACCTTCCAACTGTAAAAGTTCACTCTCTCTCATTGAATGTGGAGGATATCTCAGATGACTCAGTGTTATAAAATGCTTCTTTCTTATTTTTAGTTTTTTGAGTCATGTTAATAGTTCAATATTTTTTTATCTTGCTCATATTATGAATATGAATTCAGAGTAATTTAATTAAATTAACAATTTTAATTTGACACAGAATGCATGTTGTCAAGTCATTCCTACGGTCTTGTATCTAAAAGCAGTGTGATTTTAGAGAATTACTATAAATTACAGCTGAACAGTTGCAAGGTTTTTGCGGCAACGTTTGGATTTGTGTAACTTCTTTTGGGGGTGGTAACTTCTTAACTGTTGCTTACAGTTTGCTGTAGTAGAAATAATGTTATTAAAAAACAGCTTATGTTGCTTTATGAGCATCTTTGATAGATATAATTTTGATTCCAAATCAAGAAAAGCAATGCTATTATTTCTAGAGGAAATCATTGACTAGCCGTTCACCATGTTTCTTCTTCTTTTCATATCTAAAGACCAATCCTTATACAATATTCTCAATTTAAAAAAAAAAAAAACAAAAAAACAAAAAAAACCAAAACAACCTTCACAGTCATTATTTTGTAGCACAGATAATAAGTGACTATGTTTGTATGTAAAGCAGAAAAGCACAGGATATTTGTGACAGAACTGAGAATTCTGTCAAATCTCTCTCTCTAAAATGTAAAAATATGCATATTATTACTTCATTTATGTTGGTAAAAAATTATAGGAAACATGAATATAATGAATCATAAATCTTTAAAAGTATGATACTTGAGGGATTGCTGGAGGCAAAGAAAGAAGCCTTGCTACTGGTACGTCATTACTGGACAGTCTCTGATTAATGATTTTCAGTTCTTGTAAAAAAAGTAAAAGAAAAAATAATTATTCCAGGCATCAAAAGGGAAAAAACTCATCTAGGAAGAACACTTGAAGTACAGTGCTATGGAAAGACTCAGGGTTTTTATTCCTGTAGTTGGTATTGTATTATATTATAATCCTTTCCCTGATATAGTTTTGGGTGCTATCTACCAGTCATAGTAGCTTAAAGACTAAACCATTGTGTACTGCAGCCAAGAGGTTTAATGTGCATGAATTTCAGATGGTTATATCACCCACAGAATTAAGGTTATCCCAAGCAATAGCCAGCAGAAGTTTAAACTACAGTACACAGAGTTTATTCTGTGTAAGACACATAAAATTAGAATTATCTGTACAGGGAAGCTAGTTTACTAAGTTCCACAGTGGCTTTTGGTTCTTTTATCAGGACTACTTTTTTGTACACTTCAGCAATACAAATCTTGACAGATCCATGCTATTCCAAATATAAATTATTCAAAAAGTAACAAACATTCTTAAAAACAAGGATTACTTAGACAGTACCATGGTTTATGATCTTCTAAAGAGAAGAGACTATCCCCTGGTTTTTCATTTTTTTCAGTGTGTTTGTGACAGGCATATATAGGCTAAATAATAGTATATAAAACAAACATTCAGAAATTAGTAGAATAAGCAAAACTTCAGAAAATTCTAATAATTTTGCCCACAGTGGTAACCTTAGGTGTCTTAGGAACACAAGCCACTCCTACAATATTAAGAACATTTGTAAAATGTAATGTATGGTAAAATATTAGCTTTTTATTAAAATAAAATTTTTAAAAATGAGGGGCATTATAGACGTGCTGAACGTACTCAACAGAGCAAAAGAGAAGTGTATCCTTTCTTTTCTCATTTTAATATTAGATTTGAAATACTCAGGAAAACTGTTTGAGGAAAGTAGATTGCATGAACATTTATTGAGGAAAAGAAATAAAAACCAAGTGTATTTTTAATATTCTCAGCACAAAGAAGAATATCAGAATAAAACCCATCTTGAAAAGTAAATATTTTTTGTATTTAACATGAAATTTCCTTTCAAGAATTATCTGGCAACCCTCATGTCAGTTTGGATGCTCTGACTGCAAGACAGGTTTGTAGTATAATGAAGACTCAGAACACGATGTGGAAAAATCAGACTCTTGAACACTTGATGTTTACTAAGCAGGATGAAAGTAATAAGAGAAGAATGAGTGTCTTAGGTAGAGCTAAGGCACTTGAGTCTAAAAATACAATTACACAATCCTGTTCAGAATTGTTTTCAGTCTCACTATGCAATGTTATAATTTACTTTCAAGCTCTCAGGAAAAAAGTTTGTCTGATGAATACAGCAAGGACTGCTGAGACTGGACAGCTCTTTTTCTGATTTGTGACTAACCCAGAATCTGGGAACTAGGCATTTTTCATGTAAATCTTCAGAGATTCTTGCTCTAACAGACAAGCATAAGGCTTAAGAAAGCCACTCTGGCAGTGAGTTGCAGATTTTTCTTTTAAAACAAAACTAAATGAGGAGCTAGTATGCGTACCACTGCTTCTTGGGGTTTTTTCTTTTTCTTTTTTTTTTTTTTTTTAATCTCTTGATTAGTTTAGTAATTGAAAAATCTTAGATTTGCTTTTTGTCTGGAAAAAAAACCACTTTTTTTTTGAGTGCATGTTAACAGGATGCTAGATACATATACCTACCTGCATATGTCTACATTAATTCATTATTTCTCTCTCTTCCTCAAGGAAATTACATTTTTTTTCTATACCACTTTATAAAAAAAAAAAAAATGGAAAGTGATTTCATTTTGGACAAGCTAAAATACCTACTAAGGAAGCAATTTTGGGGAACGGAGATTTGAACTTCTTAATTTTAACAGAGAAATTAGAAGATGTCTACTTGAGGATCCTGATTACTGAGCACAGAAATATCAGCTTCTTCTCACAACTGTGTTTTGTTCAAAAACAGCCTTCTACAGTTTTTTGAGGGACCTGTTACAGGGAAGGCTTCCAAATCCTTGATAGAGTTGCTTAAGCCTCAGAGAAAATCTCCATCAGACAAGCTGATACAGCTTTATGCTTACAGTTTTTCTTTCACCTACTCTAAGTGGCTCACTGTTCAACCTAAGGATTTCTGGATCTGCCATTTTAAAGCACCTAACTCTCTCCAGAGACTGCGCAAAACTTAAGGAACTTTACTCACAAGGGACCTTATGCCATTAAGTAAAATAAATAGCTCATAAACCTCTTTTGTGTCTACCCACTCTAAGCATGTTAGATTTACACATACAGGAAACCTGGTTAACTTAATAGGCTTTACAATAGAAAATGCTTATCTTCTACTCCAGGACTCTCCTGCTATATAGCTGCACTTGTGATTATTATAATATTGTTTCTATTGTGAGTCTATTATTTCTATTATTGCAGTCAGCTGTGATGTAGAATTAGCTCCAGCTGAGGTAGGTGTAGGTAGAGACAACTGTTGGGCAGTAGCTCAGGGGCTCATTTCTTGTTTCAACATAATAATTCCTATTCTGATTGAATAATTTTTCTTAGCATTTGATAAAGGCAATATGTTGTTACTTGATTTGGGGGTACTACTGTTATTGGTACATTGAGCTTTCTCTTTTAATTTAAGGTGATTACAGCACTAAGCCATTTGATTGACTTTTGTTTACTACTGAGATAAAGAAAGAATATATGATTTCCTGCATGCTTTCTTGCTTTAAAAAAAAAGAGGGTTTGGGGTTTTTTTTTGTCCTCACATGTCAGTGTTCAGTGTGTCAAGGGATTAAAATCAGAGTACTATCATGGATTTGTGGCTTACTTCTACTCCTGCTGAAGTCAACAGAAAAACTTCCTGTGGGAGTTCAAAGACAAAAGAATTAACTTATCTTAAGGATCATTGTGTCTGTCTCCACCATTTTTGTAATCTAAATGATTACTTAATAAAAATGTAAGAGGTAGTATTAATCCTAGTCTATATTGTTGCCTTAGGGCCATATTCCAGATATTAGAGAATAGACAACAGAGGGAAAGTAGCTAGACAAGCTCTTCTGTCACAATCCATAAAAGATTGATTGCTACCTACTTGCCTGGTTTTTTTCTAATTTTTCTAAGAGCCTAATTTTGCTAAAATAGTCCATTGAAACTTTTTTACTGTGAAAAGATATGTCTAACAGCTGACAAAAGGAGGGCAGTGAAGATATCATTTCCTTTTTCCTCCTCCTTCTCCAATTCCTTCTCACTTCTGGTGATTCATGGATCTAGTTTCTCCTCACTAAATATGTTATATTGAACTGTTTTTCTGTAAGTTTTATATATATATGTGTGTGTGTAGCATTTAATAAGGCTTTCACAGAGCAAATGAGCTTGTTGCAGTAATTTTGGGGGAGACTGCTGTGAGATATAAGGCAACTAACACCTAACCTCTTACTGCTGGTTAGGTATTATTTGGTCTTTCTTTTAGGACATAATGTCACAACCATTTGTTTCAATTGAAGTGTCTGCTTGTGCACCAGAGCCATGAGTTCCCATCAACAGATTGGTCTTGCCAGTACAACTCTTGTAAATCCCCATGGTGAAGTAGGTTAGTGAGCTGATGAGAGTTCACACAGGTGTGGCTACACAGAATGCACAGTGGTGCTAGGACAAACTCATCAGATATGTAAGCCAGCAGTGATACTGGGGAGGGGGTAAAGGGAAAGCTTGTAAAAATTAAGCTATAGTCTTAGCTAGTTCTGTTAATTAGGTTTTCCCTTAGACTGCAGTTGTTTTGTTGTGTTATCTTTGTTTGTTTGTGCTATATGAGGACTACTAGTTGTAACTGTGCTTGTAAAGATTCCCAATGGTTTCATTTCTTTTAAAGTAAAATCACCTGGAGGAATACTTAAAGGAATTTGGAGCCATGTTTATCTTCCTTCTTCAAACAGAGGTTGTAGGAAAAACATGATGAAGTGGAGTTATTATTAGGTTTTAAAGTGGACTGAGAAAGCTGAATATGGTGTCAAGGAAATTTTAAAAAATAGTGTGTGGTTTCTTCTTAGACACTTTCTGGGGGTTATTTTTGAGTTATGAATTCTGTTAGCTCTGTACCAAATGAAAGAAAATATGTGAGTGCTGAGAAATAGAAATGTTTTAAAAATTAATACAATCCAAGGATATATAACATCAGTTTCAGTCAAGTTATAGTCTTGTAGTACCAAATTTCTAAATCTCACTTTAGCTAGCTGTCATCTTCTACCTATATAACAAGTGAACTCCCTAATAAAGAGGTCCCATTTACTTTAGGAAGTGCTAAGGTGGACTAGGCAGTTACACAGGTGTAAGATAGCCTCTTAGAATGAAAGAACTTGTAAATTCTTTCACTATTGTCAAAACTGATGAAGAATGTATGTTTTTAAAAATTCTGTTTCTTAATGTGCAGGGGCAGTAAGAGTATGATTTTGAATTTTTTTGTTTTATTTCAATAAAGCAATAATGTTGCATAATCTAAAAATCAGTAATTACATCTCAAGGAAGAAATAAAAAACCTTTTTTTTTGAGATATGTGTTGTTTATTTACATTGAGTTGAAGGGCTGTGTTTCATCTTCTGAAGCATCTGTCATTTTCCACTGTCAAAGGCTGAGGCTGATTATCAATAATATGCAGTTAAGTCAGTGTTCAGTTTGAAAGTAGAGGGAAAAACATTCTGTTTACACTTTCTTTTAAAGCTTTAAGCTGTAGTTCTAAACAAATTTTATTTGCTGTGTTTTTCATTTGTGCGACCAATGGATTTATCTGGCATAAAACTCAAATTGGAATTTGGCTAGGGTACTGAAACAAGCATTCTATAACTTCTTATAATTAGCATTTCCAACACAATCTTTTTACATGTTTGTGTGTTCAGTGTTATTTTCTTTCACATTTGATATCTTAAAGATGTTTCTCCAGGGTTTTCCTCAAAGAAAACATTCTGATGAATTTTGTCTGGATGAATATATTGTGTCTTTAGTGGATGCTTGCATGAGAGTTTGTGATACTTCACCCTCATAATTGGATCTGGTGTGTGCAAACCATAGAAAATGCCTTAAAGGAAAATATTATAAAGAAACAATCCTGAACACTGTTGTAATTTGTCTGTTCATGAGTGAGGTTTTGAACATCTGTTTTCCTTTCAACAGGTCTTTACAAACATTTTGACATTTCACAACATCACAGTTGATCAATGTACATTAAGGGCCAACAAACAGGAAATGACAACAAAGCAGGAAAGAGAGATAGCTTAAAGGGGAAACACAGTGATGTGAAAGGTGACAATAGAAGAAAAATGAGAGGGAAATAAGACTGTAGAGGTTCATTTTTCCAGTAACAGTGTTTTATTTGCCCTTAATAGACTTTTCATATAATAAGAATATAAAATGATGAGAGAAATAGCATGTGTTACTTATATGTCTAGTACAGTATGACCTGCCCCACAGACAGATCTTCCAAATGTCATGAAAAATAAGAGAAGTCTAGTGGAAGTGGGATAAGTTACATTTCTCTGCTTTGTGATACAGTTTTGTGATACTTCTAATGCTTTTTCATTCTAAGTATTCATGTAGGTTCAGTTCCAGAAGTTCCTGTGTATATTACAACAGCAACAAAACCTATATTTTAACTGATTGGAAACAGAAGAATTGTAACAGTAGCTAAAGCTTCATAATGTCCTTCTAACATAGCAAGGGTGAGTCAATACAGATGAGAACATAGATTATTAGCACAGTAGAACTTGGTAGGTATAGAGAAGAAAGCATTTGGTTTTGTTTTGCTTTAAATAACGTTAAATGTACTGGATTTATATTTACATAAAAGAAATGCCTATCTGTTCTGAGGTGTCCTTGACATAAATTTAAAATGTCACAGATACCATATCTCCTCACATAACAGCCACTCAACCTGACTCAGTAACAATCACCTGAATACTATAATTTATGATAAATACCTACTATGACATTTTTGAAGTAAAATTCTCAGGCTGATAGTTGGGAATACATACTCTATGCAACCACATTAGTCATACTTAAATATTATTGTAAAGCAAAGGAAAATGGGTTTGAGTACATAGTTAAATGCAACAGTTAAGTTTACACATCTAGATTTGACTTGTGTTGTATGCTAGTTTTCAGGCAGTACTTTCTTTTTCTTTGTCAACTTAAAGGACTGTAGCTGGAACAAGCCAAAACTTTCTCTGCTAAGCAATGCTGTAGGGGGTCAGTAGCTAAGGAACAGTTGCATTTGTAGATTTCTATAATAGTTCTCTGTGTTCATAAATAGGTGTACATGGTTCATCTGTGATGCCAAGCTGGAGATAATGAAAAATTGAATCATCTCTGGGGAAGTGAGTTATTGGTAAACCTGGTGTATAAAATGGCATGGTAAATCTGGGAAATCCATCAATATCTGTTTTGGCCCAGATCACAGACTATTCTAGGCTTGTGGTTTTTTAAGTTATAAATTTTATAGAATATAAGAAGGAAATGCTCTTTCTTCCTGATTCAGGAAGACAATATATCAGGTAGTTTTAGCAGGTCAAACATGATTTGAAATTCTTAGTAAAAACCATGAAAATTATATGAGACAATTGAATCTACTTCCTAAAATACAAAATTACTATTTCTTCTATTTAACTAAGTTTGTATATTTAAATATTACCTGTTCTGTGTAATGTACTTGACATTTTTTTCCCCTGTTTTGTCGTTGTTCATGTGCAAAATCTGTTAATAGACTTCCATAAGAAAAGGTCTGTCAAAACACTGAAAAAAAAAAGTGATTTTTTTTCCCTGTCAAATTTGCTAATGAAAAATTTTCATGATGGTATAGTCAGATCTACATCACTGTCTAATGGAAGTATCTAACTGTATTAATCCAATTTCATTTTCATTGCCACACACAACTGTTGTCTTTCCACAATATTTATTATTAGTTATAATATTTAATTCATAGAATTAAAATAGCTATTTTTTTTGCATGTGGTCCAAGTTGGAAAGAAAGCACAAGTTTTTTTTCATGCAAACTTGCACTGAAAATATTTGGTTAAGTGATACAATAAGTGTCCCTTTGGAGAGATACTCTACTGTTTTAATTTATATCTGTGAAGAAACATCTGATAAGTAATGTTAAGTGGTGCCATGTCTACAATTTGCTTTACAGTCTTGGAAATGTTATATCATCTCTAATATATTAAAAGACTAAATGGGAAAAGCAAAATTAGCTATACAATAAAGATTTTCAAGTGATCAGGCTTGAAATTTGTTAATAGGCACTAGATTGGACTTTATACTAGCAAAATAACTTATTTAGTTTAGTGAGGGCATATGTCAATCACATATGTAATGTTCTGAGACAGTGGTAGTATTTTCTCTCTAGCTCATAAGTGATCCTCTTTCATGAAAGCCAAATCTGAATTCTTGCTTAAATGAGAATTGTTGAAACAAGCCAGAATACTAATGAACCTTTAAAGCAAAAAACCTTACTGTATTATCACGTTATGTGATTTTTATCATGTTATAATATTTTATCAGATTAGGCAGTTTTATTCCCAAGAATACAAGCATGTGAAGGAAGGTGTTCTGGTGGCAAACAGTGTAACGTATTGCTGCCCTCTTGCTAGAATAGTGGGAAGATATTTTTAAAATGTAGAGTAGGGGAAAAAATAGAAATGGAAAACTAAGTATTTTTCATAGTGCAAATTATTTGTTAATAGTTATCTATTTACAAAAAATGCAGACGACATCTTTTATCGGAAAGGCGGTAGGCTTGATAAAAACCAGACTGCCTCAATTCCTGTATCAATTTTTGGATCCCCAGAGAACTCTGTGCTCCTCCAGAAGTTAAGACTTACCACTGCTACTCCTATTATATTCTTGCTTACTCATGTCAGACGCACACAATTTCCCAAACAACAGCTCTTGAGCATTATTTCCTGCAATCAGTCCCTCAGAAAACCTTTCAGGCCATGTAAGTTGGCTACGCTCAGGCTGTATTCATGATCTGGTACAATGGTACACTGCACTGTAGAAGTGTCTTCAAGGTGACCAGGCTTCTTGCGGAGGAGTCTTGCTGACCTTGCAAGGACAATTAACAGAAGCAAGACAGCTGTCTCACTCTCTGCTGAGTGAATACTTTTAACGGAACAGAATGTAGAATTATAAGCAAAGAAAACACATACTCTTCATCAAGAACAGAAATTTTGAATGGCAATCAATAACTCTCCTAATTAATAGTATATTTGGACAATTAGATAAAATGTATTTAGAAAGATAATAACAATTAAATTGCCAGCAGCTTCTGTGTATAATATAAACTGAGACTGTATGCAGCCTCGCTAGGTAAAAAATATTTAAATTGCCCCAATACTTCCAGTAGCATCAAGTAGGCACATGATAACAGATTTTCCAGATGGACAGTTCTTGAGAGTGATCTATAATTAATTCCAGACAAAATCAACCAGATTAGTTTAAACAGTTTACACAGATATTTTGAATGTTTCTCATCAGGATAGCAGGGGTGCTAGCTTCCATGTCATGCTGGTGGTGTGCAATGCAGAAACACACCAAAAGGAAACCAAGATGACATCTGCAGATGTCGTTAAACTGAAGGCCTCTGCAGATGTCACTAAACTAAAAGCCTAACATATACTGAACCTCTCAGTATATGAAATAAATTTTCTGCAACACTGTGGCCCATAGTTAACCTTGCCATTTGGGAGATTATATTTAAAAACCATGTTCGTTTACAGGAAGAAATAAAGCAAATGAGTAAAGTGAGATTTGTTGCTGATGGTAATGTGTACATCAGTCATAAAAACCAAAATCGGAAAACATGAGTTCTATTCTTTAGAATGTTCTGCTCTGTTATTCTTTTAACAATAAATTATTTAAAGTCTCTGCCTCCATTTCTCACCTGGAAAATAAGGATTACATCAATGTCCTTTGAACTTCTGATATATCTGTATGAAAAAGGTCCTTAAGTGCAGAATTAGTATGCGTAGAAAAGACAAGGCATATGTTTCTCTTAGGAACAAAGGCAAAGTAGGACTGTGAAGGACATTTTTTGGATCTTTGTTTTGTTTTTGTAATCTGTTATTGAACTTCTCCCACTGACATGTACACACACCCCAGGGAACATGTAAGGAAATCTGGAATATTTGGTAATGGTCTCTATGTCTTTGGAAAGACTATGGCTCCATTACAATTCTGGTGTCTCCCTTGAAGACATTATCTGTACTGTTTCTCTTTGAAACAGTGAATGGGCAACTCCCTACATGGTCTTTCTGTGAGAAAACGTATCTCCTCTGCCTTATCCAGGCTGACATTCTTATCCTTCACATTGTAAAGGATGATAATGTGAGAACAGGATGTGAGGTGATGAAATGTACTCAACTTCTGGAAAGGGATTTCTGCCAGCATCTAAGTTGGCTAAGGCATGATGTGATTCATCAAGCAATAATTTGAGTGTGGATTAGATTAGGAATGATTTCTTAAGTGATAAATTGGGCTGGGTAAATGGCTGTCTCCTGTGAGAGCCCTTTTCATTTTTCTGAATAGTGTAGAATGTTGTGGACTCCTTTGATTTAATTGAAAATGTAGTGGGTTTCCCAGATATCAGTTCCTGGAGTTGAACATTTTAATGGAAAGCTCAAGGTTTTTGTTATCTACTGCTCTGTACTTAAAAGTTCATATGTATTACTTAGATCATATTTATCATCACCTTCTTGATGATGAAATATAACGGAATGAGACATTTGGACAAACTACTGAGATACTGAGTGAGAGAATTTGGAAACATGATAATTTGGATTTTATTTTTATTTGTATTGTTTTCTAAGAAAACAAAGTGCTACTCTCTTTTATTGCCTATAAAAGCCCCAGGAGCCCAGCACATGTTTCATACAGAAATCTGAACTTGTAGGAGTCACTAGCCAAGTGTAAAGTTTGAATTTTACTTGGCTAGTCCTGTTTAGATAATTATAACTCAGCACAAAGGAAACCTGGAATGTGCAAGTATTCTTAAAATACATTAATTTCTATATGTGAGCATCTAATCATTGAAAGTATTTTAATGGTATTTCACAATTTTGTTTCTTTTGTTATTATTTTATTTCTATTCAATTTTTTATATAACAAATATTTAAATTTATTTTTCTTCCTAAAAACCCTGCCTTACATATTAATATAAACATTAACTCTTCTGATTAATTACTCTGTACAAGTATCTGCTTTCCAACAAATAAAGATAAAGGGAAAGATAAAAGGCCATAGAAATAGGAAGCAAAACCACACAACACCCTTTAAGTTTATCAACATACTGATATTTTAACTGAACTTTCTTCACCTCTTTAAGTAGGAATGGGTTTTGGTGAAAGAAACGGAAACTATTTGTTATCTCATGTATTACACACTTTCATAAAGTACTGAAGTGAGTTGCAGTGTCACCTAGTCTGACATAGATGGTAGTAACATTGTCTTTCCTGTGTTTTAGAACTACTATATGATATGTCTTAAGTCAGATTTAGACAAATTTAGAAATATGTTGTATTACTGATATTGAAGAGTACACTCCTGTGAGAAATATTTTGATTTTATACTTAGAATTATTTTCTCTCTTTCTCCTCTTGTATTGCTGTGCGTACATATGTATATTACATACTTAACTGAAAGGGAGGAAGGCAATGGACATTATGTAAAATAAAAGAAATGGAAGGGGATAATAGCTATTATCCTTCCCCTAAAGCAGTAATTTACACTGAGTATCCTGGATTTCTTTGCAGAATTATTTTAAGTCTCATACAGATGAACATGATGACCTCTGGTTCTTTACACCTGGTTCTCTTTTTCTAGATCAGTTGCTTTCACAGGGCTAGTATACTGCACCTCTATGTTTATGCTCTAAATGTTTTCCTTGGGAAATCAGCATAACAGAAATGTTCATATCACATAAAAGCAAGTTTGGAAAATAGTTAATTTTCTATTGTCAGCTTCAGAAATAAAAGGCAAGCATAGAAGAATAAGTCTCATTTTACTTGCTAAAGCCACTTACCATTATTAGGTACATGTGTTTTAAAAAAGCCCAACAAAATATGCAGGTTAAGCACGGATTGCACAAACTAATCATATGGATCTATAGTAGCATCTGTTCACTTTCATTCAGAGTGATCTTTATTTTCTTTATACAATACACAGATATTAACTCTACAGCTCACATACAGTAAGTAAGAAAATGCACAGCACTCAACAAAAACATGGACAAATATTTACAATAGGATGAATTCTTATGTACTTATACCAAGGAAAAAGGATTTCTTTCTTAACATTAAGTTTTAAATGTAGGAATGTTTTAAATGTAGGAAAGTTTTAAAGTATTGTTTAAAATAGTTTTTATTTAAATTATCCTCAGCTTTTACAAAAATGAAGTACAGACTATCTGAATACCAGTATTGTATGTCAATCTTGATGATATATTGTCAGAAGGGGTTTTTTAGCACTAGCCTGATTTTACTTTTCTCTATTTTTTTTTTTCCAAATCCTCTGCAAAGTGACTAATTTCAATTGAGACATTAATTTTAGGATAATCAAAGTCTGCCTTATTCATGTAGTATACAGTATACTTTTGTTGGGCTACATGGCACATAATTGTTGGCTGTTCATGATTGCCTAGATATTCTCTAAATTAGACTTACTACCAGTACTACTGTGTGTCCATAAGACTTTTTTCTGAGAGTTGGCTGACTAGCATCTATAATGTGAAAAGGTTTTGGTATGTCCTGGGAAATGGTAACATAAAACTAAATCTTTGAATCGCTGAACATCTCATGTTTTGATCAGAGCTGGAAGACTACAGTGTATGTTTTTCTCTATGTTAAGCATTGATTCCCCCAGAAAAACAACAGAGTTTGTCTTACGTTTTCTTTACATCCTCCAAGTATTCCTCCAGGCCACAGTAATCAATGGATCTGTGATAGCTGCTTGGTGTTTGAGGATATTACATATAGGTGATGGGCCTGATTTTTCTATGAGTGTCCTTGAACTGATGAGGACCAGTGTGTCCAAAACTGGAAAAATCTAAGAGGTGGTGTCCTGGTTTCAGCCAGGATAGAGTTAACTTTCCTTGGGCTGAGAGGGAGCACAACTAGACGGCTGGGTCTGGATCGGTCATTGAAGTATTCCATATCATGTAATGTCATGCTCAGTATATAGGCGGATGTGTGCTCTCTCATGCCTGTTTTCAGTCTCTGAGTCGGCGTTGTGGGATTTTCTGGTGCAGTCAGATCGCTGCTGTGGGGGGGTGGGCTGTGTACCTGTCGCCACGCTCGGTGAGCCGCTGCTGCATTTTACCCCTTTCGGACTTACTATCGTTACTGTTGTTTTTCTTACTATTACTATTTTTTTTTTTTTCATTCAACCTATGAATTTCATCTTTTGTCCCTCCCCTATTTCACTGGGGAGGTGGGGGGGAAGTAAACAACTGGCCACATGGTGATTGGTTGCTGGCTGAGTTCAAACCACAACAGTTTTTGGCACCCAACGTAGGGCCTGAGGTTTTGAGATAATGACAAAATGGGTAATAATATTGATTGCTTGGCTCCTTAAGATTTTATCACCTCATTTGCAATATGTATCTCCCATGCTGTTGCTCACAGTTCTTGAGAGTTGGGTTAAGATTTTGTTTCTGCTGTGCTATGTGATGCTCATCTATGAAAGTGTGCAGTCATCAGCCCTGGGGCTATTTACAACTGTGTTTGAGAAATTCAGGAATTTCAAATATCCTTGGAATGTTGACATTAATATGGTCATCTTACTGCTAGGAGCTAGTGTGTTCCTGCATGTGGTTCAGGTTTTGTTCAGGGTTAAGCAACTATTTAAGCGTATCACCTGGAAATCTACCCCAAGGTTGGAGAATTAAATGGCTGGGGGTGTGGAGTAACATGGGCAAGTACCTACAACAGTGGGCACCTCTGGTGTATTGGACCTTCACTCCTGAACAGGTGCAGAATCCTCAAGAACTAGTAAAATATTTGGAAAAAGTATGTTGTCACCCGGGTAATTCCAGAGAGGCACAGCTCACTGCAACATGCTGGGGCATAGCCCACGCCTACTGAGTGCTATTAAACACTGTTCAGCACCCTAAAGAGGAAGAGAAGAGCTCTGGATCTGGTAACCAAGTAACAGAAACTGCAGCCACTGCAACCCTGAGGACAGGCACTGCAGCTGAACCAGAGAACCAACCCATGACAGTGTCAGTTGCTCCCATACAGAAGGAGAAATACACAAGAAAATCCCCTTGAGGTGTACAGGGTGATGATGAACCAGGTCCATCACAAGAACAAGAGGAGGAAGCAGAGCCAGTGATAGTCACCCGATCCTTATCCCCGAGTGAGTTGTGAGACATGTGAAAATATTTCAGTCGCCATCCAGGTGAGCAACTCGTTACCTGGCTGCTCCGGTGCTGGGATAGCAGAGCCAGTAGCATAGAACTAGAGGGTAGAGAGGCCAGGCAGTTGGGATCCCTGTCTAGGAAAGGGGGCATTGGAAAGAAGACACAAAATCTCAGTCTCTGGAGGTGACTCCTGTCAAGTGTGAGGGAGAGGTATCCCTTCAAGGAAGATTTTGTATGTCATCCAAGTAAGTGGACCACTATGGAGAGAGGCATTCAATACCTGAGGGAGCTAGCTGTGCAGGAGATGGTTTACTATGACCCAGATAATGCACAGCTACCCACAGATCCAGATGAAGTCCGATGCACCCGGCCCATGTGGCGGAAGTTTGTACGGAGCACACCCTCATCATATGCCAATGCATTAGCAGTAACGCACTGGAGAAACCAAGAGGGACCAACAGCGGATGAACTGGCTCGCCGACTGTGACAGTATGAAGAATGTGTCTCTTCCCCCATCATCGTGGCTGTGGAGAAATTATCTCAAGAATTACAGCAATTCAAAGAGGACATGTCCTACTCCCCACCTGCACGAACTAGAATATCGGCTATTAGGAGCAGTTGTTTCTCTACTCGAGAGAGCTGGTACACACCACGGGGGAAGCTGTGGCATCACCTGCGTGACTATGGAGAAGACATGAAGAAATGGGATGGAAAACCTACCTACCTACCTTCTAGAAGAGCGGGTATGTGAGTTGGAAGGAGGAACAAGTACAAAACAGGGTTCTTCTAGGAGAAATGCCGCTCTGGTTTCCAGTAATCAAGTCCCCAAACAGAGCAGAAAGGTTGACTTTACTTATGATCCTATGAGAAGAACTTCTGATTTGTATTCACAAAAAGTGAGTGATCAAGATGAGACTGAAACCCGTGCACATCACACTAACCCATTTGTCATTAGTAGGTAATATGACCAACATTAGAGAGGCCCTGCCTCCAGCCAGGCGGAGGACAGGGACAATCGAGTTTACTTGACCATGTGGATTCGATTGCCTGGCACATCTCACCCCCAACAGTAAAAGGCTTTAGGGGACACTGGTGCTCAATGCACCCTAATGTCATCTAATTTTAAAGGAGCAGAACCCGTTTGTATTTCAGGAGTGACAGGGGGGTCTCAACAGCTGACTGTATTGGAGGACGAGGTGAGCCTAAGTGGAAAAGGGTGGGAAAAACACCCCATTGTGACTGGCCCAGACGCTCCATGTAGTCTTGGTATAGATTATCTCAGGAGAGGGTATTTTAAGGACCCAAAAGGGTGTTGGTGGGCTTTTGGTATAGCTGCCTTGGAAACAGGAGATATTAAACAGCTGTCTGTGTTACCTGGTCTCTCAGAGGATCTTTCTGTTGTGGGATTGCTGAGGGCTGAAGAACAACGGGTGCCAATTGCCACTACAACAGTGCACCGACAGCAATATCGCACCAGTCAAGACTCTGTAATCCCTATCCATAAACTGATTTGTCAACCAGAAAGCCAAGGAGTCATAAGCAAGACGCACTTCCCCTTTTAACAGCCCCATATGGCCAGTGCGAAAGTCTAATGGAGAGTGGAGATTGACAGCAGACTATTGTGGCCTGAATGAAGTCACGCCACCGCTGAGTGCTGCTGTGCCACACATGCTAGAACTTCAGTATGAACTAGAGTCGAAGGCAGCCAAGTGGTACGCCACGATTGATATTGCCAATGCATTTTTCTCCATCACTTTGGCAGCATAATGCAGGCTGCAGTTTGCTTTTACCTGGAGGGGTGTTCAATACACCCAGAACTGACTGCTTCAGGGGTGGAAACACAGCCCCACCATTTGCCATGGACTGATCCAGACTGCACTAGAACAGGGTGAAGCCCCGGAACACTTACAGTACATTGATGACATCATTATATGGGGTAATACAGCAGCAGAAGTTTTTGAGAAAGAGAAAATAATCCAAATCCTTCTGAGAGCCAGGTTTGCCACAAAGTGTGGTAAGGTCAAGGGACCTACACAAGACATTCAGTTTTTAGAGAAAAATGGGAAGATGGACATTGTCAGATTCCAATGGAGGTGATTAATAAAATAACAGCTATGTCCCCACCAACTAACAGAAAGGAAATGCAAGCTTTCTTACCATTCTTACACCATTTTAGGCCTCGATAAGGAAGTCTTATGGCGGCACGGCACACCAGGGAGAATTGAGTCAGATAATGGGACACATTTCCGAAACAACCTCATAGACGCCTGGGCCAAAAAACGTGGCATTGAGTGGATATATCACATTCCCTACCATGCACCAGCCTCTGGGAAAATTGAGTGATACAATGGGTTGCTAAAAACTACACTGAGAGCAATGGGTGGTGGAACTGTCAAACAGTGGGACATGCATTTAGCAAAAGCCACCTGATTAGTCAATACCCGAGGATCTGCCAAGCAAGCTGGCCCTGCTCAATCAAACCTCCTACATACTGTGGATGGGGATAAAGCCCCTGTAGCGTGCATTATGAATATGTTGGGGAAGACCATCTGGGTTACTCCTGCATTGGGTAAAGGTAAACCCATGCGTGGGATTACTTTTGCCCAAGGACCTGGGTGCACTTGGTGGGTAAGGCAGAAGAATGGAGAAGTCTGATGTGTGCCTCAAGGAGATTTGATTTTAGGTGAAAATAGCCAATGAATAGAACTGTCAAATAACCCTGTTATTGCAATTGGTGGCCCACAACATCCTCCTGTCCCAATCAAAGCCTCCTCCCCACTGACTGAGCCAACTCCATCTCATTCCTCCAGCCTTAAAGACTGTCATGATGGATGGAACCCAAAGTTATGGACTAAATGAACTCAGCAGACATTTTGGAAGGATGGCCCATAGACTGAGGGAATGATATCTGTGAAACCCAGGAAAAGGGGTGGTGATTCCTTAGAATGTATTTGGAACCTGAGCATAACTTAAACAGTATGGAATAAGGGGTGGTGACTGGCCTGGTTTCAGCCAGGATAGAGTTAACTTTCCTTGGGCTGAGAGGGAGCACAGCTAGAGGGCTGGGTCCGGATTGATCATTGAAGTCTTCCATATCATGTGATGTCATGCTCAGTATATAGGCGGATGTGTGCTCTCTCATGCCTGTTTTCGGTCTCTGAGTCGGTGTTGAGGGATTTTCTGGTGCAGTCGGATGACTGCTAGGGGGAGGCGGGCTGTGTACCTGTCACCACGCTCAGTAAGCCACTGCTGCATTTTACCCCTTTTGGACTTACTATTGTTACTGTTATTTTTGTTACTATTGCTTTTTTTTTTTTATTCAACTTATGAATTTCTTCTTTTATCCCTCCCCTATTTCACTGGGGAGGTGGGGGGGGAAGTAAACAACTGGCCACATAGCGATTGGTTGCTGGCTGAGTTCAAACCACAACAGGTGGTATGCCGTTTTTTGCATTTGTGATCATTGTCTTAATAATTTATTTTCACTAGAAGATAATCAAGATTCTAGTTTCTTTCATTTTTCTTCTTTCTTTCTTTTCTTGGAGAAAGAGTGGGACATTTAGGTGAATATGGAAGGAAAAGTAGTTTTAAAATCTGAAATTAAAGTTTTTATATATATGTGATATAGTCTAATTTAAATTTCTTAAAGCCTATAACATCGCTTTGCATTCCACAGCATGCAACACTTCTGCAGACTGGGTTGCAAAATATATCTGCAGTGTGAATTGGTAATGGGGCATTCAATCAGCCTAAACCAAATTCTTTCTACACAGAATATATTGTAAAGTGGAAAAGAATTCTGAAGTCTAATTTCAGCTGTAGCTTTTTGCTTCAAATCTGTTTTGAAGAATGTTTACTGCAACAGTTTATGTACTGTCTTATGTAGTTGGTAAAGTTAACTGGAACTGCATAGCACTTTTACAGAATTTATTAATACAAAAGGGAAAACCTAATCAAATTCCACTTCTGGATTTGAGAGGTCACTTGAGGATAATCATGTCAATGTCTGAGGTCTATTTATTTAGTACTAATGATACTCTGTAGATTTGCAATTATTGTAAGACATATGTTGCAGGTTACTGAGCATGACTGTTTTTTATATTAAAGGAACAATATGTAGATGCATTATTCACTGGAGAATATTCTATAAAATTCTGCAATATAATTGTATTTTATCTGAGGCAGGATACTATTTAATCATCCAGAGTCCTCTTAAACACACAGGAACTTCACCTATCCCACACATTTAGTGCATTGATATTTCAGCTGAAAAATCAGCCATGTCATTTCTAGTTAAATTTTTAAGCTGATTCCTACCTGTATACACCTTTGAAATTATGTAGAGAAGTGTTCAGCTATTGTACTGTGAAGTTATTTTCACAGTGAGCAACCAAATAATGATGATATGTGAACAACATAATATACAAAGCAGTTTTACTTTTAAAGTGTTTTTATTGTGGATCTGCTGTATGTTGCAGTTTCCTTCATTCCCTTCCACCTCCAAAAATTTAGAAATTTAGGACAGACTAGTAACATACTTCATGCTGAAAATATATGGTAGGGCAGTGTGGTGGTTATATTTATATCAGCTAGCTCAGTGGTTTTCCCTTTCTCTGAATATGAAAGGTCCATTCCATCTTCTGACTAAAGAGACCTGATCCTGTGAGTATGTCTACACTGAACAGACTATAACATAACAAGTTACCACCATTCTACCACATTTGCCTTTCCTTTTATTACAAATGTATGAAAAAAGTTATGCCCTCTGTAGAGATTGTATGAAATATTTGTTGTAGCTCAAACTAAATTTTCATACTGTCTTCATAAAAAAACCCTAAAAATAAATCAGTATTAATCTATAGTAATTTATGATGTTTAAAAAACATTTTTTAAGAGAAAAAAGTTTATTCTGTGAATTCTCACAATGTAGATAAGTTAAAATACTGAACGTATAAATGTCTGCTGAGGAATTTAATGAATTTTTGTTCAAATTATGTACAGTTGGAGATGTGATGCATGATGAAGGAAAACAGGGGTTCTTCCAAAGTTACATTAATTAAAGATTAGAGTGGCTATTTACACTGTAATATGAGGTAGAAAGATAGGAAATACATATGAAAAAGCCCTCAGGTTTTGATATGTGTGAATGACATGGATCTATATACTTTTCTTTGAATTTGCAGAGCTTTGAAATACACAATCCAGAAGAGAAGTACTTAAATCTCCAAACTTAATGTAGTTATTTAGTACTAAATTATACTCTAAACTGAAAAGCGAGCTTTAAACAACTGATGGTTTGTGCTCTTTGTACTACTTTTTTTTTTTTTTTTTTTTTTTTTATGTGTTAGCTTAGGCTCCATGGCTTTAAACATAAGGGTTGACTCTCTTCCTTCAGACACTGTGATAATGATTCTTGTGTGTGTGTTTGTGCGTTATCTCTCAGACTTAATAAGATCTACACAACCACATATTGGTGTAGTCCAAACCTGACAATTGCAGGGACTGGATTTGTGCTCCTGTTGCTCTTTCCTATATTTTTGCATCTACCTATCTGCCATGAGCACTTGATGGCTTCCCTTTCCTTGATATTAGCAGCAGCCTGCATGTGTCTCCTTTGTGCAATTGGGAAAGAAGTGCAAGGGGAGGAAGTGTCAGGACACTGCAGAAGTTCAGAGATAGTCAGTGTCTAGGATGACTGTACTAGCCACTGATCCATCCTCTCAGCAGCAGCAACAACATACTGTCATTGCCAAGCTATGAGTAGCTACTAAGTAAACAGGTATTCCTCAATGCTTTCTGGGAAAAGGCAGCAGGCCAGATGATAATGGGTCTCCAGGGTGTCGTTTGAACTGTGTAGGACTAAACTCTGTCTTATTAATCAGTTTGATTTTTCCTCATTATCCGAATGCATTCGTCTCCCGCAGAACACTTTAACATCTCGATAGCCTGGTTTATGTATTATTTGGCAAGCTAATACGAGAGACTGTTTAAGCTGTACAGTTAGAAACTCAGAATTCAAAGCAATTCCAATTGCACCCTTAATTCAGTTAGGCACTAGTGCCTTTATTTGTCAAAGAAGCTGTAGGATGCAGAGGGACTAAGACAAGAAGATGAGACATGAATGCTGTCTTTAAGAAATGGCTCCTTTTTTGTTTCTGCTACAGACAGTAAAAAAGAAAAAAAAAAAAAAAAAAGTTAGTTTTATAAAGACACTGAATGACCAGTGTTGAAGAAGGACATAATTCAAACTTAATGTATCCTTTCTGTTCAGTGTATTATTTATCCATTGCAAGAAGCAGAGTTTCTGTAGAAAATTTGATTGTGTTACTTAAAAAATTAAAGATTTCTAGTTTATTATTATCTGATTTTTCAACTTTGAACTATTTGAGTGACTGTCTTGCAACACAAAATGGTTTTATGAGAGTACGGACCATTGTCTTGCAAACATTTTAACTGCATAGAGTATACACAAATGAAAGTTGGAGGGAATTTTGTAAAACAAGCAGGCTATATATGATATTTGTCATAAAAGAGAAAAAGAGGAAAACTTTTTATTTTTCCCTGAAACACTGAATCTGCTACTTTAGTATGAAAGCAATTTTTCCAGACTATATATTTCAATTCTATTGATTTTGATAAATCTTCATAGGTATTAGACTTAATAGTTATACAATTTATACAAAACAAATAAACAAAGCACTACAGTTTTCATAGTGAGAAATCCTAGTACATCCCAATAAGCAAATAATTCAGTATCATTAACCTGAAATGTCTGAGAAAGCTAACTTTTAAAAATCATTTTCAAAATACTCAGAAATTGCCTGCAAGTCATAAGACTATTTCAGAAATACTATTTTGGTAATTTACAAGTGCATGGTATTCCGCACAATGATATTCATATTTCAAATTATGAGTATAGGTTTCTTGTCAGCCGTGAATCAGTGTCAGAATCTATGCTGTCATATGAAATACAGGTATTAATGTGCATGTTAGTTAAATACTTCTATATGTGTATGTGTGTATGAAAATCAAGATGAAAATCAAGAATCTTATAAGTCAAGTTTCAAGGTTTTACTTCTATATGTAAACAGGAACAGATATTAATTCCTACTTGAGATTTAATAATTTTGTAAGGCTAGATATAGATAGCTTTATGTTTCCTTTTTTTAGCAAGACCAGTAATAGTTAATATCTATTCAGAAAGACATCTCTTTTATCACAATATTTATAATATAGAACTTGATAGTGTTGGATAACACTGAACAGTCACATAAATTACTCAGATCTATGTTGAGCTTCAACTATTCAATATTATCTCTCTCATACTTCCATGTCTATGCCCAAGTTATCAAGACGTTACACATTCGGTGGCCAGAAAAAAGTTGAATTTTCAACAACTTTCTCTTGGATCACAGTTACAAATGTTCTATGCTCATGAACTTGCAAAAATGTCTGGCTGTTGTGGATGATTTAAGAGTACCTTGACAAGTCAAATAATAAAAGTAGTATGAAATGGAGAAACTAATTATAAATGAGGCCAAACCCCAGATATTAGTTCTGTAATTTCTTAATCCAGAATTTTTCAGTAAGTTAATATATATCTTGAGTGGACTTGTACTATCACAAAAAAATGTTACCGTGTAATACACGCCCTGTTTCCTGGTTTAGTAACATTGATCCTCACTAAAGTGTGTATCTCAGAGTCTGGAAAGGTAAACATGATCTCACTTCACATAACTCATTTGAAAACTAGGACACCTGCATCCTGCAGCTATCCCAAAAAACCAAAGTTGTTATTTACTCTAATTCCTACTAGTGTAAATTTTATCCTTGTTAAATGTCTTCCCCAAAACCCAGTCAACAAGCTTTTATTAGAAATTTTCACTGTCTTCCAAATATTGAAATGTTTATTTATTTCAGCAGGTTCTCACTGAAAAAAAAAAATAAAATCAGAAATTCACTTCCAGGAAAAGAGATTTTTGCCAACGTGTAGAATAAAGTTATTAGTCAGTAGTTTAACTGAAGAAATAGATTAGTGAGTCTTTCCTTTTTCACACCATTCAATATATAATAGAAGAGTACACAAATTAAGTTTCCATACTATCTGTGCTAAAACAAGTCTGACAGCTATTATTTTAGACTTTTTGTGAACATGGCAAGATATCACTGCATTAGCTTACTACTGTGCACAAAAGAGGGCTCAGATATAAGGGCTGAAATTATTAGTGTGGTAAAAGTCTCATAGTGAAATCTTAACTTCTTGCACATGAGAACTGGTATACGTCCAGAGGAAAAAAGTCTCAAACATGAAACGTTAACAGATGGAAAACGGAACTACTTGATTTTTACATGTATTAAATGGAAAAAGTAGCACACAGTTTTCTCCCAAGCCCTTTGTTTTGGATCACTTATATATCCAAGGGTCATTTATCATTGCAGCCAAGGATTCTGAAAGCGTGCAATGTAATTTGAAACAAAATGATGACCAGTGCAGTCAGGTGTTTTTTACTGGGCTTTTCTAATTTTTATAGAATGCCCTAAAAAAAAAAAAAAAAAAAAAAAAAAAAGGGAGAAGGAAGTGTCAATTAAAAAAAAAAAAAAAGGAAGAATTATGTAACATTTCCATGCTTCTATTACAAACCAGACATGTCAGGTCTTCCAGCATTGTAGGGTACTTTATAGAATAAAAAACCTGAGGGCAGCAAGTGTGGTGTTCCTGTAGGAAAATGCTAAATGGAAACTTGTTTTTACAAGTTTCTGTACATAAAGAGTATGAATAGGAAGCATTTTTAATCAGTTCTCTTATCTGAAATTTTATTAAAAATAATTATGTCTACTGTGATTAAACCCTTCCTGCACTTCTTGATTTACATCATTTTTTAATAACATCTATCAGCATAAGAAAGTTCTGATGGTCTGGAGCTCTTTCAAGATACTTTAAAATCAAGGGATACCTTGAAAATGTCAGGGAGAGACCTATGAGGATTTTTTGAATCTGTAAGAGTAAGCAGTGGTTGAACATTTTTCATCTCTTCTTCCCTGTTCTTGGCAGAAGACACTAGCCATTTACTCATGGTTTTATTGATCTCTTGATCTTGCACAGAAATTCTTGACTTCATATTCTGCAAAGACTGTATTCTTGTCCTCTGATTCCCTTTGGAAACAGTGTCAGGTAACTAGTGTACTTGAACAGGTATCCCCTGCTGGTTGGACAAAATTACTTTGGGGCCAGGCAGGCGTGATCTTTCTACAGTATGTATTACATAGGATAAATGTGACCTACATGTGCTAAGTATTTAGAAGTGATTAGAAGAAAACATCAAGGAATTTTACTCATTTCAATATTTATTTAAGAGTTGCTAATTTAAAAATAAGAAGGGCATGATTCTTTACAAGCATGAGTTAGATAGTCATTTATATCTGAGTCTGGTTAGGAAGGAAATTTAAGATGTACCTTTGTGGTGTTCCTCCAACACAGATTGAACATTCATGTGAAGATACCTTACCCAAAAGATTTCACGGCTGAAGACTATACAGGACGCACAGGGAGTGTAGAACCGAAAATGGGTACAGTGGCTACCATTGTGGAGGAAGTTCAGGGAAAGGAATGATATTTTCTTTACTTGAATTGGAGAGATCACAAACAGACGCAGTAAAGCATTTAGAAATTTTTTCAGAAAAGTGGGCAAGCAAAAGGTAAAGTTGGTGATGTTGGAAAAGCATGTGCTGTGGATTAGTGTGCTGGAGCGACAGCTGGAAAAAAAGAATGTGGTTTCTGAAAAGCTTTGGCATTGGAATGAGAATCTGGATATCACCCTTCTGTTCACACGTCAAAGACTTAAATTGGAAAAAAAACCCAAACTGAAAAACCTAAAAGCAACAGCAACATCACAAATAAAGTAGAAAATGCTGTGTTTCCTAAAATAAATTTTCTGGCAGATTGCTTCCTATTACAGTCCACTGTGTCAGTTATATTCAGTTATGCTCCTTGTGAATAGTTTAAAAATTTAAGATTTTTCCTTCTAACTTTGTAAATATGTATTTTCTTTGTAAAATTGTTAAAAAAATGTAATAAGTAATAGATATAGGACTTAGAAGGGTTAATCTTTTACCCTTGTATTGCAACAGTAATAGGTTTTAAATATTTTTTTTCTTCTAAAGTTGCTTTCCTTATGTTGGTCATTGTTTTCAAGGTCTTCTTCCTTACAAACGCTCACACGGCTATTCCAACAGGAAGTTTTTCTTGCTAAGTAGGAATTCACTCTCCACCTGGAAACTACAAAAATAATTAAATGAAAATATTTCAAAAATATTTTTTTTGCATAACATAGAATAGAGAAATACTGATAGAAAGAACAAAATCAGTTCAGGGATCTGGCTAACTTATGTTATTCTTTAATTCTCTTAGTCACACATGGAGCAGAATATTTATTTCATTGTCACAACGCTATTAGTAAGTTCGCTTTCAGTGATAAATAGTAAATCCTTCTATCGAAGTCAGTTTTCAGGAGAATTTTTCTGATACCACAAACTCCTTAAAGCTTTGTAATCAGAAGATAAGCCTGCCCTGGAGAGGACTGCCTCTCCTAGTTTATAAAGCTAGTATAATTTTCTTGAAATTCAGAAACCTTATTTAGAAAGACTTTTTCTTTTCTTGCTTCTTTTCTCTGTTACTATTGCAAGAAATAGTATTTGTTACACTAGCAATTATAATAAGCAATTTATAAAAATGAAAGCAGAATTAAAAGCCTTTGTTATCTTTGAGTTAGTTTTTGTACAAAATCAGAGATGAGTGTTGCAGGGATGGGGTGAATGAAGGCTGTTTGACATTGTGGCCAAAATTGCTCCAGTGTGATATGTTATTCACAAGAAATCATGGGAGAAGAATGGAGAGGGATGGGAGTCCCTGTTTCTGTTAGTGTTGAAAGGATGGACATGGCAAGTACTAATGTTAGAAATTATCAAGTCTGCTCATAAGAGGCCATCACCAGACAGGCTTGTCCTTAGTGGAGGCAAGATTTGCAACAATTCTGGGTTTCCAGGGATACAGCATGGGCAAAGTAAACACCAGTGTAAAGTTATTTTATTGCACCAGCTGATTGGCCACATTACTTATGTTAAGGTCCATCTCATGTCTAAGGCATCCATTCTTCAAAATCACCCAATTAACTCATTAACTAAATCTGCAGATGCGTCTTCATGGGTCACCAGAGAATATTTTAGCAGATAACTTCTGGGTTTTCAGCTAGTACACTTAGAAAATGTAATTGAAATGCTATAGCAATTTCTCACAGTTCAGAAAAATATTTTGATCATCACAGCAAGGAAATACTTTCATGAACTATAGTCGTAACATGCTTTCACAGATTCAAAATATTCTCAGCTTGTGCACTGTTGCCATATATCTGGGACATATTTTGAAAAAAGTACAGAAGCATGTATAATAAAATAGATTATGGAAAGATTTTGTTCCTTCATGGCAATTTATAAAGTAGTTGTTGCTTCTTTTTTTTTTTTTTTTTTTTTTTTTTTAACTGGATTGTATTCATTATTTATTTAAGAGGAAAGGCCTGATGGAAAGGGAAAGAATCAGGCATGTTATGTACATCTCAACCTAATTTCTGATCAAAATAAAGATGACAGCTGAAAAAACAAATCAAAATAGTCTTTGTTTTCTTTCATGAAATAAGTTGGCTCCTTTTAGATCTCTAACTTCTAGCTTCTTGTAACTTTCTGGTCTGTGCATTATGCCTGTTACAACCTGATGAGTTAAAACAGAATAAAAGTTAGTTTGGTTTGTGTAAAGATGAAAAGAGTTTTTTTTTTTTTTTTTTACAGTTCTTTTAAAATGTCCCAAGTAGGACTGAAAATCTTTATTATACCTAGTAGATGAACATGCCTAATTCATTAAGATTCATTAAGAGTTTTGAAAGATATTGTCAATAGAGGTTGTTTACGTTTTTAGAGAACATTACTAATTCAGTAGGTTGTTGCTATACTGTTTTCTGTTAAAACATTTCATTTAAACTTACGTTACAAAGCGCTTGAACCACTGTTTTATATTTCCTGCTGCCTAACACAGATTTCTGTTTGTCTTTGCCTTAGATTAATTTCAAAACTCAACTGAAGTTTTTTGTCCCTGGCCAGGATCTCTGAATATAAGGGAACTAAAACTAAATTAAACTTTTTTTTTAATCAGTTGTGGGTGGACCTGTCTTAAAAGATAAAAACTTGTTAGTATTTCAGCAAAGGTAGTGTCAAAGCATTAATATTAGCAGAGTTGCAAGTTTGTTCATAGATAATTTCAGAGAAAAAAATGCAGGTGTTGCATTGTACACTGACAGTCAGCACTGGATACATATGAAGGATCCTACCCAAAATAGAAGAGTGGGAATTGTTTAAATATGTATTGCCTGTTCTGTAGAAGTACTAATAGTTTCAGAGATTTCATCACAAAAATCTCATTAATTTAATTAAAGGATCTTGAGGTGAAAAAAATCTGTTTTGCATGGAAAATCATCAGTATGAAAGTAGAAAAACCAACTGCAGTTTGAAACTGTTTTTAACTTCAGTTCTTGAAATGTGGGGACAGGAGTCAGACTACTGAGAGCTGAACTTTCTGGGCTGTTAAGAGGGAAACATGGCCTGAAACCAAGATCAGTCTAATCAGATAGGACAGAAATGTGACAAGGGAATTGAAAGTATCTATGAGGTAAGCCAAGAAGTTGTTTTTTTCAGAACTGTGGAAACTTAAAGGTAGGATAGAAAAAGGATACAAAAGGTTTGAAAAGATTTTTTTTTTCTTTCAGTGGATGAGATGAGGAAGTGCTTGTGATTTAAAAGAAACGGAAAGGAAAAAGGAGTAATCAGAAGGAAATCATAAGGGATATACGGAGAGACAATGGAGGCAGCAGTATTTTAGAGGGCGGGAAGCATTTAAAAAGACTGACAGCAGAAAAACTAACTTACCAATAAAAACATTTAATATCTTTGTGAAGGGGATGAGTGAGGACTGATAACACTTCAGAAGATAAAAATTAGATTTTCCAATTCTCTAAAACTAAAATGTCACTAGAATACTTAATAATTATTAGAACCTGACACGCATAAGTTCTCTCAATGTTCAGGTAATTCCTTTTCAAAATTTTCGACTGGTTTGATCCTTTAACTTTTCTCATTTAAAACTTAAATTCAGTAAGGTAGGTGGGCAACAAGATCAATATTACCAATGTCACTGTGACATTTGATTAAGTAAAGTCTTGTCTGGTGTCCTGATACAATGTCGAGGGAGGTTTCAATATGATTCCAAGAGCGAGATTAAGACACAAACAAGGTCAAATGCTGTACAACCTTTCAAACTTTATTCCCGTGAAAAGAGGTAATAGCAATAGGACAGAGGGAAACAGAAAAGGTCAGAACAGCTAAGCAAGCAAATGAAAGAGATGCAGCAAAATTAGTTACCACCACCACGAATCCAGCGGTGTCCCGTTGGTTCGGTCTTGGTGCAGGTGATGGGGGTCCCTGCAGGTGATGGGGAATCTCCTGAGAGAAGAGTACGCAGTCCTTTTGTCATCCCAGTCCCCACAATCAGTCTGCCCATTTCCACAGAGCTTATTATCATATTCGCCGCCCTGTGTTCCTCCATGCGCGCATGCCCAGGTGTTCATGGTGATCGTACTGGGCGAGTTGGGGGGGGTGTGTCGTCCAGCGATGCCTTCAGCCTCCACACGTCCTCCTCATCCCGACTTCTTCCCTCGGCCCTGTGCACAAGCGCAGCTTGGTAGATGTTACGAAAGAGGTTGTTGTTCTAGCTGCAGGCAGACACTATGTTTTTTTCAGGGATATTTTTGTCCTCTTCAGGGTGTACTTCTTCACGGCACTGGGACGTTGAGGCCCAGTTTAGGCAGTGGTGCAGTGTCAAAACAGGCAACTGACAGAGTCTGACAGTCTTACACCACCCCGCAGCTCAGGAGATGGTAATGGCATAAAAGCAATGTTGAGAAAAAAACTGCTGTTTTGTAAGGGACTGCTTACACCTGCCTTATGATAAGAAAATTCTGGTTTCTCATTGCTAGAACATAATTAATTCCCATCTTTCCAATTTGATTACCTCTGCAAATTTAACTTGCATTTTAATTCTGAGTAGTGTTTCAGAAGGTAAATATTGGCTAGATTGTCAGAAACATTAAGATTTGTGCAGTTTAATCTTATTTTCACAATGTGTGTTTGTGGGCTGGGTCTTTTTTTCTTTTCATTTCACATGTGAAACATTGTGTGATGTAAAATCTGATTTCTATTAGGGCTTGAAGGCTAGACAGATTAGATAGTGACATTGCAGTTTTTTGTTATTTTTCTGCTATGAAATAATGTTGAGAAACATAGCTTTATTTTCTGGCTTCCTTTCCGTGGCATAATCACAGTTGGCATGTTATCTTGTTTAGGTACCAGTTACCGTATCTAACCACTTAAAATGAGCTTTTTGGGTTTTCAGTTTTATTTTTGGTGTGGAGTTTGCAGAGTTTTTTTCCAAGCTACAGTTAAAACATAAAATTATATTCTATTCTTAATTATAAAGGGTTTTCTTTTTGCTGTGAACAGAGAAAGGTATTGTATTTGGTCTCTGCATAGTTATTCCAGAAATCAGCACAATAGCTCTTAGTTTAGAAATAAATGCCCAAGCAAAACACTCGCATGGAAAGGTGTGTGTCAGCAAGGAGGCTATGTCTGAGGCCATAGGATGAATTGACAGCCATTACCTACAACAAGCAATTTTGGTTTTATTACCTAAAAGTTTGGATTTATGTGGCCAAAATTCATGAAGCTTAATGAGACTTTGGGTACTTCAGTGTTAATCTTTATATTGAACCATGGATATCACAATTCACATAGATTCCAATCAGGAAGCTCTATCATATATTTTGCTTGACCCACAGCAGTTTTCAGTTCACCTTTGTGCTATGCAGGAGTTTAAAGCTGTAAATCATCAGCGTAATTCATACTACTATTACAAAAAATATCACATTTAAAAACAGTCCCATTTGAATCTGCTATTGAAACATTTTACCTTTTTTTCAGACTGCTGAAGGTTTGTCAGTTCAAAGAAAGTGTAGCTAGATTAGCACTAGTAACAGTGAGAGTTTCTTGCAGGACATGTCTAATCTAGACAAGGAAGGTGAGAGACTATCACTTCTGAAAATTCACTTAGTTGCACAGCTAAAAAAGACTTGGTTTTCATTTTGGTCAGACTCTGACTCCTAAGATGCCACTGAATGACACATCCCTAAACAATGGTCTACCACAGAAAACTGTGATCTAGATAGAAGTGCACTTAAGTGTCTTTTGTAAATGGAAACACTGTCATTGAAGTTAGTAAAACTGCTAGGAAAAATCAAAAGTTGTGCTGAAGGAATTTGAGCCCAATGTTCATAAGTAATCTCAAATATAACTGGAAAACAGATAGAAAGAAGATAAAGCTCTCTCATTTAGGGCTATTAAACTTTTGAGTTTCTTGAAATGTCGCTGATCTTGAGACCAGCAACACATTTATTACTATTATATTCTACTTTACATTAAAATAAACTTATTGATGTAGAATCTATTATACATATTACCTACTGATACTTCAGCGTGAGTTTTACATCTACAAACAAAGGAAGAATATTGGATTCTTTAAAAATTCAGTGGTACTTGACCTTGTTCCCAAACGCTGAGTTTGCCAGAGGTCAGAAGTGCGCTGACCATCCAATGATTTATTTCACATAATTATTTCTAGCATTATTAACTGCTCCAAGCAGGCATTCCAAAACTGGTCTGTATAACTTGTAAATACATACGTTGACCTGAAACTTGTTTGTTTGCAAGACCTGTAGAGTCTGTGCTCACAGCAGGCCCAATTAAACCAGGTTACAGAGAGCCTCAGCCCCATGTGCTTTAAGGGATGGACATTTCAGAGCTGGGTTTACCAACAAGGTCTTGGCAGCCTCCCTGCGGGGAGCGGCCGGGGCTGCCCCGCGCCGGACACAGCCGGTTCCAGGCGGCTCCAACGGCCCCAGCGCAGGGCACAGCTGAGCCCCTCAGCCCCGGGCGGGCGCCTCGGGGAAAGCCTGGGTAAGGAAGGGCAAAGCGCTGCCCGGCAGCCAGGGCTGAGGGAAACTGGGGGAGAAACAGCCCTGCGAGCCCCGAGGGGAGAGCGGCAGGAGGGCAGGAGGGGCTCCAGGCAGAGCCCCGGCAGAGAGGCCCCTGCGGCCCCGGCAGAGACCCCGCTGGGGCGGGTGTTTCCCTGCAGCCCCTGGAGAGGCCCCGGGCTGGAGCAGGGAGAAGCGTGAGGAGGAAGGAGCGGCAGGGAGGGGCTGGGGGGGACTGACCGCAGCCCCCCATTCCCTTGTACCCTTCGGTGAGGGAGGAGGTTGAGGAGTTGGGGATGAAGGTGTGAAGGTGAGGCTGGGAAAAAAGAGGGGGGGAGGGAGGGAGCAAAGGTGGTGTGTGATGAATTTTTGGTTTTGTTTCACACTACTCAAATCTGGTTTGACTGGCAATAATTTACATTAATTTTCCCCCTCTGATGGTAATTAGTAAGTGATATCCATGTCTTTATCTCAATACATGAGCCTTTTCATCCTCTTTTCTGCCCCTGTCATGTTGAAAGGGGGAGTGAAAGAGTGGCTGGGTGGGCATCTAGACATCAGCGAAGGTGAACTCTACTGCATGTACCTTAGAGGCAGATGTAGATAGCAATTAGATCGCCCTTACACTTTCTTAAGGTCAAGCAAGTCTTCACTCATGTGGCCCTCTGCTGGAATCACTCCAGTGCATGATCTCTCTTGTATTGGGGAGTCTGAAAATAGATACAGTTTCCAGATGTGGTCTTGCAAATGCCTGTTGTTACTGAACTGGGACATCCAATTCTGTTAACGTTATATCTCTACTAACTTTAAAAGCTATCATCATTTATTTGAAAGACTTTTGCGTTTAAATGTTCTCTGTCAGAGAAAATGGAGATGGAGAAAATACAAAAGAGAACTTCTATTTAGGTAGACAGAGAAAAAACAGTATAAAGACATGGAATAAGAAATTAATAAATTATGAAGGTCACAAGTGATCACTGTGACCAGCTGATATAATAGCATAGGGGAACTTCGTTTCTATCTTTAGGCTTTAATAAGCTTTAAACTATTAAACTACCTTTTTAAAAGGCATCCAAAGTGGATACAAAAATTAAACAGGTATAGGGATCTTTCCGATATCTTTGGTGGATTTTTCATTTCCTAACTAAATTGACCAGTTAAAAAAAAAAGTAAAAAACTCCAACCATTGGATCCTGCCATGCACACATCCAGCTATGCTAGAATTTTTTTACTCTCTGGAATTCAGGAATTACTTTCACCTGTTGCGTTTTGTTTTTCTTTTTGTAGACTGGTGGTTTAGCCCCTGCCGGGGTCTGAGACCACGCGGCCGCTACCCCTCCCCCACAAAGGGAGTGAAATACAAAGCCCCAAGACTGAAATAAGGAAAGGTTTAATACAACAGTGCAATAGCAACACAACAAACCACAACAATAACAATAACAGTAATAGTGATAGCAATGAACAGAGCAAAATAGCTACCAAATACAGCAGTGGGAAGCACGATGTACAAAACCACGAGTGCACCGCGCTCGCGCCAGGAAAATGTGACCTGCCAGGATGTGATGTCTGCATGGTATCTGAATAACCCGGCTAGAGCTCCCCCCCCACTGCTGGGGAAACTTAACCCTATCCTGGTTAAACCAGGACATAGACAAATTAATCTTAGAGCAACGCACATAAAAATGCACTAGAAGCAAGTTTGCAGCAAATTCTTATGTAACCGTGTCAGCATGACATTTCAGATTTTTACAGTCCTTAATTTAAGGTCAGTGGTTGGCTGACACAATAGTTTTCTTGGTTGTTTCAAGAAAATTGCTAAATGATGACCAGACAGAAAAAAACATTGTTTTTTTATTATGTTAAAGTATTTCCATTTCTTAATAGTATTGCATCTGATGAAGAAAAAAAAAAAAGATCAACAGCAAAGTACAAATGTGTGTCTCATAGCAACAAAAAATCAGAACAGCTGTCAGAAGATTTTAGAGGAAATAATACACCTTTTCAAAGGGTATTGTTAACTCCTTGTAGTACTTTACATACACATAGTGGACCAGTAAATCAGTTTCCCTGGACCCTTTTCTTATATATTTATATATTTATGTAAATAGAATATATATATTCTTATACATAATGAAAGTTAGATAAGGAAGAGCAGAAGAGGGGAATTTCCCTCTTAGACAGTAAATTATTAATAGCATAATCTAGTAGTATTATCATTATTTACTTCCTTACAGGAGAAGGAAGCTTCTCTCTTAAAGAGCAAAGTTTCCTGCTTCTTTAAGGAAGTAAAATATTCATGTAAATAATTTTTCCATTTTCCAAATTCATAATGGTTTCTGAAAGATATATTGGCAAGAACCGGAGATTTTTAATAAAGATTCTAAAAATGATTGCTGTTGATGTAAACTTAGAAATACTTAAACTGTTTCTCTTAATCCTCCCCTCTTCCTGTCATATATCCCCAGGTTATCTGCTGTACATTTCTGGGTTTCAATTTATTGCATTGTAATAGTGAACAAATGTTTTTTACTGAAATAATTTCCATCAAAATCCTTGCCAGATACTCAATACTATCTGAAATGTTTACATTTCTTTTATGTATTTAGGTTTATTCAAAACTAGAAATACTGAACACTGTAAAGCATTTGGCTAGCTAATAAAATATCACAGTTTGAATTAGAAACCATACATTAAATTATCCTTATAAAATGGTTTGAGATAACTACGTTAGGTACTTAATTTTGGAGATTCAATATACAGTGCAAAAAAAAAATAAATCACAGGCTTTTTCCTAGTTGTTAATGATCCCTCCTTTTCCTTCCAGTAATTACTTTTCAGTTGCAGCAGCTTTTAGTTCTCCTAGGTTGTTTTTTTTCCTCCTGCCTAGTGTTATTTAACTTGTACATTCTTGTGAAGGACAGCATTTGCTTGTTCAGCAGTTCCAGTAGACATGCAGCTACATTGCAATGTGTTGAAATGAGAGCTAGAGTCTCAAGGTCTGTTTTCCGAAACTTCTATTTGCCTCATTCAGCAGAGTTGAATCTTCTCTACTTAAATAAGTTCCACTGTTCCAGGTTATATTTATATAAAACATTACAAAGGATTGAAAGTCCTTGGGTATCTCTGGATATTTTAATTTAAGGAAGAGATACAGGGAGGTCCACCTCAGATCCATGCATGCCATCAGAGGCCATTGCAAGCCCATTAATTTGTGCCTGTGCGTCATGAATATCATTGTTGTGCTGCATCAGCATAACAGTTGGAACTGTGAATTCTAAGAGAAATTTTAGTTTGTTGCTTGAATTTGCAGTAAAACTATATCCGTCATTAGAAAGATGAACGCCTGATTGAAAGGGCTTGAATAATTGCTAAGTGCTGTGTAAGTGGTTAGATGATTTTCTTCCTGTGTTCATAGTATATATCTTCCAAATTTTTGCCAGTTTCATCCAAGGCAGAATTCCACTCATTTTCCTTTCCTTTCAAAAGAAAATAAACATTCCTTGTTTGATTTTTTTCATGTGCTGTTACCCATTTTTATAAGCTTCCTCTTTCTGATTTTTAATTTTTTATTAAATATTTTTTTGACATTGACTTTTATATAAAGAAACAAAAATTGTCTGTGAAACACTTCTTTGCATGTGTATTTCTTACTTTGGATTTTTTTCCTTTCTTTTGTCCAGAGATTAGGATGAATGTTTCACAAGAGAACAAGGATTTTTTAGTAAGTGGAGTTATACAGGCAAAGATTTTGAAAATGAACTCAGCAAAATAAAACAAATTGAGCAAAACTTTAAAAATCTGGGCTTTGTTTTCAGAAATTCAATGAAATATAGTCAAACAACTTGATAGAATGGAAGAGTAGTTTTACTGGCATGGGATTTTCTCTTCCTTGGCCTTTGAACATGACTCAGCACTTCTGCAATAGTTTTACTATTACTGTGACCTTGGATTTTCTTCATTAGCTTACTCTGTAAAGTTTAAGCAATTATTTGATAACCCTATGTGTAAGAGGAAAATCTTCCATTTCTAGAAAACGTGCATATGTACTGAGTGATTAAATTGTTTGGTTTACAATATTGAACAGCTCTTCAGCTGAGCTGTGTAGATCATGCAGATATAAAATGCAAGTTGTCGTATTCCTGCAAACAGTTGCTTTGGAAAAGAAGAGACAAACACTGATACTATTGTAATATTTCTTGTAATAATTTTCTCCAATGGATTATATACAATTTTTATGTGGTGCACTATATAAAAGTGTACTTGTTAAGCAGCATTATTTAATGTACATTTCCAATGTACAAGGTTAACAAGACAACTAAACATTTTTACAATGCTTTTCCAAGATAGGTAAGAAATTAACTATACTATGTGGCTCTCTAAGTCAGAAGTAAGTTGATTATTTTTTTTTTTTTTTTTACAACATCTAATACTGAAATTTATTATAATTTTTGTTGATGAAGAATTTACAAATTTCTAGCTGTAGCTGTTTCACTAAATAAAAAAAGTCTGGGAGTATTTAAACCAAAAGATGATGGAATGATAATTGAAGAAACTTACGTGCAGTAAATTTAAGTGTGTATGTGTTGTGAATGAATACACAAAAGAAAGTATGAGGTGATAAAATATGGAGGAAAGTTTGAAACCAGAAGTAAATGAGACCAAGAGGATCACTAGGAAGCTTAAAGGATTATAATTGATGAGAAACTCATGTGTCTGTAGGGAGGAAGAAGATGAAACAGGTCAGGAAATGAGAAGTTCGCACTTCAGTTTCCTCTTGGAAAAGTCAGGTGTTTAGTCAGAAGGGAGAACAGGAGATTTGTGAAAGGAGCATAGTGCCTGCAAGAGTAGCACTGACTTTACATAAGTAGAGGACAGTCAATGGACAAAGAAAGAGAAAAACCTAAGTTGTAAAAACCGTTCTGGCCTTGGAGTATCAACATGTGCAGTGGTGGTGGGACTTTGGGTGTGGCAGACAGTAGCTGACAATGTAAGGGTATGGAGAAGGAATTCAGAGTGTAGTTCCTGACTTGCATCAGAAATAGCGTGGCCAGTAGGGACAGGGAAGTGATCTTACCCCTGTACTCGGCACTGGTGAGGCCGCACCTTGAATACCGTGTACAGTTTTGGGCCCCTCACTACAAAAAGCACATTGAATTACTCGAGCGTGTCCAGAGAAGGGCAACGAAGCTGGTGAAGGGTCTGGAGCACATGTTGTATGAGGAGCAGCTGAGGGAACTGGAGGTGTTTAGTTTGGAGAAGAGGAGGCTGAGGGGAGACCTCATCGCCCTCTACAGCTACCTGAAAGGAGGTTGCAGAGAACTGGGGATGAGTCTCTTTAACCAAGTAATGAGCAATAAGACAAGAGGGAATGGCCTCAAGTTGCGCCAGGGAAGGTTTAGACTAGATTTCTTTACAGAACGGGTTGTTAGGTGTTGGAATGGGCTGCCCAGGGAGGTGGTGGAGTCCCCATCCCTGGAGGTGTTTAAGAGGCGGGTTGACATAGCGCTGAGGGATATGGTGTAGTTGGGAACTGTCAGTGCTAGGTAACGGTTGGACTAGATGATCTTCAAGGTCCTTTCCAACCTAGATGATTCTGTGATTCTGTGAACCTTGGAGAGATTAAAATGTTCTGGTTTATTTCCTTCCTACTTAATGCCAGCTCCATTCCGGCCCACTACAGCATCTCTTTGGGATGGTTGGTATAATTCAGAAAATTGCTTTACCTTTTGCAATGCAGAGCAGTACGATTAATGCTGAGAAATCACTTTTAGGGAGCTGTACAGCTATTCTGGGTTGGTAAATCTTCTCTTTTGAGTGTCCTGTTGCCAGATTGGGACAAAAAGGAGGTGACATACAGCTAACTGGATATATGACTGAGAATAATGGAAAACCTAGCAGACCAAGAGTCAAAGCAGGACAATAAATGAAAATAGAGTCTTGTAATAGGTTTATTTATCCTCATACAGCTGTCTCATAACCTTGGGTTTGGTGGGTATCAAGTTCCCATTGTGACACATTTTCCTTTTATTCTTATTTTGACCAATGCACAGTAGCTCTAATGTGCCCAGATATTTCTAGTTTGAAAAAGGAAGAATAAGGGAAGAGAAGGTGTCAGTAACAGTGTAAATATTTTCCCTTTTGGTTACAGGGAGAGAGGTTCTGCATTATTAAATATATGAATAACTTGCTGGTATCAGTTTTATTTCAGTCTTGTATATTTTTCTCTAAATTCTAGAATACGTGTCTCAAGGGACTTTAAATACCCTAGAGTGTACTGATAGTTTGAAAAAGAAGATGAACACTGACAGCAGCTTTTCCAGGCAGCTTCAAATATAGGAACCAATGAGTTGTCCAAATAGGCTATAAACAACTGTGTATCACGGATACAGAAGATAGTCACCAATTAAGCAACAGATAGCTGTGAGCAGTCTTATTCCATGTCACTAGTAAATATTCTCAGAAAACAAAAATAATCAGATCGTTATTAAGGTGTACAGTATTGGACTTTTGGTGAGCAGGCCTCTAAGTAACAAAAATTTAAATTAAGAGATAATACTTAAATTGCATATATCAGTAGTTTAGATGGAGTAATTTCGTAATTCAAAAGCAAACCAAACAACCAAAAAACCCACAACAGAACAGAATGAAAAGAATTCTTGCTGCCCTAGTGAAAAGGTTACTGTTTCCTCAGATAGGGACTCTATGACTTTTGATAAATTATGTCCCACTCAAAAAAATTTTGCCTTTCACTAAATTAAACCAAGTTTTGCCTGTGGGAGAGGTAAAATATCCTTTTGATCTTTTTAAATAATGTAACCAAGGTTGAAATATCATCTTTCTCTCATTGTACCTGATCATCAATGCCACTTTAATATCAATAACCTGTCTACTGTGGATGGTAACCTAATGCTGTGCTGTATAAGTGCAGGCAATGGTTAGTGACAAGTAACAGCTGGTAGTGTATACCATTGTCCTAATCTCTTTAGTTTTTATTTAACTGTTACATTACTATTACATATTTACCAAAACCAACTTGAAAAATAAATTGACATGCTAGTATTACCAGATGAAGATGTCTCCTGGGCAGCCAAATCATTGAACTTTTTCAGTCATTACTGAATGGATACCCTAATAATGCCTCCTGTCAATTCTGTTTTGTAGATTTTTTTTTTTTTCCCCCAGACAAAGCACTATATTTCTTTCTGTTCCTTGAAATTATGAAACCAAATTGACAAACGATATAGATGCCACCTCCCTACTTTATTTCAGTTGCTGTAATAGCATTAAAGCTTTTCGTAACTAATGTCTCAGTCTACTAAAGTAGACTGAGATAAATATTCAAGATGTCTTGACTTGTTAATGCTCCTTAAGTAAAGTTGTGCATTTGTCAAGGGAGAGAATATAGTTCTTTCTTTTGGTCATTCATTCTGTTTAGAATTTAACCTCAGAGCTGAAATAAAATAAGATGTTCATAGGCTAAGAATGATATATGATTAGTGGGAGAACTTGGTTTCAGAGAGTCAATAAACTGAAGACCTTCTAGATGTTACACTGACATAAACAATATAAAATAAGAAATTATATGTGTAAGGATCAAGTAAATAAAAAAAACTTTTTTTTTTTTTTTTTTAAAGATATGTCTCTGAGTTTGTGGAAGACTTATGAGTTTGTAGGAGGCTAAATTCCAGTGCATTTGTTCCTTCTTGTTGGTTGACTTTTTAAGCTAAATTGTACTAAAGATTTAGTGTGCACTCACCCTTCATTAGATACAAGAAAATGCTAATTCAGGAGAGGTGATACAAATGTCGTAACACCGAGAAAACTTTCAGTCAGCATCCCTCGTGGCACAATCAGGGGTATACACTCCCATTGCCATTGGCTGCTAGATGTTTCACTCTCCCCTTTGTTTCCAATGCATTGGCTAATATTTTTTCCTGGAGTAAGAATGATTCAGTATTAATCACCTTTTGCATAACCTGTGGATCTCTAATTCCTGTAGGGTTTTATTTGTTTATTTTAACCTGACATGCAGATCATACAGCTTTCCACTCCTCCATACCAAAATATGCTGACATTACTAGGGATGTTTTATTATATGTGTAGTAATGTAACATTTTTCTACATGAAATTTTATAGATCATATGTGTATGTATGTGCACGTATATAACCATCTTTATGCACATAATTTTTTAACATATCATCAAATAGAACCTTTGTAAGAGCTTGTGCATTACTGTGATTTCTTCTGTAAACTGCCAGAATGATACATAGCACAAAATGTAATGTGTGCATATGTATCTAAATTACTTGAAAAGAGTAGAGAAATACCTTGAAAAATGATGGCAAGTCTTCCCTGAACAGTTTAAGACAAAGTGTATATGCAGATAGCTGTGTTTTCTTTGATTAAAAAGAAGTATAGCTTATTCCGAAAATATTTTACCTTCCACATTTTTACTCACCTAAAAGGTTTACTTCAGTCAAAAGTATGTCTTTTCGGTAGTTGAAAAGCTGTGAGTATTTTCATCTCAAGATGAGAGTGCATCTCAAGATGCAGTATAGTGTGTACTTATCTTCAGTTCCTTACTACATCCTGGTACAACTAGAAATTAGTTACTGCTGCACGCATAATCATCCTGACAAAGTATTTTTATTTCCCCACTCTTTCATGTAGCTGGTAAGAGAAGGATAAGAACAAAACCTAATAAGAGTTTTAAAAGAGTTCATGATCACTCTCACAGACACTTGTTTTCTCTTCCATTCTTGAAAGAAAAAATCATACTATACATCCTCTTAACCAGAAAATAAGAGATTATAGTGTCTGTATCAGTTTTCTGAACGCACTGGTGTAACAAATTCTTAGCCATATTAACAAACTTTTTCACCTTACTCTGAAATGGAAGAAGAGGCTTTGGGGCATATGTAACCTAGCCTTAACCTGTTGTATCTGCCTGCAGGTATCCTGTATGGCTGACTAGTAACGTAGGGCTCTGGGAACAGTAATTAGAGAATTATTGTTACAGAAAATGTCACAACTATAATAGTTTAACCCAAATAATTTTATAAGTTCTTTTGCCATGTGGAAGCTCTCTCAATTGTGATTCACATGAAGAAGTAACAGCAACTAAAATTAGAAACACAGTGCCATTGTCCTGAATAGTTCGTTCACTCACACAAAAGTCTGTGTTCCCTGGTTACTTACTATTTGCTGATGGGTTGCTAGAGAGAGATGGAATGATTTCTGCACACTTGCTTAGACTAAAAATGATCTTTTTTTTTAATTCGGTGTATGATTTAGATGAAGACATTCCCTAAATTTGGTTAACATGTCAAAATTTGACCCTCACATGTTTTAGCAAATACATCTATTATAATGTAGTTTACCTCTCTATCCCTCTTTGCTTTTCTTTTCCACAAGTAAATGGAAATACAACAGAAATTTTGAAGCAAAGAACTGCTTATATTCAAAGTAAGTAGATAATGAAATAGCCTTTTTTAAGGATTAGCTTGCAGCTGGTTTTGTGAAGCCCTGTTCAAAGGCAAAGAATGTTAAAAGCTGATTTCTAGTTTGAAAATAAAGCTAAATGCAAATTTCAGAGTTTACAAATAAGGCCAAGATCAATACATTTTGAAATAATTAAAATATGTTACATAAATTATTGTTAAAATTAAGTACTGTTTAATTTTACTTTCCATCATAGTATGTTCAAGATTCCTTTTTCAAATCTTCCAAGAAAAGTAAAAGGTTTTATTTTTTAAAATACACCGCATTAGAGGTGCACAGAAAACCACACAATGAAACAAAGTAGATCTTGATATGGCTATTCACTTATGTGTGTTCTCAGTATATCAGAGGAAAGTCAGTAGGTACATGACCTAAATGTAATATTGCTGTCATGTGACAGAGATTAACCTGCAAGGCTAACTCTGTAGCAATACCTGTCATCTTTTAATAAAACACAATATTCTTGCAAATTTCAGTTATTTTCTCAGAATCTGAAAAGACATTTCTAATTTATACCTTGAAAATCAAAAAATATTGATTCTAAAAGGACAGGAACTTCAGAATATGACTGTAATCTAAGAGTGTTGCTTTTGATATTTTGGGTATTTTAACAAGATTAATTTTGTCTTTTATATCTGCAAAGGCTTAAAGTGATAAATAGGGATTTAAAGCCAAAATAGCTTTGAAATATAGCATGCTGTTAAGGAAAACCATAATTGTACCTTGCCTGTACGATGTGAAAGTTAGACCAACAAGGCATACTGCTTTCTCTGGAAAACGTGACTTTCTGATAGCTTGACCCAGAAAGAATGCCATTTTGAGAAAAGCAGCATGTCTCTAATGAACACAACAGTTGTCTTATTTTGGATTTCTTTTTGCCTTTCTGTTGATCCATAGCAGGTTTATCTAATCTTAACTTTCCAATGACCTCAACGCCATAGGCTAGAATGTTTTGTTTTGATTTTTTTTTTCTTTTGGCCAGTATTTCCTATGTATGTGTTTCTTGACACAGTGAAAAGTTAACTGCTGCTCTCTGCAGGCACTGTTTCCATCTCTCTGTGTATAGGTTCTCACTGTGGAGTAAAAGATTGTTCTGGAAACATTCCTGGGTTCTGGGGAGAATCTGTTGACATTTCAGAGCGGGTGGTGACCTTTCAAATTTGTCAAATTTACTGCAAACCTTAGAATTGTTCTTCCAGCTCCAAATAAAACAAAAATTGAAAAAAATTCTCATAAATATAATATGTATTTTAATACCCTTTGTAGAAAGCATATGCTCATTGTAAATCATTACTGTTTCTTTTTATTATTGTCAACATCGTATTGCCTTCTAATAACATGGTACAAACATTAACATGACACTTCTTACAGTTCTTGGGAAAGCCGATGAATCAAAAAGAAATAAAATTATTATTTGGTAGTATTTACTGAGGTTATTTCATGTTCTTCACTGACAACTGAAGGATTATTTCCCATTATATTTCTGCCAATATTTTGTGGAAGGTAGTTAGGAATTTGTGGATATGTGTGACTGGTAATAAAAGTTTAATTGGTTAAAAGCTGGCTTACCCAATTAGGAGAAAAAAGACAACGTCATATATGTTTCCAGACAAAATTAGCCAGCATTGCATGAGTTTCAGTGGAAAACATTTGTCAGCTGAGAAGTTGAATGATTAATTATGCAGAAGTGGTGGAAGGAAACTATAAGCTTTGCATGAGCAATTTCAAATTGAAGGTGAAATACATTCATTCCGTAATTAATATCTCCATCGTAGTGATGAACACAGGTGATTGGCCAAAATTCACAAAAGATGTTGACAATAGAGATAGAAGAGAGGTGATTATCTCTAGAACTGTGTAGTTGCTGTTAGACTAGACACCTTTACAGTTTACAAGCTATTGTATAGTATCTATAGAAGGAGTTTTCTGTTATCATCTTCTTCCTACTCACATTATTTTTCCTGTAGCAAACCCATTAATAGTAAGTGATGTCCCATGCATCATCTTAGAGCTTTCATAGTTTAATGTTAAATTTTACATTTTTTGACTCATTTAAGTTATGCCAGTTTTTAAAATATTCAGGAGTGTTCTTTTCTTCGTAATGAAACCTTGGAAGCTGTTATGATAGTCTCCTTGAGTGCACTGTATTTTCTACTCAACTTAACTGTCCTGAGACCTACTTTTGAAGAAATTTCCTTTTTAATTTTTTTTTTTTACTTGAAAGCAAAAACTAATCAACAGCCATAGTATGTTAAAAATGTTATACAATGATATTCTGTTTTTCAAGGTTCTGTTCTTTTGTCTGCATCTCTTAATTACTAATTCTGCATATGACATTTATGACAAAATTAATATTAAAAACTATTTGCTAGGTCCTAAAAAAACTGTGCTAATAGTCTCCCGTAGGCCTTCATTATACCTTATAACTTCATGTTATATTGCACAGAAGCATAATTTTAAAATGCCAGAATTTGGAACTATCGAATACTTGCTTTCTTGGGGATGAGAATGTAGCACAATAAATGACCTAACAAGAGAGTGTACCCAAGCTTCTTAAGAGGCTGATGTCCAGTTTGAAGATAAGCTATAAAAGGCTGTTGGCTATTTTGGGTCTTCCTTGTTTCAGTTTGTTTGGTTTGGTTTGGTTTTTTTAATGCTACTGTCCTGAGTTTTATAAAATTAAAAATTTTATGGTCTTTTATAAAGCTGTATGCAAAATTCATTTTATGCTATGTTGTGACATTTTTGAACAAGAAGAGAAAGCATTAAATGACTGAAGTGTGAATCATTGTTTAGAGGTTTATGTTACTATTCTTGCCATAAAGGACATATTGTGATGAAATGGTGAAGGGTCAGAACTTGAAGGTAAATTAACTTCCTGTAACTTTTAGGTCACTTCCTGACTCTTCCGTAAAAATATCTCCTTGAAGAGGAATATGTTTCTAGAAAGGTATATCTTTAGTTTTATTCAGAATATTTCCTTTTATGTATCAGTGTATTTTTCAAAGGATAAGAAGTAGTTGGAAATATCCTTGTGTTAAAAATTATGTATATAAAGCCCAGAAGTTTTACATCTACTTTTAGGATAATATCAAAGTAACAATTCCTAAGGTTCAAGTAGTAATGAAAACAATTTACATCTGTTTTTAAAAATATATCTAGCAAAACACAGAAATAATGGTTTCATTTTTGCTTATGCCTGAAAGTGTACAATTTTATAGAAAAAAGCATAAAGCTATACATACGTCATATACAGTCATCTTAAAGCATAGGTTTAACTGTGTCATATTATAATATTTGCAAGAAGTTTCCCCTGTCTTATTCTGACTAAGCCATGTAAACCAGCAAGGAAGCAACACACTGTGTGTATTAGCTTTCATTCTACTTAGGGACAACCAAATGTAACACATTTATTTATTTATAAATTTTAAACTCATCTGATTTCATAGGCAGTTTTCCGTGCCAACTTTTTTCATCCATTTTTATTTTGGCATCAGATGTTATGCTGTCACCTAAACAAATCTCCTTTCCTTTTTTGTTGACTCTGCCAACAAGGTTGCTACTCTAATTAGTACTGATAACGATTTTTATGTGTGCATATTTATGCTGTTGGTATTTATTCATTTGGCAGTTGTCCAAGGCAATAAAGTGATTTTATGTAAACCACTAACTGGACATTAAATGATGAAGATTTCTCACATTAACTAGAGACTAAATTTTAGTATAAGGTACCTGCATAGTCTTGGTCTCAGTTATATACTTTGTCTATTCTTATGACATCCATTTCTAAAATGAGACTTGCCTGTAGCTATCACATGACTTTGAATTGAAATTTAATATGCTGTTATTTGGCTAAAAGATGTCTTTTAACAGTTAAAATGTTTCTTTTTCAGAAAGCTTGATGATGAAAGTTCTGCACACAATGTAGATACTGATCTTTTAATGGAATCAGTAAAAGACAGACTGGCTTGAAAATGAGACATTGTTTTGGTGACACTTCAGTAGGATTCTTCTCCCAGCACAGAAGATCAGATTTCAAGGCTTGAGGAGGGGCAACTCTATCATCCAAACATGGATGGGAACACTTGTTGACTTCTGGTAATTTGACCCTGGGGTTATTGTTGAACACATACCTGCACCCTGTAGTCTTTCCTGCTGGGTGAGGACGGTCATTCCTCTGCAGCCTGGAGTTTTGTGTCTGTTTTGCATCCCTCTGAAATATTAAGAGCATAAACTCTAGGGTGCTATTTCATACCTAAACCCCTACAAGTGTCCTGAGCAATCTGTCTCTCGTCTTGTATTTGGAATAAAGGAGCTGATGATTTGACTAAATTTTCCAGGAAACAAGAAAAAAAGTAAAATGGTGAATACAGAGGATAAAAACCAAACAGTTCTGCTTGCAGATATTGATGATGGTTTTGCAAACTATAATGGGTGGTTTGACTTTGTGTTTTTCTTCCTTCCTCAGAGAAAGATATTGCTATTTCTGTGGCAAAGATGTTTGCTCACCTGAGGAAATTTAAGACATGTTACTATGAGAGGAAAAGAAAAGAAAAAGATGCTGTGTGCAACAGCAGCTACATTGTTTTAGCACAGATGCAGAGTTTCAGTGAATTATCTAGCAATTTTTTTTTAAAGCATAATCCTTCTATTTTATGGGAACCTGTTGTTGGGCTTTTTTCTCTTAATTCAGAGTAAATCATACAAATGAGAGATTTGGCTTTGCGATTGGGAATTTAGGGTAAATTTCAGTGTTAACAAAAGGTGCTAATTTTTTCACTCTGGTGCCTTGTTTTCTTTACTACAAGAATATTAAAACTGCCTTCTGCTGCTTGTACATGTCTTTTACCATCCATCTATGCAGGATATGATTATTTTGTTTTAGAGTGGGACTTTGACTTTTCCTCACATTTTGTTTTCCTTCTAATTTAAAATATCAGTAACACTGTATATTATTCTTCTCTTTACAGTGTTCACCACACTCCCAAGTTTTCTGCCTTTCCAAGACTTATTTATAGTGTATTAATGCTTTTATTTATTTATATTTATTTTGAGATACTATCTTCAAATCCTGATTTAGAAACATTATTAACTAATCTCTATTGCAAGCATAACTTCTCTAGGATTATTTATTCTATTAATACAAGTACAGAGGAAACTGAAGAGAGGCATATATGTAGAGAAGAGGACAGTTCTGGCAGTCTGATGGGACTGATAAGACTCTTTCTGATACTGTCATGGTGTAACCTAAGTGGGAGAGGGCAGAGCATTTAATATCTCTTGGTGCTTCTGTTTCTTGAAAGATAGCAGGGATAGTAATGGCCTTAAGGATATCCTTCTGAGGAGAAATTCATCATTATCTGTGATAACCAGAATCTGTAAGTATTTGATTTGCATGCTGATAATATGATTTGTTTTTTGATAAAGATCCTAAGCTTGGTCTCACTGCTTCTGTAGTATTTCAATGCATGTCCTTTAAGTGTATGATCTGAAACTCATCGTCTTCTCTTTGAGTTATGGTACTGAGTAAAAAATTGTACATTGAGGTACCCCCTCTATCTATTGTCAAATATAGACTGAATTATTGACCAGATTATCTAGAATAAATAGAAATATTGCCTGAACTATTTGGAACCAGAGCCCAGGCAGATTTTGCACCCTTCAACAAGGGACTTACCATTACTGTCATTTTTGGTAGAAGGTGAAACATTAAATGCCATATTGCATTTCTGTTGTTAGACAACTTCCCTCGCTCTAGCTGTTAAGTTTATCCTTATGCAGACTTAGATCTGCAAACCAAGAACTGATACCTGAATCAGTGCTAATAAGAAAAGAAAAAAAATTTTTTTTGACCTCTGCTGTTCCACAGTTTTGTATTCTCAATCAGAACATGAATTCTCATTCAGTCTCTAGTCTAAGTTCTGCTAAGGAGGTGATTCATAATAAAGGTGGAGTACAAGCACAGGACTGATTCCTATTAGGAGAATTTATAGGTAAAAACTTTGAAGGAGTAGAAAAGACTACTAATGGGACTTCCAGACCTGCTGGTTGCAGCTGGACTTGGTAACTGCAAATCATTTAAGATCTGTTAGGAAAAACTGGGGATGGGGGGGATTGTTTTTGTTGTTGTTTTGTTTTATTTTTTCTTCATCTGGCTTGTTCCCTCTTAATGTAAATCTCTGTGAGAGAGGTTCACTGGAAAAAAACTTTCTCAGGTGTGCTGCTTTGCACATTGGAAGCCTGACTCATATCGGAGACAGCGTAAGAAAGAACAGGTCCTTTATTTCACTTCTTTTCTGCTAAGTTTAAGGTGTACCTCTTGATAAATAAGAAGGTAGCACAAGAGTAGCACTTCTCATAATCTGTTAAAGCTGAAAAGAGAGTCAATGTACATTCTGCTAATTGCATATGAACACTTCAATGAGTAAGGAGCTTAAAATGTCCCTAAGTCTCTGAATCCAAATGTGATATAGCTACAGTGTTATACATGTTAAAATGTAGCATTTCTTTGTATTTTTGTCTTTTTTTTTTGGAGCGAGGTTATGCTTTACTGTCTGCTTTTGTCTACAAATGTAATGCCTGGTATTATTTAGACTGAAAATGTATGCTTCATTAGATTTTATTTTCTGCAGAAATACAGCTTCTTTCAAGTGCAAGCAATTGATCTAAAGCTGTTTAGCAGTTTAGCCATTCTTAACATATCACCATCACATTTGCCAAATGCAAAATTGGTGCTTTTAATCTATGTTCTTTCATATATGTTATCAAGGGAGGAGCGGTTTCTTGTGTATTTGTTCATTTATTTGCAATTGCATATACATGCACATCCTTATTTAAGTGTAATGGGATGGCACTAAACCTCCTGACAAACCTGTAGAGACTGATATATGTATAACGTTGTTGGTATACAATAGTAAAATTAGAATCATGCAGCTAAAGCAAATATCTGAATAAACCCAATGTATAAAAATATTATTTACTTGTGAATGCAGGGAAACATATTAATGTTAAATGGGAATCAAACCAGTTGTTGGAATTGTTCTTGACATTTATGGTGCAATTGTCACCAAATAGAAACTAAGAAATGGAAAGACTAAGGAAAAGAGAGATCTGGTAACTTTCACATTGCTGTTACTAAGGACAACTACCATAGCAGTGCTGTTTACACAGTGTAATGACTTATATCTGCTTTAACAATGTTTAAGCCAGTACTAACAGAAAAATCACAAACAGCCAACTGACTTGGAAAGGAAAAATCCAAAGAATAATTTTATTGGAGTCAACTAAAGATATTTTCTGTTATATTTATTTTCATAGTGTTATACAGAAATAATACCTTTTGTCCAAATGAGAGGATACCTGTTCTACCAGAAGGCTTCTGCTTGGTTGTATTAATACAGCATTGTTTCCAAAGAGCACCCTGTCTGTTCATGCTGCTAAAAAAAATAAGTGATTTGAAGAATGCTACCAATAATCCATAAAGCTTTGTCTTTGTGGTTGTTTTATTTTTTTTTCATAATCATTAGATAAGCCATAGATGAGTTTGTATACAATATAGATGTTTCATTGACATTCTTCTTAGTAATTTAATCTTTTGTGTGTCAACTTTTGTATGAATTATGTTCCATTTATACCACATTTATGGATATTTTCTAAGTAACTATAAACTTCTTTAGTTTACTGTACTAAAAATTCAATTGTAGCATCAGAATATTTGAACTCTCAGATACAGGAGTAGGAGGGCAGATGATTTATAAAAACAAAAGAGTATTAGCAGATACCAGGATGCATGTGCTCTGGAATAACTGCAGTGAATGAAAGAATGGTTAGCTGATTCTTTGGAGGCAACTTACGCCTTTCAACAGCTGGAAAAAAATATGTGTTTGGGTTAAAATGAGATGCCATAAACTTAAAGAACTCAAAAAACTTCTTTTTCTTTCCCGTCACAATAGATCAAAGGAGATTTATAACAGAAGTCAGAGCACTGCAGGCATTGGTGAGACTGTATGGAGAATTAGAAGAAATGGTGTTATCATCAGAGCAGGAGCTGCAGCTGGTATGAACATTACTGAATGGAATGGAGTGGTAATGTTACTTTTTGAAGAGTAACATTTTGGACTGGGTAGTCCTCTGTTGATTTTTTTTTTTTTCTTAATGCATGTACTGTGAAATATTTTGCTCTTCCTTCATAAGCAGCCTTTTGTTCCTAGTAATATGTGTTCCTCCACAGCATTCAGGCTGTTTGACATGTGAGCCTCTGCTCCTTTATTAGCACCACCTCTCTCTACTATTTATCACTATTCTTTCCCTGCTGTTGTTTTTTGATTTTTTTTTTTACTTAGCCATCTTTTTATGCTGTGCTGTCCATCTTTTCATGTCTTTTTAGAAAAAATCCCTCTCTGTGGGATCTTCTGTTGTCATATTTTTGCCTGTGTGGTCTCACAGAATGGTTGTGGTTGTAAGAGACCTCTGGAGGTTGTCTTGATCAACCCACCCCTGTCCAAGCAGGGCCACCTAGAACCAGCTGTCCAGGACCATGTCTAGACAACTTTTGAATACCTAAAAGGATGGAGACTCCACAACCTCTCTGTGAAACCTGTGCCAGTGCTCAGTCACCCCCACAGGACAAAAGTGTTTCCTGATGTTCAGAAGAACCTTCTGCGTTTCACTTTATGCCCACTGCCTCTGGTCCTGTCACTGGACACCACTGAAAAGAGCCTGGCTCTGTCCTCTTTGCACCCTCCCTTCAGGTACTTGTATACATTGATAAGATCCCCCTGAGCCTTCTCTCCTCTAGGGTAAAGAGTTCCAGCTCTCTCAGCCTTCCCTCATATGTGAGGTGCTCCAGTCCCTTACTCATCCTTATGGCCCATCACTGGACTCCCTCCAGTATGTCCATGTCTCTTGCGCTGGGGTGCCCAGAACTGGACACAGCACTCCAGGTGTGGCCTCACCAGTGTTTAGTAGAGGGGAAGGATCCCCTCCCTTGACCTGCTGGCAATGCTTTTCATAATGCAGCCCATTAGCCTTCTTTTCAGCAAGGGCACATTGCTGGCTCATGTTCCATCTGGTGTGCAGTAGAACCACCAGGTCTTTTTCTGCCAAGCTGCTTTCCCGCTGGTATATATTCCCCCCAGGATATATTGGTGCCTGGGCTTGTTCCTCCCCAGATGCAGGACTTTGCACTTCACCTTGTTGAATTCATGAAGTTCCTGTCAGCCCATTTCTCCACACTGTTGAGGTCCCTCTGGATGGCAGTATGACTCTCTGGCATATCAGCCACTCCTCCCAGTTTTGTGTCATCTGCAAACTTGCTGTGGGCACACTGTCCCCCATCATCCAGATCATTAATGAAGATGTTAAACAGGACTGTACCTGATACTGATCCCTGGAATATACTGCTAGCTAGTAGCCTCCAACTAGACTTTGGACCTAGGTACCTAGTACATTCATGGTCAGTTAATGAATAAGTAATAAAAATTTCAAATACTGATGTGCATGCAGTCATTGTAAAAGAGCACTACCAAGATTTCAGATTCAAGCTTGCAGAACTTAGGAAGTGCTAAAATTTTTTGCTTATCCTGCAACTAATATGTTGTGGTGCATAAGAATCATGAAATTTTGCTATATTGTTATATTGAAGGCATATGTTTTCTTAACAATTTTGTTTCAATGCCATTATTCAAAGTAGTTTATGGCTTTGTTTGAGTCACACTTTTAAAATCCTACTTTTGTATAACTTTCTTAAGGACTTCTGTAGTGCTTAATGTTATAATTGCTGAATGTTTTCTAAACATCAACTTATCATTTCTGTAAGTGTCTGACGTGGGGTCATGATGTTTGAGGCATAGCGAGAGATCATGATCAGAAGTACTTGGTGACAAGACACAGGGCACCAGACTTCATTTTTACAATTTTTTCTTTTATTATAGCACAGTGTGTGCTGAAACTGTGAGTGTTCAGCAACTCTAAATATCAGACACAGCTCTTCAGTCAGACACCTAGAAATAATAGGACATAACAGGAAAACAGCCATGAAAGAAATCTGGTTCAAGTGACATGCTCAGCATCATACAGGCATAGGTGGCAAAGGATTAGATATGGTCTAGTTCAAAGAAGAATGTTTTCATTGTGAAAGCTTCTATTTTCCCATCCATTCAGCTTCATTCACTACAAATTTTCTGGCTTCTACACCATAAAAGACAATCTTTTCTGGACAGCTGTTGCTAGGTTATGAGTTACCCATAGACCAGTCCATCTTGTGCAATGAGGAAGCATACTTTTGGGATTGTATGAAGGTAGATGGAAAGTAATGGAAGCTGTGGATGCCCCCTCCCTGGAAGTGTTCAAGGTCAGGTTGGATGAGTTTTTGAGCAACCTGATCTAGTGGAAGGTGTCCCTGCCTGTGGTACAGGGGTTGGAACTAGATAGTCTTTAAGGTACTTTCTAACCCAAACCATTCTATGATTCTGTGCTTCTGTGATAATTAGGAGACTTGTGTAATAAATTGGCTTCTTTTTATATATGCACTATAATTATTTTTTTTTAGTTTGCATTATACATAAATAAACAATTCTGGCCTTTGTTAATTTTGAAGCACTTGGGTTTTATTGTTAGGATTTGTGTGTATGATTTTATAGAGGTTAAAATATATCAAGCATAGATAAAAAACAAGGAGAAATGGGATTATCAGGTTCCATACAGTTCATTGCTAGGTTTGGAGTCTTTAAAAACACCACATTGATCACTATTTCATGAGCTCATGAACCAACTACTGTAATCTCTTACTCCATGTGGGTCAGCACTGAGTGGAGAGAATTTCAGTAGGTCTAACAGGCATTTGTCAATAGTGATACTTAGGAAAATGTGGTCTAATTCCAGATTTTTTCCTTTCTCATCCTTCTTACACCTCATCATCTTCCTACAAATGCAAGTGTTGGCTTCTGGGATCTCTGCCAAGTTTGTAACCAGAAATAAAAAAGCAAGGAAATTATCTCTACTGTAGTCTGAGTAAGTATCATGCTAGACCTATCATTTCAGAGGGTAAAGCTGCCTACCTTGAAGACAGAGATGGCAAAAAACAACTCCACGGTCCCTGGTAAGGTCTGTACCTCTCTGACTTTTTTATCTTGTGTGCTTTGGGTTTTGGGTTCTTTTTTGTTGTTTTTTTCCACCCCAGGTTTCCTTGTTCAGTCTCCATGAATTTGTCTTTACCCCTATTCTGCCACTGTTTCTTCCTTCTTGCTTTGTCAGAAATATGGCTTTTTTTCTTTGCTGGCCAAGAAGAATATGTCCTTCAGCCTCCAGTCCTTCTGCTCCTACCACTCTTCCTTTATTTTAATGCTCCTTGACCTAATCTGTCCCCATTGGTAAGCTTCTCTGACTCAAAGGCCAGCTGTGGAATTTCACATTCTGCCTTCAAAGTATGAAGGTTGTTTAACTCCTGTGATAAAATTCTAGCTGTATAATTTTTCCTCCTTCTCTGAAATCTTGGTATAATTTTGGCTGAAATATTTTAAAATTATTTCTGCCTGAGGCAGACCATCAGTGTAGAAAATTTAATCCTAAATAATTTGTTTGGTAAATTTATAAGCAACTGTAAAAGGACTCTTCTAATGGGAAGTATTAGGCAGTGTTAAAAATAAGTTATGATGCCACCTTGTTTTAAAGTTACTGTCATGTGTATGAATAAGTAAATGGTTGAAAAACTGTTTTCTTTTAGATATCCATATGCTATCAGTATAAATAAATACTGGCTTTTAAATAGCTGCCCATACCAACAGAAACAGGAGTTAGTAACAAAGTATGGCTTTTCTAGAGTTAAACCTTAACTCCAAAAGTTAGTCCAATTTAAGAGTGCAAGTGTGTCTTGCAGTAACTATGCCTGAATAAATTAATATATCTCTAGGATAAGATTGGTTCATTCTAGCTGAATAAAACCCTAGCAGAAATATACCAAAATACTCTGCAGAAAAGGGAGTAGGCACACATTCAGTGACTCTGACGTTCTTGTTCCTGAATAATTGCACTAGATCATTTATTTTCTTTGACTTCAGAATTTGGTTTAGCTCTGTGTGTGCATATATGTGTGTGCACATGTGTAGAATAAACTTTTGTATATATACACAAATTGTCATTTATTTTCCACTTCATGGTTGCAACTTAAATAACAGAAGACAAAATGTTAAAAGGAACTGAAGCTTTTAACTTAATCTTCAACACTCAATATTTTGTTCATCACCCAGAAAGCAGTCCAGCTTTAAAGAGCTATTTCCCAGCCATGTATATACATTTCCACATATTTGTGTCTCCTTTCATTATCATTCGTCTGTATTACCAGATTGATAGGGCAACTTTTATTCTAAGACAATCTTTCGCTTTCTACTATAGGGTCCAAGCCTAAATCTAATATTTTAGGAGGCAGAAGCACAGTTGGTACAGCCAGAAAATAAAGTTGCATGAAATTTACCTTCATATCAATGTGAGAAGATTTGCCCAAAATAAGAGAATCTTATGCTTCCAGTTTTGCAGGAATACATAGGTAAACTTGGAAGACAATGCAGATATTGTCAGTTCCACATGGATCACTGGGAACTGTGAATGTGTCTTTACATAGTGTAACACCAAATGGTGACAGAGATTAGGAAACTTGAGTTAGATTCTGAGGTCTCCTCCTTTCCTGTGAAAGGACTGAGAATGAAGGTCTTTGGAAACCAGGAGCAGATCGACATATGACAATTCTAATTTTTGTATTGATACAACAATGGGAAGGGCAGAAGGAAGGCACTGGAACTTTTTCTACAGATGTGTTACGCATTGCACTGTGTATTTATATGCCCAAGTACAGTCAAAGTCAATGAACTCAATTGCCTTTCCTTGAAAAATTAAAAATCTAGCATGGTAGATATTTTTTTTTTCAAAACCAAATCATTTCATATATGGTAGCAAGAAGAGATTCCCCCCACCTCACCCCCTGGCATTTTGCTGCTTTGCTCCTTTCTAGCTCCAGATGTGTTCACGTGCTAGTATAACATGTTACTTAAATGCTGACTTGCTCATCTGCTGTCAATAAGGTTGAGCTTAGGTGGTGGGTCATTTCTGTTCCTGCTGATGGTTACAGATATGGGAAAACAACAGCAGTTGGTTACATTAGGAAGTGATACTAGGCACAATAAGGATCTTACCTTTCTTTTTAATTGTCTTTTCAACTGATAGCAGCTGAAAACAGGCAGAATCATTACCACTGAGCAGCCTAACAGCCAGTGATCTATCTACTCCTGTATTAGATTTTTTTAATAATGAAATAGTTTTCATTTTTACTTTGTTCCTCACTCCCAAATACATTTTTCAGCTCCTGTTTTAATAGAATTTGTCTTTTTTTTTTTTTTAGGAAGACTTTTTTACAACCAGAGAAAGTCCCTTATGACACTTTTTAGATAGAGCAATACTGACATCCATTGGTTTAGTCTTATGTGACTATTTGTTAAATCTCTTCTAACTGATGTACACATAACCCTCTACAGTATCACAATGAAAGGATTGGACTTGGTACGATCCAAGGAGGATTGTGCTAAGTCCAATTTGCTGTATTAGAAACATGAAACCAACAGATTAACTTGATGAAAAGGAACACATTGCAAAATGTGAAGTCCAAATACAGTGACTGAAATAAAATAAAAACATGCATTGCCAGTATCAAATGGGGAAAAAATATTAATGGGGGATTAAGTAGTGACGCTGACATTTTTTTTAGACAGCCTCTGGAAATGGAAAAATACCTAATATTGTATGACCTGCTCTTGTTTTATATTAATCATAAAACTGGTGAAGCACGAGGAAAAATGTTTCTAATCTAATAGCATAAGCAGTTCAGTGAAGAAAATAACTACTCTGTGGTTTCATCTGAGCCCTCTGAGGTCGTAATTTAACTTGGCACCATGCTATTTTTTTTTTTTTAATGTATATGTATATACATTTTATAAATATTGCTGTAAGATCACTGGTGGTATAGGAAAGTGGTTATATTTAATCAGGAAAAAATACACCACAAAAACCGGTGGTGTTACGACAAGCTAAGCAGATGAGGCTGATTACCTTAGACTTCAAAAACAGAGAACCATTCTGTCAGCGAAGGGAGGGCAATAGGCTTTAACAGAAAAGCTCTCCGTTTGCTGTACCCTCCCACCGCATTCACTTGCAAATCACTGTGTGCTTGGAAAAGCCTGCACTTCCCCAGTCTCCAACCTTCCCAGGGTAAGTGCTGCGGCTCTGCCAGCAGCGCCTCTCCCGCTCTCGTCCTCGGAGGGAGAGCGAGTGTGTGCGTGTCTGTGCAGGGTCCGTGTATGTGGTGGGGATGGTGAGGGTTTTTTTTTTTTTTTTTTTTTTTTTTTAATCGGGAGCTCTGAATGAAAGCCAGTCAGAGGGAGAGCTCCCCCTTAGCTTTGGTTCCCAGCTGTCCAGAGTTAAGTGATGCTGAGAGAAAAAGCCTGAGTTAGATCCAAGTATGATCAGTCTTAGAAAATAATAGGAGAAAACAAACAAAAAAAAAGGACTCTAATAGCTCGGTTTTCAGTTTGGTTGGGGTGGACACTACTTCACTTTCTCAGAAGCAGAATAAAAGGTAGGAACCTTTCTTATTTTTATTTCCTTGAGCTCTTTGTAGTTGTTATGATTATAGCATGAACAGTATGGTCTTTAATACGATGCATAGAATTGTTCTACTATATACAACTTTTTACATTTTATAAATATGCTTCAGGAGTAATGAGACAATGGATAGGAAATAACTGCTGTGTATTCTCTCCTCAAAGTAAACCGATATCATATGTATTCATGATTGAGACACTAAGCATTTATAATTTTTTTTTTTTTTTTTTTTCCTCCTAGTAAGCAGGCTATCTTTTGAGCAGCAATTTCCATCTGTATTCAGTTCTTGCAAATTCAGTGCGGGGGAACAATACTACTTGAATTGAAAAAAGCACAATGTTTCATAGTGTAACTGTTATGAGCATAGCATGAAACACACACATATGTGCCCTCACTTTCACTATACCAGTGCAAGTCTGTTGCAGCTTTCACTGCTATTTGTTCTGCTCTGAATTGAATTTCAGAATAATTATACACACTCAGAGCAAATGCTTCTTATGAAGGAAATCCCTGTAGAGAGGGATAGCAGGGTGGATACAGGCAATATTTCAAATATCTGTACAGAGCTATATACACACAAATGGTGAAAATATTGCCAGGGTATGACATTTCAGTAAAGGGGGGATAGGAGGAGAAGGGAAGAGGTAGAGGAAGGAAAAATTTAGTCTGCACCTGTGTGAGCATTTATTGTCACTGCTGCAATAAAATCCATATTTGATGTGGTGTTAAATTAATGCAGCACAATGCAAGTCTAAATCCATGTTCCCAACTACTATTGATGGCATTGTCAGCTGCATTAGAAATTTGCAATAGGCTAATACTGTACATCATACTAGTTGCAGACGTAAAAATCTAACAGTCCTTCAGCTTAAGGGAAGGCATCTGCACGTGCAATCAGTGACAAATAGCAACCAGCATTTTAAAACTGACCTATCATCTCCGTTGCTTCCACACAAATGGAGCTGTTGCCTATAATCTTCATCTTTCATTTCAGTAAAAGCCTCTGTATTACCCCAGCTGCACACCCGTTGCTTTTAAGGTATTTTTTGAATTCTACAACTTGTTGTGTATGCATGTGCTCACGCATATATGTGTGTGAGTATGTGCACTGTGTGAGGAAGCAGATTTGTTAAAAATTCCGTGTGGGTTTTTTTGTGGTGTTTTTTATTTGTTTGGGTGTTTGTTTTTGGTTTTGTTTTTTTTTTTTTTACCTAGTAGGCTTTAAATTTACATGGTGATATTACTGGAGGGGGGAAGCAGGGAGTGGGAGACTGGAACATAGTTCTGAATCACTAAATCCTTTTTAAATATGCCGTTTAATAGGAATATTATGAGTCTGGTACAAGCATTTATTGAGATTTTCCAGTTACTCAAACTTTTATATTAATTGGTTACTTTTTGAATGTAATAGTAGTCTGTGCTATTTTAGAGAAGGAGATGAAAGAATGAACTTAGCGAACTGGGAAAGGCAAGTAGAAAAGACAAGCTATCTTTCTCAAGAGTTGAAAACCAGCTTTTTAGAGTCAATATGGGTTTACATCAAGAGAGGAATACTTCTTGGATTATAAAGTTGTAATCTAGTTTTTGCCTGAGGGAGTCTTCTCATATTTTTCTATACTTTGTTAGATAAAAGTGTGAATGAAGAGGTCATTTCTGTAGCAGTTTCTCTTAATTTTAGTTTAACTTTACATCCATGTTTTCTTTGTGTGGTGTCAAGATGATATTGTACACTTAAATAGGAACTCTGTGATGTCTGAGGAGTGTTGATTATAATACAGATATTTAAACTTGAAACTGTGGCTGCTGATTTGATTTTTTTTGTTACTTTGGGTAGCATTGGAAAATATGTCTAGTTGCTTGCTTTGCCAACAGTGTATATTTATACTGCTTTGTAACAGTTCATGGAAAAGAAAATAGCAAATACATCTTAAAGGGACTGCATGTAGTACCTTATATATTCTTAAATGGTCTTGTTGGCTTTGCATTAGAGTAAATGAATGTAGATGTGCTAAAACTTTGTACTTTCGTGTTCTCAATAGACAAAGGATCTGTGAAGTAACTGATGAAATACTGAAATGTGCTCACAGTAGACACTGTGGTTACTGTTCTTTTCTGTGCCTAGTTGAAAAGGCATAAAAATAATGTTATATGTCAAAGCAAATGAGCTCATCATTAATTAAATTTAGAGAGATATTTATAAGATACACATCTATACATGCACACCAGCATACAAATTTCAGCTAAGTAATGTAAGATATTTTTTTCCTTGTTAAATAATTAAATGTAAAAGGCAGAAAAGGTTAATTTGAAAATAATGTCTACCTCTGATTCTGAGAAAGTAATTTTCTGATCTCAACATGATTTCCCAAGGAAACAAATGAAACAGAGCCTGTCTCATCTGAATAATTCTGTGCAGGTGACTTAGTTTCTATGACTGGTAACCGCATTTACAATCAGGTTGCGGGTCGAAGTACTATAATTTTATACCTTATGATACCACTAGGTTGCAGCACTAGTGTAGGGGGTCAAATTAAGATTGAAATGTTGTTGAATAGCAGCAGTGGGGTGAAGTTTCTGACTGTTACAATAATCCTATTTTAAATTAATTCATTATTTTCACTTGAAACCAACTTGGTAAACACCAAGGCATCTTGATTGGACTTAATATGTCCTTGTTCATAAATTTTAAAGAAACTTCTGTACAGTTAATTCTTTGATATTACATGACACACAGAAATAAAGGGAAAACATTATTTTGGCAGAATATAAGGATTTAAGAAACATTTTGTGAGTGCCTTAAGTCAGCCACATAAATATATATTCTGTATTACCATTGTATTTGCTATGGGCTTTTTAATAACATACTAATTGATGTATCACAATAATGTTGTATAACAAATGATGTATAAAAAATTATATATAACAATATAAAAGAAGCAAATTTAAATTCAAAAATAAAACTTCTTTACGTATGAGCAGTTTAAGTATGCCAAAGTAAAACATTATGAAGGGTGACTTCACTGCACATAAGGATGACATACTATAGCACATTTTCAATTGTTGAATAGTATGCAGCTATCAATGAAAGCTCATGCAAACTAAAGGTGCAGTGCATTGAAACCTTGGCTGACTATACAACACAGACACTGCACATCCTGCACCCTCAAATCTACTAATGTGAACACTTGCTTTTTGAAAAACACATACTTCTCTATTGTCCAACTTCTGGAAAAACTTGAAAGCAGGAAACAGTGAAGAAACAATGGTATTCTGAATTCTGTCTTGAGCTAAATGTTCCCCAAATCTCCCTTCAGGCCAAGAGGAACTCTGGTGTTGAATGTTGCTTGCTTTTATCTCCCTGGATTTCCAGCTCTTCAGCTTTGAGTCCTTGGCATGGCGACTTCCCTAACTTGCACGTTTCTGTGGGATAGCAGCTCTACCATAGAGCAATGCAAAGTAATCCTCATCTCTGGAGAGCTGAGTGTGTTACAGTTATCAGGCTGTATTACTACACACAGAAAAAATCAACTAGACCTGAGCACTGCTTTTTTCCTTTGTTCTGTTTTCATCTGATGGGAAGCCAGAACACCATCCAACCAAAGAGCTATTGAGTTTATACGTTCTGTTTACTGGCTTATCTGTCTGATTTTTAGTATGTGGAAGATCTGCCAAAAATATGCCAGTTAAAGCTTTATACACATTTCTTTGTACAGGCAATCTTCCTGATTATTTAAACATCAGAGCCAGTTACCTCAAGTGTGTGTGTGTATAGTAGAGGCAAAACAGGAAAAACCTTTGTCTTATACAGGGATTACATACTAGCAAGCAGAATACTGTACCATTTCTCTCTTAATTTGTATCAGCTTTTTATTACTTCACTTTTTCTGTAACCTCCCACTACCATTTCTTGCCTCTACTAATTTATATGTTTATCACTTTTTTTGATAAAGAAGTATGCAGGAGGCATAAAGCTCTAGCAGTATTTCAGAGGTACTCTCTAGCTTGTGCTGTCACGGGACATCTGATCTGGGACATAAACTCAAGTCTGCTAGCTGGAAGTATGTAGTAACACATCTGTACCAACAGGCTGCATCAGGGGAATACAAATACTTAGAAAGTTAACTGGATATAATGAAAAACAACATGGCAGGTGTCTTTTTTAATATTGTTCCCACATGCACATCATTCTTTATACAATGGGTTTTTTTTTTATTTATAACTTTATTATGGCACCTCTTAATTGTAATTCAAAGTGAACTTTGAATCATATTTCAAACAATAAGAAGTCACATAAAGAAGACAGCATGTGTGTGAGTTTATGTAAAGGTGATGATTCAAAAAAATTAATTGAAAATAGATGTTTCCAGAATTCTGTTGCTCAAAAGATAGAACTGTGTTCTGTGTTTTACAAAAAATACAAAACCTCTCCAAAACATTTTCTCATGAAGAACTGTATATTAGGTGATATTATGTACGCATATGTAAGTTTTATAATTTTACTTTTAATATTCCACCACCTGACACATTACAGATTGGACTTACTGTATTATCCTATTTCAGTGCTCTGCATTACAGCATAAAGAACATGACATACCATCACTTAGCCTGATCAGAACATGATCCTTAAAAATGAACGCAATCCTCATGAACTACAATGTTATAATGTTCAGAATCTTAAGACGTAAAGGATAGATACCAATGTAATTTAGAGCACTATGAGCAAGACTCAAAATGCAATGTCCAACTGTTAATTTTTCTCCCAAATTAACATTAAATAAAAAGATGTATAACTGAACCATATTTGTGTGCTTGTGTCTACCACACTTCAGTAGTTCGCATTATATTTACACCTGTTTAACAAATAAAATGATTATCTTTTTAATTGTTATGCTAACCTATTAGTAAGCACAAGTAAAACAGATATGCCTGTGTCTAGGAAACTTAGATGCTGGGCATTCTGTCATTGGCTCCTCTAAGTATCCCAAGTATACAGCAGATTTTTACGTCCATTGGAATCAAGAGCTATACATGGATTTTCTTGAATATCTTTCATATCTTATACATAAGACAAAATACATGGAAAAAAATCTTTGAGTTTTTAAACCAGGGTGAGAACAGAGATAGGAACCTGAGGTATTTGTATTTATTTAGAGATAATATTCAGGACAGAGGGAGGATGGTTCTGCTTCTAATATTTCTAAGAAAAATGATCCTGTAAATTCCTTTCTCTTACATATAGTCACCTGCTATTTTCCTCATATCTTTTCTATGGTGAGTCAATATCAGTAATGTTTCTGTATGTACAGTGTTAGCATCCTTGCTTCTGTCCCCTGTCCAGGCCAAGCTCCTGTAACCCTGAAAAGGTCTTTGTTCTGATACTGCTACTGCAGATGAAGTTTCCTAAAAAGGGACCTGGACACCCTTTCAAAAATAGGTGATGAAAGATGGGAAAAATGAGACCTCTTCCTCTCTCATGACACTGAGATTTTCCTGACTGACTCCACATGGTTTAATAGGCATAATATAAATTTTTTTTCTTCATATAGTTATCATTCTCATAGTGTTCTTTTAATAATACTGTTCCCCACTAGACCTTGAAATGCTGTCAGATACAGCCTTGACAGGCACATGGGCTTCAATTATGAATTGGGACTGTAGTGTGTTTTGTCTACAAGTTCCTATTTTTTGAGGGAAGGACTGTCATCTTTTCTCCCTATATCTTTCTACGACTCTGGCAGAGAGAAAAAGGGTAGAAACATGTTCTTGTAGTCTTGACTGAAAACTGTGTATAGTATTACTATACTTAATTGGAAATAAAGAAATATCTTATTTCAATCTTCAGGTTGTTTTCACTATTTTTTTTAAGTACATGCACTTACAATCATGTTTTCACATTTCATTGTTTGTTGGAGAAATATCCAATCCTAAACATATCAGACAAAGTGTGAATCTAAGTTTCTGTATGGGTCCTTCTCTGTTTTATGGTATATAAGATTTCTTGAAGACCTATAGATGCATGTTATCTGTGTGTCACCAGCAAATTAGCTAAAGGTAGACTTAAATGTCATTCATCTTCATCATGAAGATTCTAAGTAATACATTCACTAGAAGTGTACATGTGCTAATTAGATGACTAAGATTTAATTCTTAAAATAATGTGTGTCTGTTTTTTTTAAAGTTGAGGCTACTCTAAAGATGACCTGGACTTTCAGTGGTAGACTGTCAGTTATTAAAAATAGAAAGAATACAAAGAAAGAAAAAAGAGCAGAAAGTGTTTAAAATTTAAAAAATCCCCAAACATGATGAATTGAAACAGGAGAATGACAGTATTTCAGCTCTTACTTTCTTTCTACCTGTAAGAATAAATTTTAATAACAAATTATGCAAATAATCATTCACAAAAATTTTACATCATGCTATAGATCATATTTTCATTTTTAATATAGATGTCTTCTAATTATTTTTTTTTCATGTAGTGGGGAAGGATATTTACATGTCAGTACTGTTGTATATTTTTTTTTCTTTCATTATAATCTTGATCCTGTAAAGTAAGCTATGTAGAGCTATTAGCCTGCCCGCATGACTTTCTGCTAAAAAATCAAAATAGGTGCCCTAATAGTCCCTTGGGTCATCTAGCAGTGAATTACAGTTAATTACATAGTTTAAAACAGAAAATCATCAGAATCTATAAACATTAGAATCTATAAAATCACTACAATAGAATAAGTGGAGTTTCAGCAGAGATCAACAGCATTCAACCATTTAATCAGCAGTCTTTAATCGAACTAGTCCTGTATTAAATGGAAAGTAATAATGTAGGCCTCAATTTATGAATGAGTTACTGGGATATACCCAGTCATTTTGCAGCTATATGAAAAGATTTGCTAATTTCTAAGATTAGGGAAGGAAGACATTTCATTATGACATGAAAGATAGTTTAAGATCTGCTTAAGCATATTATATCCATGTTCCCCAAATGTGCTACTACTTTCTACTTCCCAAGGCCATGTTTTAAATAGTCTTTTTGTCTCCAAATTCTGCTTCCGTTTGGGATAGTTTCCACAGGCTTTTGGCAGAAATCTGTAGCGTCCATAAAAAGGTAGGACATAGAACACTATCATGAGTTGCATTTTAGGGAAGTGTGATTTTTTTTTTTTTTTTTTTTTTTTTTCCTGCTGGACAAAGTTTCTTCTGTCGTAGTGTGCTAAGATGTGTTCTTTCCCTTGAGTAAGAAAGAGTATGGTGCTCATAGTCAAGGTATTATTGAAGCTGACATCTTGATTAAAATGGGTGAACCAGGCCCCAGACATACTATGTACATTTAGTTCTCTCCATGACTTAATACTTCAGGGCATTTTGTTGACAGTTTGTGTTTAAGAACTTAAAAGCATATTTGTTACTAGACCTATTTTTTTCTGGTAGTTACATCTGAATGGCAGATGTACAGATACAGATAGATGTTTTTTCCTCTGTAACATTGTTCTTTTATAAAATATATACTTTTTTCCTTGCTTGTACAATTCCTTCAAATTTATTTTATTAAGTGGTTTCAAATGAAGTAGCACCCTGATTTGACTACTTTGAGAAAATCTTTCCTAAGGTGGAAATGTATACCTTTTTGATTTATTTATATTATTTAGACAGTCATTAATCATTCTGATGATCAGAATAAACTGACCTCTTTTCTGAAATTTAAGTATGTATGTGGAATATATGTACAGAATGGAAAATTAAGAAAAAATTATACATTTCTTCTTCTTCTTTCTATCCTAACAAGACACCTGAACCTACTCTGAAATACATGTGCTATTTGAGAATATATCCTAATTGTGGCTTGGTTTCCTCTAGTTTTTTATTTGAGGTCAGAATAATGAGAATTAAAAAAGAAAGATGAAATAAGACATAGTGTATTTAGTGTATTATAGTAATAATCCCATTAAAGTTTTGATGAGCATAAATCTTCAAGAGAATTTAGGAATTTGTAATGTGAATAAGAAAAGTCACTGGTCTTGAGCTATTCTAAACTAAATACCTAGAAGTTTGTGACAAAGAAGGAGAAATCAATTATTTAAGTTCTGAAATGCAGAGGTTTTTTAAAAGAAAGAGTATAATTTCAATTAATTACATTCAGGGGTTTCTTTCTGCTTGGTTTCTTTCTGGCTGAAGGCTGTGAACACTTTTTTAGTAGTTGTTTTGTTGGATTTCTTTTTAATAGATAAATGAAATCAAATAATTGCCAGTAAAGTAATTATGATTTGAAATTTTTCATCCCCCACAAGGCTTTGGTGATTTGTTTTGGTTTTATGCAGTTAGTGCATTCTGACCTGTTCCTATAATATAATGCAGTTCTTTGTGAAGGATGAGGTTTTGCCATGGGAATAGAAAAGCATTCATTTGACAATAAAATATCCTATAAGCTAGAAATATAGTTTCTTCAGTATTTCTCAAATTATATACCACATAGCTTTTTTCAGAGTTCAGTAAATTTGAGATCAGTTTTTTTTTTTCTTTAATTGAAATTGAGTGGAGTAAATGAATAATTCTTAATGTATAAGATGTTGAACTTTACTTTGATAAATTGTCCTTTAGGGGAGACTATAAATTGTTGATGGGTTTCAAGTTATTTCTTCTTGTGTCTGTTTAGTTTTTATTCATACATACACATATGTTCTTATTTCCTTTTTAGGACAGGGAAGTATATAATTCTAAATGTTCATTGCTTGCTCTTTGCAATTTGTAAGAAATTTAAGCTTAAAACCTTTTTCTCCATATTCATTAACTATGGAAAGTCTCCACACTTCAGCAGTTTGTCAGAGTAAGCAGAATGATGTTCATAACTTGCTAACCAAATCGAAAGTCAAATGTTGATGACATTTTTTGCGCAATTCCCTGAAAAGTTTGTTCATTTTTTCAGATGAGAAACTAGGAATGCAGATATTTTTAATCTTTTGGTGCCATCTTGTGGCAAGAGGATAATTATAGGAAACCAGGAGGTACTGTCTTTTCTAGTCCACAGTTTCTATGCCTACCAGCAAAATATCTTGCTTAGGTGACAGATACGTATGTATGAATTTTTATAGTGGCTGTAAAGTAGCAGACCAAGTCATGCACAGGACAAAGTTCTCTTTTGTTGCTTTTTTTTTTTTTAATCTTTTCAAATGCATTACTATAAACACTGATTTGAGAAATCTCACAAAAATTCACTATAATTACCACATAGAAATAGATTTATATTCTGTAATGCATTCGATCTTTGTAGAATACTTAAATACTTAAGTAGTTCAAGTCAATATTCACTTCAGCTTTCTGTAATGTTTAACAGAAATCCAAGGTCTATGCTACCATTCTTGTTTTTCGCTTTGTTATCTGGTTTTGGCCTGGGCAAATTCATACCAGCCTGCATCCAAAAAAGCAATAACAGAACGAGACTGCTGTTTATTTTCCTGATATTTTCATTGGGATTCGGCAAGATGGGTGGCTTTGGTTCTGTGCTAAATGAATATTAGTTTTAATACCTGTTTTTTTGAAGATAACGCTTGTAGACATCTGTCATCAGTACAGATGACATTCTCACTCAATTTCCTAAGGAGTTTTCTATGTGATAGTCCATATTTGTTTACTTATTTATCTCTAACTTCCAGTCATGCTGAAAGTTTCTAGATGCAAAAATATTACTCCCTGTCAATAAGTGGAAAGAAAATCAAGATGTCAGTCCTGCTTTTACTTAACCCAGTGGTTCTCATTCTTTTAAAAGAAAGGGTTTGTTGGTTGTTGGTGGTTTTTTTTTTTTTGAGATACATTTACTATAGTCTGGTCCAAATAACATCTAAATATCTTGTAGTCATTGAAGAGCAACTGCATATTATAACTTGGTGAGGTATTATACCCTTTTTTCAGACAAGAGATATGAAAGCATGTAAAGATTAAAAGTGCTCATACCTCAGGGCAGACTGAAATTTTGAATTTCAGTCCAGTACTATAGCCACAAAAGAGCAAAAAGAAAAAAATTACAGTATTTTTGATAGTTATATCTTCCCAGCTGAAGGAGGAAATTCTATCAATCAAAATGAGTAACAAGCGAGAACAGTGTTTGATACCTCACCTTTGAAATGGAAGTAGTGTTCTAATGGGATATTCTTGCAATGTCAGATACTTCCATCACTTTGTGTACACATGGCCAATACTGCCTTGTTTATTATATGTTTTCTAAACTTACACAGAAAATGAAAATATGATAAGGATGTTAATACAAGATATGTTTTCTAGCAATTATATGGTATATATTAAAATATTAGTCACTAGAACATGATTTTTAGTAAGCAATTACTAGCAGAGGTACAGTTGTATGCTGTGCCAGCTCGTGATTGTGATAAATCAGTCAACAGCTGAAGTGTTCCTTTTGGATGGTTAGAGATTGTGTGATTTCCCTGATTATAGCTGGCTGGATTAGCTAGAGATTAAACTCTGTTGCCTATCATCAGGAATAGAGAGAAGAATCATAACGTTAGTGTAATAAGATATAGAATTTCAACAGTTTGATACATGTATGTGATGATGTGTTTGTTAGAATTTTTCCTTCTGATCCCAGTAAAATTCTCCTGGCAATTAACACCCTTGAATACTTCTCTCTCTCTGTATCTTTTGGTGCCTTCTATGGTATACTTTGCCTACAAGATTAAAGTGGCAGGTGAATTAAGGAAAGAAAGAATTGCAATTGCTCATTCCAGTGAATTCACATGGTGTGAATTCCCTTACAAGGAAGACAAACCTAGATATGTGTCATAGTCTTTTTGAGGGAAAGGTGTGAAGTGTCTTGGAAAGATGAAATAACCCAAAGTATCAGTGTCTCCATTGAAGTTAGGGAGGGAAGGGAAACATGATCAAATAAGGTGATTATTCCTATTTGTGGAGCTTTTGGAGATGAAAAGAAAACAGAAGTGGTTAATGATTTTGTGATTATAATCAGGAACACCTGGAAATCTGTATAGTACCATTTCAGAACATGTTTTTGAAAGAAGTGGAATTGCTAGAAAATCTTCATCTCAGTTGCTAAATCCCTTTTATGCCCTCTCAGCAAATTACACCTGTTGAATAGTAGATTCTTCTCTCTCAGTCCCAGTGTGCTTAATTTAGGTAGAATTTTAGGTAGGTAAGTAAATACATTATTTATGCTAGAAACTGTTAGATCCTTTATATAAAGGGGAGACTGAAAAGTGTCTGTCACAGAACCTGTCTACATGATCAAAAGGAAAAAATGTTTTTTAAAACTGTTTCTGGGGTTAGTCCGTCAGATAAGATTGATTGCTGATCTGTGGAACTTGTATATTTAGTGTGTTCTCCTGACTGTCAAAATTATTTATGTCTAGTGTGACTAGCAGCTAGTCTAAGCAACATGCACCTAGGCTGTGGCAGTGAAAGAAGAAAATTCATCCTGCTGTACAACTGCAGTAATATATAACTGACATGTTTCAGAGCCTGAATGCCTAGAGAAATTCTAGACAAGTTATAAAGGTCACAGAAGCACAGGATCCCAACAACTATGGGTGCTCTTCTTACATACAAGACACAGGTGTATCATCTTTTCAGACAACTGCAGAAACAGTCTGAATGAGTTTGTTGCTATGACTTTGTTCTTAGGAGATTACAGTATTTAGGGCAAACCAGGAAGTGCTATTTAAATTGGAAAGACCACTGCTAAAATAAGAGTAGTGGCACTGATATTTCAAGTTATGTACTTTTTGGCATTAGGTTAAAATATCTTTCCTTTGCCAAAGTGAACTTGGTTGTTTTCTCATGAAGAGAAAACTATGTAGACATTCGCTGCAAGTGAAGCACTTTTTCCCTATTTTTTACAATGTAGAAATAATTTAAACTGTCTTTGATGTATGAATACACAAATAGACAAAAATTAAAATTATATTTTGTTGTACTGATGTAATGAAGTCTATTCTTTATTTCTTCAGAAATAAGACTGTATTTTCTTGAAATTGATTTATACCCATCTCCTTTGATGCAGAGCAAACTGTGAAACACTGTTGTCACTTTTGAGTATTCTAAAGAGAATATAGGAAATGTAAGACAAAAGACATTGTAGTTCCTTAAAAATGGGAGGAAAATGTCCTTCCTTAACAACTTTTAAAACTTTTTTTTCCCTGATTTAACAGTAATTTGGCAGTAGTCTCACAATGTCTTATGCAGGAAAAAAATTTTCAGAGAAACTGAAACCTTGCGTCTCTAGAACTGTCTTGCTCCAACAGTGTTCAAAGTCTTCTCAGCCAAAGGAGAAAAAATATCCCGATATTCCAGTAGTGTTACTGTAGTCTTAGACAGGCTACAGATCTTTTCTAGCTCCATAAGAGTTTGTGACAGCTGATTTACATGAGAAAAGAATGGTAACAATGATCATCTCTCCTGCTTTCTTTTTGTTAGTCTACATTGCTATCCACAAGAGCTCCACAGTTTTTGCACTTTGAAAAGACCACACTAGAGTCTTTCTTGCTCCTCACTTTAAAAAAAAAAGAAAATCCTGAAAGAGAGGAAATAAGAGTTAATTTACACTGCCTCTTTCTGTGTGTTTTGGTGCTTTCTCTGAAAGGCATTTTGGTTAACAGCAGCAGTCAGGTGCTCTTGTCAATTAGGCCATACTTGAAATATTTTGTACTTGTTCATGCGTAAGAGTCATGCATTTGAAGAACCAGAAGATGCAGGGCTGAACAGCACTGCAGAATCTCCTGTTTTCAGTGGATTTCTGATGCCCTCTTCCAAATCAGAGGGAAAGAGTTTGCCTGGAGGGAGGATTAAAAGCCACCTCCTCCTCTCTATTGTAATCTTGGAGGTTGTATTAAACTGCAGCGTTTGAGGGCCAGGGTAGTTGTTAAACTGATGTGCTTTTGTGCATGGGAGACACCAGCATTTTGCAAATGATTTGTGTTTAATTTCCATTATCAGTGAGAGGATTTGATCCATATATATACATTTTAGCACATTTAAATTGGTTTTAACATTGTGCAGATATGTACACACTCATGTGCTTTGGCCAGCTGTACCGTGTTTAGAGACTTTAATTTCCTACCAGAAAATAAGAATAAAATGGCTCTGTATTTCTGAGATTAACTGGATGTTAACCATCAACCTATCAGTCTTTGTCTCAGTTTGTGTTTAGCAGTACTGTGTTCAGGACTTCTAATTTTCTCAGACATTTTATTGGTTTCCACCAATAAAGTTGGTTTCCACCAATAAGATTTTAATAAAAGGGTAATTTTCATCCCTCACATAATTTTTAGAAGGCAGCGATTTTTTTTCATAACCCGTTAATGATGTCCAATAGGTATTTGTCAGGTAGTTGATTTAAAGTCAAAGATGAGAATTCTGCTTTAGTAATGAAATGCAGAGGACAGTTGGAATGAATTAATTATATAGAATACATGTGATCAGAGCTTGTCCTGGAAGACAAGCGCAAAATGAGAACCTACACTTAACTGATCATTCTTATTACCTAGGAAGTGCTTAATTTCATTTTTGTTTCAGTGTGCATTAAGCAGAAATTTTTACATCCAAAGCAATATATAGAATTATATATTTAATAAAATATCAATATGCTATCTCACTAAAAAGGCTACAGTGTTGTAAGTCAAACACAGCCAAATATTTTAGAATTATTAAATCTTCAACGTAAAACTATGACGTAAAATTCTAAGGGAAATCAAATTGTGAGCTTTTATTTCTGTGCTTTCTTTCACGCACATATTTTACTCCTAAAATGTTAATGTTTGTTGTGTTATCCTTTATGTGTTTCTGTTCATAAACCTTCCAAATTATAAGTGATGTTTTTGTAATGTTTCTAACATCCTAATGTTGCCCAACTCTTACTCAGAACTTAATCACCTGCTTTCTTTCTGTGCTGTGCAGGCGCTGGTAATTTGGTGTTCTTTGTATATGTCATGTTTTTTGCTTAGGACATACTTATGTTCATTGCTTCTCACTTCATATTTCCTACCAATGGATGTTTGACTTCGATCTGTATGATGCAATATAGCAAAATAAAAGTTGAATACTTTGAAATCACGGTTCTTGTGAACAAGACTGAGGTTCACTCTGAGAAGCTTAAATAAGCCTGAAGTTCTCTGTGAGAAATTTTACTATGTAGCTGAAACATAGCACTCTTTTTTTTTTTTTTTTCTTTTTTTTTTTTTTTTTAAAACAAAATATATGAATTCTGGCTGGTCATAGAAAATTTCTGTTCCAGTGAGTGGCTAAGTACTGTGAAATACCTCTTCCAGGTATGCTCTTCCTGGGCTGCATCAGCAGAACCCACAAAAACTGGTTAAACTTTGATTGACATAATTTGAGTAGCAATGCCCCAAAGAAACATGCCACATTAGAGACAATGTGACACCCTAGCAAGGAGAAACGTTGAAAAATTGTTCAGACATAAACACTCATGTGATAAGTCCCTTTACATCTGTTCATAAAAATATATTATCTCTAGGTATCAGTGCACACATCCAGATACTTCTTAAATACTCTATGATAGTTTGTATGTCCTTGCAAATGGGTTTTTTCCTTGTGTTTCTTCAGTCTCTTACTCATTTTTAAATATGGATTTTGTGGTATGCTTTGGAGATTTTAAGAATATTCAATGCTATCAACAGTGTTCATGATACACAGCTGTATTTCCTGGATATTTTTCAGTGTACAATGGATATTATTTGTGAAGATTTAATTAATAATAACAGGTTTTTATCATATATCACTTATTACTCTAATCGGTATGTGAAGTACTGGGGGGTTTGAGTTGCAACAGTGTTTGAGCTTAGGCATTGTCCTCTTACCTATTTGTGCACTGCCCGGTTGTTGGCAGAGCAGCAAGGGCTTCAACCTCACTGAAGAGCTTCAGGCCTTCTTTTTGTCCATGTAATACATTATAATTAATGAACACAAAAAAACCCACAAACTGTACTCACTCTCCTTAAGTCCATAGTCATATTAACTCCTAGAAATTTTCTGAGTTATGCAGAGTGTGGTGCAGCATAAAAAGATTATTACGTGAAATATAAAATAATTAATAGTTCCATAACTGGTGTTTTTTTGTTTTGAATCTAAACTGAACTAACAATCAGTAACATTCTAGAGAGAGAACACCGCTGTTACCACTGTATACCAAGTAAAACTTAAAATCAAGCCTTTCTGATTATTTGGGATTATCAAATAATATATAATACAGTTATGAAGGTATAGATGTTGAAAATGGCATTCTATCTCAGTTTCATCTTGGAAGTTTGTCCTTCTAATTGGACTGCTTTATACATAATCACTGGGGCCCTTTCTTTATAGACACCCTGGTGGGACTTGGTTATCCTGTTCAAAAACCTTTTATCGGCTTTGAAGTCCTGTGCCATGATACTTGCTTGTGGAAGGATTGAGAAAAAAGTGGTTTTAGGGGCGAGAAGAACCAGGAAGTCTGAGATACTTACTGGGAGATAAAATATGTAACCCAGGTTACACATAATGTGTACAGAGGTGTATGGTTCTCTAAAGATGTGCAGATTTACCCATTTAACACTGTGCAGGAGTGAAAAGCAAACAAAAATGTCTTACTGTAGTGTGTTGGGGCTTCTAGCATTAAATAAGACCTATATAAACTGTCTAGTCTAGCTGCTTGAATTTCCTTTTTCTTTTGGAAGTATTTGCATAGAACTCTTTGTATGGAAATGTGGCCTGTTAGAGACTGTCACATATATAAGGCGTTTATAAACTAAGTAGACAAGACTGAAAAAGGCTAGAAGGTGGGGAATAGCTCACTGAGATTTGAAATTACTTGCTCTAGCTCACTCTTCATATGGCTTGAAAACTTAGGAATAGAAACTCTTTCTCTCAGGTTCATCCCTGTCCACTGACTATGTTATACTTAAGGAAAAAACTATGAAAATAGATAATAAAATAAACATGGGAAAAGGAAGAAAATTTCCTGGTACCTTTCAAGCCTGATGAAGAAGTAGTTTACCAATTTAACAAAATGTTGGGTTTGTTGGTTTTTTTTTTAAAGAATTTTCTCTAAATTAAAAAATACTGATTTGTTTCCTCTGCTTCCCACCACAATCTCTCTGGAAACATAACGTTTTATGTTTGATGATAAATGACATACCACATTAGAGCTAAGTGTGATTTGAAATGGCTGAAATATCTAAAAAAATCAAACATCATATTGGAGACAGGTCATCCTTAATAGCAGGGTGATTACAGTTTTCATACTACTTGTCCTCTTTCAGACAGCATTTCTTCTGCATACTTGGAATCATTCCATCTTCCTTTCTTAGCATTAACCATTGTGTGTTCTGGCCCGTGGGCTATGTTTCTCGTTTTCAGTGATGTTAAAAGGTACTTCTGAAAATCCTGTAGTCTAAACTGACAACTCTAAAAAAGAAAATGTATGGTGAGCTACTACTAAGCAAAATATAAGTAGACATTTAGTTTTTCAAATTATGTTTAATCCTTAGAGGGCTGTGGAAGCCAGGCTGAAAATATTACTTATTTTATGTTAAATCTAGGTTAGCAGAACTTTTTATTATTTTTTATTTCACGATATAGGGTCTGTATGATTAAGATTGGCTCAAAAAATTTGATTCTCCTACTTTGTTCAGTTACTGTGTGAAACTGAAAGATATCTGAAAGTATATAAAATAAAATAACCTTTTATTACTTTTTTCAGTGTAAATAAAATAAAGTTCAGGGTTGGTCTTCTGGGTATAGCACTTACAAAATTAAGGATGGATAGAGGTGGGAAGGAAAGTTAATCTCCAAGACAGTCTTAAGAGATGAATTGTACTATGTAAATGTGTGCTAGTTCTGTCTGTAGATGTAATTATCATTAAAGTTACCAAAAAATTCATTCACTGGGCTGGGTTTTGTGGTTTTTTTTCCCAGCCACAATTTATCTCAACCATTACTTCTTGTCATGTTCAGTAGATATGGCTAACAGATTACCCCCTGTCTCTTTTACAGGAGTCTTACATATTTGAAAGTTGTAACTTGTTCTCCCCTCTCACACACTTGTCTGTTACAACCCAGTGGCACCAGTTTGGTCACCTGTGCCAAGATAGTCATGACAATTCCTCTTTTACCTTGACTTCTTCACACTTCTCAAGGTGGGGTGTTCAAAAATGGATTAGTGGTTTAACTGAGCCCTTCCCATTGTTGCCTGAGTAGAGAAGATATACTTTATAGGTAGTAATCCTCATTATATATCAGTTTGTTTTTTGGATCCAGATGATGCTGTGGATCATATTCAGTGATCTGTTTGGTTCGCTAACATTAAGATAGTTGACATTTACTGTTTTGTTTTGTTTTGTTTTTTTTTTTTTCTCTGTCTAAATAGCATGATGATAATCCAATCAGAGAAAGAATTTACAGTGGAATTGGAGTGGAAAATATACTTTTAAATAAGAGAATGGCTAATTATTCTGAAACTGCTTCAGCCAATTCATGTTCTGTACTAGCAGTAAATTGGTTAGGCCTAGTGCTTTAAAAACCTGTAATTTGTAGTGAACAGTGCATGGTCCTTGAGCATGCCTGATACCCATGCTGAGGTGGTTTTTTTTCATCAACACATGAATGTGTTGATTCTGGGTTGCTGGGTTTTCTGAACGTCTTGTCACTGAAAGAGTCACATAATTGTGTTGCCTAGGTCATAGAAACACACCTTGTCTAGTGTCGTTCCATCCCCTTCAAGAGGAGTTCATATCAATTCCCACCTAGCAATTGTTTATGGATTTCTCCAATGTCTCATGACTCTTGGTTGCAAACCCAGCTTGTTACACCGCTAATAGGATTGCAAAGGCTGACCAGTCTCATCTAAGGTCTTCAATTAATCTTTATTCTAACTTTTTCCTGTTTAATATTGAGATCATAACACCTTGCTGCTAATATTAATTGTATTAGATATCTGCCCAAAATTTGCTCTTAGAAACAATACTGCTGAGAAAAGACACTGCATCCTCCAAATTCCTTCATTCTATCTATCAAAACACTATGTCTCCACTGATTCTTGAACCAAAGTTTTTAATCTTGGTCCTGTTACTAACTGTCTCGTCCCACGCGGTGGGTTACGAGGGGGGTGAATCTTTTGAATTCCCCGAGAGTCTGCAAGCTGGTGGAAGAGCTGGTCTCTGCTTGGCAGAGCCTCAGGGTGGACCGAGTCACCACAATGACTCAGAGGAACAATTGTGCTGGGGACTTTTTTAACTGACCACTTTAGTAAGTGAATGGAGACAATTTGGCAACAATCAACTGATAACCATCCGGAGAACGAATAAAGGCGCTTTGGCGATGAGACCCGTCAATGATCAACCAATCGCAATTCAACTCCTACAAAACTTACACACATGAATATATGTGAGAAAGAGAGAGAGAGTAGAAAGAGAAAAGAGAGGAGGAGGGGATAGGAAAAGGGGAAATCACCACCCTTGGATCCCACGTTGTCGCAGAGTAGCCAGTGTGGTCTGTAGGTGGCGGGTCAACACGTGGGGTTTTGCCTTTCTTACACATGCACAGTAGGTTGTTCCAGAAGGTTCTCATTTTCTCTTGCTTGTAGCTGCACAGTTAGACAAGTTCTGTCTCTGGGCAACCACAGGAGGGAGGGGGAGAGAAATGGCCCACCGCCCCACCTCCTCAGAGGGAGAAGGCTCTGCTTCTCCCCCACAGGGCATCCCACTCAAGTTGTTTGAGACATCCTCTTTACGAACATTTTCTTGTTTATAAACAGTTTGTGACACTAATTCTCTCACAAAATTATTTCAACCTAGATGTCTCGGACTTCTCATTTTGTGCCTTGACATTGTCCATTTTACCTCTTTCTTTGCCAGCTATTCCTTTATACTCACATTTAACAATACAACATATTTTATATTTTTGACATGCTTGCATCCCTGTGTTTTGAATTAAACAACAGTGGCTTAGCCTAACTCTGTTCTTTACTGTATTTCCTACCCAATTTTTGCACTAGAAAACTTTTGTTTGTGTCATACAGTTTCTTTCAAAAGCTACCTCCTCCTTTGGTCTTTCTGTCTTTCCTGCACATAATATTATCATAATCTTCTAGTCCTATACTTCACCAGATCTCTATTATGATTATTATATGATTGTCAGATTTTAAAACAAAGGACTTCAAGACTTTTTTTTTTTTTAGATTTGCTCACTGTGCTTTTTGTATTAATGTACAGATGTCAAAGACATCTGTAGATATCTAGATAGATTACTATTGTAGTACCTTCTTCATCCTTTCTGACTTGCTGTCACTGGTTCTTTTTATCCTGGTTGCCCTTAGACTGGTTTCCAGATATTTCCTGTTTATACTTAAATTACATGTTTATGTTATCATACCCATGTTTTATCTTACTTTAAAATCCTTTTTAGTCAGTTAGTAACTGAATCTTCCTTCCTTATTTCCCTCCGGGTCCCATAAGAAAGAATTCATCTTTATATAATAGCTCAATGAAAAATGTCCCCTAAGTGAGAAAGCCATAGCAGTCCAGATGATACCATCAGTCATTATTTCCAGAATATTATTCTATAGAACTGATGTTTTCTTTCTAATGAAGCAGTTCTCTAAAAGATGATGAATAAAAGGAGCTTGCTAATGAAAAGAGTAAGAGGTTGTTACATATATTAGTACTGTGGACAAAACTTGCATACCCTGGCACTGATGAACATTTGTAGAAGACCTCATCAGTTTGTGTAAGTAGAGCTTTTGGGAAAGAAAGTTTCAAAATTAATTGGGACAGGCTGTGGAACAGGATTTGGAAAAACACTGAGGCACAGAGGCTTTGAAGAGGCTGATGTCCAATTACAGACCAGAAGAAGGGACACACATGGAGCATCTGTCAGGAGTGAGGATGAAATCTAGTTGCTCTGTGACACATGACTTCTTGCTGACCTCATTGTCTGTAAGGTGGTGTTTGACGTCTTACCTCACAAGTTGCCAGAAAGGTGGAAAACTTTCAGCAGTGTGAAAATGACTTTATATCATATTCAGTGTATGGCCTTTTTTTAAAAACCTGGGTCTCTTCTAGAGCTGGTGTGTTCATTGTGGTTTTGTTTGGTTTTTTTCTTCACTATCATACAGCTGTCTTTCTTAAAGAGTTGAACTGAGTAATGTGATGAAGACATTGCAAATTGGAAGATTTGTTCTTAGGCATAGGAAAAATTTACACTTGAGTTCTTCAATCTTCACTCATATAACAATTATTAGAGATGATAGATCTATTTTATTTTATAATCGTGTTTAAAGGAGAGGGAGGAAATCATTGCTTGACATTTTCTCTAAGTTTTGTTAATGTGTCTATATATATAATAACATTGTAGTTCTGTGTTTCTCATCACTTAAGAAAAAATCCCCATAGTTTCTTTAAGTATGGTAATATACACTTTAAATATATATCACATTGTGCTCTGAGTGACACCAGTGAATATCTTCAGCAAATACACTTCAGTCACTGAAGTAGCTGACTTTTTGTTGTTGAAACTGAGAACAGATCCTTGACATTCTTGTAGTAACATAAATATAACACTTTCATTGACATTAGATTCTTATGCTAGCCTGCCTTTCTGAAACAGGTGTTTGGAAGAGGACCAAAAGAAATGCCAGGGATAAAATGAAAATGTTAGGGAAAGAAAGGATAGCTAACATATCAGTGAAAATCCATGTTCAAAATACAGGCTAGAGCAAGCAACTCATGAATAACACTGGATGGAAATTGCAAAAGTAAATGGAAGTAGTCATAAGCAAAAAACAGTCAGTGGGATGTATTACCATTTAATATATGCAACATTTACAGCCTGTTAATCACTTTTAATTCCAGTTTGGAAACACTGTTTTTGTGGACTAATGAATGGATGTAGGACCTCAAATAACCTTCCTCCTACGTTTGTTTAAAGTCCTAAACTTCTTATAATTGCTTGCTTTACTGTAAAGCAAGCCATAAACAAGAATAAGAAGCTTTAAATGTTCAGCATTGCTTCTTCCTATGCTGATGCTAGCACCAGGTCTATGCATGTTTCTTGGCAGGTGCAACAAATAAGGTTTGTAGCAATATGACATAGATTCAGCCTGACATAAGCCTTCCAGAAGTGAGAAGCTGGATGTCATTCTGTGAAAATATCAAGGCAGATTAGATAAAACAGTAATTCTTTGGCTATTAATTAAGTCATGGTATGCTTTGGATGGAAATGGACTTACTTCCCCAGGAGTGATTTTGATCACAGACAGTCAATATGTCCTATATTGACATTTCCCAGAATATTTTTTTGCAGAAGGTATCTGAGTATATTGTATCTTTATGTGTACTCTTGCATTTGTATCTTTGTGGATTTATTTCCTAGCCAGCTTTTAGATGATAGTGTTAGTAGAAGATATGAGATTCAGATTTTCCTGATGACTTTGCAACCCAAGAATGGTATGGAGAGTCTATTACAAATAGTTCTGTGATCTCCTATAGTGCTTCCCTCTCTGCAAGAGATTTGAAGGAATTTGTTGGTAAAAATATACAGGTCATCCGGTTCTTGTTATCCTGAAAGATTACCTTTATTTAAGATAGCTTTCTGTGAGGAAAAAAATGGATGGATGCTGTGGGTTAACCCTGGAAGTCAGCTAAGCACCACACAGCTGCTTCCCTCACTCCCCCTGCAGTGAGAAAGTGGACAGAAAGGGAAGGATAAAAGTGAGAAAACTCATAGCTTAAAATGCAAGCCAAAATCTGCGTTCACAAGCAAAGCAAAACAAGGAATTCATTCACTACTTCACATTGGCAGGCAGATGTTTAGTTGTTTCCAGGAAAGCAGGACTCCATCACACATTAATGGTTATTTGGGAAGAAAAATGCTGTGACTACAAATGTCCCCCCTTCCTCTTTCTTTCCCCAGATTTTATTACTGAGCACAACATTATATGGTATTGAATGCCTCTTTGGTTTGTTGGGGTCAGCTGTCCCAACTGTGTCCTCTCCCAACTTCTTGTGCACCTCCAACCTACTCACTAGCAGGGCAGTCTGAGAAGCAGAAAAGGTTTTGACTGTGTAAGCACTGCTCAGCAACGACCAAAAGTTATTCCTGAGTTATCAACACTGTTTTGGTCATAAATCCAAAACACAGCACTATACAAGCTACTGTGAAGAAAATTAACTCTATCTCACCCAAAACAATACAATGGGAAAATGAATTGAGGCATTCTAGTTTATTATTACTATGCATCTAGTGGGATTAAGTGATGAGATTTCTTTGTTTTTTGCCATAGCTAAGTGAATATTTTAAAATACTGTCTTACAGAAACATTTTGTTTCTGTCCAAGCTATTAGTTTATAGTGTCAAGAAATTCTATGTAAAATATCTTGGTTATATGCCCCATATATTTATATATATTTCACATATGCAGATTTGAAGGGGTTTGCTTTTAAATATGAGAGAGCTATCAAATACCAGTTGTCCTAAGAATACACCTTTGTTCAAGGCAGCTTTCTCAGGATACTAGGTGGTATTTACATCATTAGTTTTTCATTTATGAGGACAGGATGGGATGGAAGTCTGTTTATCACTGAGTAGACATGTTGTTTGAGTAGGTTGTTGACTCTTGCAATTAGTGAATTATTTTTCTGCAGTCTCCTCATGGTTACATAGTTGTGATCTTTACAAGAGAGATTTCTCCTCACTTTCTGTTCTAGACCTTTGGTAAGTTTACAGAAGAATATTCTGTAGAGGAAAATCTGTACATATGGCCTAAGACAGCATCACTCATTCAGAAACAATATTAAAATGTTGCATATAATACAGCACAAGATAGGGATAAGCCCCTGTAAAAACACTTTAAAAGTTTTTGTAGAAAAAATTGCTTTGTACCCTGTAAGTGTTGAAGATCAATATGTCATTAGTCACTGATAATTTTTCAGTTTGAAAAAAGACTGTTGTTTAAAACAAACCTTCAAATTATTAGCTGTGCATATTGTAATGAAACAGTGCCTAATTCTAAAAAGAAGTAAAAAAATGGAGACTAGGTAATAATTGACAGACATAAAGAATTCTAGTAATCTAAATGTCTTGTAATTCTTATGTACAATTGTTATTCAGTCACATTAAATACAAAGAACATTTTTCACACAGAAGTATGTTTTGACTCCTAATTGACTTTCAGTTATAATTAAACTACAAAAATTTGGTTTCCAATTACAATAGTAATTTATTCATATTAGATTCAAAATACCAAAAAGAAAAAGGAGTGAGATAATAGGAAAATTTTATAAATACTGCATGCATCATAAAAATTCTTTGTTTATGCAAAACCACAGAATTCACAGTAGATCATGTATATTGTTATAAATCATTGAATTTTACTGGGATAATCCTACACCAGAATCTATCAGGAAAATTTTTGATTTTCTTAGGTAATTGTATTTGTGGAAATATATAATTTTAACTTAAACTACTTGTTGTCTAACAAAAGAATGAGTTGGATAACCCTATAACATATGAATCCATTTTCACTGGACCATGATAGCTACCTTGCTATAGTAATACAGTATCCTTAAATTGTCTTGCAGTCTGTTTTAGTTGTTTGATTGCTAGCTAACATATACAGAGTTTGCATTTTCTTTTCTGGTGGTTGTGGGTGCAGCTGGAGAATCATTTGAGCAAAATAGAAAGACTCATTGTCACTTTGTATATGATGTGGACAGGCAAAGACTACCTAGTAGAGGCCCTTTCACCTTTGCATTTTCTGTTTGGACTAAGAGAGCTGTTAGGCAAAAGATAATCTCACTGGATGTGACAAGGCCCAGGGAAGGCTGGTCATTATTGGTTGAATAGTTAATATTGGTTGCTACTTTACAAATCTCCAACAGCCATGTAAAAGGAATCTGTAACTATAATGATACAGAAGGGAAAAGAAAAACTAAAAACCAGAAGAACAAATGAAATGCAATTGATCAGAGGGGACTTGTCAGAGAAACAGAATAGAAGTGGGTTTACTTGAAACAGAATATTGAACAGAATTAATAATAAAATATAAATTAAAAAGCAAAACAAAGTCTTGAATGTTTTTAGTTTTCTGTTTCCCTTCAGATATTTTCCTATCTTCATATAATATTCCCACTATTATACACTTTGCTGTATATTATCCTTATGTCTGCAAAGTTTATACATACACACATACATAGAAATGAAATAAACAAGTAACTGCCCCCAGAACTGGATAACTTAAAATTTTATCAGCCATCCAGCCACCTGTCAGATAACACTTGTGATAAAGCCATTACTGTTTGAAGAGCTCCAATTTTGTAATCCTGATTCCAAAGTCTTTCTTGAAATTATCTCACAGAATTCAGCTGAGAAAGAAACCAGCATAACACTAAAATCTATCAAAAAGGTCCAACTGTATCTGTATTCCTCCAGCTTTTTTTCATCTTGACCTTTTTATGTTATTCTTAGTTCCTAATGAATTTAAAAAAATAACTACAGACCATTGTTTTGCTTACATGACTATTCTCTTCCTTTCCTTCAATCTTAGTTTTTGTCCAATAGGTGAATTTCTCATTTCTTTTGAGTGAAAAGGATGAAAACTCTCCAGCAACTGCTGTGTCTCATCTGCTGATTGCCAATTCACTACATTCCAGTCTTCCAGTTTGGAAGTTTGGTTGGTTGGCCAAAAACTGTTGTAAGAACAAAAACGTAACATCTGTCACCAAAGTAATCCTTACCTAAGTTCTCACCTTCCAAACATTTTTTTTATAAATACCAAAAGCCCACAGTAAAAGAAAATTCCTTTTATTGTCTGCATTGTATCTAGTAAAGAATTTGTGTATGAAGTTTATTATCTGTAAATTACATTGAAACCTTGTTCTCTTCACTACAGAATGTTACAAAATAAAGTTACTGTGCAGATGATACTCTATGCCGTTCTGTCATCAAAAAAAACCCCAAACTTAAAAAAGGTGCCCAATGCAGGTTATATTCTGTTAGGTACTGTCAAAGTGTTTAATATAGTCTGCTGGATGATCACTTCAGAGTGGTATTAGTGGTCACTGGGTTTGGGAAAAAGGAGGAGGACAATCTTATCTGTCAGAAGGATCATGACCAACCTGTTCAGTTGTCCACAGGTTTAGAGCACTTCAGTTTTGAAGCCCCTAAATAGAACACTGAGGTTAGCCTGAAATTCATGGGTAATTGGAGGTTTTTGTGATTGTTATATGAAAAATTAAGTCTTGCAAGTCTCAAAATATGTTTTCAAAATGTGTTAGCACCTCGGAAATAATTGATGAAAGCACTGTTTTATTCAGGTTTTTTGTGTGGTTCCTGGAGATATTAATTTGTGTTGCAAGCAGAAGGCAAGAGCAGTGAGAGATTGCCAGAATGCAGATTAGCAACAACTATAATATAATATTCTGCCTGGCTTTGATTTTTCTTCCTTTGAGGCCTTCTTGAATGGCATGACTACTGGGCAGCTGCCATCTTCCCTTACCTTTTTTTCCTATGTTTCATCAACTATGAAAAAGTCTACTGTGTTGAATAATTTCAGTGAAAGGGGCTGTGAGAGATCCCAAGACCTGGTGATCAGAACAGTCTTCTGGAGAATGGCGTCGGTTAACATCTCTGCCTGATTAGCTGCCATCTGTACTGAATTTGTGAATGATTCTGGAGTTAATGAAGTCACACTTCAGAAAGAAAATATGTTGGAGAAAAAAACAAAAAGCCCCTACCTTTTAAACAAATCCTCCTTTCTTGTATTAACAATTTTTAAAGTTAGTATTTTACAATATATCACCTACACACAGCACTTAGTGGGCTTGATGCCATGATATAGGACAAACTGGAGGAAAAGAAAAGAAAATTTAATACCACAACTGTAGGTGAAGCTTTTGCTTTTTTATTTGTTTGGGGGTGTTTTAATTGAATGCTTGGCCATGACAATAAATTCAAAATTTAAATTCAAAACCTCAAATCCAGTAGACTTTTCTTAAGGATCTGTCTGTCATCTTTCCTCTTTCAGACAGTCTGCACAGACCACCAGGAAGCATCTCAGCTGACTGCCGAGGTCTGGGAAATTTCCCAGACATTCTCTTGTTTTCTCCCCTTTACAGCTCTTTTAAGAATAAGTTTATTTATCATTACATGGTATTATTCCAGGCTTTCTTAAGTCCAATCACTGTGTCAATTCACTTTCATGCTGGAAGATCTTGACTTCCCAGGCTAAAACAAATAAATATGCACACATACCAATATGGGATAATCATTCCTTCTAAAACGTATCATGAGTCAGAGCTAGTTTCTTGCTTGCTGCCTGATTCCTCTCCTTGCAAATGTCATTACTCTGGAGTATCTTCATGCTGTACACCATGGATGTTGTTAATTCATTACTTGCTGCTAAACAAGTTTTTGGGGTAGGAGAAGAGATTAAGAAATGGAAGATGCTGATTCTCTACAGTCTGTTTTTCCTCTCACTTTCCACTTTTTCCTGTTTGCAAATATATGTATTGTCTCATTCTCCAGACACTGTGAACCATGCTTAGACCTTCAGGATACAACCGCTCATGCACTAATTTCAGGAATTTGTAATTCATTTGTATATGCGTCAAATCTCACATCTTTTGAAGACAAGGCCTGCTTAAGCTTACCCACAGAACTTCACTCAATACTTCATCTCGCACAAGTTTCTTCATTTGGGGCAGCAAAGCAGATAGTTTTTGGTCACCTGTACCTAAGAAGCATTTACTATTTCAGTGTTTTCAATTTTCAGCATCTTCTTTCTGGAGGACAATGTCTGCCCTGTATATCTCTCCAACAGTTCCTTATACACTGTATGATTCATTCTTCTATTATTTATCAGTCCTTGACAATTATGTTTTAATAGGTTACCAACTTCATGTTTTCAGATGTAGTCTCATAAACTATGACACTTGGTACCAAGTTTTAAATTTATTTTATTCATATTTGAAAGTGACATATGGACACTTCTTGGTCTGCACATCCTCTCTCACATAATAGCATAGATAACTTCTGTAAAACACTGTTAGTCTTCCTACAGAGTAAGGAGATTCTGCTTGTTATTCCATTTTCTAGTTGCTCACCAGTCCACACTCAATTATGTCAATGCTCTATTACTTGAGTTATACAGCTATAATAATTTCAGTGTATTTATAGCTCTTTAGAACATAACTTTATCCTACAGGTAGGAGCTTACTATTTTTTTTCTTGTCTACCACACACACCTCGATCACTGAGCGGCCAAATGATTTCACTTGACTAATAGTAAGCCATTACTATTCATAAACTTGATGACTTCATCAAACAGGCTTGAAACAGGATAGAGGATATAGAATAGAAGCCTCTCCAAAGAGGATAAATGAAAGACCACTCAGTACTGTACCTTGAGACTTCAAAAGATGTAATTTGACTACTTGCTTGTCACATACTTGCTCTGCAGTCTCAGGTGATCACTTTGTCTTTACGTGAGTTTCTTATTCATACAGTCTAGAATAACAGACTAGAATAACAGAATAGTATTTTATTACTGTTGTTCTGTAGAGTAATAGAAAAGAGTATATTCCTTGTCTACATCTTGGATGAAGCAGTAATGAATGACATAAAGACTGTTAGTGTTTCTGTAACTAATGATCCAAGGACTTGCAGATGAGGTATAGCTTTTTTAATAAAGTCAAAATATTTTATTATACTGTCTGGCTGTATTTGGAAAAAAATTACATTCTTTCAAGCATACAGGCCCTTTTTTAGATCTGAAATAGAAAAAGTGGACTAACGAAAGACTAAAAAAAGTTGAGGACAATTTCTCTAGTTTTAATTAGCTATCAATTACATGAACTCTGTAAAGAAAAATATATATACATATATATAGTTGCCACAAATGAAATAGACTTGTATGAGAAGGGTGCTGAAGAGGAAAAAAAGGTATTTATCTCTCAAAGAGAGACTTAAGTAGGTTATAACCTGAAGATGTACAGAGGTTAGAAGAGAAGCGAGAGAGATTATAAAGTTCAATAAAACCAGAAATTCATTTGAGCCCATTGTTTTTGGCTTCCAGCTGAGTTTTGAAGTTCTGTTCAGGTTTATCTTTGAAAAGTGTTTTGTTGGTTTCCCTTGAAAGTCAGGAGTGAAAGATCAGAGATGGAATGACTATTTTGAAAAAAAATGTGTCTCCTGTGACAGCTCGGTGTAGCACTTCAGTATTACCTGTGCAAAGTTCATTTCAGAGCAAAGTGGTTGCTGATTTCCACCCATGTATTTATCAGAAAAGAGTACAGCACAGTGTGTGAAACATACCACATTAGGGGAAAAAACATATGTAGAATTCAGTGATCTTTTTCTCCAGGTGAGTGTTCTTGTCAGGAAAAGTTCCTCTTCATATTATTGAGGTGGATACTACAAGTGTTCTTCAGTACATTGTTTTTTTTCCTGAAATAATAATTTTTAAGTATTTGTCTTCTGAAGCATTGTTCTACATAGATGACATCTGGATGGGAAAAGTAGGCACTTCATTATTGGCTTTCACCACAAATTCAGTAACTGTCTTCACACCATCTCTGTAATAGTCCTATACTATTACCATTTTCTCAGATGCTATGGTCAACATCAAAAACCATTAAGCTACAGCACATAGAAAACCACCAAACCAACATATATCTCTGTATAACCAGCAACCATGAAAGACAAGTCAAAAAAAGTTGTATGTTCTTAAATATCATCAGATTTGCTTAGAGAATATTTCTGAAATCCACAAGTATATCTCCCTTTCCATTAAGATGGAGAGTAACAGATAATGTATAAAGCATAGAAATATACAGATATTTCAGGAAGCATTCAGAACAGCCTTCATGCAAGTGTGGAGCCCAGAGTCAGAATGTGCATAATTTCTTTTATCTGATCAATGTCTGCCTCTATGTTCTTATATAGCAGTGCCAGTATATACTGATTGTGAAGAGCTCTCTAAGTGTCAGTATAATTACAGTGCTGGTGAAGTTTTACAGTACACAGAAGCATTCTTAGAAAATTTCCTTACCTCTGAAGTTTCTAATTGACACATGTCCATCAGCAGTTTATTGTGCCCAGATGTGATGCCTTATTGTAAGGGTAATATGCTACTTAAGAGCAGATATCTCTTTTCAGAACTAGTCAAGATGCATCCTTTTCATTACTGAGATATGCAAAAAAGGTAAATTTTTATGATGTGAATTGCAGGTCTTTACAGTTACTCCTGGTGTAAAACTAATTTTTAAAAGATGTCAGTTGCAGCCTGCAGAGTACTGTTTCAAAGCAAGTACTGTTTGGGAGAAGTAGGATGTGATCTTCTAATTAGCTCTTATCATCATGCATACATTGTACACCTTGCATACACAATACCGTATATTATAGTGCCTAAATTGAATACCTGATCTACAGTACTTCATCTTGTTGCAGTGCACTGTAGATGGTACGTTAGGCTACAGATTATTATTCACTATACATATACATAGTATATTCTTAAGAGGTTTCTCAACATGATTTAACATTTAAAATAACTTACAGACAAGTTATAAAGGAGGCTCTGTAATTCTGACTCACTAATGGTGAAGAAATTATGATCATTTTATCCAACCATAGCAAACCAGTATAATAAATTATATTACATTTTTTTTTTTTTCTTCATAATTTCAGGTCATCCTGGCCCAACAAACTGCATTCACCCCATAAAGGGATTTTTACTTTTCTCTATAAACTGATAACAAGACAGAGAACTCTTAACAGGACTTTTTAATATGCTAAAATAATCATAAAGGAATTGAACACAAGGTGAAACTCCAAGCACTTTAAGAAATATTTAAAGTAAAATATTCCAAATGCATTGCAAATATACCTTCTTGTCATTCAAGTTTTATTTTTTAAATGCCAAATACAACATTTATGGGATTTGTGAATAATAAAGTGCATTTTTTAATACTTACACTTTAATGAATGTGTGAGATACAATCATATGCTTTAACAAACTTTCTTAAAATCTGATTCTCTCTTATATTTCAACTGTGAGCTTACATGAGAAATGGTTGTTTCCATTTCTTCCTGCTTGCTAAGAAAGAATGTAATCCTTCTGTTATCATCTAATTAGCAGGAATGGGACTGTCCATGCTGCAGGCACAGGCACTAACACAAGTTTGAGGAGCCACTGTGTAGACATCAATGAACACTTTATTAAATTACACAGTTTTGTAAGCAGGCACGGTCTTTCAATGCCCCAGTTCTTTATGCTTTACTGAACTGTCTCTGCTCTCTGAAGCTGTAAAGTTTCAGCCTGGGCTGAAGATATAAACTCCTGATGAGATTATGGTGAGTTTTTAGATACTTGGCACGCGTCTGTGCTTATTCTGTTTCTCTAATAAGGCTTAGTTTGCTGGCAGGTGAAAGCATTGGATAGCAAAAACTAGGAGATTTAAAATTCCACCTGCCCTGAAGGAAAAGAATGTCTTTTTTGTAACTGTTCAGCATTATTCACTACAATTCACCCTGTTCAGGAAAACCCTTCAGTACAGGGAGAAAGAATATTAAGTCCCCAGGTCTCGATATTCTATGATCTCTCAGTTTTGGCTCTTGGCAACATTCAGACAGAATTTTCTGATCTTTTCATTTTCAGAAAAATCATGGTCTTTCAAAGATGGATTGTAATGAATAAAGAAAACAAAATGGGGTGTTAATAGCATATACTCTTGTGTCTAAATTACAATGCTATAGTGATGCAAATAGATTTACTTTCTCTGATAAATCACTATTTTCCTCCTACTCCATACTTCTTCAGAGAAGAAAACAACATTCTGGAACTTGTTGTTTGCTGCTTTCCATCAGAACAGGTCATTGTCCTCCTCTCCACCATCACTCTTTTCTCCCCTTCCCCTAGCATGTATGTTAAATATCAGAACAGTTGGTTGTTTAAAGTTTTTTTAGATTATGAGAGGTGTTTTTTGTTTGTTTCTTTTTTAATTAAATAAACAAAGAATGAAAGGAAAAAGGAAGCCTAATCAAATACTAAAGGCTATAACTGGTTTTGGATTTTTTTTTTGTTTGTTTTTAATAGTAGAGGACTACCTTCTTTATAAAAGAAAAAAGTTTGTTAATAATGGAATGTGGATGTTTTCAAAGGCAGCGTGGCCATAGGCTAAACACAATGGGGATAATCATTTAGGAAGGAGTATATGGGATGAATTCAGGATGGAGTAGGAAAGAGTTAAATTCACTCTCTATCTGGAATAATATAGCAGATAATTGATGGGATAACAGCAACTCCAAAATCTTACAGAGGGAGATTCAGAGGACTGGTACAGGCCTTATCTAAAAGGGAGGGAACCGTGTGGCTAGGACTATCACTTGATGTGGAAAGGAATGCTATGTTGGCTGACAAGCAAGAGAATTTAAGTTGCTTTCAACCCACAACAGTATATCTACAGCTGCTTTTGAGATGAAATCAGATAAATGGTAAAGAATTGGTTGAGCTGGAATGAATACTACATATTCATATGTAGGAGAATAGGGTCGCCACTGGTAACACTGGCACCAGACATAGGAAGACATAATGAGGAGAAATAATGACATGGAAAAAGATGGGATAGAGTTCTACAGGACAGAGCTTGTAAAGATGTTGAGAAATCCTCTGGTCACAGCAGCTGCAGGCAGCCCATTTCTGAAAGCAGTTCACTCAGACTGTTCTTCTAAACCTTTAGTTGCATCTCATCTCAGCTGCCAACTACCCCTGCAAATGCATAGGAAGTTTTTCTTAATGCTTAATCTAAATCTTCGTTGTTGTGATTGAGGTCAATTGCTTATACTGTCTGTGGTGTGTATTGAGAATAATTTCTTATTTTTAACAGAGTTTCTGAAAACTACAGTCTTACCACCTTCTTCATCTTTTTTCCTTCCTGTACACTACACAAATAGGTGTAGTTGTTATTTCCTCAAAAATAACACTTTCTTTCCTAAACACTTTGTTGCTAGCCTGATTTCTGATTATTTACATGTTAGAAATGTGATATTCAAACCTGGACACATATTTAAATAGTGCACTACTCTCGACGTCTTGCTGTGAGAAAAAGTAAATTCACCACATATAGAAAGCTAAGAATTATTGTAAGGTATCCAAGTAATCTAATTAATACAGAAAATCCTCATTAATAAAGAGTCAAAATTGTTATGCTAATATCTTCTACCTTTTCTATGGTGTTCTGCTCACCCTTTCAATGCTCCGCTGTGTCTTAAGACTCAGGGTTTCAGTCTTCCTTAAGAAGAACAGGGAAGGGTGTCGGTGAGACATCCAAAGATTGTTACAGGGAGGAGGACAAAGTTCAGTGCAGCAGGGGAACTGGGGGGAGTGAGGTGTTAATGCTTTCTTCTTCCCCAGTTTACTGTCTGCTTGGGGTTATTTTACCCATTTTTTGGATATCACATTTACTGAACTACCAGTGGAAGGCAGACTGAATCTTTAATCTTCCACTGTGAAATCAGTATAATGCATGTTAACTTGCTTTTTTAATAACAATTAGGATTCGTACTATATAAATATGCTCCAAAATAAGACATAAGTAATTCTTCTATGTAATCTCTCTCTTGCCTAAAATATTACTTAACTCTTGTAGCAAATATTATAATACTTAGTATTTCCTTTTCTTTTGTTTCCTCTGCTTGTTTTTCAGTCTTTCTCTCTGTGAACTATGAAAATAATACAAAAAATCTCACTTGAGTGAAATAGTTCTGATGATTGGGGAATATGATTAGTATTACCAATTAAAATAAGTAATTCCTGAAATGTTAGTTCCTTTTTTTAGTTTAGCATCAAGCTATACTCAATTCAAATTCCTAAATGGATCAGTGGTTGCAGGACTTTGTAAAGAGGATTGAGTTATAAGTTCAAAGGTATAGCTGACTACTTTGCAAATCCATGTTATAAAGCGTGGTCACTGCAGTGTGTGTTTCACTGGAGGCTATGAAATAAGCAGCTTATTGACAATTTACCAATTATATCCTTAGTTCAGAACTACGCAATTAAATTATGAACAGCTTTAGGCAATTTCATTTGGATATAACAGACAAAGCAAGGAACATAAATCTATAATACAAGGAATGATGAGATAAGAATCCATTAAGAATTGATCATTTGAAAGAGCTCATTTGTTTGTTTCAAGTACTCTTAAAAACCTTTATGGAAAGTATTGTCATCTTGTTCCTTTAAGGGATAACTTACAGCTATAAGTTACGCTTACAGAGGGAAATATTTTGTTGTGTTTTGAATAAGAATCTCTTGCAAAGGTGTTTGTTTAAAGTACTTGCTTCATCATATTGTGGTCTAAAGCTTTAGAACTTTATTCCTGGTTTTTACAAAATGATGGCAAATAAGTTAAAATAAATTAGCTGAGCTGGAGGCTCTTCTGAGGTCCGTTGACAATGCAGCTTTTTCTGCACTTAGCTGCCTTCCTACTTCCATTTTTACTAGCTTGTTAAATAGTTCCTATTATTTCAAAACCTAGCCAGAGTTTTGAATTCTGTTCATGACATCATAAGCCAGGAGTCAGACTTCTAATGAAATAGAGAGGCACCTTATGAAGTTACCTACTTTAAGGAGGAAACCAAAATGGCAGCAATTGTGTCTCATGGCTGATGGCTTTAGCTACTTTGAAAGAGGGTCTGCAGCCTGTCGTGGTAGCTCTATACTTGCGGCTGGAGGGGGACCAAAGATTGGAAGAAATGGGGCAGAAAATATGAGAAGTTTCTCACAGTGGCTGTATAGAAGAATAACTCTATTGGTGTCACCTCTGCAGATCAATAACAAAACAAGAACAAAATATGCTTCAGTGTCTTCAGTTGTAATAAAATTAAAGATTGTACTCCTCATAAAATTCCAGTGTAGTTTAACCTAATTGTCGTGAAGCATCTTCGGTTCCAAAAATATCTTTCTTTTGTACAAACATAGCAAAGAAGGACTGAAAGACAAGATTAGAGATGTGAATAGATAATGGCTCCCCACTGAAATAGAAATGGTGAAAACAGAAATGGCATTGCTTAAATATCTTTCTTTAAACAAGCTTTTTGAAATGTTACAGAATTAAAATTCAGTTCAAGTTTGTCCAAGGTTAAATACAGAAAAAAATTATAAATAGCAACTATCACAAGTAAAGTGTTTTGCTGTTCAAATATGCATTTCACGAGAGAGAGAGGTTTACTAATATTTCTTGATTAAAACAAAACAAAACAAAAAACCAAAAAACCCTCAAGCTTTTGAACTATATTAGGTTTTTTACTTTAAATTTAATTCTGCTGACTTTTAAAAGCAGATATACAGTAATGCAGGACAGGCAAAAAGAGTAAATTGTACACTAAAGAAATAGCATCTCAGTTGTAAAAGAGTAGCCTTCTGGAGCAACCAGTAAATGTAAGTCTGAGAAGGGCATCAGTTAAAGGTATTCATGTGCTATCTTATATGTCCATTAAATCTCATGAGTTTCAAACAGTATAAAGTATGTTTTAGTATTATTAGGGGAATTGTATGACTGAGCAAGCAAAATATGTTTTCCAAATTTTGCAAAAGTTACATCTGAAATTACATGAATACAGTTAGTGTTGCATTGAAAAAAAAATGTATTCTAAGTTCTAAGAGATGTAGAAATGATTAACCTGTGGAAAGTGGTGAAATGGTTAGTAGCTTCAGGGGTGATTGATCCATCTCATCCGTACCAGAGATTGTTCCAAGAAAACTCATTAAAAATAATTCCAAAACAAAAACCTGTGTAAACAAGAGCAGAGTTGGGCATAATGTTCCTCTGTAGTAAGTTTAATGTAATTTAGAAGAATATTACACAGAAATATGGAACCTTGCATGTATTTGATAGTTTTTAGAAAGCTTTGATTTCTTTGTTTGCTTGTTTTTCTCTATTTCTTTTTTATTGTGGGAAAAAAATGAGAAGTGATCTTCTGGAAGAAGAGGTAGAGAGATTTGAGGATATACACTGGTGAAAGAGTTTCATTTCAAGCTATTTAAACCTATTTAAACCTATTTCAGTTCTTTAAAAAAAATACTTACTTTGAAGCCAGCAAAACTATTACAATTCTGCTGGGTTCTCAGACCCTCTTCTAAGATAAGATTTTCACCAAAATTTAGACATTTTCCAATTAGTTTTTTAGGGAATTAAAGAAACAGATCATAAATTTATCTTCCTCTACTAATGTTACAGCTCTGGCAGGGTAGCACAGAACCCAGATACGTGATGTATTACAGAATTGGGACTTCCATCTGTTTTCTGTAGTTATATATTAAAAGGTTTCCTTCATCTAGTTCTCTTCAAACATTTCCTTTATTCCAGTGCTTTTTGTTATTAGTTCAGTCTGTTTTTTCTTTTTTGCTAGTTTATTTTTAAAGGTAAATGTTATTGCTTTAGTGTAGATTACTATCAGACTCATTACATTTAAAGCAGGAAGCTGAACTCCCAACAGGAGTCTCAAAGGGGGGAAAAGACCTTGCTGGTACGTACATGCATTAAGCAGCTATGCTTGCCAAGTCCATGTGCATTAGCTACTTTTATAACTCTAACAAATTTCATCTGAGCTTTCATTCTGGTGACCTAATTTAACAAGAAGGAAATTCAGTAACAACCCCTAATATTGAAGGACTATTTCCCAAGAGGTATTTAACAACACTTCTACATCAAATAATAATGTATGATTAATGGAATATAGATATTGATGGTGACAAGAAGACAAAAAAAAAAAGAATAAAAAATGCCAGACCAAAAAAAGAAAACATTTTACCTTCTTTAAAAAAAAAAAAAAAATCGCTTTCCAATTTATAGGAAAAACTGATAATATCCTGAAGAGCTAATTTCAAGTTTGAAATTCCTTTGATCTTTGAGAAGAAACATTTCTAAGTATCTGAGAATAAATCATAGCCCTCCTCTCCCACTCAATATACATCTGTTTCAAAAGAACATAAATATGAGTTGTGACAAATAATTTCCAAGGTGGAGGACAACATCTCCAGTTTGTACATGCTGATACAATTCAGCATATTTTATTAGTGGTTTATATTAGAACAGTTTGTTCTAGTATTCAGAGTTCACAGATCAAGTAAATGTCAAAATTTTAGAAGTGGTAAAAGAAACAATACATAACCTGGTGTTTATTTAGACAAATGGAAATGAACACCTGAGTTACTGTGAACAGCCTTTGTGCTAAAGTCCTTGAAAGCAGTGGCTTTGAGAAGTACTTTAGACTTCCAAATGTTGGAGGAGAGGGAAAAACATTCTCTGAGACAAATTAACTCTGAATACAAAAGCTGGTTCCTGAACTGAGTCTGTTAACACACACACACATATGCACGCACACACACAGAGTTAACTGTAAGTAATCACTACATTTCATAGGCTTTCTACTCTAAAGCCCTGACATATTATTACAAACTCTTTTAATCAACACAGGCTTACTGAAAATATCTTAAGTAGAACATGAATATCAAACTGAAACACAGAAAGAATTTCTGAAAGTTATACATAGCTCTACTTCAAAAAATAAAAAAGATGATAGTGAGCTATTGTATAATATTATTCAAACCAGAGGACACATGGGATTGTTGTGTGCAATGTTATCTACCAAAATCAGAAAAGTGAAGAAAAAACAACCCAAGCTTTTTACTACTTGAGTTTTGTGCCACATGTACAAGAATATACAAGGAAGGAACCGCAACCACCATCCATGTATTTTGTTTTCTGTGGGCATGCTAAAGAAAAAACCCACCCTGATTAAAATTTGCAGAAACTATACCCTATTAAGAAGACAAATCGTAGGTTTTCATGATTTACTGAAATAATGAAATATTCATGAATTACTGACATTTTCATGAATTACTGAAAAACATTACTGAATGATCTCACTAGCAAAAAGTGTTACTCTGTAAATGCTGGGACAGAAGTAAAGTGAAGAGAACCTGGCTAAATTTGTCTGGCTGAAATAATATCTCATTGTTCTGTCAGAAGAAGGAAAAACTAAAAGAAAACAAAACAAAAAAAAGTGGAGACAAAACAAAGATGAGTTAGGAGAGGCTTGTCTTCTCTATTATTAATTTCAGTACTTTCTAAAATCAGTTCTCCAGGATACTTGCAAAACAGGCCCTCATTTTTGAAATACATCCTACATTTTTACGGCTAAGTTTCCATCAGTCCATATTGCAAGATCATCTAAAGAAATTTTTCTATTTAAAAGTTCACTTCTTTTCATGTTGTATTTCTTCTGATGCATATGATGTTCTCTTTTACCATTTAAAATACCCGGAGAACTAGTGTTTTACCATTTCCTCATTTCTAAAACTACTTTGTGTTGGCAGTAAGATTAATAAAACACTGGAAAGCTTTTAAGTCAAATTGGGTGGAAAACATTTGAAGTAAAGGCAGCAGTATTTAATATGTAAGTTTCAGTAATATTAATCCCCCAGTCTATATAAAGAACACTCTTAGAAATTTCTAAAGTTTTTCACGGGGAAATGATCTCAGGGCACTCTTACTCCTTCTTAGGAAGTGTTTTGACATCAGCTACCTAACATATCCACAGTGTACTCCCTGTCTGGATAACCCTTCTATTCCTAACTAGGTTGCTTTCTATGTCATAATGTTTTGTATCTACAGGGTACAGTAGCAGGGGCTGTTGGACACTAAGGAGTGAATGCATTTCAACTTACGTGGTCTCTTCTCTGTTTACTTTCAGGATTTGGTTATTATGTACAGTTCAGAGATGAATTGCTGGAAACTGTTTGGCTGTATCAGCAACTAGAGACATAAAAATCAAGTCAAGAAAAACAAAACTGTAGACTCCATTGCTGACCAGCTTGAAGAGCATCAGCAGCGGAGAACTATGACAGTACAGCAAGTCCTATTACTTCTGCTGCTCTGGATGTGGCTGCCACATCCCTGCCATACAGAAATGCTGTTCAGAAGGACTCCTGATGTCAGACCCAAAAGCTTTGGAGGACGTACATCAGGGAATGATGGAAAAGCAATTCATCGCCAGAAGCGAGGCTGGATGTGGAACCAATTTTTTCTTTTAGAGGAATACACAGGATCTGATTATCAGTATGTAGGCAAGGTAGGTTTCTCATTAAGATTTCTGTATAATTGTCAAGTTTACTTATCTTTCTACAGAGCCCTAGTTTCTATGTTTCTAATGCATAAGAAGCAGATTTCCAGGCAACATATATATATTTTTTGTCCTGTTAGAATCACTAAATTAATGTTGCTAGTTAAAGTTAGACAGAAATATTTGAATGAAAGAAATTAAGGTATCTTTGATAAATTTATTTGCTTTAGCACATCATTCCTACCAACAGCCCACTTGGTATCTCTTCTGTGAAAAAATATTTTATAATTCATTATAAAATTCTTTTTCAACTCTTTCTCTTTGAATATTTTATGTTTCACACAAGATAATGTATTCTTTTTTTGTGCTTATGTTTGAAAAATGCAACGTATTTTGAAGAAAAAATATTCTTCCTTTTTTTTACTCTCCATGAATTTCAATAAACCGCAATGACTAAAATTAATTAACAACTGTGTGATAGAAATGAGGTGGTTGGGAAGTGAACCACAGCAGAAGTCAGTATAAGTGCACGTATGACTGCATAGTATACTAGATGCATGCATAAAGGACACTGGAAGTGTCCTTTAAATTATTTTCAGTTGACCCTTTTGTTTTGCCATGTGATTTATTGAAAAATATATAATGATTAATGCCACAATAATATGCAAAGAGGTACAGGGAAATAACTCAAAATGGTAATTTGCTTGAAAATGTAAGTCTGTGTCAGCAGTAATGGTTACCAGTTAGCACCAATGGTTGGTGATAAACACAGAAATTTAATTTTCTATAATACAGATTTTAAATTTTTACTTGGTTTTGAACTTGTAAATTACTGCAGAGAAATACTTGTTGAAGATCACAGAATAGCTGAGGTAAGGCATCTCTGGAGATCACCTAGTTCAAACCCCCCTGCTCAAAGCAAGGTCACCTAGAGCTTACCCAGGACTATGTCTGGTCAGATTTTAAATATCTCCAAAGGTGGAGAATCCACAACCTGTTCAAGTGTTGGACTACCTACTCAGAAAAAAGTTTGTTCCTATATTTAAAGAGAATTTCTTGTATTTCAGTTTGTCACTGTATCAAAACACTTTGCTATTATATTTGGAAGTCTATTGCTCCCAGAAGTCCCAGGAAATGAAAAGCTTAACAAAGAACCCTGAATTTCAAATTATTTAGGCTCCTTCAGAAACCTGCTGATTATTTTTTTTTTTTTAGTGCATTATTTCTGAATATTTATGATCCTAATCGTAAAGTGTGAGTGTTGTTCCTTAATTTTCTTCCAGTCAAGATGAGTAAAGGAAGACTCTTTAGAGGGGAAATGGTTAACATTTTTATAGGATAATTCATCTGCATTAGAAAAAAAGAGAGTGATCTTAATAAACACAGAACTGCTTTGGCTGAGAGAAAACACGTGTTTGCAAATGGGAAGTGATAAGTAAAGATAAGTAAAATGGCAAATAAAGAGTAAAGAACTGAGAAGAAATTTGAGGAGCAGTTAAGACTGCACTTTCACCTTTTCTTCTCTGCTTAGAGCAAAAAAGTTGTTAAATTGAACAAGCAAATTTCAAATTAACTTGAGTATATAAAGTTGCCTATAGTATTTTTTGACAAGTTTGGGAAAAGTGCAGGAAACACATGCAAAACAAAGAGTATCATAGCACTGTATATGTACAGGGAGAGTTTTACACAAAGGAAGTAAAAGGAAACAAAGATTATATATGGACCTAAAAACTGATTATGTTAATGATAGTCCAAATTCTCAAACTATTACATAAAAAATAATTCATTATTAAAATCATAGTACATAAACTTTATAGTAGCTATCACTTTTCCTTGATGTTGCACTTACCTTTCCAAAGGCCATCTGGGTTGTATAGTCAAAACATTTCTGGATGTTTCCTTTTATCTGATTTTATACAAAGTCAATATGATTTGGATAGGTAGGTGACATAAAATGCCACCTTCCTGTTAATTTCTCTGCAACATGTTTGGAGATGATGTTTGGAAATTATGTGAGATAGTAAGAGAACAACTTAGTGATTTGTGGCCAATGACTAGGAGAGAATGTTTGTCATGGAGAGGTTTCAGTCAACAATAAGTACTAAGTGTGATTTTTAACACTGACAACAATAGTTAGATGACAAATATGCCAGTGAAAGAATTAGCAGAAATTCCAAAACTGAGGCTACCAGATTCATCTGGATTTGTGATTTACATCTGCTTGGGTTTTGAGCTCACAATTGATATATTTCTTCTTGTTTCCTGGATCTTTACATCTGTCAAGGGAGCTTGAAAACTGTTGAATATTACTCTTGAAACCAGTATCTACAATTCACAATGGAATTTATGCATTCACTTATTCACTATTTAAGTTGGCTGGAGAATGTTCTACTAGAATAATATGATGGAAATGAGGTTCAGTGAATATATGGGATATGTAATCCAGTAACAGCTGAGGAGTTCCTTGTTTAAGTCAACATGCTTGTGAAATGGTGGCAAAATACATATTGACTGATTATGGATATTCACCGGTTGTTTCAGGTCAATATTTATTATTATGATAAGAAAGGATGGTCATCCTTTCCTTCATGTAATGCACAGTATCCTGAGGGTAGAAATCAAAACAATATAAATGAATTTTGTATGTGCAGAACCTCAAGTAATAATTACAACTGTAATTTCTAGTAAAGGTTGAAGCCATAAAAAAGAGCAGTGTGGGAAACCAGACCTATATATGTATTACAGAATTTATCTTCGAGCTATCTTTGCAAAAATGTACTAAAAGACAGTAATTCTGAGAAAAGTACTTTTCCCAGTGTCAGATGCAAGGATGTTTAAAAAGAAGCTTAAACCTCATATCAGAAAAGCCATTTTATTCATATTTGGGTTTAGAGTCATGGTTAATACTTCATTTATGTCTTGTTCTGTGCAGAAAGTCTATGTAGGCTCTATTATTCTTTCTTAACATATGGAAAACTGATGAATAATTTTTATTTCTTTTTGTTAGTATGTAGTTTGGAGGCCCATTTATTATTTTTCAAATAAAGTGGTGCAATTACGAAGTATTATGCATTTTCAAACTTGTTCTGAAAAGCTTCAGTTTATTTTGAGTAAATCTGGAAAAGACATTTTTCTTTTAAATCAAAAAATTATACTCTAATAGTTGTCACCTAAAGGAAGCACTACTGTGTACAAGGAGTGTCTTAATACATAGTCATTCAAAAATAAATTTACAAATAAATTCTTCATCCACAATAAAGTTTATTATTTCACCAGATCTTGGGGGGTTTTTTTATTCTTGCAAATATTTTTCCCACTCTGTTTTGAAATAGTGACTTTTTCCAGCAATTTTCATCACAGTAGTTTTATTGAGTAATCAACTGACATGAATTTTTCAGTATTTTGAGCGACTGAATTTCTTAATTACACTGCAGTGGTTTTTAGTATCTTCAGAGATAATTTATCATATATTTGCACATAAATTTATATATAATTTTGCATGTGCCATATTAGAACTGTTACTAGAAAGGATTATCCTGGTAGTATTCATAATTGCATACTTCTAAGCACACCCATTATCTTTGATGGTGTAAAGGGCAGAACATGTCAACTTCACTTAATCTGTCTCAGTTCGAGAACCGCAACACAGACAGGATTCTGAGGAAAGGACTTGCAGTATTAGCAATGTATACATACATGACACAGTTTCAAGAACAGTTACTGGTTGGTAGCCTATCATTTTCTTTTAGTAACTATCTGTGTCTATTGATACTGTGGATAATATACCACAGAACTGCTACCTGAAGGAGGGTCCCACATATTTAACTGGATAAAGCCTGAAAGACAGCTATCCCAAAAGTGGCATTGCTTTGAGACACCTCAAGAGTAATGTGTAACAGAAGTGTGAATGGAACCCATAGTCATAAAGATGTAAAGTAAGGAAGCCTCAACTGTTGCTTGTACTCTAGTTAAAGCTCTATGTATTGGAATTAAATACATTGTTTTAAGTTATTATTGCTAGTATTCCATCTTATTGCTTAGAATTTTTAGTATTGCTTTGTATAGTCCATAATCCAATGAGAACTACTTTACGTAGAATTTGACATCAGAAGTCAAAAGATGCATTTTCCTAAAAGTCCCTGCTTTGTTAACATAAAAGCATAAAGGTTATCTAAGATCAGACGTGCATAGAGTCGCTGTTGGAGAAACAGTCCATTTTAAGGAAAGATTAAACAAAACAATTTTCTGAAAGAAATGAAAGACAGTAACTGTCCTGGGCAGGAATTTTGAATGGACTTTTCCTTCTGATGAAGCAGCTACCAAGAATACTGGTTTTGGAGAGGGTAATACAAAAGACCATGTTGTCTTCATTTCAAAGGGTTTGCCATAATATCGGACACAGACAAAAAATATTCCAATGAAGTGTTGCTGTTGTAGTGGTAAGATGAAGACTTACTAAAACCTTTTAAAAACTTCTGTATTTTGACTCCTGAAGAGTGTTTCTACCATAATTCTTTCTTTTATAAAGACATTTGGTGCAACGAGAGACTAAAGAGTAGGATTTTTAATTGAAAGTGCTCATATGCAGGCTTAATATTTGGTGTGAGCGTCAGATTGAGCATAAAATTCCTTCCCTTTCAGGTGAAGGAAACCAGCTCTGTGGCACTGAAGTTCTGTACAGGTTGATTTTTCATCTAGAGCAGATTCTTGTGACAGGAATCAATAAAGAAGAATCAAAAGGGAGAAAAGATATTCTTCAAACTGAATAAATTAATTGTGATCTGCCGTGTCTAGGACTCAGCTGCCAAGGTGAAAGAGGACAGCTTGTCTTTTAACAGTTTCTACTTGGTATTTTTTTGGTGTAACTCTACGGGATGGAAAAAGCAAGTTGTCCATAGCTATGTAACTTCAGAAATCTTATTGAAGACGCTGCAGTGTAGTGGAATCAACATTTGAGGGACAACAAGATTTAGAAATTTATTTCTTTCTCTGCAAGACTTAGCACATAGGCAGTGAGGAGCGTTATTTCAGGCATCAATTTATGGCAAGGATATGAAAGCTTGCTTTTAGGGATACAGGTGTGGGCTCCTAGATATTTCAGCACAGGTCAAGAGTGTCAGAGTAAAACACATTTCAATTTCTTTTCTTTTTGAAGGGCTAGTTCTTTTCTACCTCTTCTTGTAGTGCAGAGCACAGGAACTATGATGGTTTCTCAAAACACATGGTACAACCATTGTTTTTCCATAACAGCAGAGGTATCAAAAACTTCCTGTAAGATTGTCCTGGAAGCTGATTGATTCTCAGTGAGTGCTGAGATGAAACTTTTTCTCAAACTGTTTTGGGATCCAGCTTAGCAAGGAGTTTATGACTACAACTGGTTAGATTCATCATTTACCCTAAATTGAAGTGTACAGAGGGTTTATATTTTCTGTTTGCAAAAGGACTATTCCTTTGGAAACCTCTGTGTATGTTGGAGTGTGTGACTTCTTGCTTCATTAAACAGTAGCAGAAGGTACTGGTGGCTGACCTGGCTGAATAGTAAGTTTTTATTCCCATAAAAAATGAGTTATTTGTTAGCTACTCTACTGGATGTATCCCTGTGTCATGTCCCAATTTCTTGGGATGATGACTCAGATTTGCTCATTCCAGGGTCAGGATTAAGGTGAAACGACACCAAGGATTCTTAAATTCACAAAACTGAATTTTTATTCACTCACAACAGATATTTGGCATGAAACTTTGTCAGTAAGCCTTGTAACCTCTGCAAGAAGCAGTAAACCTCATAACATACACTGACAAACCTTACATCATAACACCAACTAGTGGCAGATCTTATAACAAGCCACAACAAGCCTTAAACATGCCCTGACAAGCCTTGCCTTGTACGCAGGGATACAAGGATAGAGAATGGGAGATAAAAGGAGAGAAAGAGAGTAAAAGAGAGCGAGAGAGAAAGACAAAAAGGAAGGTTTCACCAGTCCTGGTTCCATCGTTGGTCCAGTTCCAGAGGGGTGCAGCCACCCAGGGCTTTGACTCATGTCCTCTTATAATTCCTTGCCCCCCCCCTCCAGGTGGGCACTTGGACTCATACTGTTAATTAGCATCATGTGCAGTCTATGCTTCTGGAATTCTCCTTGGTTTGGTACATGCGTAGTTCATACCTTCAGATTCTTCTGGAAATGGGTCGGTGGGCTTGGGGATCGTTGGGGAGTTACTCCACTCTACCTGCAGGTATGACCATTGTCTGGCCTTTCCTTTTCGCACATGCATTATGAAAAAGGCTACTCTATTGGGTCTTTACAGAGTCACCCAAGATAGGGAAGTTCAACCCCAGAAAAGTGTGGTCCCACCTCTTCATGACCCTCTCCTCTTGCTGAGTCTTCCTGCCATTACCTGTACAGCACTGGCATTTCCACATAAACAGTTTCCTTTACCAAAGTTCTTTATTGGATCTTTGAGACATTAACTATGGTTTCATCAGACTGTCACACCCTACAAGACACTGGGTTTTGCTGGATGACACAGGACAGAATTAACAGACAGTCGTTGAGGAATGCAAAGGCTTTGTAGCATCCACCAGTCTTTTAGTGAACACCGAAGAAGCCACAGTTGTTGTGTGCCTGAAACCAAAGCCAGATACACTTGTTCAAAGGCTGTGGATTTCCAGCCCTGAACAAGTCTGTGCATATGAGTTTCTTAAAAGTGTTGCCTGGTAACAAGGGAAGAGGGGTTAAGTCACTTGGGTAGGGCATACTGAGGGCATACTCAACACAACTGCTTAAGGCAATGATCCCCAGTGTTCAAATTATCTGCTTGTAATTTTGCTCAGATGTGCCAGGCACTGTAAATGAAATACTGAAGTGAGCATTCCCTGTTGCCTCTTTAGACTGACAAATCTTGGAAAGGTTGAGGAAGAACAGAAACCTACAGTGAAACTCCAGTTCTTCACAGTGAAATAGTACTGTAATGGATTACTGTTCTTTTAGAATTTTTTTTTTTTTTTTTTTTTTTTTTTTTTTAGGAGTGCAGGCCACATCCAACAGAGCTGAGGGTAGATGTTCCAAGGAAGTTTTTCCCTTCTTGGGGAGCTCAGTGTCAGTATTTGTTCTGTTAAGAAGAAATGCTGGACGTTTTGAATGTGTCTGTTTAAAATCTGCCCTTAAAGATCAAACAGGCAGACTGCTTTGGGATTGTGCTTTTTCTCTAAAATGGTGAAGTCAATAGGACTGTTCATTCAATCAGAAACACCTAGCACTGCAAGAGACATGTTTCATAAAACCAGTGGGGTCTCATTAGGTGCTGGTACCTCAAGCTGTCAAGTGAAGTATTAGAGGAGATACAGTATGCGTAGGTCAGAAAGAAAGGAAGGAAAGAAGGAAGGATGGATGGATGGATGGATGGATATAGGCAAGGATAGCAAAATGAATCAAAAAACCCTGAAAAGATGAAAAAGTAGCCTAACTAACAGTGGTGTCATTCAAACTCTAGCTTAGAAGAGATCTGGTTTCACAGAACCAAAAGGCAGTGTGTCCTATGTATTTATTACTGTATGACTTGGACACAAGGAAAAGAGCTCAGAGAATGTCAATGACTGTATGGGTGCCGCTAGGGAAAACTGTCTGGCTAACAGTGCTAATCTAGTTGTAATCAAATGGACTACCAGCTGGTATTCTTTACCAGCTGGTATGGTGAAAAATGGGGGAAGCACCACAGCTCCAGGTTTGTATCTGCATCAGATTTTCACTGGCAATGAAGTCTGTGCCAGTTCCAGGCTCACATCACACATCCATTCATAACTAATTGCCAGAAGACCTTGAGTCACGTGGCAAGTCATGCCCTGGTGAACACAGTGAACCATGGTCCCAAGAAGACACAAACCACTCTCTGAGACCCCAAGACTCCAAACAGAGAAGTGAGGCAAGCCACATAAAAAGAACTGTAAGACACTAACTTGCTTAGGTAGACATATCTGTGGCTTAGATTGACATATGTAAATGTGCTTGTTAGACAACAGCTTGAAGTTAAACACTAAGCTCAGTCCAGGACCTTTTTCACTTCTACGGGTACAGTGTTATACATACTTTGCATAATTTTAAAAGTCATGATAACTGGAAGAGCTATAGTGAATGAAGTGGGGTATCATCCCTAAAAGTTATATTTGCTCATCTTTCAAGCTAGTTGGATAGTCTGTTCTTATTTCTCCTTGGACCATAAGTATTATACTTAAAAAGTTTAATACTAGTAAACAGAAGTTTAACACTGTTAATGGTCTTTAATTGAAATTCAAAGCATGGAAGCTGAAATAGATTCTGAAAAACATGAGATTGTTTTAATCATTATTCTTTTTTTCACCAAATATCCAATATTGGGGAGGGTCTTAAATGATCCCAAGAGTGAGATTAAGACACAAACAAGGTCAGATGCCGCACAAACCTTGTAAGCTTTAACAAAATAACTGATAATAGCGATAGGACAGAAGGGAGAAGAATGGAAAAGTCTGAATACCCAAGCAAGCAAACAAAACAGATGCAGCAATACTAGTTACCACCACCTCGAGTCTAGCAGCATTCCGTTGGTCCAGTCCCGGTGCAGGCGGATGGAGAGAAAGCTCAGCAGGCGATGAGGAGAGAGCAAGCAAGCGAAAAGCTTCAGCACGCGATAGAGAGAAGGCAAGTGAAAAACTACTGCAGGTGAGAAGCTTAGCCAGAGAGGAACATGCAGCCCCTTTTATCCAGTCTCCACCACTAGTTGGCTTGTTGCCACATTCGCCGCCCTGTGTTACCCCATGTGCTCATGCCCAGATGTCCACAGTGGTTGTACCAAGGCGGGGATCGGCCATTGATGCCTTCAGCTTCTGCACGTCCCCCTCATCCCCTGGCCCTGTGCGCACGTGCAGCTTTTCTAGCTCAGGGCAGATTTTGTCCTCCCGGCAACGGGATGTCAGGGCCTGGACTATGAAGTGGCACGGTGCTGAAACAGACAGCTGCCATCTTACACCATGCTGTGGCTTGGGGCGGGGGGGGGCGGGGTGGTAATGGTGTAACAACAATGCTGAGACAAAATGGCTGACAGTCCCTTACACATCTTAAGGAAAAGAAACTAAAACTGCATGTCGTTTCTTGTAGGAGCTGCAAAGTACAGGAAGCTGCTCACTGAAACAGGTCTTGAAACATTAAATTCTGCTGAACAGTTATTAATCAGTTGAAAATTAAATAAACATTCTAGGTCTTCCTGACCAAAATGACCCTTTGCAGGCATTTAAAAGGTTTCTGTTTCAAGCACAGCTTTTACATACTACTATTGGTATGTTTAACTTCTGATGTAAAGCACTAAAACGTATTTACTATTTGCTATAATATGTCACATGCAGCGCTTTGCCCTTCCTTACCCAGGCTTTCCCCGAGGCGCCCGCCCGGGGCTGAGGGGCTCAGCTGTGCCCTGCGCTGGGGCCGTTGGAGCCGCCTGGAACCGGCTGTGTCCGGCGCGGGGCAGCCCCGGCCGCTCCCCGCAGGGGCCCACCCGGCAGAGCCCTCACTACTGCCTGCATCTGGGCACCTGCACCCTATATGGTAACATAATTAACTCATGTATATTAAAACAGTTTTTTGTAATTTCTTTTCCTATGCGTCAACAGATCTCAGTATTGTAGAATCATAGACTATGCTCATATTTAATTTCAATCTGCTGTGAGTGCTTCACAAATAACACTTTCAAAACAGTGTGGGGGTTTCACTTCATGATTTTCTACATCCATCTAATTGTTCTCATGTCCCTACCCCTTATGCAAATACTTTTCAAGTCTACTCAGAAACTCATGCAAATATGAGTAGGGACTAGTAGCTGAATATTGTTTCCTCTTTTTCTGTCAGGTAACTGGAAGCTACATCTAACGGTGTTCAATGCTACAAGGCAGCATGGTAAATGCAAGCCACTGGGCATGTATAATGAAACCTTGCTAGTTTTTATACAAGAGTGAAGAAGATTAATTTGACTTCTCCATTTTACTTTTTTTACACATTGATACTTTAGTGCAAGCCATTTATCAATTTGATGAGAAGTTAAGTGATAATGAGACTGAGTGGTCAGCATGGTCCTACTAGTCACTGGGATAGGTTTCCTACCACTGCCTTTCTCAGTCTCTGAGAAAATAATTTTAAAATGTGTGACTTTTTTTTTTTTTTTTCCCCCTAATAATCCCAATAGCAGTGGCCTGCCATTTTGAAGCTAATTTCTAAAAGAGATCATTCCGTTCTGAGCAAGCACAAAGTGCAATAGCATCAATCAGTTGTCAGGAAGATTTAGAGGGAAGATAGTCTAAGTTATAGACATCCTTCCAGCAGGTGTAAAATCACCAGCAAGATGCACTTTGCCACCTTCACAGAGAAGAGTTATAGCTCTCTTGGGAGGTTTCCAAATTCAGAGTTTGTACCTGGTTATGCGTTGCACTTAAAATAGAATCATGCTTCAGAATAATATAAGAAATGTGAAAGTAGTTTAGTCTGAACTCTCCAGTTCCTTTTAGTTCAATTTCTCTTTCAATTTTAAAATTGTACCTGCTTGTCACAAAAAGATATTCCAAAAAGGAAAGAACTGATAAAACTGAAATGATTTATATTCAAATCCATAGCTCAGGAAAAGTAGAGTCCAATTCATTCACTCAAGGAATTAAAAAACATAATAGAAAAGGGAACTTTAGAAATGTTTGACCTACACCTTGTTTGAAATGATAAATGTATAAATAGCCAACAGTTTCAAGAGCAATTCAAAAGTTGATACTTTGGAGGTTTTTTTTTCCTCTCTTGATTTTTTTTTTTTTTTTAAATCAGATGCAGATGACCTTTTAAATATCCTATATACACAGATAGCAAGGAAGAGCCTGGGGGATAATACTGAGGGAAAATTGGTGACTTGTAACAAAATACCCATGAGGGAGAAAGCTCTAAGAAGTTAAAAGTTGATGTTTACCCTTTTAAAAACTCTTCTGGCTGGAAGATTTTCCTTATGTTTATAAGACTGTCTTTGTCTTTGAAGATAATTTAAAATAATCTGAAACAAAAAGTCTGTAACACCAAGATCTTTCAAACCCTCTAACACCTTCTGTTTTGAGGCAGTATGTAGCTATACAGTCAATGTATCTGAAGTCCCTGGCGTACAGTAGGATTTGTTTCAGGAGTAAACAAACTTCATTGTCCAACTCAACAGTGTTACTTCCTCAAACTAAATTATTTCTGTTTCCTGAGTCTTTTAATAGCTATTTTCTTGAGAGTGTTAAAGGAGGACTGGACCACTGAGGGGCAAAATATTTGACAATATTTTGGTCTATAGCAAATTTAAATGTGCAACCACAGGTAAGTTCATACACTCTTCAAGTCTGAGAAGATATCTTGTTTTCATTTCAAAGATCCAATTCACTGACCATCCAGTTGCCTGAAACACAGGTGCAAGGTACCTTACATGTCTGAACACACCTAACTTAGAAAGGCATTAATGAATATTCAGGTGGCTTGCATGCTAAAAGGCATGTCCAAACAGACTGTATGAATACATCTAGATGAAAAACATGAGTTGAAAGAGTGAATATTATGTTCTGGGATGTTCATGATATTGTAGTTTTGAAAACTGTGTAGTTGCAAAGGTTACTGCCTGCACTGTAAGACTCAGATGTCTGGGCACATAGCCATCCAAGAATATGTAGAAAATGAAGAAAACCTCACTGCTCAATTGCAATTCTGTTCATATCTTCTGTGCCTCTTTCCCTAGCTGTAGAAAAGCCTTGTCTCTTTATATTGCCTTACACTTATACTCTGTGCCTTTCTACTATTTCCTACATCTGTGGTCATCAGTTCAGCTATGCTACCTGGATTTAGCATTATCTTTTACACACAATGCAAACCCACACAGAATTAAATTTTCTTGCGTCATTTTTATTTAGGCAAAAGTGTGGGTGATTTCTGTTTCTGCTCTTTTATTCCTTCAAGCCTGGCTTTTCTTTCAACTTGCTTATATATTAAAGCAGTGGTGGGAAGACATGAACATATTAACTTTCCTCTTGATATAAGTTCAGGGTATTCATACTATCCTTCATTGCCAATATTTTGGTGACTTCTGTTTTTTATTACCCAAAGAATGGTTGTCCTTTTGTAATAATTCTCAAGCTCATTATGTTTATTAAGACAACAAGGTTGGAAATAGAGGTTGGACTTGATGATTTGAAATGTTTTAGGGTGAAATTGTGGTGGGGGGGGAAAAAAAAAAAAACCAACAACAAAAAGCCCCCATACTACTTTGTAGAAGAACTTGGAAGAGTGTAATTCTGAGTATTTTGTAAAGTAGCTGCATGATACAGTAGAGATGATCATTCAGAATACTTTTTCTCTTCCTCATCCAAAACAGGCTGAGTAAAGAAGCAACCTCTCTTCCTCCCATTTAGTTTAGAAACTGTTTTATATTATGAAAATACTTTTCTGGGATTTCTTCCTAAAAAGTTTTAATAGTTTTTTGTAATTATATATAATTTAGAAGTACATATGCTACAATATAGTGATTAGTAGAATAAATTACACTTGATATACAGACATGAAGTAGTAAGAAATATTTGTTCCTTCTATAGTAAGAACCCCATCTTCCAATGAGAACTTTTGCATATCCATTTTTTGAAGTATGGCATTTATGTAAAGTATGCATAAATTAAAATTTCTGAGTCTCTGTGTTTATGATTGCCAATTCCATTACAAATGGGATCTTTAGGAAGTAGAAATATTTAAGAAACCTAATTTTGGAGTGAATATAATAATTAAAAACTATTACTACCTAGGCAATCATGGTTATAAATAATCTAGTTTACTACTTAATGATAAAAATTATATTGATATTTTAAATTTTGACAGTGAGAAAAATGACTAATGTAATTTTGCAAGAGTAAACCTGGAGAAAAAATGAGAGTTCTATATAAATTTTATTTTTTAAAGTGTAGGAGTTTAAACAAATGTCATGAAACAATCAATTTTGAGGAAGGAAATAGAAAAGATAGATAAGGTAATGCAGTGATCCAGGCCATGTTACTAAAATTTAGGAAAATTTTTAATGAAGTGGAGGTACTTATGAAATGCTAAATTAATGTGATAAATAGAATATATGAGCTTCAGGACAGGTTAAATGGGTATAGCCAAATAGCAGATAGATACATCTATGAGGGGACAGAGCCAGGAAAGATACAAGACTTGTAAATTGGTATTAATTTTTTTACTTGCAAAATTTCCCAGAACTCTCCACTCCTTTGTACTTTAAAAATATCTGTCACTTGTAAGAACTACTATGCAGGAATATGGTCACATTTTTGCACAGTGATGCTACTGAAAATGCCAGGTCCACAGAGAATTCCTCAGAGGACTTAAAAATACCTTTAGCAAACAGCAGGATGTCTTAGGTCATTCCAAAAGGATAATGAGTCTGCTATATAAATAATAGAGTTGGAAGATAAGGAAATGGATTGTTTAATTATCTCTTTAGTTAGGTCAGGTTATTTGACAGACCGTTCTCTATGTGTCAGGAATGGCATGTTGTCTAATAAAACCCGAGTAAAATAAATGTAATAGCTAGAGGACTACCAGGTGGTGTGACACTGAAAAGAGCTGCATGGGATTAATCAAGGTTTATCATTTAAGAATAATGGTAGAGATTTCAGTAATACTGATGTATTTGCTAGGAAGGGATAATGACATGCTATAGAAAACAAAGTTATTGAAGGAACAAGGAATACTATTTCAAGTGCCATGTAAGACTGTGTATCATAAAAGAGACTTAGGAATTTTTCTAGGAATAGTGTAGAATTCATTTTACTGCCAATAGAAGTAGGAGCTAATAGCTCACAAGGCAAGAACTAAAGCTTCGTGAAACTGGCCTAATTCTGGAAAAAAGAGAATGCAAAAGCTTTCTGTGGTTCTATATACAAAACAAAAAGAATAGAGGGTTATGGTATAAATTATAAAGTAGTAATTTATGCCAAACCAAGGGGATTTAAAAAAACCAAACAAACAAAAAAAAAAACCAAACCACAAACCCAAACCAAACACCAACAGCATAACTAGTATAGTATGTTTTATTTGAAATTAGGAAAATGGAGATTAGGTACAGAGTGCTTCTGATGTCTTACAAATGCCAGCAAGTCATAGAAGCTTTATGGAAATACCAGCTGGCCCTATCAACTGATTACCAGAGTTCACATAAGTTAGAAATAATTTTTTATCAGTGATGTACTACACAGACACATTTTCAAAAATAACTAACATTGAAAAGTAAAGTAATTGCTATGGTGTACAGTTCTTAATTTGTAGCAGTGAAGATCAGGATGGGCTTTCTGTCTCCATAAAAGTAGTTGAGGAATACAGTTCACTGGGCTGATGATGCTGTTTTGTATGTATACACACACAGCATGTAATGCGATGTATGATTTATGGCAAGATTTATATATAGATCTGGTTATTTTCTATTTTACAGTCTGATAGAGGAATAAAATATGCTACTTTGGTAGGATGTCTTAATTTCAATATTCATTAAATATTTAATTAATACCTACCCAGTCTTAATACAAATATAATCAAATTCAGTTAAATTTCACTATGTAATTGTAATTCCCTATGTAATTCAGGTGCCCACAAGGTGTCTATTGTGCATAAATCTCCCAAACCCTCTCTGGGAACTCAACATGCTGGGATTCCCCTCTTAAATGCCTATATACTAATGCATGCGGTATGGGGAATAAATACAGTGAGTTAGAAATCTGTGTGCAGTTGCAGGGCTGTGATCTTGTTGGGATTAAAGAGATGTGGTGGGATGGCTCCCATGATTGCAGTGTTGCAATGGAGGGATACAGGCTCTTTAGGAAGAACAGGAAGGGAAGACAAGAGGGAGTTGCCCTTTATGTGAGATAGCAGCTAGAGTGCATGGAGTTCTGACTGGAGATGGAAGAGGAGCCAATGGAGAGTTTATGGGTTAAGATTAGAGAGAGGACAGGCAAAGGTGACATTATAGTGGGTGTCTGCTACAGGCCACCTGACCCTGAAGAGCAAGTGGATGATGCCCTCTAAAGACAGATAGGAATAGCGTCATGTTCACAGGCCCTGGTACTCATAGGGGATTTCAAACACCCTGACATCTGTTGGAGAAATGACACAGCAGGGCACCAGCAATCCAGAAGGTTCCTGGAGTTCATTGATGATAACTTCTTTCTCCAAGTGATTGATGAGCCAACAAGGAGAGGTGCTCTGCTGAACCTCATATTCACCAAAAAGGAGGGCCTCACTGAGGACATGAAGCTCAAGGGCACCTTTGACTACAGTGACCATGAGATGGTGGAGTTCAGGATCCTGAGGGGAGGAAGCAGACTGAAAAACAAGCTCACAACCCTGGACTGCAGGAGAGCAGACTTTAGCCACGTCAGAGATCTGCTCAGAAAAATACCATAGGATAAAGCCCTAGAGGGAAAAGAAGCCCACAGGACCTGGTTACTATTTAAGGATCACTTTCTGCAAGCTCAGGAGAGCTCCATTCCAGCAAATAAGAAGTCAAATAAAAATGCCAGGAGGCCTGTGTAGACGAACAAGGAGCTCCTGACCAAACTCAAACACAAAAAAAAAAAAAAACTATACAAAGGGTAGAAGTAAGGACAGGTAACCTGTGAGGAATACAGAAACATTGCCCAAACATCCAGGGATGGTTAGGAAGACTAAAGCCCCAGTGGAATTGAATCTGGACAGGGATTTCAAAGACAACAAGAAGGGCTGCTATAAGCATATAGGAGACAAAAGGAAGACTGGGGAAATGTGGGCCTGATGCTTAATGAGATGGAGGACCTGGCTGCACAGGACATGGAAAGGATGGAAGTACTGAATGCCTTCTTTGCCTGTCTTTATTAGTGAGATCAACCTTCAGGAATCGCAAGTCCCAGAAACCAGGGGAAAAGGTTGGAGTGAGGAATATGTATCCTTGGTGGAAGAGGATTAGGCCTGGGAACACTTGAGCAAACTGAACTTTCACAGGTCTATGGGCCCTGATGTGATGCACCCATGAGTGCTGAGGGAGCTGGCAGATTCTTTGCAAGGCCACTCTTGATGATCTTTAATTGGGAGAAATACCCAAAGACTAAAGGAAAACAAATGTCACCCCCATCTTCAAGAAAGGCAAGAAGGAGGACCTAGGGAACTACAGGCCAGTCAGCCTCACCTCAATCCCTGGGAAGGTGATGGAGCAGCTAATCCTGGAAACCATTTCTAGGCACATTAAGGACAAGAAAATTATCAAGAGTAGTCACATGGCTTCACCAAGGGAAAATCATGCTTGACCAACTTGATAACCTTCTGTGATGAAGCGACTGGCCTGGAAGATGAAGGGACAGCAGTGGATATTGTCTACCTGGACATTCTCTTCATAGAGAATCTGCTGATGTACAAACTGAATGAGCAGACAGTGAGGTGGACAGAAAACTGTCTTAATGGCCAGGTCCATCGGATGCTGATCAATGGCACAAATTCTAGTTGGATGCCAGTAGCTAGTGATATATCCCAGGAATCAATATCAGGTACAGTCCTATTTAATATCTTTATTAATGATCTGGATGATGAGGCACAGTGTACCCTCAGCCAGTCTGCTGCTGACACCAAATTGGGAGGAGTGGCTGATGGGTCATACTGCCATCCAGAGAGACCTCAACAGGCTAAAGAAATGGGCTGACAGGAACTCTATGAAGTTCAACAAGGTGAAGTGCAAAGTCCTGCATCTGGGGAGGAACAAGCCCAGGCACCAATATAGGCTGGGGGCTGACCAGCAGGAAAACAGCTTGGCAGAAAAAGACCTGGCAGACACCAGACGGAACATGAGCCAGCAATGTGCCCTTGCTGAAAAGAAGGCTAATGGTATCCTGGGCTGCATTATGAAAAGCATTGCCAGCAGGACAAGGGAGGGGATCCTTCCCCTCTACTCAACACTGGTGAGGCCACACCTGGAGTGCTGTGTCCAGTTCTGGGCACTCCAGCACAAGAGACATGGACATATTGGAGGGAGTCCAGTGATGGGCCATAAGGATGAGTAAGGGACTGGAGCACCTCACATATGAGGGAAGGCTGAGAGAGCTGGAACTCTTTACCCTAGAGGAGAGAAGGCTCAGGAGGATCTTATCAATGTATACAAGTACCTGAAGGGAGGGTGCAAAGAGGACAGAGCCAGGCTCTTTTCAGTGGTGTCCAGTGACAGGACCAGAGGCAGTGGGCATAAAGTGAAACACAGAAGGTTCTTCTGAACATCAGGAAGAGCTTTTGTCCTGTGAGTCCTGAGGACTGAGCACTGGCACAGGTTTCACAGAGAGGTTGTGGAGTCTCCGTCCTTGGAGATGTCTAGACATGGTCCTGGACAACTGGCTCTAGGTGACCTTGCTTGGACAGGGGTGAGTTGAACAAGAAGACCTCCAGAGGTCTCTTCCAACCTCTACCATTCTGTAATGTGATTGTATATAAAGATTTAAACTACAACTTCTGTACTGATTGGTAATTAGTATATAGATAGGATTTTCCTTGAGAATACTATTCTCTAGAATAATGGATTTCATAATTAACTCAAAGGAGAGACAAATTTGATGGGCAAATAAAAATGAGAGTTGCATTTAAGGGTTTATACATATTCCATCTCTCTTCTCTCATAGATACATCTTTAATACCTTGACTACCCTTGTAGGGTTGTAAGATATCAATATATCTCTCCTAGACTATGCATCTATTACATGAATAGCCCCACTGATCTCACTGTGATATAAATGAAGCCAGGATCGGTCCACAACATCTTTGTTCCTCACTGTTTGAAATCTTATCACAGAATCACAGAATCATCTAGGTTGGAAAAGACTTTGAAGATCATCTAGTCCAACCGTTAACCTAACATTGACAGTTCCCAACTACACCATATCCCTAATCGCTATGTCGACCCCACTCTTAAACACCTCCAGGGATGGGGACTCCACCACCTCCCTGGGCAGCCCATTCCAACACCTAACAACCCGTTCTGTAAAGAAATGCTTCCTAATATCCAGTCTAAACCTTCCCTGGTGCAACTTGAGGCCATTACCTCTTGTCCTATTGCTTATTACTTGGTTACAGAGACTCATCCCCAGTTCTCTGCAACCTCCTTTCAGGTAGTTGTAGAGGGCGATGAGGTCTCCCCTCAGCCTCCTCTTCTCCAGACTAAACTAATAGATATAGCATCAGTTCAGATTCATCAGTAGTTTCCTGAGACATATGAAAAAGATGTCTACTCTCTCTCTTTCTCTCTCTTCCCTTCCTTGAGATTAAATTTAACGATAATACTGTGTTATCATGGATATCACTGTTTTGGAGTTTATTAAAATATCACCGTAATGTTTTTTATTCCTTAATTCTGATATATACCCTCCACCTTAGCTGACATTTTTCACTTTCTGGGTTGATAGACATTGTCATTCAGTTCTCTGTGCTGTATTTGTTGTTGCCCCTAAGTATACCTCTTCCAAAGGTACATATACTTTAGAATATTCACGAGGAGAAAATGCACACATAATAAAGGTAGAAAACCTTCACAGCTCTTACCAATTTACATGTTACAGTGATTTTAGATGGAAACAAAGACAGTCTTATTTAACATGTTTCTAAATGGGCTCCAGCAGTTGGCAACATGAACTAAGCATCACTATTCTTAGCAGTGTTCTGCATTTGTTTAAAAAAAAAATGCAGTGCTTTTTATGTATAGTGCAAATTGTACATTAAGATATATAAAAACTAAAGCTGTTTTAATGGTTATTTTGTCAATAACTAGGCTACTTTGGGAAAACATATACAAGCTATAATTAAAAATTATTGTTAAAAAAAGAATTACCTAAAATTGCTTCTTAATTACCTCTTTGTCATTAATGCAGAGAGCATGAGGATTAGTGGTTACTTTTCCTTTAAAAAAACCCCAGAACTAAACACACAAAACCCAAATACATAAAAGCTGTACTGAATTCAGTAAATGAAATATATGTGTTGTTTTAGCATATTAAACTTCCTAGACCATTCCTTGGTGGAATAGAGAGATTGTTCTGGAAGCTAGTTAATCCTTTATACAATATTTAGTATAGATTTTTATTTTAGTTCAGAATCAGCAAAGCAACATAAAACATAAGAAGTATGTATATTTAAAAAACACCAAGTCTGAGGAAAATCTTATCAGACATATTTCTATCCTGAGACCGTAGGTTACTCTACAGAGACTACTCACGGAAATAGGAGTACAGGTTTGTGCCACATCACGCTGAGTAGGAGGACCAAAGAATGTTTCTTCATTTAGCCCAATTTTTAAGAAATGGGAACCTGAACAGCAGACATAAGTCAGGATTTTTTTTTCCCCATTAACACAAGAATTCCCTTCTGATAATTCATAACCAGTCATCTACAGGAGGTGTTAGGCCAAGCTGCCAGGAAGTAAGGGCACTTCAGTTTCACTGACAGTTCTCTACTTTCTACCTTAACCTCAGGTATGGACTATATTTGTTACACTAAAATTGGAAGAGAACATGCATATTGGCTCATGCAAGAATTCTTTGGTGTATGAAATTCAATTAGTCTCCAGTTCATGTTAGTTTAATGCTTCTGTGTCTTCTAGAGTGGAAACTGTAACAGTCTAATGAAGCTGAAACTTTCTTGTTCTAGCTCTCTGAACATCAGCTAAAGACCTTGGCTTGACGAGAGAGTTAGGTTACTGGCACATTGACTCAGTGCATCTATATAAGACTCTCTGCTGCTCATATCATGTGTCATAAAAAAAGAAACTGCCTTTCTCAACTGAAATCCTAGAAGATTTTGTCAGTGACAGGAACATCTACCTTCTCCAGACTGTGAATCCTTGCTTTAGAATAAGATACAATAATGGGGAAAAAATGCAAGTCTAGTTATGAAAAAATACCTTTGCTATATGATTAGTTTGTGGAAATTGAAAATCTTGCTGATGATATCACTTGGTAGTGAAGATTGTAGGAAGCTGGGAAAATAATATTTCTAATCCTGTGATAGGCATTGCTTCACCAGGGATGTGTAAAGGAATGCTAAAAATAGTATTAATTTTAATTTATCTCTTACCATTTTAAAACATTGGTAGGAGCGAACAAAAAACTTGAACAGCAAGGAACTACTATAATCTTTCTCAATAGAAATGGTAATAATTTTTATCTTTTCTTTGGATAATGCATCAAGGTAAAGTAAACTAATATAATCTGAAAATGCACTGCAGACTGGAGCTTTTCATTTCTGTTTGTGGCTTCTTCTCAGCAAGCAAAAGAATTTCAGAGCACTCCTCATCTTTCATTACTTGTTATGCTTCCATTTTAGTTTGTGCTCTCCCTTTATCTTTTCCAGTCTCAAAAAATTTTCCTTTTTGAAATGTGCCTTTTTCCTTTCCACCTATCTTGTCTTTTAAATAACACGCAATAGCACAGGACTGGCATACTGACAATATAACCGAGTGAGAAAATTAAATGTGTGACATGTCTCATTAAAACTTAGTGCAAATTCTTGCATCACTGAAGAGAGTTGCTTTAAATGTTACCTTAAGGATAAATTGAAATAAGTGAATCTCTTTGGTGAGTAAAACCTGTCTCAAAGCCATGACAGTTAAATCTGGCAACTAAGAGAATACTGCACAGGACATGAGCTCGTCTGAAAATCTTTTAGAATAAGTGCAGCTAATGTTAAAAAAACTACATAATTTAATAGTTCAGTTCATGATGCTTAAAATAAATATCTCCATTGTGAGAATTCCATATCAATTATTCTCTGCTGATTTCAGGTCAAATCTGCCCACTGTTGTGATTATGTTTAAAGGGACTATCATTATTATTCTACAAAGTATCCAGTGAAGGTGCTAATATTATATGTGCCCTAGAAAATTTAGAGTGAAATTGTGAATGCATCCACAGGTGCATTTTGACATCACATGCCTAATATAATTACTTAGGAAAGAGCTAATAGGTTACAATTTGCCCTGAAATTTGTCCTCAGAATTAGTAGAAATTCAGGATTTATTTGAATAAAATCTAAACCAGAGAGTAATTCAGGACTTTACTGAGGTCTTATTGTTACTGTGATACTTGGATGAAATTAAAATGTTGACAAATATATTGCAGAAGAAAGCAGAAAAAACATTTTCTAGATTATACAAATAAAAATTACTTATAAACTAGGAGAGTAAAAATGCCTTTAGTGAGGTAATATTGGAAGAGTCTGTTATTTGGTAAAGATTACGAAAAACTGAACTGTATTGGAAAGTGTGCTATATGTTATAGCGTATTAAATGAAGGTTAAAGAAGCCAGCTTGAACTGTATTAATGCCTAAAGTAAGAATTGAAATGAAAGGCTGGTTCATTAATACAGTCATATTCTTGTCTCTTGTTATCTGAATACCAATCACTGAAAATTCATAGAGGAACTTCTGAATCTGAAATTCAAATAGAAATAGGTGTGACAAATCTTTAAGTCTTTATCTGGCATTGTCATAAATCGTTTCAAATTCCAGAAGTAGTTTGTCTGATAAAATGGGTCTGACTAACCTAATCTGCTCTCTGTTTTTCACAGTAGCATCTTCTGACTTTTTGGTGAAAATAGGATTAACACTTTGTATGCTATTAGAAAAAAGTCCAGGACCTTTATATTCAACTAGGAGATTTCAGATGGGTGGAATTCATTGTGGGGGGAAAGAAGACCCAAACTGCTACAATTGGCAGGTTGGAATAATTGGAAGTCAATTAACATAGAATTCCCACATTGTAATTTTCAAGTAGTTTTTAAAGCAGAATTATGTTGTTCCTCTAAAGTCTTCTGAAACATGTTTTACAAAGACCTTTTACAGTTCTAAAAAGATATCAAGCTTGATTTTACTGTGCCATCTTTTCATTAACTCATTTTATTTATGGTTGCATTTACCTTGAAGAGCAAGGTAATATATATTAATTAACTCTGTTTTTATTGTAATTGAAAAAAAAGAAATCCATCTTTTAACACCTGTTTTTCTCTTTGTCTTGGATTGGTAACTCAGTTTCTTTTTTAAGTACTCACATAACACTCCACTGTTACCCTCTCTAAATATTAGTTATCTTCTACTTAGCAATACCTTCCTTTTTCATTTATATGAAATCCTTCTCAATTTAAAAGTTTGTTCAATCAGTTCAGCTAGATGATGAAATACTCAAAATTGTCTTTCACAGTAATTGCAGTTACTGTATGATGAAGCAGGGCTATATAAAATAAAATCAACAGACATTCTGATTTTCTATACAGTGAGAAAAATTATATATAAAGTACATATACCACTGACAGCTGAAAAGGGAGGTATTTCTGTGGAAGAACAGCAAGAAATTCACTGAAACAAGAGTTTGCAAAATATCAGTGACAGATATGAAAACAAAACCACATCTTCACAGCTGATCATTTTGTGCAATAAAATTGCTAAATGAAACAGATGTCTCTCCATTTCTTAGTTTGGCTGACATGAATCACAGATGCCCATTAGCCAAAATAACTATAGGAAACACTTTATACTAAAATTAGCAGAGAAATATTTCACAGAACTTTTTTTAATACTAGAGTAAAATGACAAAACTTTGCAGTGCTGACTGACACAGTGCTCATTTCAGAGCTGGGTAGAGATTCAGTGTTCAAGGCTGTCAATCACTTAGGGTGGTCTTTAGCCATCTTGAGTCCTCTAACAACATCTGGATAGAATTAAGGGCTAAGAAAATGAAATGAGAGCTATTCTCTTTCCTTTCTTATATATAATACACTCCTTTTATTATGTCTAGAAGCCTTGCTCAAGATATCTATAGCTTTGTGTTTCCTGATTACCCAAGAAGACCTTCTGAAATGTCATTCTGAATTTCAATTTTTTCTACAGTAACTGTGGACTCTTACGTGTATACATAAAATTTAAATTGGATTGCCAATCCAAAGTTAAATTATTAATTTTTTTAGGAAATGCAATGTGTTATAGCTTAAAGCATTCTTCTAAACTATGCAGGTTGGTATTCCTTATAAATATGTTAATCTGAATTGCAACTATCAGCTCCCTAAAAGCCTTTATGTGGATGTCTCAAAATCTTATACTCGGCTCTCTTTACAGCCTTTTGGCTAATATAGTTGGGGAAAAAAAAACTATAAAGTTTAAATTTGTTGGAGGTAAGAGGTTAATGATTTTATGAGTGGTGTCAAAAGAATATTTTTCACTTCCAAATCATCTTAGTAAGAATTTTTGACACACACATAACTACAGGAGGAGCAATGGAAAACCATCAACATCAATAGGACCTTATGTATTAGACAAATAAGTATGTTAAAAGTTCTTTACATCCTGAACTGGATCTAAATATAATTGTTCAAAAGCTTCATATTTTGTAGTGTAGGGGTTTTCTTCATTTTATGATTCAGTTCTGTTCACTACACTGTTTGTTCTTCTAGTGCCAGGAAACATTCTCAGGCACCAGAATGCGGTTATTGGGATTGCTAAATTACTTTACAAGTTCCTGGCATACTTTTGCTAAATATCACTCTTCAAAACAATTTCCATGCATGATTTGTGAGTTAAATTTGGCCAGATACTATTCCTTGGAACATTTTGCATAGGGTTATGCTATTCTGGAGATAGAGAATTTATTAGAATGGATTTTACCAGACTGATTTCTGAGTTAAAGAACAGGCACTACAGCCTCCATGTACATCATCAACTTTTGTAAGAGTTTGTGATATCAGATCTCACTTGGGAAAGCATATGGCAAAACTGCAATGTGCCTATTTAAAGAGCCTTCCCCTCCCCACCCCCCCCCACCCCCCCCCCAATCTTTCGTGCTCAAATGGGCCTTTATTTTGTATTTCTGGCACACATGTCCAAGGAAGAGCAGCCTTCTATAACTGCTATTTTTCACTCTGCTGTGAAAATATTGTATCTAGTGGTTATGGATCACCAGTGAGCTTTTAGGACCAAAAAGTTTTTGATGATAAGGTGGTATCCTAGGAAGACCTGGAGAAGAAAACACTTAAAAGGCTTTTGAGACTAGTTAATGAAATTATTAAATGGGCCACAGCCTGCAAGATACTGTCTAGTCCCCTAAAAAGAATGTTACTTAGAAGGGTGAAAGGTCACAACTTTAATGGGCTATCAAGAGAGGAGCATGAGGGATTAAAGTTCACAGTAGAAATTCATTCCCCAAAAGAGGGGTGAGAACATCTTGAAACCTTCAGTTTGAAGTCACCAAGAGAAATGGAAGGAAAAGAAAGAATGAGATTTATTTGCAAAAGGCTTCTCTTAATGTCTACTTTCCTATTCTTCATGTTTGGTGGAGATTCCTATTTATTTCTTTATTATAGAATGAAATAAAGAAAGTAGTAAGAAAATGTGTATTTTGTAAAGTAAACATACACATATGTAATGTAAGCAAAGTTTAATTTGTCATTCTTTGATAAATATTCAGTGTTTCTCAAAGTTTATTTCTGAACCAAAAGAAAATAAGAAAACCTTTATATAGAAAAAGGCTTTGGTCTAAGATCCCACATGAGCTTTTCTGTTCCATATATGGCAAGTCTGTGGACAATATTCAGTGTTTGAAAATGTTTCATGGCAGAGTTTACTGTTTGACTACAGCTTATCCCACCAGTCCACTGTGTACATTTGGTGTCAGCACAAAAAGCAAGGAAAGGCACATTCAAAGCCCTAACAGTTGAATATTCTACCTCTGATACTGACTTAAAATGGAAGGTGTGGAAGACAATATGAGGGTACCATAGACAAAAAAGAGAAATATTTCCATGACTGCATGCCAAGGTGGATATTTATGCTAAGCTACACGTATAATATTTTCCATCATCTGAAATGTGAGCTTAAATTTAAAAAAAAAACCCTTACATGACTAAATACGATATTGGGGTAGTTCTAATTGATGTTGTTAATGTGTGTTTAAGTAACTCTTTTTAGAAAGGCAAAAAAATGCACTAGTTCTATCTTAAAGTTTTTGCGATGCTCTGATATTTTTAAAGTGTGATGTTTAAAAAGTCTTTATATTTGCACTTCGCTTTTGTAATCACAGCTTCTACCTGATTTCATTGTTCTGCTGAAACCCAAAAATTAAAAAGTATACATTTCATAGTGAAAATCAATCTGAATGCCAGATTCTTTCAGTTAATTATGAAATCAATGAGATTGGAAGGAACTTTCCAACAAGGTGATGACAGAAATGAAGGTGTCTCCAAAAGATCAAATGAGCCAACCACATTATTGTACTAAACAAAGCAACATAATTGAATATTTTTTTTTGTTATGATGTACTAAAGTCAGTCAGTATTATAGGTCATTAATACATGAAGTTAAGCTTTACATTACTTACAGAATGAGAATTAAATCAATATTGAATGCTTAATAAATTTGATTCTTTTAGGCTGTTTACATTAGTTGATGGAGTGAAAATTATAATGACTTAAAATGAAATGTTCTCCAGTTTAGGAGAAATATAAATAATATGAAATAAATTTTTAAAAAAATTAGTATGACATGGAACCTGTTGTTCTATTTTCCTTAATTGTCATGTATTCTGCCATGTTCTTTATCTGCTTAGTGAATTTACATCTAGCAGAGCAGGTTGTGAATTTTTAACAGGATCTCTTCAAGGAAGGAAAAGGTCAGTATTAACATAAAAATCTTCTTTAAGAATTGTGGTGCAAAGGTTTCTTGGCAGAGAACAGGTGTTGCTGCAAAACTAAAATCTGCCACAACAGTCAGGTTAAAAGATTCTTGGCACTAAATTAGGAAACAAATGCCTCAGTATGACACCATGACTGCCAGTCAATGGTGACTGAAAATTACTTTGTTGTGTTGGTATTAAACATGTTTGTTCTATGCAGAAGTATTTAATATATAATAATTATTATTAAAAAAAAACCAAACATGCAATTTTTTATTACTTCTAAATAAAATGTTCTTCTTTCTTCCTTTTCAGCTTCATTCTGATCAGGACAAGGGAGATGGATCCCTCAAATACATTTTGTCAGGAGATGGGGCTGGTACTCTTTTTATAATCGATGAGAAAACAGGTGACATTCATGCTACTAGGAGAATTGACAGGGAAGAGAAAGCTTTTTACACCCTGCGTGCCCAAGCTATTAATAGAAGAACTCTGAGACCAGTGGAACCTGAATCTGAGTTTGTCATCAAAATCCATGACATCAATGACAATGAACCAACATTTCCGGAAGAAATTTACACTGCTAGTGTTCCTGAAATGTCAGTAGTGGGTGAGTGCTTTATACTGAGGCACAAATGCCTGTTCTATGTTACTTGAATAATTTCCCCATCCTCTGAAAATTCAGTCATGTTGGGAATTCTACCTGATGGGTTAAGTATTTTCATTTGATTTGTTTGTTCAAATATTGGAATTGCATCTAGAAAGAGATTTCTGTGATTCGAGATCTATTTCTACTTAGAATATTCAAATTATTAATTCACCATGATTTGGAATATAAATTCAAATAGTAGTTAATGGTGAATCACACTCCTCCTTAAGAACTGTGAGAATAAGATCACTATTCTGTTGAAAGGCTATTGAAAGCTCAATTAATTTTTTCTTTCATTTTCACTGGATGTCCCAGTAGTGATAAACACTGAATGGAGAGTTGTCTCACTTTCACACTTTCTGTGGCTGAGGAGAGTTACATGTTTACTCATGTGCTGTTGATGCACTGCCTGAAGGTAGACACACTCTTTATTCTCTTTGCTTTCAGTTTTTTAGTGTATGAACAAATCCTCTTGTTCTCTCAGTTCCTCCCTTAACTCATTCATGAAGGGCAGCTTCAAGAATCTTAAACAGCTGTTTGAGTTAATCTTTCTTCTGTTTGCAATGTATTTTCAGTTCCTATCTTAACTCAAAGTTGTGGTCTGGATCATGTCAGCTGGTCAGATTCATAAACAATAGCCTTTTGGAATATGAGCTATTACTACTTCTTGCATACAATTCCTTAGGAAGAATTTTGAAAAGCTTAAAAATATATAGAGTCTTTTTAAAAAAAAACAAAACAAAAACACACCATTCACTTATTCACTGTATAACTGTAGATATAATGCTAATTTCTAAATATTCAGAAAACACACAATACCTATCCTAGATTTGCCATTCTAGATCTGTTGTTTATAAACAGAGAGGGTCTTGTGGGCAAAGAGGTAATTGGTGTCTGTCTTGGTTGCAGCAACCACGACATAGTTGAATTTCAGATCGTTGTTGATAGGAGAAAAACTGCCAGCAAAACTTCAACCATGGATATAGGGAGAGCAGACTCGGGCTGCTGAAGGAGCTAGTCAGTAAAGTCCCCTGGGAATCTGCTTCTGAAGGTATTGGGGTCCATGAATACTGGTCGCTTTTTAAGAACCATCTCTTAAGAGCACAGGAGCATGCAATTTCAAAGTGTCAGATGTCAAGCAAGCGGGACAGAAGTCCGGCTTGGATGAGCAGGGACCTTCTTCTAGAACTTAGGCGGAAAAGGAAAGTGCATGGACGTTGGAAGCAAGGACAGGTGACATGGGAGGACTACAGAGATGCTGTTCACCACTGTAGGGAGAAAATTCATGTGGCCAAAGCTCAAGTAGATCTCAAGCTGACCAGCACTGTGAAGGACAACAAAATGGCTTTTCAAAATATGTTAACAGCAAAAAGAGGATCAGAGAGAACGTTGGTCCATTACTTGATGAGGTCAGTCACCTCACAAATAGGGACTTAGAGAAAGCAGAGATGTTTAATGCCTTCTTTGCTCTGTCTTCACACCAATGATGGGCCTTGGGACCCTGGAGCTCTATGCTGGAAGACCTTGACTGGGGGGATGATGAACTCCCACATGACTCTGAACATGTTCGAGACTTGCTGCTCCAGCTGGATGTGCATAAATCTATGGGGCCTGGTGGCATTCCTCTCAGAGTATTGAAAGAGCTGGCCAATGTCATCGTGGGACCTCTCTCCATTATTTTTCAATGGTCTTGGGAGTCTGGAGAGGTCCCAGCCAACTGGAAACCGTCAAATGTTGTCCCAGTTTTCAGGAAGGCAGTGAAGGAAGACCCTGGTAATTACAGACCTGTCAGTCTCACTTCAGCGCCTGGTAAAATTATGGAGAAGGTTATTCTGGTAGTTACTGGAAAACATGTGAGAGACACATTGTCTTTGGTCATAGCCAGCATGGGTTCATGAGGGGAAAATCCTGCTTAACCAACTTAGTTACCTTTTATGACAAGGTCACCCATCTAGTTGACCAAGGGAAGCCAGTAGATGTGGTGGTTTTGGATTTTAGCAAAGCTTTTGATACTGTCTCTTACAGTATCCGTCTGGACAAAATGCCCAGCACACAGCTGGACAAGTCCATAATATGTTAGGTGAGAAATTGGCTAATGGGTCAGGCTCAAAGGGTTACAGTAAATGGGGGTTACATCAGGCTGGTGGCCAGTCACCAGTGGGGTTCCCCAGGGCTTCATTTTAGGGCCAGTGCTCTTTATCTGGTCAAAGCTACATTAAATACGTTTGCCAACTATACTAAATTAGGAAGAGCTGTGGAGTCCCTTCAGGGTGGAGCAACCTTACAGGAAGATCTGGATAGACTAGAGAGCTGGGCAATCACCAACCATATGAAATTTAATAAGATGTCATGGTGTAACCCCAGCCGGCAACTAAACACTACACAGCCACTTGCTCACTCACCCCCAGGGGGATGGAGAAGAGAATCAGAAGGGTAAAGGTAAGAAAACTCATGGGTTGAGATAAAGACAATTTAATAGGTAAAGCAAAAGTCAAGTGTGCAAGCAAAGCAAAGCAAGGAATTCATTCACCACTTCCCATCGGTGGGATGGTGTTCAGCCATCCCCAGGAAAGCAGGGCTCCATCATTTGTAACAGTTACTTGGGAAGACAAATGCCATTGCTCCAAACATCCACCCTCTTCCTTCTCCAGCTTTATATGCTGAGCATGACATCACACTGTATGGAATAACCCTTTGGTCAGTTGGGGTCAGCTGTCTCAGCTGTGTCCCTTCCCAGCTTCTTGTGCACCCCCAGCCTACATGCTGGTGGGTTTTTTGAGAAGAAGAAAAAGCCTTGGATCTGTGTAAACACTGCTCAGCAATAACAAAAGCATCTCTGTATTATCAACACTGTTTTCAGCACAAATCCAAAACACAGCCCCATACTAGTTACTATGAAGAAAGTTAACTCTATCTCAGCCAAAATTAACACAGAAGAGCAAGTGCCAGATTTTCCACCTGGGACAGGGTAATCCTCATTATATGTACAAACTGAGGGACAAGAGGCTGGAGAGCAGCTCTCCAGAAAGAGATGTGGGGGTTTGGGTTGATGGCAAGTTGAATATGAGTCAACAGTGTGCCCTGGCAGGAAAAAGGACCAACTGTGTCCATCAAGCACAACATAGCTAGCTGGTTGTGGGAGGTGACTGTCCCACTCTACACTGCACTGGTGTAGCCCCACCTCAAGTGCTGTGTGCAGGCTTGGGTTCCTCAATATAAGAAGGACATCAAACTATTAGAGTATGTCCAGAGGAGGTCAATCAGGATGGTGAAAGTTTCTGAGCACAAGATTTATGAGGAGAGGCTGAGGTTACATGGCTTCTTCAGCTTGGAGAAGAGGAGGCTGAGAGGTGACCTCACTGCAGTCTACAACTTCCTCAAGGGGGCAGCAGAGGGGGAGGTGCTGATCTCCTCTCACTTGTCACCAGCGATAGGACACAAGGAAATTGAATGAAACTGCGTCAGGGAAAGTTCAGATCAGACATTAGGAAAAGGTTCCTCACTGAGAGGGTGATTGGTCACTGGAACAGGTTCCCCAGGGAAGTGATCATGGCACCGATCCTGTGAGAGTTCACAGAGTGTCTGGACAATGCTCTTAGTCATATGGTTTAATTTTAGGTAGTCCTTCAAGGAACAGGGAGTTGGAGTTGACGATCCTTATGTGTCCCTTCCAACTTGAGATATTCTATGATTCTATGATAGAACTATTCACCAAATTGTATCTATGTGTTTATAGAATGCCTTTCACTCCTGCTACTGTCTGTGCATCCAAGTTTGATAGTTTACTATCAATCACTTTATCAGGTGGGAAGGTTGGAGCACTAGACGGCACGTACACAAATGCTGCTTTTTAAAATTACAATTTAATTAAACCAACTACACAGAGAAAGATATAAGTATGACTGGTGAGTGGTAATAGCAAAATGGGTTGAATAGCAAATAAAAAGGTATGGGTCTTTCACTACCAAAGGTGAAAGAACACCTGCTGCAAATAGATGGTACTATCGATCAGATGTATTGAGGGAGACAACACTGGAACAATACTTCTTGTTTGTTGGTTCCAGTACTTGTAGAGGTTGTCATCATCTTTTATATCATCTAGTTATCTTCTCTATATTTTCACCATACAAGTGATGTTTTACAGATTGTAGATATTTGTTCTTTTTTCTTTTTGTTATACTTTACATCCAAGTCAGTCTGTAATAAGACCAGTAACTTGCAACTTCTATTTATGCCTTTGGGGCCTCTAGTATGTTATTCTGACACTGTATTCTCAAAATCTCAAAATCCAGTGCCTGCATTCTCAATCCCAGTCCTGAATATCACTGTTTCAAATGGATGGTCTTAATCTTATCTCTATTTTAAGAAGTATCAAAAAATAGTCAACTAGTCTGCAGTTTTTCAACTCTGTTATCTATTTATACAGATCTATACTGCGACCACAGTAATGAGACGTTCATATTAACTCTATATGTACTCATTTGAATACCAGAAAGATGACAGACATGGTAGCATATCATACTCTGTAAGTTTACTCATATGCTTCATTGCTTTAAGAGCTACACTGTATAATGTAGATAGCAGCTAGAATTCAGAGCTGTTGGGTTTTCTTCATTCATTTCAAGTTTTCAGCAAGATTGCATATATAATTCATTTCATCAGTATATGGCATACCTCTGTTACTTAATAACTCTTAAGGTATCAAATCATGATGTAGCCATACACCAGCCTCTTTCAGACCAGAAACAGCAGTTTTGATTTCTTCCTCAGGCTGCAGTATTAGCCAGATGGAAGCTTGAGAATGTGGCTACTTCTATTATCAAATACAGTGTCTTGACAAAGGCCCATGAATTCTTTGTTGTCTTGTTCATCTTTCTTCTACTGCTCATTAATCATAGTAAAGGCAGAGATAAATGGGCCAACTTCAGGATCTTGCACTTGGGTCAATATCCGAGAAAAGATCTCGTTCTCCTGAAGTCTTTGCACTGATTACAAAGTACATTTTATCTTCTTTCACCTTTTTCCTTTCCTTACTTTCAAAGATTATGACTCAGAATATTATGGTTTTGACAACAATCTTCTGTCCACCACGTTCTTCACCTTTCTGTCTCTTTCTGCTCATTTCAAGGTTGCTTTTCAGAACTGCAGATGAGTCTGTTTTCCTCTATATGGCTTTGCCTGTGGATTTTGCCTATTGGTATCTTTTAGACAAGCTTTCAGAACTTTCTTCTATTTAGACCTTTTTTTTTTTTTTTTTTTAATCATCACATCCTTTCTTTTATTTGTTGATATTTCTCTATTTATCTGTTGTAGGCTATAATCATAATCAATCTGTAATCATTCAGTATCCTTATTCCATTCTGTATCTCCAGTGCTGTTTCTACTACCTGTCATGCTGGTCTTTTCTGCTTCTGAATTAGGGATATCAATATATGCTTTGTAAAATGTAACCTCTCTCTGGGTTTACCTGTGAACTACAGTTTGGGTGTCCCACAGTTAGCCTGTCATCTTTACCTGTGGTTATCTTTTTGTCTTTCTCTTCAGAAAACATGTAGAGCTACTATTGTTTGTCTTTCTCCTAGGCTTTTTGTACACTCTCTCATTAGTGCTGTTCCACCAATTCCCAATGCTTAGTCCTCTCTGCCATTTATCCTATAATATGTCCTTCTTGTTTCCTATTACAAAGATTTTTAATTTTTTTTTTTACAGTTCTCTTACCAAACCCTTTTACATTATAATTTTATACTATCAATAATGACAGATTTTGAAAACCCAAATTATTGTATTACATTTTTAAATTTTTTACAAACTCTGATTTCACTCTGCACACAAATCTTGCCATAAAGAGAGGGGGGAAAAAGAGGAAAAAAATTAATCTCAAGATTAAACATTATTTTTCTTTAAAAGGGACATCTTAAACAAATTGGAAATATCCACTGATGTACTTCTTTGGAGCTTATTGTTTTCCAAGATACAGGAGTACCATGTAGCCAAAGATCTTTCTGACATTGACTTCTCTGAATATGCATCACTTTCTACTTCATCTCTGCTATTCTGCTGCATTAAATAGTTTATTTCAGGGGAGAATATGTGTCAGTATTTCCTCTCTTTTCTGCTAGAAAGAGCAGAAAATGTCTATTAATTCGACTTGTTATTTGTATGGATAATTTACTAGGGAGGGTACTTGCTGTAGCTAAATATCACATAACTCAGTTGGGAGTAAGGAAGAGGAAATAAAATTTTCAAATTCAGCTCTACAATGGATATTCTGTGAGTTCTTTTTCCTAGCTAATTATCTTCAGTGATTCTTGTCTAATACATCTACATCATAAATGTGTTGTGAGGTCAAAGTCATTAATACTTGTACGGTGTTTGAAGATGCATGCAAGGAACACATTAAAAGGGGCCAAATATATTAACTACTATTATAGTACCAGACCCTAGGGAGATTCAAACATTATAATTAAAATTATGTTAAAATATGCTTTCTGAGAAATACAATATTCTGACAAATGACTGTTTATTTCTGGGGGCCTACCTTACCATCATGAAATTCTAGTTTATCGTGTAATAAAATTTGCAAGTATACGAGGAGAAAATCACAGAATTCATATATCTGATTAATAACATAGCTGGCACCATATTCTCCAGTATATTATCACTGTCTCCTTTATGCCCTCTGATAGAGTTCAGATTAGTCTTTAGATCCTGAAAGCCAAAGACTCTTACCAACTTCATCAGAAGCAATCTATGCTTATGTAAAAGACAGAATGAGGCCCAGATCATGTAGTGCTAAGTCACACCCACACCATAGTTTTTAAACTCCTGTATGACTTGTCATCTTCAGTGCCTTGTGATTTCTGGTCCAGATTTCAGACCAGAGCAAACAATATATGTGTAGTATAAGCATCAGTGGTCTTCAGTGACTTCACTGAACTGAAACAAAGCAAAACAAGCTGATGGTTTGACAGCTGATGTGCACAACATAACTGGTATACTCCTCCTGTTCACTTCTTTGCATGGTTTCTGTCAGGTTTTTCATAGGAATACCTCAGCAGAAGCCTAGAAAGCATGTCTCTCTTCCTTTTATGAGCAAGGGCCAAGATCAAAGTGGTGACTTCTGCATCCTGAATGGCAAGCAGAAGTGTAGCAGTGCCCTTGTACTTTTCCTGACAGGTACCTGACTGGTGGCTGGTCCGCAAAAGCCAAAGAGCTGAAGCAACATTAAAAAGTATAGTTTACCCTTACTGGTTTTGGGTAATGGGTTGTATGTTACCCTGAGCACAACCTACTGAGTAAATAGCACTGTGTGATAGTGATGAAATTAAGGGGCCCAGATCTTTTCCCACAGACTTTAAAGAGAACAGGATCAAATCTACAGTTTTCAGAATAAGTGATAGATTTTATTTGGTATATATGCAGCTATGCTCATTGCAGCTAGAGAGAAGGATATGATTTGTTCTGTTTCATGTGTATGTGTATTAAAATAGCATTAATTAATATTTTATAACTGCATTATGACACATAACTGAGGCAGCAGTAACTGTTAAACACATATTATTACATTGCACATGGAAATTTTTAAAAATTTGTTTTAAAGCTATTAAACACTTTCTTCAGTTTTCTTCCAAATTATCCTTCAAAGTTGATTTTCATGGTTTTTTTAAACTAAAATTAAATAAAATTTCATACATTTGACATATTAATGAATACTTCTAGTTTAAACCTATGAAGGAAATGTGAAAAGTAGAAACAAGAAATTATTCAGTTACATGTAATAGAGACAAAATATCACCTTTCATGTGTTTGCAATGTAGACTTTTCTGGTTAATACATTGAGCTATTGTGATAGATGTCTTGATGATGGCTGTTCTCTGTTTATACAGATATAAAATGAAGGATTTGTAAACTTTACTTGGATAAAGCCATGATAATCGGTGTACTTCGTGGTTTAATTTTTTTCTATTGCCTTTTTTTTTTTTTTAGTCACAGCAATTAAGTTACTGAACATGATTTGCTGTTATCTTTTTTTTACACAACACCTCTGCTATTTCAGAGCAAATGTTCTATAGGAGCAGGTATATATTCTAATACTGCAGTTTGCTACACACTAGGATGGTCCAAAAGGTGCATTTCAGAATCAAGACAATAATCCTCAGAATTTAAATATATTTAACAAAAATGCCTCTGTATCTTTTAACAGAATAGTTACATAGACACATATCTACAAATGGAGTTCAGTGTGGCTGGAAATCGCTGAAGTGGCAGTGTGAATCAGAAAAAGATTAAGTTGTTAGGACAGCTCTACCACCCCTAAATTCTTATATTTTAAAGATGTTCCTATTTTCAGTTTCAGCCCTAGTCTAGATGATCACTAAAGCAACCATTAGTGCTGTGGAAGGTATTCATAATTTTTATACTTTTTTTATCATTATACTTGTGTAGCAATTTTTAATCTTTTTTAAAATTTTATTTTGTGTTTGAGGTTTTATTCTGTTAAATCAGTGATTCATTCCATTTTAGTATCAGTAATAATATTATCAGGAATTTGACTATTATGCCTTCTTTATGAGATGGAAGCACTCTTAGGAACTCACCGAAACAAGTGTTTCTGTTCTAAAACAGCTGAAAACTGAACGTTTCTGAGACCTCATCTGTGATTCAACAGTTAGGCACATGCTCATTCCATTGATATTGGCACAGTTGTTCACATGATTGAACAACTGGCTTGTCAAAAGCAGGTTTGCTAGCATCTTGTGAAATCCTAAACAGAGGAAGCTTAGCATTTACTTCTATTTACCTTTCTATGTATGTTAGAATAAATGTGTAATGCGGTCAGACTATGAGAGGGAATAAATAGTTGTGCTAAGTGTCTTGGATTTGCAGGTGTTTTATTTCACAATATTTGGCAATATTTGGTAGAGGGAAAGAATTGGGGTAAAAGGAGAAATAGGTTTGAAAGTCTTCTAATCTGCAGAGTAGCCTGTGGCTAACAGGCACATGCATATGATGATTTATTATCTTTTCCTTGTTTTTTTTCACTTCTTTCCTATATACTTAAAATTATATCTGCACTTTATGGAGGTACAATAGGGGAGATCTTTGTTGTTAATTTATCCCTCTGGTGCAAGAGTTGAACAGGATGTAGAAACTATTTTGATTAAGCAAGAAATGGTAGAGGCAATGGTAAGTGTTTCATGTTTTGAAGAACTGATATATTCCCCAAAAATTTAGAGATGGTCTTTAAGATTAGAAAATTTTCGGGAGTCTATCCAGCAGATTTCAAAGTCCATACGGCAATATATTTTCTAGTAGTATCTATCTATATTAGCACTTAGAAGGTAGGAAGAATTGATGACTAGTTTTTCCCAAATTCCAATGACCTATTTAATCATCTTTTTCTGTGATGTTCCTGCATGTGTAGTTTCATATCATGTTGACATCATTGGACAAAAAGAAAAACCTGTTCTTGGTAATGGAAAGCAGATATTTATTGTAATAAAAACAAATAAGTCTTCTGAAAAGAGGAAGTGAGTACATTAGTATGAATTCATTGTAAGTGGATAAGAATTCAACTCAACCATAACTATTGTTTAGCTTTGTTAACTAGATCTTAATCACAGTTGTGGGGTTAGGGAACTTTAGATTCAATTTATGTAGAATGAGATCCTGAAATAGAGAATAATGTACCTGAAATTGACTCTAAGATCATAAATATTTGAAAAGTCCAATTGATAATAGCTGAAATTTTCTTTGGCATCTGCTTGAATGGAAATTGATGTTCTTGGACCTCCACCTAGTACCATGTGAAACTAAGTTGACATTGGATGTTTCAGGTACTTCTGTGGTGCAAGTTACAGCCACTGATGCCGATGACCCTTCATATGGAAACAGTGCCAGAGTAATTTACAGCATACTTCAGGGACAGCCATATTTCTCGGTGGAACCAGAAACAGGTCAGGAAAATTGTCATTATTTCCATTTACCATAAACTGTAGACTTTTTCTTTCATTGCAAAAATCTTAGATCACCTAAAAAATTCATTTCAAAAACTAACTGAAATAATATTTCTTGCCTTTTTCCTCATAATTTATAATTCTTATAATAAATATAAAAACTTAGAGATAACAGCTGACACTATGAAGGATAAGTAGCTTTACAGTGATACTATTGATAGCTATTTAACATCTCTGATAAAGGCAAGAATGAAGGTTTCTGTCCTAGAAAATGTTGTTCTTTTTTTCTTAATGGTTCTAACTTGGATTAATAAAAGGTGTTCTTTCTACTCATAAACCATGTGCATAAATATCTTGAATCATTTTTAGCATGAAATATAAACTGGTGTATTGGGTTTGTGAGGCAAAGTTTTGGTAGTAGGGGAACTACAGGGATGGCTTCTGTGAGAAGCTGCTAGAAGCTTCCACTATGTCCAATAGAACCAAGGCCATCTGGCTCCAAGACGGACCCGCTGCTGGCCAAGGCTGAGCCCATCAGCGATGGTGGTAGCGCCTGTGTGATAACATAATTAAGAAGGGAAAAAAGCTGCTCCACAACAGAAACTGCAGCCAGAAAAGAGGACCCAGGCTGGAGCAATCTGTTCCTGAAGGAATGCACCTCATGGAAGGAACCCATGATGGAGAGGTTCATGAAGAGCTGCAGCCTGTGGGAAACACGTTGGAGAAGTTCATAGAGGACTGTCTCCCATGAGAGGAACCTCATGCTGGAGCCAGGGAAGAGTGTGAGGAGTCCTTCCCCCAAAGAGGAAGGAGTGGCAGAAACAACGTGATGAACTGACTGCAACCTCCATCCCCCTGTGCCGCTCAGGGGGAGAAGGCAGAGAAAATCAGGAGTAAAGTTGAGCCCAGGAAGAAGGGAGGGGTGGGGGGAAAGTGTTTTAAGATTTGGTTTTATTTCTCATTACCCTACTCTGATTTGATTGGCAATTAATTAAATTAATTTTCCCCAAGTTGTGTCTGTTTTGCCCATGACAGTAATTGGTGAGTGATCTCTCCCTGTCCTTATCTTGATCCACAAGCCTTTTCCTGTATTTTTCTCTACTGTCCAGTTGAAGATGGGGAATGATAGAGCAGCTTCGGTGGGCACCTGGCATCCAGCCAGGGTCAAGCCACCACAACTGGAAAGGGAGCTGTGATGTAGAACTAAGGTTTGTTCAACAGGTAGCCTGTAATGAAGGCTATATATAAAAGGATCAGAAATGTTTACTTTAAAACGTGAAATTAATATTTTTAAAAAGTATTTCAGAGAGTAATTTAAAAAAAGATGCAGCAGATTGCTGCACATCAAAAATAAAGAGATTATTAACAATTTTTGTTTTTTCTTTCTTTATTTAAGGCATCATCAGGACTGCCTTGCCAAACATGAACAGAGAGAACAGGGAGCAGTACCAAGTAGTTATCCAGGCAAAGGACATGGGAGGCCAGATGGGTGGATTATCAGGGACCACCACCGTGAACATCACTTTGACTGATGTCAACGACAATCCACCTCGATTCCCCCAGAGTAAGCTGCATTTAATATTTGCCTTGCACTGTGTGAGCTTCAAACTAAAGAGTTAAGCAATCACCATCTGGTTTAATTTAGAGTAAATCTAGATTATGGGGCACACATGAACAGAAGACTTATGTACTGATTTATTCACTATTATTAAAGCAGTGTATTAAATGTTACAGCATTTATTTGTTAGGAAAACAGTTACATGGTCAAATATAACTGCAGCAAACCTGGAATACTTTCCAGTACTGTGGGAGGGGGTGGTAGGTGGACTCATAAGAGCATTAGAGCAATGTTTTTCTTTTCCCTTACCTATTGCTTAAATCCTACATATTCCCCTGCCAGAAAATAAAACATGTAGTAATTCTAGATATGCAGAAATGTTTGAATTGTAGAATCTGCTTAAATATTTAATCATGAAGAACGTGGAAAAAAAATTACTTGAAGGGAATCAAGCAGATTTGTTCTTTTCCAGTTACAGTGTTACAAAACCTAATAGAAAATTTCCGAAAGTAAATTAAATGACATTGAATTTTTTTTAACAGCTTGTGTTTACCAGAGATTTTATAATGCTTTTTAGCTTCTAATAGTACAGCTATCAAGACTTTGTATCCTCAAACTAAAATATAAAAACATTCTTGGTCTCTATGTCATATGGAAATATTAAACTATGTAACATCAAACTTGTTAAACGTTAAGCATTTTAAATACATTTGAAGCTTTTTGCATATACTGAAGTTGTAATATTTGCAAGATGGTTTGGACATACTTAATAGCTGAAGGATCTAGAATATCCTCACCACCCATTTTTTATTCTGTGTAACTACTGAATCCAGTAGTTACTGATAATCAGCCTTCAGGCTCAAAATAACACAATCAGCTTGAAATGATCATGATTTGAATATGCTCTTTATGGCACAAATGGAGTACATAAATTTGTTCAATTTAATATTGTAGTTGATATATATGTGTTTAGTTAAGATTTTGTATTACCATGTGATTTCATATACACACTCAGAAAAAGCATGAACTATTGAGTACTTAGGGTTTGTGCATTTCCACACAGGCCCTATTCTGGACAAAATTTATTGTTAATTTGTCATTTTATATTCTTTTTATTTCCACAACTTTTTGATTTATTATTTTTGTTTCCATTTATATATAGAAGATTATGGTAATTCCAACGCTGTGTAGGTGAGGATTGCTGTATTACTCCTCTCTAGACCTATTGAGGAAGACTATTCAAAGAGGCGTAATGTTCAAAGATTTACAGAAAAGCTAATTTCAACAGTTAAATTTAAGACAGCATATAAACATCAAACATGCATATTTATGCTGTCCTTTTTTTAATTTTTATCTTGTTTCTTAAACAGTGTGTTAACTTAATATTTAGAATGACGGAATCAACTTTCTAGACCTTTTTTACATGACTTATCTGGCAGTCCAACATCATATTTGAGTCAGATGAGGATCTGATGTAGCATCCCAGAAATATCTCTGCATTTTTCTATTAATGTCAGTGTAAATCAGATGTGACCTTTGCATTAGAGAAATTTTTAGTTTTACTCTCATGGGGGGGTTTGTTTTGGTTTTTTTTTCACTACTTTCTCTCTGCCAATAGCTTTGGTAGATATAAATGTATGTTTCACTGGAAATGAAAACTAAACATTTATAAAGCTGACTCATTTTACTAGATATATGAAAGTAAAAAATAGCTATTGACTTTTTAAAAATCTTTATATTTAATTTCAAAATGCAAATAGATATTCTAATCATTCATGATTTTAATAGAGTTCAGTGACTACCAGAATTGATACAGGTTAAGTTAAATTATTCTGTTCCACTAATAAAAAAACAGATGTGTATGAGATTCATGAGACAGTCATATTCATATCAGATTTATAAATTACCAGCAAAAATATTAAAAGGTCTATTATGTTTTCTCAGAACTCAGCATATTACAGCTACATGTTTCAGTAAAATGTTTCATAATAGATTAAACTTCTCCCACAAGAAACTCAGAATTGTGGAAAATTCTACATATTTTACTTTATCATACTTCTTAAAAAAAAAAAAAAAAAACAACCCAAAAAACCAGAAGAGCCATTAATTCCTCTGTTGTTTACATTACAGAGCAAGAACTCTTCAGAATATTTTTCTCCTTTTAAAGATCTCCTGCAAACCATATAGGTAGCAGTGGCTGTTCTTCTGAGGAAACATGATAAAATTTAAAATGTTATCAAGGTTCTGCACAGAAAGGTCATCAAAGATCTCAGATATTAGATCTCTGTTTCAACTGTAATATCTCCAAGTGCTCTCAGAAGTAAAAAAATGGTGTTGACCAATGACAAATTGAAGAAGTTGTTTATGGACTTAGGAGCCAGAGTCTGACTGAAACTCAGTGCATCTGAGTTATGGCAGCCCGTCTCCTGTGAGACTATAGCCTGTATTACTCTATAAAATTTTTTACATTTACATTATGTGCCTATTCAAGAGTAAATAGGAAGAAGGGTAAACATGAATAAGATTGCTTTTTCATTCTTTATGACTGACTGAAGTATTTCCAGACACAAATGTGTAGACTTTAATCTTGCAGCTGATTTCCACTTGCCTTAGTATATGGAAAAGCTTTTCCTTTTCTTGTGCCTCCCATTTTTATTCCTGACAGACAAATGAAAGAACATCACTCACTGGAGTAAGTGCAAACAGTAAATTACTCTCCTTGAGGAAGAGGAGAAGTGAGAGAAAAAGGATTGACAGCAGTTTTGCAAGAATAATTCTAGTTTGATGTAGTTTGTGTTCTTATATAGTGTCTAAAGCTACACTGCATCCCATATTTAGTCAATATATTAAATGTCTTCAGTGACAAAAATAATAAAACAAAATGTCTCATCCTATGGTGATTTCTATAAATGGATAAGTTAGACATAAAATTATCTTTCAGATGATAGGTTTCTGCTTATTTTCACTCTCTGTTTCCACTATTTTATTAGCAATTCAAGATACAAGCTTTGTAGACTACATTGAGTTGGGTATTGCAGTGGAAGTCAAGTACCATCCACAGGGCATAGCTTGGGGATGTGTCTTTAAACACTCCAGAAGAAAATGTGGGGAATAGCTGACACACCATAAAGTTAATTCTAACATATAAATATTAGTTGGGAAAAAAGGTGGTCTTTCACCATAGTCTTACGTAATACTGAATAAATATTAAAGGGAGCAGAAGCTATTTTTTCTTCTGTTTTTTAACCATTAGGCGATTACAGAGGGATTATATATTAATGTAGCAAAGATTTAGGTATTAGAGAAAGGTAATGAAAATGTCAGAGCAAATGCAAGATAAATCACTAGACTGAAACACCAAAATGTAACTGAGCAAAAATAAATTCATATAAATAGAATGTGGAGTGTATATGGCCATAAAGTATTAATTCTGCGGCTGTATATCCATTTCATATCAAAAACTGCCTAAGTAAAATTCTATGAAGAAATTCAATTTCAATATTTCTCATTCAACATTTAATTACAAACTATATGTGAATGTGTTGGGTTTTTGAATTTTTGCTTATTTTTCTTTTTTTATGTTTGACAAACTATAACATAATGTAACAGAAAAGACTAGTTTTGTAGAATAAGAGAAACTCTCAAACATCCCAATGAATAATTGTTTTTTTTTCAGTGAGTGTTCCCAAAATCAAAACCAGTTCCTTTGTCACTCTGTAGCTGGCTTCTAATGTACTCTGTTAAGACACACTGATAATCATGACATGACTCAGCTGTGCTTTCCTGAAGATATAAAGATCAAGCTGCCAGTGGCCTTCCCATACTGCCTTTCCACCACTCTCTCCCCACAATTCTTCCTGATCACAAAAAACTAATAACTCCCTTTATGGCCTTTTCTGTAGTTCTTATTTGTAACGAGGTATATATGTGCTGCCTTTTGGGTAGCCTGTTCAGCTTTTCCCTGTTGTGGTTGCTGGCCTTTACCACTTCCACTTTTGTGTTACTGTTAACTGAACTGTCTTTCTAAGTCACTTCACTTACCTTAGGAAGTCTCTAAGTAAAACGGCAAATCTTGGAACACTTAAATAAGGCCAGAGAAGAAAATGTTTTTCGGTAGAGTTTTGATGACTTAACTTCAATCTTTAGAATGACAGCTGTATCTGCATTCATTTTAAAATAATCTGAGAATTCTTCATAGTGCATTATGTATTCCATGTGTTTTCCTGCCGTATGTTCTGACAGATGGGACCAGAGATCTCAACCCTTATTTACAGTTTTCACAGTAAGGCTAGGACATAGAATACTAAAATGTATGGTAAGATATTTATTTCCATTTATTGCAGCATGTCTAAATGATGATAGTTTTATTCCTATGTTTTTTATCAGCTGTATGACACCACAATAAATGGATACAACTGAGCTGCAGAAAGTAGCACAAAACCAAAATTGCAATGTTCATAAGCCTTATTTAAGTATGAATTAACTGTTTTAACAAGTGTAGGCACACCTTCTGCTTGTGGATTTTCAAAAACCTATCCCCTCATTAAGATGTCATTCAATTTTATTTAATATTGTATCTGACTCTCTAATTTTGAAAGCTGAAATTGCTCAGAATTGGCCAGCATAGTCAGGGGGTTCTGTTCTTTGTATTGCTTCCATGATAAAATAGATGTAAAATGTATCCCAAAAGATTCATCTTAGATATTAAGGGGAAAAAAGCAGAGTGAATCCTGAAAGGAACCAGAGCAGTCCTTCAAGATGATGTTTCAGGAATGACATAGACAAGAAAAGTACAGACATATCTGATTCTTCTTTGAGATAGGAGAAGTCCTTTTCAAACCTCTTTTTCTCTGAATTTGTTTTTCATTGCCTTTGTTTTTCTACAATTTTGTTTACAGTCTTCTACTTAAAGTTTTTCCCTGCACAGTCCTCTGCTTCACATTTTGCCCATCCTCCCAGTATTAAACAGCAAGTTCTCTAGAATAAAGGATACACAAAAATATGTAATCAGCTATTGTGTGAGACAATGTTACTTAATGCATGGGTAGTGGTTTATAGGGCTCCTGAGTGGCTCTTTTTCTCTTTGACAGGTACCATCCACCTCCGCATTCCCGAGTCCTCCCCAGTTGGAACAGCCATTGGCAGTGTCAAAGCCACAGATGCAGACACTGGAAAAAATGCAGAAGTAGAGTACAGAATTATAGATGGCGATGGGACAGATATGTTTGATATTGTGACAAAGAAGGACACACAGGAAGGCATCATAACTGTGCGAAAGGTGTCTATTAACAACACTCACTAAATGATTTTGGTGTCAATGTTATGCCACAAATGTTCATTGGAAAAAAGTGCTTAGATCATGTGATGACATGTTCTAACTGCTTAACACTTGCAAGCATCCCCCATCAGTGACTAATCGGTACTATTTCCTTTTAAGATGAACTGGAAGTAACAGGTGGTAACAATATCTGAGATGTAGCATAAAGCATTATTGCCAGCAAAGTATGTAAAAAATGGACCATCCCCAATGTTAGTACTAATTATCTTTGTGATTTCAAATACAGACTTCTTAAGTATTCATGTAACCTATTTTCTTCAGCAAGCAATATGCAGTTCACTCACTACTGAGAGACATAGGTTTTCATTGTCTAGGAGATTCCCATCAACTTAGGTGACCAGTGTATGGCAGAACACAAACACGCTCATGGAAGCAGAGTCATAAGCTATATTGTTTTGTTCCTGCTTCCAAACGTGTCAGCTGGTTAACGCATGAGCAGTGAATAATGATGGTGTCCCTGTTTCAGATTTAGCTTTAGTTCTGCCCTCTGTCTGGCATGTCAGAGCATTTTCAGAAGTACAAGATCTCACACTTCGAGAAAGTACGTTCTGCTGCTGCTCAAATTCTCTTCCAGAAGTACCTCAGTTTTTTCTTTGGCATTTTGAGACGCGTTTATAAGGAGTTCAGGCACCATTTCTAACATAAAGCACTGTTTATAATAGCTTTTAAAACAAATCTTCGTAAGCACAGAATAATGAATTAAACACTAATATAAAATATATCTCCACATGTCTTGATAATGGCAACCAAGAAAAGTTCTGCAAAGATTAGAGTGTGTTCCTTTTTAATCTCTATATTCTATGTTCACAGTCAGCATTCTAGTTTATCTGGGAAGGAATGAAAATACAAAGCTTCCTTTTCCTAGAAGTTTGTGAAGGCTTCTCTTGAGATGCCCCTTTCTTGCTTGCTTCCTTCAGATTTTTCATACAGACTGCTATTATATTAAATCAATATGGTCTTGAAAAAACAGTCTAATAACTGGATCAGGCATAAAAAAATCATAAATTATAACACAGCAGCTCCAAAAATGTCACCAATAAATGCTAATAAACAAGATCTTCTCATTTTGTCATTAGCAATCTGACAGATTTTGCATTTTTCAGGATGCTTTCTCATATTGATAAATAAATAGCTTATTTGGATAGCAACAGCATTAACTAGCAAGGAAGAAGATATGTTCAGTTTGTTCATTTATGAAAATATTATTTATTTTTTTTATTTGGCCACGTTGATTGTCATTTCTATTTTCAGTGGTGAAGAACTACAAATAGCTGGTGTTCCTTTACTGAGTCCTGAATTTACTAAGTCTGAATTTATTTTCTATACAAGTTTTTCTATACAAGTTCTCACAGACAAAATAATTGCTTTGCCATAATTTCATATATTTGGGCAACAGTTTTGTTCATTACTGGTGATATGTTGGAATGCCTGTATAATCCACACATTTTATATCTGTTTTGCAGCATAGCCTGGAGATGTCAAAACTGCATGTGAATGTACTAGTAGCAAGTTAAGTACATCTGTGTGGCACACCTTCTGGCAAATTAAGCCAGCTAATTAGAATAAAGCAGGACTAACATGGCTTCTTTACTTCTAGGCTTGAAGCCAGCATCCCTTCACAGCAGCATGCTGTACTTTATAGACACAACAGTCTCAGATCTAGCTTAAATAGCAGCGCTGTGTTGTATTTCTCAATTATATACATAGATATTCTCCCTTCTGCTCTATTTTTTAAAAACAAGTTTGGGTCAGTGGGGAAACTCATTCTTTTACTGGACTTCATCTTTCTGCTCTTAAATAAATTATTTAAATTTCTAGGCTGTTACTCTGGCATCTTTCATGAACATTAATTTGTACTTAAAAGCAGTTAGGTGAAAAAAACAAGTCTTCTACCAACCATTTTGATGAATGAAAACCACCAGTTTGATATCTCCCTGAGATTTTGGGGGAGTTAATGAAGTCTTCTTTGTGTCAGAAAGGTAAATTCTCAGCTTGCTCATTTCCTCAATATCATAAATTAGCTAACACTTTTCATCTATGACAGTTAGAAAAAGGAACGAATCAAGGTTCTTCTCTATCCAAAATGGTTTCTAATTATAACCCAGAACCTTTCCTCCTTCCATTTTAAAAAGGAACTGCTGACAAAAATGTCAAATCTATTTTGAAAAAAAAAAAATCTCTGATGTTGGATTCATTAAATTAAATGAAAAGGAACAAGATTAAACTCTTACTGTTTCTCTGGATATAGAGAACTTTGACACACATCCCCTCCTGAAAAGAAACAAAAAACATTCCTGATATTTAAGGCCAGCTACATTTATTTGACAAGGATACTCAGGACATTTTGAGTATTGAAGAGTTTATAGTATTTCTTGAGAAATGTTAGTATTAAGTACTTTGTTCTGAAATGTCAGTATTTCAAGTCTGTATTTCAGTTATTTTAAATGCTTTTATGATTGTTTCAAATTCATATTCTCGTGAAACACCTGCAAAATTCACTAAATAATTGGTAAATTTACACTGAAAATTTTTTTTGTCATTGGTGCTATGACAATTGAAATAATATTTAGTAAGAGAAACTTCCTCCAAAAACAATGGAAATTTCTTACTAGAGAAAGTGGTCCCTATGCTGTGGAAAATTTGAACTGTATTTGGGGTTTCTGCAACCCAGGGCAAGATCTGGCAAGGCTTGAATCCTCTTCAGTTTCCTTTATGTATATAGGTCAACATCTGTCAATATATAATGTAATTTAATAAACTTTATCATCATTATTTTAGCCACTGGACTATGAAACGAGAAGACTTTATACCTTGAAAGTAGAAGCCGAGAATACCCATGTGGATCCACGCTTCTATTATCTTGGGCCTTTCAAAGATACAACTATTGTGAAAATCTCAGTAGACGATGTAGATGAACCTCCCGTCTTCAGCAGATCTTCTTACCTTTTTGAGGTGCATGAAGATATTGAGTTGGGAACAATAATTGGAACTGTAATGGCACGAGATCCTGATTCGGCCTCAAGTCCTATAAGGTAATACTCCAGTCTCTGTAAACACATAATCACGTAATTTGCTAGAGAAATAGTAATACAACAAGAATTGTCACGTACACATGGTGGACAGGAAGAAGATGCTAATATTTTTTCTGTTATTCATTAGTGTCCCAGAGATAGACAGAATTGAGAATGATGCTAAGACTCTGAACACCTCAGGGAACAGCCATTCACTTGCATGCAAGAGACACAGGAAATGTTTTCTAGTACTTCAAATCTCAAAAATCTTTAGAAATTACACACTGATTTCAGGTAGGCTCTTCGGGATTACTTCTTGCTTCACACTGTGAAAAAGTGACAAACCAGTCTATGGCTGAGGAAGGGCACAGAGCTTTCTAATGCTTTTTCTAGTCAGTCCTGGAAAGTATGCAGTGTTGATCTCATCTGCCTGCTGCTTTGTAGGCTTGCCAGAGTGATCAAAACAAAAATAATCTTTGTGTGTGCTCAAATGCCCCAAGAAATTAAACACTAAAAAATTAATACATTTAAAAATCTTTTCTATGTATACTACTAGATGCTACATGCTACACTGCATCTAGCTGAATGCAGTAAACCATATTTTGATGTGGGGTTTTTTGTTTGTTTTTCTATAATATATAAACTTTAAGAAGCTGGTAAGACAACACTGTCCAAGGTGGATGTGAGTTGTCTCAAATGCCGAACAAAGTACAAATATTAACATTCTGGCAAAAGAACCTTATTTACTGACTTTGAAGTCAATTGCCACATACTTGTTAATGAGGCCCAAGTGGTAAAACTGGATTAGGAAGTGAAACTGAATCTAATTTTCTCCCATGGTGATCTGTGTAGATGGAAAAGATAGGAGATGACTAAAATTTAGATCTCTGAAATTTAAGAATATATAAATAACTTAGCATTGCATCTTTACCCACTCTAATTGCATGAGACAACTGACAATTTTAGTAGTAATTTTTTCTTAATCATGACTGGAAAAAGAACAAACTTGGAGCTTGGGCTCACTTTGTTTCTGACACAACTTGATGAATTGAAGAACTGTGGCAGGTATTTCCCTAATCACTATTATTTACACAGAGTAACTACCTAAAGATTATTTTATATAATTTTTCTATGTCCTGTTGATGTTTCAGGTTGTAGAATTGATTCAATTTTTTCTTCTGTTTAGCTGTTTATTTTAAAATATTAGTTTCTGTTTATTAAAATTCTATATAAGGCTTCCTATAAATTGAGTGCAAATAGCTTCTGGTTGCACTGATTTTTATTTCTGTTCAATGAATATGGAGGTATTTTCTGAAAATAACAATTTTGGTAGCATTTTCAGGCATTAGAAATAATATGATGGGGTAAAAGTATGTGCTTATCTCATAGCTATTATCAAATGGCCTAGAACATTTAACAAACAAGAAACTTGTTAGCCAGAGCAGTGATTATTGCCAATTGAAAAACTGTTAGCTAGAGTGCTGTCAAAATTAGTTCTTTTCTTCATTAAAATGCCATCCATGGATGAAGTAAAATCAAATGGTTATCATAAGCCAAATAGTCTTAAATACAATTTATCTGAAAAATGACAGATTTTTGTTTCATTTTTAGCTAACAGTTATTATGCTTAACTAGTAGTAAAAAAAAAAAAAAAATAAAAAAATGAGCAAGTCTTTCCTGAACTTTCAGAAGTCTTTTTTGCCTGTTTTAATTTCCTTTTGTTTTGTTTTTGTATTCACTTTGGTGTCAGCTTTTTTGTTGGAGTTTTGTTTGGTTTACATATTTATGTTATTGTGTGTGGTGAACAAACAAAACCCACCAAAATGTTATAGATATTATTTTCATATTACAGCATTTTTTCATTTGGCTCAATTTAGTTAAGTAAAAACAGATACACTTGATGAACTGTTTAGATCACTCATAAAAATTCATAGAAACTTAAACAATTGTTTCTATTGCACTGTACAAGTGTACTGGCAGACTTTATTTTAATTAGGCCCAATTCTGCCAGGTAGTTAGATAAATGTTCTGTTTTTCACAAAATCCTACATTTAATAACACAGCAAAGGTTCAATCCTAACTTTGAAGGCAGTGTTAAATATTAGAAAAAATGGAGGAAAGTGCAATTTTGTGATTCTAGTTTGACATTCTGCCTTATTGTTTTAGTAGAAGTTATGCCTGCAGAAGTATAGCAACTATAGCAACATATAAGGTCCCTTAACATCAGCACATTCATGAAAGTGAAAGTTCTGCATGTGAACTTATTTTTATAGAGGTTTTTTTAACTTGATTTCTAGTAAATTAATATATTCTAAAGAGTCGCAGATGAGCTTATAAAAAGACTTCTGAAAAGCTCATAAATTAGCTCAGTCTCAGTCTGAAGGAACAGTACATCAAAGACAATGTTTCTTTCAGGATTAAAACAATTCTTTAATTATTTTATTGAAATTCTGACATTTTTTATGATCCTCATATATATGCATAAAAGCTCAGATGATCAAATATTACACTTTTGTATCGTATTGTTGTGGTTTGAACTCAGCCAGTAGCAAATCACCACATGGCCAGTTGTTTACTCCCCCCCCTCCCTGGTGAAATAGGGGAGGGACAGAAAAGAAGAAATTTGTAGGTTAAATAAAAAAAAATTACTAGCAAAAACAACAGTAATGATAGTAGTCCAAAACGGGTAAAATGCAGTACTGGCTCACTGAACAGCGACAAGTACAGAGCCTGACCCCAGCAGCGATTCTCGACCACACCAGAGAAACTCCTCCCAGCCAATCCAGAAACCGAAAACAAACCAAACAACACACGTGAGAGAGCATGTGCCGCCTATATGCTGAGCTTTGACATCACATGACATGGAATGGTCCGATGATCGATCGGGACCCAGCCCTCCAGCTGTGCTCACTCTCAGCCCAAGGAAAGTTAACTCTGTCCTGGCCAAAACCAGGACACGTATTTATTAAATTCTTGCAATTTTTATTCCTTATTCTATGGAACTAACCCTGAGAATTTTCATAAGTGTTTATAGAAGCTAAATGTATGCCTTCAAAAAAATAACCTTTGTAGTGTAATATATAGAACCTAAAAGCTATATTGACTTGTGAAACATATGCTTCTTCCATTGTTTCTACCATTTTGGCAATACTTTTTATTTTTTTATCATTTCATTTCTTTATCAGGTTTTCTCTGGATCGTCACACTGACCTCGACAGGATATTTAATATTCATTCTGGAAATGGGTCCATCTATACTTCTAAGCCACTTGACCGTGAAATATCACAGTGGCACAACCTTAGTGTTATAGCAGCTGAGATCAGTAAGCCAGTTTGGTCTTCTTTTCCTTTCAGTTTTCCTTAGCCTGCAAAGTTACAGCTGTGACTTCATGAGAAAAAAACCTCCCTTCCTTCCCCCCCCACCACTTACTGCAAAATATTCTAGGAAAGTAAATTGGGTGTGGCCAACAGCAACTGTCTTCTCATTGCTTCTTTCCTCACCTACTTCCACCACTGACCTTTAACATCCAAGCTACTTCTGAAATGTTACTCAATTAGATAATAACACTGGAGTAATTCTGTTTCGTTCCTTTTCTTTGAGGACAATGGCATGGTTTTGCTGTTAAAGCAGCAGAGCTCAGGATTCCTATCATATCTATACCTACAGCTCTTGGAATCAGTGCATCTTACAAGTTAGGTTCAGTCTGATCCCTAAGCTGTAGCATTTCTTGGACTATTTTAAACAGATAGATATTTTCATGTTAAAAGTACAAAGACAAAAGCTAAACCTGCTACATTATAGAGGTTAACTCAAATTGCCCAACAGAAAATTTCCTAATGGACAAAGGTCTGATCTTTTGAAATCAGCTAGTGAGGATCACTTGGTTTCAAAGACATTGTTTTTTTAAGGTTAATTCTATATCAGCCAGAAAAAAAAGAAAAAATGCTGATCAGCAATGAAACATGGCTGGCAAGAACTATGCTGCAGAGAACTAAATGGAACATCGTGTCCAGCCAATTAACTGCTCAACCTGCCTGTCCCCATTTCTGTAGTCCAGAGTAATAGGCTGGTTGTACTAAGCACACCCGATAGCTGTGGGGGGTTTTTTTAAACTTTTTTTTTTTTTTCCTTGTGATGCATGGTCCTGAGCTTACAGTTCTTCACAGTGCTGTCCAATGTTGTAAGAATACTTTTCAGAAGTATTTATATAATGAAAAAACTTAGTATCCTTGTATGCTTATATCATAGTGCTAAACTTACTTCCTGGTCAGGATACTTTAGCAAATTTACATTCTGGACTTAGCTGGAGTAGCTAGCATTCTCCAAAAAGGTACATTAGTTTTGGAGAAAGATGTGAAAGGAGAGATTTAGGTCTTTAAATCTTTAAAAATATTACCTGTGAAGCATGACACAACAGAAAAGCAGTGTTAAGAATAGAACATATTTGGAAAGTTACTACAAAAATGCAAGACTATGAAAAACAGTGCTTTAAACCTGCCATTTAAAACTGAATTGTCAAAAAATGGATGTCAGAAAGATCCACATTACACTTTAGCAAAGATGTTATTAATAGCAAGTGAACTTAATGCCAGCTACTCCTAAATGTTTACTGTTTTATTTGAAGCAGCTTAAAAGGAAAAAAAAAAAAAAAAAGTAATTTTAAATCATCTCTATTTTTACTTATCCCCATTCCATTAAAGTTGCAAAATCATATAGTGTTTAGCTACCATCTAGCAGAATTCCAGGTAATGGCTGCACATTTTTACTCCCAGGCATTATTTCAGATTATTGGTATGGTAACTAGATAGAGCAAGTGAGAACAGGAAGCACTCTAAATAATGCTAGGGGTTTGGCATTTGGCAAGGGGAAGGTTACTAATCTTGTTTCTTAACCTAAGGTCTGAAAATCTAAATTCATATTTTTTAAGGCAAGGTAACATAAACCCTCTGATTCTTATCAATTCATCACCAGAATTTTGGGGGGATGCTTTCATTGGTTTTCTTGGAATTTCTCCCTACTTAATAAGGCACAAGAGAGGAAAGCCAGGATTGAAAAATTTTCAAAATATGTATACACAAAGTCAGTAATGTCTTTTCTATGTAAAACAAAACAGATCATAAATAATTTTGAAATTAAAAAATCAAAACCTTACAGCAGAATAATACTCTCAAGCCCACCCTATAATGAAATTTGTCATTATAGTAGTGGGCATAATTTTCATAGACTATATTTGCATAGATTATTAACAGTTGCAGCCCCTATTTTCATGTAAAATCTTAATTGCTCACTAGATACCAATACTTTATTTTTTACTCTAAGCAAATAATCTCCTTATTTTTCAGGAGACCTGGTTCTTACCTGGTATCAGTTTGTACACTGCATTTTCACGTTTCACACCTAATCTTGCTTACCTATTGCTTATGAAATTTGGAAGAAAACCGAAAAATTTTATTAGAAAAATGAAGTCATTATTCTTCTCTTCTCCTGTCAGACAACCCCAAAGATACTACTCGTGTTCCTGTCTACGTAAGAATTTTGGATGTTAATGACAATGCCCCACAGTTTGCTGTATTCTACGATACTTTTGTCTGTGAAAATGCAAGAGCTGGACAGGTATGCCTTTGATAAACACTTCCCACTATCCAGTCTTGCTACAGCACTCAACTGTAGATCATTCCTGTCTGTTGCTTGGGAGAAATCATGTCTGAAATAGCTTTTGAAATGTTAAAAATCAAAGCAAAGTAGCTCTGTAGGTGAGGCTTAGAGTGAAAAATCAGTATATTAAAACAGCATCAGTGTGTGAATTACTTTACCTAACCCTGTACTACTGTTAAATCCTGACTAGATATGTCCAAGAGACATGGTCATATCTTCACAAAGTAAAATGATAAATGTAACTACTAAAAAGTTAATCTATATTTTCAATAACTCTCAAATAGCAAAATTCAGATATATTTCAAACAATGGTGATGGTGATTACAGACATCTACATCTGTCACTTTTTTTTTTGCGATTGTCAGGCTTATCTTTTATCATTGCAGCAAAAACTTTTGAGGAGAAAATACAAAACATACCTTTTTGAACTGGTAACATAATATTTTGGCTTGACTCTTAAAGGCTACAGAATGTTTACTTCAGTTTGAGTGAAATGACTGCACTGCTTAGTATGTAGTTCCTAACAGCCAACTGCTTATTAGAACTGTTAAAAAACTGTTTTCCTATTACAGCACAGCATGTCCCAGAGCACAGTTAGCCGATAATAAATCCTTTAAAGAGGTAGCAGTAGTACCTCAGTGCAATCATTTTAGCACCTTTGAACAGAATGCGGGAGAAGTGCCAGCTTCTCTTAACTGTTTGAGACCTACAGGTATGGCATACAGGTTGTATTACAAATTTCACATTCAGGTTGCCATTCTTCTTTCTAAAGTAACACCAGTTGGAAAATAGAACAGAGGGCTTAAGGCCGAAATCTATAATGCATAAAATTTCTAAACATACTGAGCAACTGCATTTGTCTGCTATAGGAATTATAAGATAATTCAAGCTGTTAGATAACTAGAAATTGCTGGTTAAACAAGTAGAATTTCTGACAGTTGCAGTGTCTTCTGTAAATACTAAAATAATATTTTAATCACTTTCAATATGAGAGAGGGATTAAGTATTGAAAAAGCAGAGCACTGTATTTTCCTCTTCCAGTTTCACAAAAGAAATCCTGGGTAAAAAAAAAAAATCTAAATGCATTAATCTACAAATCTTACTCCATTTGAGGTTTTAGAATCTGTCTGTTCAGGTTACTAACTATAGAGGGTGCCGCAAATGCTTAATATAAGTGTTATATTTTCATGTAAACATATTTTGAGGAACTTTATTTTTTTGAGCTATCTAGAATATTGAGGTCAGTATAATTTACAAGTAAATATAAAAGTTATTTCTGCATTACACTGGTTTTCTGTTCACATTCAGAAAAGGCTGTCAGTTAAAAAGTTGAAAAAAACCTGGATTAATCATTTATAATTAATAAATGAGAAGCTAAATAAATGTACGCATCCATAAATATTTGTTTAAATTGTTATAGAGTTCAGTAGTGTCTCCTTTATTAGAAAAAAGTGCCAAGCTTACTAAAAGGGCTATAAACAGTTTTTTAAAAAAGTCTGAGTAGCAAATGATTGTTTAAAGAAAACAATTAACAAGAAGAGAAAAAAATTCAATGTAGGATAACATAAATGATCCATTGGAAAGTAATTATATTCTTTCTTAGCGGTAGATCATAAGTAAGACTTGTGATTTTGGAATTCTGTCTGTCCTGAAAAATTGAATCTAATCAATCCATACTGAACATCATTCTCTAAGTTTGGTTCCTCCCACATTTATGTTTCGTATTTTTCGTTCCTTTCAGGTTTTCATAATTATCTTTGATCCATGATCAAATTTAAAGCTTCCATTATATCACTGAAACTATTAGGATATTTAATCAGTCACAAATTCTGTGGTATTCATTTAAATATTTCCTATCTCCTACTGACAAACATTTTAACGAATATTGTAGTTTTCCAGTTTCTTTATTTTCCTTTATAATTCCACTGTGTGATTTACATAGAAGTATATATAAAAGACACATATATAGACACACACACTATATATAATAAACATATAAAGTATAAGTGTATATACATACACATATATGCATAATATAACAAGAGTATTTTTTAGGAAATGTGATTTTTGGAGTTAGAGTGACTCAAAGGGCCTGTGATTGTTTTTCTGCTTGCTGTCACTACTGATGTCAGATCATACCATAACCTTGTAAACGTGAATACCCCATTCCAAAAAGCTCAAACTACAAACAGGCAGCACCTGTGGCAGAATGCCATTTTGATGGTGGCTGTTCTTTCACACACACACACCTCCCACACCCCCCAAAATGAGGGCAATCTTGGTGTGATGGCATACAGGGGATGGAGGCATTCATGTGAACTATACAAGGCTGACTCAGTAGGAGTTGAGGGGAAGAAAGGAGTGAGATGCTTGTACTGCTGCAGCCTTGTACACCAAGAAGTTCAGCTGTCCTCTACACCCAGGTGAGAAAAGCCAGGAGCTGGGCATCTGGGCACATGGATTCCCACTGGTTTTGTAAGCTCCCAGATGTCACAAATCTGGCAACTTCGCAGCCAGTCCAAAGATCCTCTAATGTAAAGGACAGGAATCAGCATAGAAAGCAGAAGTCAATCCTACTTTAGAGAGGTTTTACATTGAAGCTGAGTATATTTTTTCTACTTACTCAAGGTCAGAGGAGGGGCCCTTCTTCTCCCTTTGTAAATGACCTCCCAGAAGAAAGGAAGACATGAGTTGACCTTGGACAGAAGCCAGGTGCCCACCCAGCCACTCCCTCCCTCCTCAACAGAATAGGGGGAGAAAATAAGGTGAAAAAGAAAAAGGTTGAGACAAAGACAGGGACATCACTTACCAATGACCATCACTGACAAAACAGACTCAACTTCAGGAAAATTAATTTAATTTACTGCCAGTTAAAAGTAGGGTAGGATGGTGAGAAACAAAGAACTAAAACACCTTCCCTCTATCTCCCATTCCTCCCAGGTTCATCTGCACCCCTTCATTACTGACTCCTCTACCTCCTGCTCTCTGCTGCTTGTTCCTCCTCACACTTTTTCCTGCTCCAGTGTGGGTATTCCCCATAGGCTACAGTCCTTCAGGATAAACTTGCTGCAGCATAGAGTCCTCTCCCGGGGCCGAAGGGGCCTCTCTGCCGGGGCTCTGCCTGGAGCCCCTCCTGCCCTCCTGCCGCTCTCCCCTCGGGGCTCGCAGGGCTGTTTCTCCCCCTGTTTCCCTCAGCCCTGGCTGCCGGGCAGCGCTTTGCCCTTCCTTACCCAGGCTTTCCCCGAGGCGCCCGCCCGGGGCTGAGGGGCTCAGCTGTGCCCTGCGCTGGGGCCGTTGGAGCCGCCTGGAACCGGCTGTGTCCGGCGCGGGGCAGCCCCGGCCGCTCCCCGCAGGGGCCCACCCGGCAGAGCCCTCACTGCTGCCCGCACCTGGGCACCTGCAGCTGGCACAAATATATTGTGATGTTTAAATGGGCAACTGCTTAATTTTATTTCCCTTTTGCTGTTCATCATCTTCCCCTACTCTGGTCATTGTAATACATATGTATATCTGGCGGTTTATATACATGAAATTTAAAAATACTGAGTAACAAACAAATCACATCATCCTTGCATTAACAGACCTATACTGTGATGGGTGCCCAATAGTGTTCTACTCCTTTCAAAGATCATGTCCTTTCTTTGAAGGACTGCCTGTCTGAGCCACAGGTAGGAAGCTGGTAAACTGTATGGTTCCCTACAGATTTCAAAGCCTCAAAAGTAGTGAGGAAATTGTATTTTCATCTGTTTGGGTCTCTAAGCATGCTTGTTACAGTCTTGCTATTAGCCTTCATTTTACCAAATCTATACATCCCCACTCCTTTTTCACATATCCCATGTTATATGAATCAGTCTAGCTCATCATGGAGTCTCTTTCAATGACATTTTAAAATATGGATTTTTTTTTTCTTTTTTCTATATCTAAATTCAGCATAAATTATATAAACACACTAGGTTTCTTGAACCAATTCTTCTTATGTTGCTCTTCATCTTATCAACTCATTTGACCTTTATAAAAAAAACTTTGTCAGGGATATTTTTCCCACCATAACCTTACTTAAACATGGCTTTTCATATCTTTATATTTTCAGCAATTTCCTTATTATATTCACCAGGTGTCTTTCTAATCATTATTCCTTTTGTTGGAAAAATAGCTAATATATATATATCTATTGAAAAACTAAATTCCTTGTGGGTTCATTTTCTAGCATTCAATTTTCCTTCTTTTTTTTTTTTTCAGATGTTTTTCTAGAACTTGCTTATATCCTTTGATCCTGAAATGTTGTTTTATCTTTGTTTTTTACTTCTCCCTCAATTTCTTTTGTCATACTACAATTTGTGGTCAATTTATTTGAATATTTTTTTCTCTTTCTTTTCCATCTCTTCTGATTTATTCTTACTTTAGTTCATTCAGTATATTTCCATAGATCTTATATCTTCCAGTGGTTTTAGTAGTAACAGAATTTTCTTCTTGCCTTACTTATTTCAAAAACTCCCAGAGTTTTACCTTTTTACTCTGGTAAGAGAGTTTTTGTAATGCAAATCAATACAGGGTTTCTAAATAGTTGTGAGGTTTTGTTCCTAATAGCACATTATATTTTCTGCTCTTTGTACTGAATTTAAAAGCATATACATAGTGTGTTTTAGCAAAAAATAAACACTTATTTAAACAGTGGGTAGAACTGATGCTCAGTGAGGACCTACCAAGCACAAAGGTGCTTGGAATATGCAGTCTACACAGCAAACTTCTTTCTTCTGTTTTATCAGTTTTTAGTTGCTAATAACCCTCTTTGACTACTTTTCAGCCCTTACTTTCCTGCTTGTTTTCAGACAGAGTAACATCCTTGGCTTCCCTGAAGTTGTGGCATTGCTAGCAAGGAGAAGCAACTTACTCTGGGTGTAGTGCAGGTATCCCATAGGTGATTGGTCTAAGAGAAAAACAGCACTATATGAAACCATGTGTAAAACAGGATATATCACATTAATATAGTTACCAGTATCATCAGGAAATAGTATGCAAAACATGCAATATAACTTTTTGCAACTTCTGTTTATTTGATTTTTTTTAATGTAAACCAAAAGCACTCCCCCTGACCTGTCCTATGGGAGTCAAACAGAACAAAGAAAGACTAACACTAACTTATGCATTTGAACACATTGGAATACTAACTAGGCTTGTCTCTTGTCAAAACTCCAACATTATATAAGTTTCTTCAAGTATATACATACTGGTATGCATAACATCATGTAATAACCCTCTTAGTTTATAACTAGTGTTTTGTGTTGGTACAATTACCAATATAGCTGCTGTAGCTATAAAGGCTATGGAGAATAATTTTTTGAGAATTCCAGGGAAACAAAAGAATTCCCAAATTTCTATTTTTGGAATAAAAATTTTTGATAACTTCTAAACTTCAGACAACTAGCCATTTCCTGGTAATCTGTCACTTTATAAAAGTCTAGTTTGTTAAATCAGTTTCTCACAGAAAGGCAGGGGGACAGTAGAAGTTAGCTGTACTTAATTCCTCCTTCAAAGGGTCCCTTAATCAGGATTTTCTAATAAGACTTAAGTACTTATTTTCTGGTTAGTTACTGCTGCTTTTTTAATTACATTTTTAAAAAACATAGTACAAAATGGTATAGTCAAATTTAAGAAACTGAGGACTAAAACCTTTAATGATTAGTATCACTCAGTTTTACTAAGAAATAACAAAAATGTACATTAAAAGTAGCAGATATTCTGCAATACCCATTGTCTATATTTACAATGTAACACTAGGTGGTAGATGACCCATAAGGCAGAGTTTACTCTCTGCCATTTCTGTTGCTTTCAATTGTAGGTTTATATTTGAAAGTCACTGAGAAAAGGAAGAAGCTACTAACATACATGTTGGTTACAAATAAAGAGGTGTACCCAGTAAGAAATCTCTTTTTAATTCAATTGGATTTACATATATTTAAGAGACTCTAAGTAGTTACCCTGCCATCATTTACTGTCCAGAGGTTCAAAGTCAAGCAGGCAATGGCTAAAAAGCAGTATACCAAAGTCTTTATTGGTCCTTGAATCTTCAAGAATGAGTCTAAGTTTGGGAAAACACAGTATTGCAAGTGGCTGCCTAGCAACTGCACAAAAGGGAAAGCTCGTGCAACACAGCTCCCCTGGTTAATTACAATCTTAATTACTCCTATCAGTTCTGTGCCCACAAACAACTGGATAATAACTGGATAAAAATTGTAGAGTCATTGGATTTACCTGTCATACAGTGGTACAGTCTGCTTAAAGTGGTTAGGTTTGTGAAAATAATTAAAAATTTGAGCAAAGACCCACTTTCATGAGATCCATAAGGAGCCGCAAGATGGCTGAGACTGGAATGCTGAAGGAACAAGAAATGGAGCAGTGAGCACAATACACTGAAAGTCCAGAAGATAGTAAGTGTCAGTCTTAGGAAACACTTTCTGTCACATGTTGCTTGCACTAGGGAACAAAAGGAAGAGTCAAACACAAAGAGCAGTCCAATACAAATACTATGGGATGGAAAGGTCTGACTCCATCCCAAGTCTTAATTAGAGAAGTCGTGGAGAAGAGGCGGACTGGTTAGAGTACAAATGGCTAGTCTGAAAAAAATTGTGAAAGCATAAGTCCCTGTGCCACACTGGGATTCTCAGTGGCTCCTCACCTTCATTGTGATCACAACTGGTGAAATAAAGGAAATAGAGCAGAGTGAAAGAAACAAGTACAACAGAACTATTTTGACAAAAAAAAAAAAAACAAAAAAAAAAAAAGAAATGCAGCTAAGAGGGATTCCAGACCTCAACCTACTCTCAAACAGAAGTTGTGATAACTCTTTTTGCTCAAGTCAACAATCAGGAAGTCAAATATATCCTACTTAGGGCATCCAAACCTGTGATGCTGCTGTAATTGTCTACGAGAGAGATGAAGCAGGAAAGCAAAGGAATCACCAAAACATTCTGTATCATTGACTATGGCCTACATCTGTACTTTTATTGCTTCCCAGCAATGCAGGAGGAATCTGTTTTCCCCCTTGCTCATTTTTATGTTATGTCCATGTGTTGTCTGAAGTTTGCTTCACATACAGGCCTTGAAAGAGCACAAGAGATTATGCAGTGCCTCAAAAAGTTAAAAGGAAGATGCTGCTCCCTCCAAAGACCAAAGGCCAACTCTAAATAAGCTTCATCCACGCTGAGCTCCCAATCTGGTGAATAGAACGTTCCTTGTGATGACATACAAGAGAAACTTGATTGCACCAGTAATAATGCAAGGAGAACTTTCCAGACTCACACAGGAGTTGATGAGTACTTGCTCCATTGGAATGTGTACTTGGCCTCATTTGAAAAGGAACTAGTAATGCACTTCAAGTGTGAATTTCCAGTAATATCCTTATTTGAAAAAAAAAATTATAAATATTTTAAAAGTTTAGGTTCTAATTGAGAATGCCAAAGCAAATAATGCTTTTGTTTGTGATATATTTTACAATTTAATCTAGATATACTTTGCAAATTAATCTGCTGTAAATGTGACAATGTATGTAAGCACGTTTCACTAGGATCATGCTTAAAGCTTTGCCTTTTAAAGAATAGAATCGTAGAATCATAGAATACCAGGTTGGAAGGGACCTCAAGGATCATCTGGTCCAACCTTTCCTGGCAAAAGCACCATCTACACAAGATGGACCAGCACCCTGTCCAGCTGAATCTTAAAAGTGTCCAGTGTTGGGGAATCCACCGCTTCCCTGGGGACATTATTCCATTGGCTGATTGTTCTCATTGTGAAAAATTTTCCTCTCGTGTCCACCTGGAATCTACCCAGGAGTAACTTATCACCCCTAGTCTTTTCCATGTGACTTCTTGTAAAAAGGGAGTCTCCACCTCCTTGTAGCCACTCTTTAAATACTGCAACATGGTGATAAGGTCTCCCCTAAGCCTTATCTTCTCAAGGTTGAACAAAACCACTTCTCTCAGCCTTTCCTCACATGGCAGGCTTCCCAGGTCTTTTCTGGCCCTCCTCTGGACCCTCTCCAGCCTGTCTACATCTTTTTTGTATAGTGGAGACCAAAACTGAACACAGTATTCCAGGTGTGGTCTGACAAGTGCTGAGTAGAGTGGGGTAATGACTTCTTTAGCTCTGCTGGTGATGCCCTTGTTGATGCACCCCATCATCCTGTTGGCTTTCTTTGCCACTGCAGCACACTGTTCACTCATATAGAAATTGTTGTCCACCAGGACCCCCAGGTCCCTTTCCAGAGAACTGCTCCCCAGCCAGATAGGTCCCAGACTGTGCTACGCTTTTGGATCATGTTTTTCCAGGTGCAAGACCTTACACTTGTCGTTGTTGAACTTTATAAGGCTCTTGTGAGCCCACTGTCCCAGCTTATCCAGGTCTTCCTGCAGGATGTCTCTCCCTCACGAAGTGTTCACTTCCCCACTCAGTTTGTAACATCAGCACATTTCATCAGGGTACACTTGATCCAATCATCCAGATCACTTATGAAGATATTAAACAGCAAGTAACTTGAAATTGCATAATTTTTAGTCAGCCAAATGATTACTGGTATTTTTTCATTTTCCTTATATTTTAATATCTAAATGATGTTTGCAACAAAAAAAAAAAAAAAAAAAAAAAAAAAAAAAACCACAAGCAGGGTTTTTTTATTCCTAATGTAAGCAAATTAGCTGAATTTGCTTGCAAAATGTATCATAAGGTTAAACATGATTGGTATTTGAACAGAGAAGTTCCCAGAGAACTTCAGTTGCTACAATAAGTGATGAATGAGGGAGATAATAGGAGATCTTTTCTTGCTGTCTGTGTTCTACTAAGGGATGCTGGTTGGTAGTACATAGTAGGTGAATAATCCCTGTAAACCATAAATGATTTTAGGCTATAAAAAAATTCTACATACTCCTTTTAAACTAAATATGGACACTCAGAAGTGGACAAGCAGATTTTCATCAGCTTAACACCAACCACATTCGTGGTCTCTAATTGTAAAGTAAAATGGACTAATGTTTTTTTGACTTAATTTTGAAAATCTCTAAAGATTTATTTTCTAATTATTCACTAAATAATTAAAAGTTTCATTCTTTAAAAACAAATAATTTTATATGCTTCTATTGTCTGTTTTGTTAATCTTGTGAATTATTAGAGATTTATGAGAGAAAATAAATTTAAAGACAAAAGTCCATTTGAGAAAGCAAGCAAGCTGCTACTTTAAAGAAATCCAATCCTTGCTTCATGTAGAAATTTGTTGCTGTATTCTCAATGGACAAGAGAGAAGTTGGGAGTTAATCATGCATTTGTTAAGGCAAACAGGAGTACATTGCAATTGTTAATGTTAAAGATGATCAGTCCTGACAAAAGCTGTGATATGAAGAGAAATGGCTGTATTTGGAAGAACTGGAAGAGGAAAAACAAACAGGGTTTAAAAAGTACGCCATAGGGAATGAGAGTGTCAAAAATTAGATGTAATTCCATGCCTGAGAAAACACTGCAATTTAAAATGATGGATCAGAAATGAAGAATAAAAATGACTTAGGCTAAGGAGTAACCTACTTCTGGAAGTTAAACTTAAGAACATAACTGAACATTCACTCATGCATGCACAAAAAATTCAGCTATAGGTACAGTTTTTATTGCTATGGTATTAAAAAACCGCAGTCTGAAATAAAGCAATAAATATGTCAAAAATTGTATTTTGTTTGGGAAATGACATTTTGCTACCCTTAGGTATAGAAACTTCAGTGAAAAAATGCCACACATTCATTTACTTGACAGATAAATAAATGTTGATAAAGGGCTTGCCATTACTTCCCCAAAAACTACGCAAACTTTTTTGTATGCATTGCAGAAAGCACTCAGTCCAAGTATTGAACTGACTTGATGCAGTTTACTCTGAGAATTATGACACCGGATTCTCATTCCATGCTGAGGTTGTGCATCTGTAGAGTATGCTACAATGTTTTGCAAAATTTGAAATATATATATAATCTAACTGGCATTTTTCATCTCAGGAATCTTACTGGTGTATTTTGCTATACTAATAAATAGAAAAATCTTGGTTTAGAAAGCTATTTTTTTATTTGGAAATTTAATTTGAAACTTTAACTTCCCTATCAGGAACATCTATTTGATAAAACACCATATTTATCAAAAAAAATATAAAACATCTTCTGAATTCCTGTCTTAGGTGTTGATTTGAATTTAAAATCATGTATCAGAGATGAAGAATAAAAATTACCTAGGCTACAGATAAAACTATTTTTGGCGAGTTTTGTCCTCTATGTAGTTACAAAAACATATAAATATGTATTGAAAAAAAGGAACAACGGAGGACTAAGAAGCTGGCCATTTTATACATGTACCACCACATGAAACATGTACGGCTGCTCTTGTTGGAAAAACTTATATATGCTTGTTTAACATTTTTTCAGTTAATATGTTCTACAGATTAAGTCATTATTAACTATGAAGTCAATAAGTGCATAGTTTGAATATTAAGTTGTCTTAACAATTCTAGTCATTCTAAAGTAATCAGACAGCTGTATCAAAAACCTGGGTGTATTTGGTTTTTTTTGTTGTTTGCTTCCTTTTTTCCCTGCAGCTTATTCAAACCATAAGTGCAGTAGACAAAGATGACCCTCTTGGTGGACAAAAATTTTTCTTCAGTTTAGCTGCTGTTAACCCTAACTTCACTGTTCAGGATAATGAAGGTAAAATTCATGCCTGTTCCAGGGAAGGAGTTTATCTTTGCTGTCTGGCATACATTCCTGAAATATATTTCATTTTGATATCTATCAGTATGTGGAGAAGCCATTGAGGCTACTGCTAGCAAGAATTATAATTTAACCTGACTGTGGTTTAGGACTTCTACATTTCTATCTGTGTAAGGGAGGCAAAAAAATAGCATGGCAAAAATGTGATAAAACAAATTATAAAGAAAATCAGTAAAAGTGTTGGTTTGAGGTGAGTAGCTGGATAAAATGCTTAAAAATGGCTTCACCCAACAAGTTCAGATTTTTCACTTTATCAGTATGACTTAACTGAGAGGGCTCTAGATTACAGAAGAAATAAATGAGGGGGGACATGTTATCAGCCTTCAAATGTGCTAAAGGCATAAAGGCAATGGGAATAATCCTCTTTTCCTGGTGAAGATTTCAGGAAGTAATAGCCTGCAAGCAACATGAAGAATTTTACAGTAGATAGAGAAAAAAATTCTAACAGTAGGGAAAGTGGAGGATTGAAATCAAATTGTTTGAGTACCTTATAAAATCCCCAGCAGCAAAGGTATTTAAAGATCCATCAGACACATAATTTTGGTGTTGAGTGAACACAAATAACATACAAATACCCCAAACCAATGAAGAGATGCAATAAACTTTGTGTTTCACATCGTGGACACTATAGAAAAAAAAAAAAAAATGTTTTAGACAACATTATATCCTGGTGACTAAATCCTGAGTGTATAGAGGTATAGATCTTGCTGTTTCTTTTCTATCTGTAATTATTTTCAATCTTTTTGCACATGGGTTATTTTAATTCAGCCTGAAATTGTCTGGCAAGATAGCTAACCCCTTACCTCAAGAGATCCACAACTATCATGAAAATTAAATTTCCCTTCTAATGGAGACTAAATCTGTATTTTCTCTCTTTTGGACTAAAAAGTTAACAACTCCAGTGTTGTGGCCCTAGCTATAAAAGAAATAGTTTCTCCCTGTTATTCATTACTTCCCTTCCTTTCTTTCCCTCTGGCCACTTAGTGAACAGCTTTTGATGCTGAAAGATACTGCATACAACTAAGATTTGTTTGCTACAAATACAGTTTAGTAAATTCACTTCTCAAAACAGTGAAGGAAAACCTACTGCTTTTCACATTTTCTAAATTCCTAAGACAATTTTTACTCCCAAAATCTACTCCATGTGTTAAGGTACATAATTCATTGTTCTACAATACATTGAAAGTGGTTTGGTGTGGAAAATCTCATACTGAGTTTAGAGATAGCATTCCCGTGGGTGTTGTCACAAAAGATCCGTAGAAAGAATCTTTCAGAACAGAGTGCTTGTTGAACAGCATGAAGTGGAAGGTTGTTTTTTCTCAGTTGACCACTTCATTTCAGGGCTTCAGCCCTGAACTGGAATTGTGTCACACACTGCATGCATTAATCTAGAAAACATTTTAAGCTTTGAGAAATCCTCTTTTCAAATCATACTTGAAGGTGGTGCTGAAGCACAGAGAACTGGGCCAGATGTACATAAAAAATTCTAAATAGCTGGTGCTGAAGCACAGAGAACTGGGCCAGATGTACATAAAAAATTCTAAATAGCTTTCTAATCAAATGGGAATGTTATTAGATAAAGAGAGATATCACTGTGATATTAGGAACAGTTTCAAATGCTACCAGTGATGTAAAATATGATGGTTTGCATGTTCTATAAATGATACATTTTATATTCATATAGTCTACAACAGTATATTTTAATCAATCTAGATAACACTGCCAGAATTCTGACAAGACGGAATGGCTTTAGTCGACATGAAATAAGTACTTACCTTTTACCAGTGGTGATATCAGACAATGACTACCCGATCCAGAGCAGCACTGGCACACTGACCATTCGAGTGTGTGCCTGTGACAGCCGGGGGAACATGCAGTCCTGCAACGCTGAGGCCTTGCTCCTCCCTGCTGGCCTCAGCACAGGAGCACTGGTTGCCATTCTCCTCTGCATCATTATCCTGCTAGGTAAGAAAAAAAAAAAAAAAAATGCATGTTTCCCGCTATGAACAAAGGCCTGACTCATTTTACAAAACTGTATAGGTTGGTAAAATTAATGGTCATGGGTTTTGCAAGAAGAATTCAACTGCAACTTAAAACAAAAGAAAAAAAAAAAAAAGGCAAAACCCATTTGTCTGGGAATTGGACATTGTAAATAAGAATTCAAGTCCAAGACTGTTAAAGCTACTAGTGTGCAACCAGAAGCTCATTTTTGTTCTTTCGTTGTCTGAAAAAGAAAATCAGAGAAGGAATAGCATAATCAAAATTCACTTTCATGTCTTCAATTTTAAATTTTTTGGAGGAAATGTCTCTTTTATATTAAATAGCTATCTAAAGTCAACATGCAGTATATATTTCACACCGAATATGCAAGTAAATAGTATTTTTACTATATTAAAGCACTGTCTATTCAGAGTTTTCTGTGCTATAATAAAAAAGATGTAAATTTTGTAAAACCTTCACTTTGTGGTTTTCAGAATATCACTAATGACCTATAATTCACCTCAAAACCAGTTTTTAACAATATACTTTGGGCTTAAAAAAGGGAAAAGATCTTCAGAACAGACCTGTCTACTTTAAAACTCATTAAAGTTACAGAAAGACCATATAGACAAGCTCATGGTTCTATAAAGCAGAGCACACAATGTGTGTGCAAAAGAGCACATTTTGATATAGATCTTACTGTGCTACTGTAATACAGATGGAGATGTTTATCCATTTATCAGACAGAAATGAATTTCTGAAATATAGCTGAAATAAAGCTTTTGTACTTGGTGGATTTGCTACTAAGAAATTGTTAAATAGAGATCTTTACCCATTTGTTGTTTCTCTCTTTAAGTTATAGTGGTGCTGTTTGCTGCTCTAAAGAGGCAACGAAAGAAGGAGCCTTTAATCCTCTCTAAAGAGGACATCAGAGACAACATTGTGAGTTATAACGATGAAGGCGGTGGAGAGGAAGACACCCAAGCCTTTGATATTGGCACACTGAGGAATCCTGCAGCTATTGAAGATAAGAAGCTTCGACGAGACATTATCCCTGAAACGTTCTTTGTACCACGGAGGACTCCTTCAGCCCCAGATAACACAGATGTCCGAGATTTCATTAACCAAAGGTTAAAAGAGCATGATACTGATCCTTCTGCACCACCGTATGACTCGCTTGCAACCTATGCCTATGAAGGAAATGATTCAATAGCTGAATCCTTGAGCTCCTTAGAGTCGGGTACTACTGAAGGAGACCAAAACTATGATTACCTCCGAGAATGGGGCCCTCGGTTTAATAAGCTAGCTGAAATGTACGGTGGAGGGGAAAGTGACAAAGACACTTCTTAATCTACAGTAGGCTACATTTTTGTTTCCTTTGAGCGGAAGTAATTTTACAGACACCTTCTGCACTCAACAGTATTTAACATTCAGGAAAATTTTCCTGCCACTCAGCACAATGGTTTCCTTTTAAAATTTGTTTTTAATTTGTCCATTAATGTCATTCATTCTTTCTAGTAGGATGCCACTTGGAATATATACAGCATTTTATTTAATCACCTTCCAAGAGCCAAAGCTATGGAAATTCAGTGTTGTCCATTTTAGTAAGTAAAATAAAAAATACCTTACCTTCAGAAATTTGAACAGGGTGATAATCCCTTAAGCAACCTCATGTACAAGCCGCTTCTGTTAGGTACATGTCCTATCCTTGCAAGTGCAGCTTTTAAGATGGCAAAGAAGAAAAAATCCAATATGTCCTGATCTGTACATTAAAATTAAAACAAAATGTACACGTGGTGTTAATAAGTGTAATATGCAGCTGGTTTAAAAAAAAAGTTTGTGCAACTTCATTCCATCAAATTCTATCTGCCAATGTTTTATATTTATATTTTTGTATTTATTTTTAAGAAATAAACCAGGTTTTACAACTATGTTGATGCTTGCCTGCCTGTTCTGGCCATCAATTCCAGGCATGAAGAGATCATGAATTTTCTCTAGTGACAACACAGACAACTGCTAGTACTCTATGCTGCCGTATTCTCCATAGATTTAACACAATCTGAAGTGCTTGTGCTCACAGGGAGAGGATCAAGTTATAGACCTATTTGCTTACTCATTTGTTCTATTTCCTTATTTGTTCTATTGTTCTCCATTTTAAATCACAATTGCGTCATCAGAGGTGATCTGTAACTGCAATGGATAAAGTGTAAAAAGATGTTTGAACAATTATTTTTAAGCACCATCCTTTTATGAAGGCAAATCATTTGGTGACAAACTGCTGTGTGTTGTATTGAAACCATCTGAGGGTAACCGACTCTCCTTTAAAGCTGTCAGGCTGAAGACTGACAAAGTGTCAGTAAAACTAACACACCCCATACCCAATTTACCGAGTTTTCTAATAGCTTGGAAAAGTCTACTAAAAAGAAACCTGAGCAACTAGCCAACTGCAACAGAAATCATACTTTAGTCATCACAAAACAAAGTAGACATTTTAAGATGTCTCTTTTTAATTTCAATCTTTAGATTACACAAATCCATTTAGTAAATAAGCATTGTGATTTTGAAACATTGCTGACATGATATCATTTCAGAGCAAAAGCAGGATGTTATAGGGTCTGTATTTACTTATTTATTGTGGAAGAAACACATCTGAAGGATAATCCCTCCTCTGTCTCTCATAAAATCAGTAGATTTGCAAATATATTACTTCTTCAAAAAGTGCAATGCTGACTTCTTCTTTGATCAGATATTTCTTCTCTTTAATGGAGTGATTAAACCCAATGAAGTTGAAAGCTGAATACAGTACCATTATGCAAGCTATTTTGGTGCAATGGAGACAAAATTTTTATTGACTTGATACAAGTTAATGTATTTGATCTATTAAGAAACTGTGAAGATTACAGATTTTTCTTAATTTCACTCAATAATACTTTAATGAACTAAGGAATTTTTATATTCCTTAATAGAAAATATTTCTGAGAATATTAAGAAACATCTTAGATAATCAGTGTTACAAAGCTTTGTAGAAGTCTTACAGGCCATATAAATGGTTGATCTTCTTTATGATTATCTAATGAAATGGATCAATTTTTTTCTTCCTTTCTAATCTCCGTTTGTCCTTCAACAGCATCTAATACGAAGAAACAAACAAGCAAAGTTCATCCATTAAATACATCAGTGACACCCTACATATTTAACTGAGTCTGTATTAGGGCAGAAGATAAAACAGGCTGTAATACAGCTGGTTATTGCCTCTTCATTAAAAACAAGATTTTGGTTAAAACATGTCCAGCCAACACTTTTACATATAACTCAGTAAGAATCTTTGTTTCCAGAAAGAAAAACCAAACACACAGAGGTCCCTCACTCCTTAAACATATCAGCAAATGCAAGTAAGACTCTATCATTTTAATTTGCATTACAGTACTTATTTCTGAATAATAATTATATGGAAATATTTGTCTATCACTATGTTTAAGTAAGTTATTTTATAATTGTTCAGCATAATCTGAACATAATGTTTAAAATTTAATCCTGTATGAATTATTAAATAGTAGTATACATTGTAGGAGTATATAAAATATGTAAGCATACTACTAAAATTATTATATAAACAGTATAAATGAAAATCTGTTTTACCCCTTGCCATATCCTTGGATTTTTATTTCCCATTACATTTTAGGAAAAGAAAAAAAAAAAAATCCCATTTCAGCACTACAGACGTTACTGTACAAATAGCATTCCACTGTACAAATGTACACCATTTTACTGTACAAATATCTCAGCCTAGTGAAAGTGTGCATATGAACATGCAGTCACCTGTGCAGACATATCATAAAAAAGCATTCAGGAAGTCGTAATTCATTGTCATATCTAATTTATTTTGGGAACTGGATCAGTTAAGCACCTGCATCCTGTCCTTAGTATTACCTGCAGTCACAGAATAGTCCACAATGTTCTCCATGTACTTACATGCCACGGATGAGTCATAACAGCTTATTCAAACATAAGGCCATGTAGTAAAAGATAAAAGCCATGAATACCAGATGGCATCAAGGGCACTATCTCAATGTCTTTCTTATACCCTTACAATAGCGAGGAATTGGAAATTGAGACTCCCAGACAATTCAAAATGGATAAATGTAAAATAGGATACCTGCTTCCCACGTAGTACCTAATAAGCCTAGCCACATGAAGATGTATGAAACGTAACAAAATGTAACATGTAATAAACAAGACCCATGTATTGTTTAGTCCGAATGAATTTTCTATACGTTCTTATGACACAAATGCCACAAGACCATACTAAACAAAGAGAAAATACATTAATATTGCATTTCAGGTGGAACTTACAAATGACTTACAAGACAGACCTTATGAATGTTTAAAAATTCAGAAACATATCAAAACTGTTTCAGTCACTGGACCCCCGGGAAATGGTGAGTTCTTAGAGTCTGTTGCAACAAACTGATTTTTTTTTTTTTTTGAAAAAGGAATTTTGTGAATGAAGGTGTGTACAAGATCTTATGTTAACAACAACAGCAAAAATAACAATATTTCATAGGGCCTTCAGGGTAAAGGTTGACGGTAAGAACTGTCTAAGCAGACTAAAAAAAACCCAGGTAATAAAACAAGCACCCAAATCAACAAAATCCTCACATTGCACATTATCAGGTCAATATCTACCAGCTGCCAGCTCTGTATATGCAGATGTTTTTCACTCATTCACTGTTACAAGGTGTCACATTTCCAGCATTTCTCCTTCAACCACATGCAATACTATTCCCAGGCCAAACTATTTATCAATTATATTACTGTTTGTCAAGAGTCTACCCTTCATTCCTCTCACTTATTGTCCATTGTGACTCTATTGCCCTTGAATCACATTTCCTATAGTGATTTTTTAAAATTATTTTTATGCAATTTATCACACAAAGTTGGAAGAAAAGGAACCAAATTTGCTACATTATTCTCTTTCAAAGCTCTTCTTATAATTTGTTCCTACTGGAGTAACTACAAAAATACCTGTTAAGGGCTACAGAGCTGCTTACTATGCTAATCACAAACGGTGGAGACAATTAAATCCAGTCATTGCTCCAGGTTGTTTCAGACTGGTTTGCCTTTATTCTAACAGATGTCGAATTATTTGACAGTGTTCATCTAGGTTTATCCAATGTTTGGGAAAAAGTAAATACTTTCTATTCACCCATCACTAGCTACTCAAAAGAAAAATCAATTAAATTTTTAGGAAGCTAGTTAGTAACATATATTTGATATAAACATATCAACAAAAGATTTTAGGCTTCCTTACATTTTTGTCAAATGAGTGAGCTAGGGATATGATTATAAAAGTTACCAGAAGCCTTCAAACACTGTATTGTTGTTATCAGACTCACTTGAACAGCACAGAAATCACCCAGCAGTAATCCGTTCACAGCAAGATGAGCAGATAGATGTTCAAGCTAAAACAATTTCACTTATTCATAACAGTGTTATCAATTATGTCCAAAAATATTATGTAAATTGTAATCATAAGGAGATAATAGCAAATATAAGGAGATGTGAATACAATTTTTTTTCCAACAAAATGTCACGGGCTTCTCTATTGTCTCTGCGGTTTTTCAGAGGCTTACTCAAACCCTATTCTAATATGGTTGAACTGGCTGAACAGTCACTTTCCAGACAACTGAAGATGTAAAAGATAGTAATAATAACATGGGAGTCATTAAATACAATAAGCCAGATAGGTAGAATTATTTAAAAAAAAAAAAAATTGTTTTCTTTAAAGCTATTTTTGTTTTCCTTTTAAAGGAATATAGTCAATTATGAAATCAAAATGACAGTTTTTAAACTAATGTTTTTTCTGAATGTTTCTCTTTTTAAAAAAAAAATTCAAAGCAATCATTTAAATTTTGAGAAAACGTCATTGTTTTTAAGTTGTCAACTTCAGTAAACAATGAAAAATAAAAAACTCTTTGAAAAGAAATATGACAAATATTCCTTTGATTTTTGGCTTAAAATCAGAGATCAGATATATTTTGAACATATACTTGGCAAAATACTACTGAACATTTCCATTAATGTTTGAAAAATAATATTTTAATTACTGATTAAGCATTGGAAGAAGAACAGTTTCTAAATATACTGGCACCCATGTTTAGGTTCTGTGTGTGGAAACTTTCAGAAAGCTTCTCTTATATCTGTCCTTTTGAGGGAAACAGAACAAATTCTAATTATATAAGTCATTAAAATGCCAGAGGAAAGCCCACAGTTAAATCTAGAAAGTATCTTTTAAATTCCAAATAGACTATAAGATGACAAGGTAGTATGACTTGCAGCTGTATGATCACAAAAAGTACAGCAAATCCAAGCAATTCATTGATCAATAACTCCTGAAAAGTTTTCCTGAAAAGCTAGTTTGTCATGTCCTTGTATTGAATATTTTATTGCAGTCCTTATCACATTCTCCCCCAGACAACATATTCTAATCTAGAAAAGATAAAGAAGAGGTTGAGGGATGATCAAAGACAGAAAATGGTTTCTCTGTGAGGAACAATGAGGCAGGTTAGGATTCTTCAACTGATAGTAGATATGACAGTTGTCTATGAAAATCTGAGTGATATAAAGGATCTACTATTCATTGTGTTTTCAATAAAAGAAAAAGGAATCATCTAATAAAACCAAAAAATATCAGGTTCAAAAAGAAGAGTTGTTTTTTAGACAAAATATATCTAAAGCTGTGGACTTCCTTGCTGCAAGGTTTTGTAGATGCTAATAGCTTACATGGATTACAAAACTGTTGAAGGAAATGTTTCAAAAGCTCCTCAATGCAATTTATGGTTGTAATGGTTTAGCCCCTGCCGGGATCTGAGACCACGCGGCCGCTGCCCGTCCCCCACAAAGGGAGTGAAATACAAAGCCCCGAGACTGAGATAAGGAGAGGTTTAATACAACAGAGCAACAGCAACACAACAAACAACATCAATAAGAATAACAGTGATAACAATGAACAGAGCAAAGTATACCTACCAATACAGGAGTGAGAGGAGCAGATGTATAAAACCACGCGCCCCACACTCCCGCGCCAGGATGTGACGCGCCAGGATGTGACGTCCGCATGGTATCTGAATAACCCGGCTAGAGCTCCCCCCCCACTGCTGGGGAAACTTAACCCTATCCTGGCTAAACCAGGACAATGGTCATTCAAGAAGCCCTGGAATTTTACATTACCAGAGACCATAGAAGTAACTTCTATGTGGAAGTATCACTACATGCTAACTTTGTACTTTCGCTCTTCCCAACCATCCACAGCTGGCCACCATCAAAGACAAGCTCTACAGACCTTTGGATTTCTGGTACAATGATGCATGTTTTCTCATTTTTATGACATTCCCTCTACCCCAAAACCAAATGCCATCCTATAATTCTGAATGCAAATGGATCAGTGGACCTTGACTTTCTTTCTTTATACCTGAAACTGCTCTGAATCATCATGGGATACTTTTCCAGAAAGAGAAGTAGACCATCAAAATGATAGATGGTATTAATAGAAAAACTTTACTTTGCCCATACTCAGCTAAACTCACCTTGCCTCACTACAGTTGCATTTTAACATGAGTGGGTCCAAAGTACTAATTTATGTGAAGAAAATTTAGTGACTACATTTGCAAGGCATTGCTGGTGTAACAACTAACAATTCTTAAGTCTAATCTAACTATGTTTAAATTGCCATCTAAAGTATTTCACTCTGCATGAAAGTCCATCAGACACAGTAAACTATGTTGTAGTTAATTTAGCTGCTGTAAGCAAAATTTAATAACAAAACATTTAGTAACAAATTTGGTGAAACTTGTTCATAACACAGAGGGTCATGAAAAATATTATTGGAAAGACACTGCCCATCTTCTCTCTCGCTTCCAAATTATTCATGTTGAGAAGTATTGCTTTGCTTGCTACTCTTTATTGATGCATTCAAAGCAGAATACAACATAAAGAAACTAATTCCTCTCATATATAGTATTCCACATATATGTATGTGTATGTATGTACGTATTGTGGTTTAACAACAGGCAGCAACTAAGCACCACACTGCCACTTGCTCAGTCCTCCTCCACCCCCATGGGATGGGGAGGATAATCAGAAAAAGAGTAAAACTTGTGGGTTGAGATAAGAATGGTTTAATAATTGAAATAAAATATAATAATAGTAATGTTAATATTAATATTATTAATAATAGTAATTAAAAGGAAGATAACAAAAAGAGAGAGAAATAAATTGTAAGTAAAATAAGTGATGCATAATACAATTGCTGACAACTTGCTCACTGATGCCCAGCGAGTCCTCAAGCAATGATCGGTCCCCCCCAGCCAACTCTGCCCAGTTTAGATACTGAGCCTACAGTATAGAATATCCCTTGGCTAGTTTGGGTCAGCTGTCCTGGACATGTTCCCCACTGCTTCTTTTGCACCTCCCTGTTGGCAGCATGAGAAACTGAAAAAAAATCCCTGACTTAGGATAAGCACTACTTAGCAACAACTAAAAGATTGGCACGTTATTAACATTGTTCTCATACTAAATCCAAAATACAGCACTCTACCAGCTACTAGGAAGAAAACCAACTCTGTCCCAGCCAAAACCAGGACAGTATGTTCTAAATTAATATATATGTACACGATATATATGCATGACATGGGGAACAAACATGTTTTGTTCATCTTAACAAGACACAATTCTGTAAATGTCACAGTAACCTTTCCAGATGACACTCCCAGCAGAGAAACTTTAGACAACTAGTATGCACAATTATGCCAAAGATATATAAACCTTCCTGCATCATCATCTCAAAACAGTGACCTGAGCAGCCCTGTCATAAGTGAGGCTGGAAGACAAAAAAAAAAAAAAAAAAAAAAGAAAAGCATGAAGCATGAAGGTTGTCTTCTGACCTTTCATTATATCATCTGAAAAACAGTTCTTGTAAAAAAACAGTCCTTTGTATCTAAGGGCTCAGTCTGCCTTCTATACTAGTGCACTATTAAGAGAAAGGAAGAAACCTTCTTGCTTATTGCACTTTTCCATATACTCCAAGTATTATGGCAATTTCTACATTCTCCTCTATGTTAGTTCATGTTGCTCTATTTTCCTCAGTTATGAACTGGGTAGACTTGCTTTAGAATGGTTCAAGGCTACTGTATAATGGCTATTCTGCGTAGAGATTTGCCTTGTTTGATACAGAGATTGACATTTTACAGTACAAAATTCCAACAAAAACTGCATTCTTCCCAGGGAAGCAGTTTTCTATTTCTGCTTCTACTACAGTATCTTAAAATAAAATAAGCATCGGCAATCATAACCTATATAGGTTTGAATTTCTGAGTTCCAAACTTGTGGAAAAATGTTTCTGATATGAAAAACCATTGATCCTTAAGACCAAGAATTCAGAGCTACATATCTCAGCTGGAAGGTATTTTCTTACTTTAGTAGTTAGTCCTCAGCTTCTAATTTATAAAATACCAAAAATGAACCATTTAGGCTATGAAGATTTTTCTGATTAAATTAATTGTTTGTCAAACACTCAATTTCTATAGTGGTGAGCACCATAGGAACACCAGAAAAAAACATAATACTTGATAGATCACTCTGAGCAGAAGAGCAAATGAAATGTATTGCCGCCCTTTGGACGAGGACAATAGTTACTTACAAAGGGCATGCCAGCTTTCTTTCAGTAAAGGAGAAACCTGAAAAAAACACCACATGATTAACACTAAATCATAACACACATAAAATAAAGAAATAAGCACAAACTACCTGTGCTAGGTAGACCCTGCCTGGACACCAGGTGCCCACCAAAGCTGCTCTATCCCTCCCCCTCCTCAGCTGGACAGGGCAGAAAAGATAGAACAAAAGGCTCATGAGTTGAAATAAGAACAGGGAGAGATCACTCAGCAATTACCATTCTGGGCAGAACAGACTTGACATGGGGAAATTAGTTTAATTTATTACCAATCAAGTCAGAGTAGTGTAAAGAGAAATAAAAGCAAATCTTATAACAACTCACCCCACCCCTCCCTTATTCCTGGGCTTCACTGCACTCCTGATTTTCTCTACCTCCACGCCCTGAGCAGTGCAGAGGGATAGGGAATGGGACTTGTGGTCAGTTCATCACATGTTGTTTCTGCTGCTCCTTCCTCCTCATGGGAAGGACTCCTCACACTCTTCTGCTCCAGTGTGGGTCCATTCCATGGGAGACAGTCCGCCAAGAACTTCTCCAGTGTGGGTCCTTCCCATGGGTTGCAGTTCTTCATTAACTGCTCCAGTGTGAGTCCCTTCCATGGCATGCTGTCCTTCAGGAACAGACTGCCTCTGCGTGGGGCCCCCATGGGATCACAAGTCCTGCCATCAAATCCGCTCCAGTGTGGGCTTCTCTGTCTCCACGGGTCCACAGCTCCTGCCAGGAGCCTGCTCCAGTGTGGGCTTCCCACAGGGTCACAGCCTCCTTTGGGCGTCCACCTGCTCCAGCGTGGGGTCCTCCATGGGGTGTAGGTGGATATTTGTTCCACTGTTAACTTCCACAGGCTGCAGGGGCACAGCCTGCCTCACCATGGTCTGCACCATGAGCTGCAGGGGAATCTCTGCTCCAGAACCTGAAACACCTCCGCCCCCTCCCTCTGCACTGACCTTGGTGTCTGCAGAGTTTTTTCTCTCACATATTCTCACTCCTATTTTCTGACTGCAGTTTCTGTTGTGCAGCAGCTTTTTTCCCCTTCTTGACTCTGTTATCACAGAGGCGCTACCACCATTGCTGATGGGCTCAGCCTTGGCCATCAAGGTCCATCTCAGCCCATCTTGGAGCCAACTGGCATTGGCTCTACTGGCTGGACATAGGGGAAGCTTCTAGCAGCTGCTACCAAAACCTTGCCACACAAATCCAATAGAAAACCTCAGTAATGGCATTTCCTGAGTTGCCTTCGCAACCTTAATAATGTTAACTAATAAGGTGTTTGAGTATGATGTCAATTTCTATGTGATAAAGGCTGTCAAATTTTTCAGTCTTGTAATGTGTAATAAACCATTTCATAGGTACAATTTTCAAACATGACTGGACTAAGATTCCTTTGTAGTTTTAGCATTCTTAAAAACTGGAGTTTATTTCAAATGCAAAGAAAACTTCTTTGTTTCTTTGTTCCCTGTAAATGAGGCTCTACCAGATTATTGTTTCGTAAAAACCAGAATCTTCTGTTGAACTGCCCAATGAAACTTCAGAATGCTTTTCTGCCATATAGCAGGATTTAAAAAAATACCCCAAACCTTCAAATAATAAAACATTAAAAAATGAAAACCTTGACATTAGCAGACAGATAAAAGTAAATGCTATATATTTCTCTAAAATTCCAGTGCATAGGGTAAAAACACTATTTGAATAATGAATTGTAAGTATTGTTAAAAGTAGATTTAAGATTTTGATGTATTTATTCCTTTCTGATAGCACATTAAGAAACATCAAAATAAGAGTATGAGATACTGTCATTTTATTCATAGGCGTGCCTTAACTAATACCATAGGCCTTCCCTCTACTCTTAAGAACTGTCAGAACAACATCAAATATCTAAAGTGAAACTACATAAAATGCTGTAGCCTTCTACATTTGGTTCAGGGTATAGCATTCTTGCAGATATAAAACAAGTTTGCAAAATGAAAGGGTATATTTTATCTAAGGCAGCAAGCAAACAATCCTCAAAGTATCTGCTTTCAAAATTCAAATCTGTATAGTTCTGGAGCTATAAACCTGATTGATTATTCATTGTTACAGAAGGATGCTAGTTCTTTCAGCATCAGGTACAGCATGTGTTATGAAACAAGCAAAGACCATTGTTTCTGAAGTATGCCTTAACACTATTAACATGAATGCCAGCCAGCTTTATTGAAGATGCTTAAAACCAGATTTGAGAGTAACTTTGAAGACTTGCAACAGGAAGATCAGGGGAAACCTTCCTCGAAGTTTTTTGTAAGAAAAAACAAAACAACCCACAGAGCTAACAAGGAAATACATGGTCTGAATAGTTAAGTTTCAACTTTGTAGCTATTTGTCATCTCTGTCCATTTCAATGAAAACAAAACATTTCTATGATTACATCCATTAATTTAATTAAGTAAAAGCAACAGTAATCAGCATTTATCTGCGCAGATACAGTCTGTGTAAGCCCACAGATAATAACTCCTCCTGGTCACTGTCAGCTATGTATAAATTTCTAAGCCATTTAATGCACAATTGTCTTACATAGGGTATTAAGGGAAAAGCAACTCATGTTGAAAAGGAGAATGTCAGACAGGAGAGGCAAGCACTTTAGGTTTTGCCTAGATGCAATGTGAAATGAATGAGCATCAATTCATGCTGCAACTGGAGTTGAAATATAAATTAATTCTTATTTATAAAATAGTGCAAGTTGAACAATAAGTTTCATTGATTCTTGTGAAGTGTTACTACAGGACAAAGTATTAAAATAATATAACAATAAAATATTGCTGTATTACTTGCAAAGCTGGCAGATGTTTCCTTCTGTCATCGGTTTTGCTTTATTTCTTCCATGGTAACAGTGGATGTACCTCAAAGAGTTGAGAAGTTCAGTTCGGTTCTGATAAGCACAGTAGCCTAATTGAATGTTTTTACGCTCTAGTCCCTCTTGGTGCCTTGATATTCCATTGCTGATGTTAGCAAAAGTAGAGCCCTAAGTCTGGTAGAGGAGTTTGATATATCATGAGACAACTGTAATGTAAGTTCAGCAGCAGCCAATCTGAGTTAATCAGGACCATCTACTTTATGATTTCTGAGCTTTTAATCTCTTTCATAAGTATAGTGGGTTTTGTCATGCACAATCAAGAAAGTAGAGAGAACGTGTAAATATAAAAATATAAATAAATAAAACCTTCTATTAAAATATTTTGTTTCTGACAAACAAGTATGTACAAGGTAAAAAACAACTTGTTTATTCATTCTGAAAGTAATCTGTTCTTCAATACAGAAGAACGGTCACAGAGCTATAAAACCAGTGGACTGTGGATTTTTTAACTTTCTTTTTCAGCAGAGATGGTCATAAGCCACTCTCTGTTCTGGGCAGAAGGGAGCTTGAATTTGAAAATAAGTTTTAGTAGATTCTACTACTATACCCTGGTGCAATTCCAAAGAGAAACACCATTAATTTACTTCAATAGCATCTATCCCAGATGGATAAGGAGAAAAACAAGATTAGGGAAAAGAAAATAGAACTCCAAAGTCTGTTACCCTACCCTGATTCATTAAAACAACCAGAAGCAGTATAGCAGGTTTTTACTTATTACTCTCAGAAGACTGATTGAGATTGAAGATTACCTGTATCTCTGCCTGGCATTACTGTGGCTGAAGATGACCTATAGCTCTTACTGGCATTACTGTATTTCAGGGAAAACATTACTGTTGCTATTTCATAATTTCTCCGAGAATCAGATGTATATGTTAATACCACACCACATTTATTAATTGATTTTAATATATTTGGTTACGCGTTGCTGCTATCTTAACCAGAAGACTTATGAAGGATGACAAGATTTATACAAAAATGGTCTATTTTATGATCTTCTTTGTTAGTGGTATTCCTAAAATGTATACTTTTCAAGAGTATCACCTAGGCCACTAAGGAGAGATTCAAGATACAACTGTCTACAGTACATTCTATATGCCCAAATATTTCTGCCTTTCAGTAAGAAGCCCTGTATTTCTAATGTCGGTGTAAGATATCATCTATTGTGCTGAATATGCAAAGATCAGCGTGTTGCAGTTATATTTTCTCAAGTATACTTAAATAGAAAGCCAAATATTTAGCAAGCAACAATGATATGTTTACATTAAAAAAAAAAAAAAAGTAACTTGCTTAAATGTTAGGTATTGTATTACCAAGAACTTGTATCAAACTGAAGTCCTGACTCCCATGTTAACTGCATATGACATTCTAGGAAAACACATTATAAAAGTGTACAGGAATCTAAGAAATTATTTCAGAAGTACTAGTATATGTCGTAACATTTCCACAATATAGGTATATCAGCTCTCTCTGACAGAGCTCTGATCAGCATATCTAGTTCACATTTCAGCATATTATTCAAGGGATCAATTTCACGAAGATGGAGTAGCTCAAGGAACATGTCATATAGATTTGTGACTACACAAGGCATACTATTATACCACTAAAAGAGGTACAGGAACTTTGAATCAGAACACTTGAAATCTCTTCTCTAGACAAGATCATTTTACAAATATAAAATTAACCATTGAAAAGTAATTCTCATCCCCAAATAAGCAACATCCCAATCATAACATTTTTCTTCAGTGCTGTGTCAAATGGGAAAAGAATGAATTACATCTAGACCAAAAAAAAAAAAATTATATTATCTTATCCAAGCACCAATTATCAGTATAATTGGTGTACCAATTGATAACATCAAGCAAAGAAAAGAAGTAAAATCACAGCATAATCTAATGCTACATTTGGAAATCAAGGCACTTTTAAATGGGTTTGAAATCTTCCTATTTTGATTTGTGAGTCTTTCATCCCCCTTGTACCCCCAAACATTATGGTTTTTTTCAATTGGACTGACATTTTAAACAGATGCATATTATGCAACAATGCTGCCAAAGTACTTTCACCTTAGTGTTTTGGGCTGAATCACATAATGATGGCATTAATTGATTCCACAGGAAAGATTAGATTGCTGGAATAATTTTTGTTTCAACTGCATTATTTTAAGTCTTTTGTTTAAAGTCTACTCAAGTACTAGATGTCCTATTATCAATTATTAACAATAGATGTCCTATTATCAATGCAATTGATAAAAAGCTAGAAAGAATTAGAAAAAGGACAAACTTCAGGTGTTTGTTACGTGATTTTGCATACTAGTGGAATATCTGTATGAATGCTCTCTTTTAAAAAGAAAAAAATTTGAGTTAAGATTAAAATAACATTACCTTCATAACAAAAGGTCTCATGTCCCACCCCCATACTGCATCTCTCAGTGAAATTCTATTAAGAACCTCTCAATATGTTTTACATATACTGTAAGTATAGCACAAAATTGCGACCCTCTTCAGCCTCTCTTCTGGACTGAAGTTTCAGAATTGTTCTAGCTCTTTTTCAGCTGGTAACGGCATTCTGCTCAAGACTCTGAGAGACATTTCTGGTCAGTCAAATCCTGTGTCTGATGCCTGAGGCTATGACTATTCATTCTTTCCATGGAAAAACATTGGGAAGGTTCACTTACTATATAAAGGACCTGTATTGTTTTCCAAATACCAAGATATGAAAATATAATGGTGTTCAAAGTTTCCTGAAGCCTTATCCATTCTCTTACTAAATGTAAGCCATTCTTTATTACGGCATTCACAGACTTAAAGGAAGGCCATATGATTTCTCCAAGGAAGCTAGATCAGCTGTTGCAGAAGGTTATTGGAACACATATTTTTCAGGCCAAGACAAAATGCAATTTTTGTATAACGTCTCATCTTTCATAAAATGCTTTCTAAAACATGGCAATAGAACACCTAATTTAGCCAATTCAGCTTCTGCCGTCATAATATTTATAGCAGTGAAACTGATATAATTTTCCTATATGCAAATTTTGAAGGAGAGTAAGTACATTTCAGTGAAGTTATTTCAGATTTTAACAAGAAAAAATGAAATCTTGACATCCTTTTTTCAGATAAACACTTGATACTTTTTTCTTTAAAAATCCTTTGTGAGTAAAATTCTAAGTAGTAGAGGAAAAATAGCCAGGAGCTTTCTTTGAAAAGCACAAATCCTTATTTCTTTTAACCCTTTTGAAAAGGTGTTTCACACCTTATTTCTGCAGATGTTATACCCTATGAACTGCTCCTTACTTTCATGCTAATTAGTTATCTCACACATTTTTCACAGTTCTGTTTTCCTGGCAATGTGTGAGGGTTTGCACTATAAAGTGAATGGCATCATCTTGTGGGGGAGGATTTTTTCCCTATTAAAGTCAAAACCTGTATTCTGACTTTCTCAAACACCCACTGCTATGCAAGCTGTTGTTCAGGGCTTGACTGTCTATAAACTGTTTTCCTTTTCTCTTGGTCATGTACTGGATTTTGACTAAGAACTGAACAGATGTGATCAAATGCAGGAGGAATCTACTAACATACAGTGCTAGCATAAAGGAAAATATGAAATGTTAATACGAAAAGTTTCTTCCAAACTTATTTTAGCCAAACCATAATACTCTTGTGGAAGGCTTTGTTTAATTTGTGATTAAACACAGTGCCACCCAAACAGATGGACAAGGAACACTTGTGACCAGAGGCCACACATGCACATCTGTCATTGGGTGGGGTTCAAGTTTTATTGTTGTTGTTGTTTGAGGGGTGTGTGTGTGGCGGTGTGTGTGTGTGTGTGTGTGTGAAGCGAGGAGCAGTATTTCCAGTCAGCAATGTCAAAACTGGCTCATTATTATTTCTGCATAAATTATATGTTCTAAGACACTAAACTGTGGACAGTTTGGGTTTTAATGTAAATCAAATCAAAACAAATATATGTTGCAATATTGCCAGCTGCCAATGTTTGGAATAGATATTTGAAAACCTTTGTTCAACAAAACTTTTAAACAGTTTTGTTTACAACTGAAAATACTGCATCTTTCTTGACTGCTCTTGTTGTTTTACTGAATAAAGAATCACTGATTATTCTTGATACAAACATACCTTATAAAAGTATAAAACATAGATAACTCAGTAATTAAACAGACCAAGTCCAACTTGGTTATCTTCAAACAGCTCAGGTTCCAGGTGTGAGTCTCCAACCCTTGTTTTCACACCATCCTGCTCTTCCTAGTGTCAGCAACATTTCAGCAGAGAGGAATAGAACTGTACTTACCTATTTGAGGCTAGAAGTAATGGATAATTGCCATATGGTGATGGTATCCCTTTTAGATGTAGCAAGTTAGTGTGCACATGTGGGTCAATAAAATCATAGAATGGTTTGGGTGGAAGGGACCTTAAAGATTATCTAGTTCCAACCCCTCTGCCATGGGCAGGGACACCTTCCACTAGATCAGGTTGCTCAAAGCCCCGTTCAACCTGGCCTTGAACACTTCCAGGGAGGGGACAGCCACAAGTTCTCTGGGCAACCTGTTCCAGTGTCTCACCACCCACAAAGTAAAGCATTTCTTCCTTATATCTAATCTAAATCTACCTTTTTTTCAGTTTAAAATCATTAAACCAGGTCAAACTCTTGTCCTATCACTACACTCCCTGATAAAAAGTCCTTCCCCATCTCCTGTAGCCCCCCTTGAAGTACTGAGAGGCTGTAATGTCTCCCCTGAGCTTTTTCTTCTTCAGGCTGATCAACCCCAACTTTCTCAGCCTGTCCTCATAGGGGAGGCACTCCAGCCCCCAATCATCTTCATGGACCTCCTCTGGACCTGCTCAAGCAGGTCTATGTCCTTCTTCTACAGGGGGTCCCAGACCTGAACACAGTGCTCCAGGTGTAGTCTCATGAGAGGGGAGTAGAGGGGGAGAATCACCTTCCCTCAACCTGCTGGCCACACTTCTCTGGATGCAGCCCAGGAGACAGTTGACTTTCTGGGCTGCAAGTGCACATTGCTGGCTCATAGTGAGTTTTCCATTCACCAATACTCCCAAGTCCTTCTCCACAAGGCTGCTCTCAATACACTCTTCTCCCCACCTGTATTTGTGCATGGGATTTTCTTGACCCATGTGCAGGACCTTGCACTTGGATTTATTGAACTTCATGAGATTTGCATGGGCCCACCTCTCAAGACTGTCAAGGTCCCTCTGGATGACATCCCTTCCCTCCAGTGTGTTGACCACACCACACAGCTTGGTGTCGATGGCAAACTTGCTGAGGATGCACTCAGTCCCACTGTCCATGTCACCAGCAAAGATGTTAAACAGCACCAACCCCTGAGGAAGGCCACTCGTTACTGCTCTCCACTTGGACATTGAGCAGTTGACCACAACTCTGAGTACAACCATCCAGCCAATTCCTTATCCACTGAGTGGTCCATCTGCTAAATCCATGTCTCTCCAATTTAGAGAGAAGGATGTCATGTAAGACAGCGTCAAATCCTTTGCACAACTCCAGGTAGATGACATCAGTTGCTCTTCCCTTATCCACCAACGCTGTAACCACATTGTAGAAAGCTACCAAATTAGGCACAATTTGCCCTTAGTGAAGCCATGTTGCCTGTCACCAATCACCTCCTTTCCTTATTTTCATGTGCCCTAGCATAGTTTCCATGAGGATCCATTCCATGATCTTTCCAGGGACAGAAGTGAGACAGACTAGCCTGTAGTTCCCTGAGTCTTATTTCCCTTTTTAAAAATGGGGGTTATGTTTCCCCTTTTCCAGCCAACAGGAACTACGCCAGACTGCCATGACTTCTCAAAGATGATGGTTAGTGGCTTAGCCACTTTATCCACCAGTTCCCTCAGGACCCACTGATGCATCTCATCAGGTCCCATGGACTTGTGCATCTTCAGGTTCCTTGGATGGTCTTGAACCTGATCTTCTCCTACAGTCCTTGCATGCATTTTGCATAGATTGAAAAAAGTATGGTGATAACTTACAACCTTCTTGAGTATCTCTTCAGGGATCAGGTCTGAGGTCTCAGAATTGTCTTAGCTCATTTTCAGTTGACAACAGCATCTTACTCAGGGCTCCTAGAGACAATCCTGACCAGTCATGCCCTATGAATTTTCTCAGCTCATTATTGTTTTGCTGATTAAGGATACCAATTAAACTTGGACACCAGAGTGAAAAGAGTAGGCGTATTTTACTGCTGATAACTAAATAACGTAACAGTGTAATACAGAAAACATGCAGTAAGGAAAAAGCAGAATAGTGCACTTAAAGCAACAAACAGGAAAATACAAGGTAATGCATCAAATCATTACTACACAAGAGAGAGAGAATAGTGATTAAGAGAAATACATCACCACTTGCATATATTATCATCATCATCGAGATCCGCAGACGCTGGGGAGCCCCGATTACAGCGAGGATTTGGAGAGCCTGTCCCGACAAGTGGGAAATCCTACGCAGTGCATCCACCCATAGGTGAGGCATCCAAAGTCGCTGTGAACGGGCCCAGCCTTATATACCAGAGATCGACAAGCCAGAATAGCTGGCATCTTTGTTTTGAGCGGAAAGTTTCTGGTTTCATTCTCCTGTTGGATTCCACCCAAAGCTTGGCCAGGGCTCGGTGGGGGGAACCAAGGGAGTTTCTAACAAGGCCAAATACTTGGGTTCTCAGCCTTGAAGAAGGCTGCGAAAGGAAAGTTGGATACATTCTCTCCTCACTACTGATTATATTTTGTCTTTCACTAGCGAGTTTACATATTTTATTAATGACTACATGCTAAGTTAGCATGTTCAGCTTGGGGCCTGTTGTTCAGGCTGCAGTATTTCAATGCTTTAGCACTTTTTACACCAGCATAAGTGGGTTGTTATAACTTAGTACAATACCTACTAGCACAATGGTTATCAGTTATAAAATATACAGGATTCATCTATAGGTCAACTCTGGCTTGGGCCTGTTGTCCAAGCCTTAGCATTTCAATTATACGTTTCTTTTGTTGTTAACTTTCTCAGCTTTCTTGCTTACTTTTGAAAAATGCCTACCTCTTAATTTGACCAGACATAAAAGCAGCCTCTTCAAAATTGACCAAATGCTAACACAACAACCTTAAAATTGTCTCTGGGAAGTAAGAAATAAAGCCTTAATAGCTGTATTAAACTTGGCAATAATGTACTAAACCAAAGCCATGTGGATAAGCATTAATACTTGACTGACTTCTGAGACTGCCTAATCTTTTATTAGTTGCTTTTTCCACTTTCTCTCTGTGTACAATCATCTCTGTCTAAAAAACTCACAATTTGGATTTAGTTAACTGTCTGTTAACAGCACAATTAGATAAATAGAAGCTAGCAAATGTAATTGATTTTGCACTAAACTACATCAGACAGTTGTACATGACTGGTGATGAACACAATTGTTTTGATATATTCTTTGTCATATCTGTTTGAATGCAGAAAGCTGGAGCTGCAAAAGAATAACTGGACCAAGTATTTGCTGCTTATGTTGGTGGATTAGAGCACACAGCTCCCAATCCCACATGCAATTAAAGTATTCTCTTAAATACTTTACGACAGCTTTTATTTAAATGCTATTACTACCCAAGACTATCCAAAATCTGGATCCCCATATTCTTTTTTGGATTTTGAACAGGACTAGCTTCTGCTCCTCTTTCTCCTTCACTGAAGCCTCCTTCCTCAACACTTTTAATTTCACTGTGGATGAGATGGTCAGACATAAATGGAAATCAGAACTCTGGAAAACATTGAAAATGAGTTTTGGTTTGTTGTTGATTCTTTTTTTTTTTTAACATAGACCCCATAATTTGAAGTACATTATGGTGCAATATCATTGCACAGCTGGAGGTGAAAATGCTTTTTAGGTGCTAAATGAGTCCAAATGAGTTTGTGGATACATTAACCTTTCAGGAGAATGACAGTGGTAATGAATTTAGGAAAGATATCAATTTAAATATCTTCATATGTTATCAAGGTGGAAAAGCAATGTACTGAATTAGTTGGTGGGTGGGTTTTTTTGTGTGATGAAGTCAGAGATGCATCAATAAGAGCCTTTTAGAACAAACAAGAAGCCTGAAACACACCACAAATGTTTATTTTTATAAAGGTATTGAAATCGCTGCCTAGCAAACAGGGACATGGCTAAACAATACAGATGAGTCAATTTGGTAGCTTCCTGACACAAAAAACAAAGGTTTTATTCTTCACAAAGTTCTCCTGTGCATCTCCAGAATTTCTGCAGCATTCTACCACCTCCTATGTGCCAACTCTGATGCTTCTTAAGCTGACTGTTGAGGAATTAACCAAAAGGCGAGTAAGACTTCCAGAGGGCAAACTTTGACCTGTTCAAAAGATTGAGTAACAAAATCCCTTGGGAGGCTGCCTTGAAGGATATGGGAGTCCAGGAAGGCTGGACATACTTCAAGAGAGAAGTCTTAAAGGCACAGGAGCAGGCTGTTCCCACGTGCTGAAAAACAAGCAGACGGGGAAGGAGACCGGCCTGGCTAAAGAGGGACCTTTGGCTGGATCTCAAGAACAAAAGGAGAATCTATTGCCTTTGGAAGAGGGGCCAGGTCTCTCATGAAGACTATAAAGATGTAGTGAAGTTATGCAGAGAAAACATTAGGAGAGCCAAAGCGCAGCTAGAGCTCAACCTGGCTACAGCTGTTAAAGATAATAAAAAATGTTTCTATAAATACATTAACCACAAAAGGAGGATTAAGGAAAATCTCCCTCTTTTGTTGGATGCAGAGGGAAACATGGTAACCAAGGATGAGGAAAAGGCTGAGGTGCTCAATGCCTACTTTACCTCAGTCTTTAGCAGTGGAACTGGCTGTTCCCTGGACACCCAGCCTCATGAGATGGGAGATGGGGAAGAGAAGCAGAATGAGGTCAGCACAGCTGAAGAGGAAGTGGTCAGAGACCTGTTACACCACTTGGATGCACACAAGTCTGTGGGACCGGATGGGTTACACCCAAGGGTGCTGAAAGAGTTGGCAGAGTGCTCGCCAAGCCGCTTTCCATGATTTACCTGAAATCATGGCTAACTGGGGAGGTCCCATTGGCAAATGTGGCACCCATCTACAAGAGAGGCAGAAGGGACGATCCAGGAAACTATAGACCTGTCAGTCTGATCTCGGTGCCAGGGAAGGTCATGGAGCAGGTCAATCCTGAGTGCCATTAAAAGTCATATAATGGACAACCAGGGGATCAGGCCTAGTCAGCATGGGTTTATGAAAGGCAGGTCCTGCCTGACAAACCTGATCTCCTTCTATGACAAGATGACCCGACTGTTGGACAAGGGAAAAGCTATCCATATTATCTACCTGGATTTTCAAAAAGCATTTGACACAATTACCCATAGGATTCTCATAGAAAAATTGGCTGTCCATGGCCTGGATGAGCATACGGTCTGCTGGATCAAGCACTGGCTGGATGGACGGTCCCAGAGAGTGGTGGTCAATGGAGCTAAATCCAGCTGGCGGCCGGTCACAAGTGGTGTTCCTCAGGGCTCGGTGTTGGGACCATTTCTGTTCAACATCTTTATTGATGATCTTGATAAGGACATGGAGTGTATCATCAGTAAGTTCGCAGATGACACCAAGTTAAGCGGGAGTGTCGATCTGCATGAGGATAGGGAGGCCCTACAGAGAGACTTGGATAGATTGGATCGGTGGGCCAACGTCAATGGGATGAGCTTCAACAAGACCAAGTGCCAGGTCCTGCACTTGGACCACAACAACCCCATGCATCTCTACAGGCTTGGGGAGGTGTGACTGGAGAGCTGTGTGGAAGAAAAGGATCTGGGGGTTCTAACTGACAAGCAGCTGAACATGAGCTGGCAATGTGCCCAGGTGGCCAAGAAAGCCAACGGCATCCTGGCTTGTATTAGAAATAGTGTGACCAGCAGAAGTAGGGAGGTGACAGGCACCCTCTGTACTCAGCACTGGTGAGGCCACACCTGGAGTATTGTGTCCAGGGCACTTCAATATGAGAGAGATATTGAGGTGCTGGAGCAAATGCAGAGGAGGGCAACGAAGCTGGTGAAGGGCCTGGAGAACAAATCCTATGAGGAGTGATTGAAGGAGATGAGACTGTTTAGTTTGAGGAGGAGAAGGCTGAGGGGAGACCTCATCACTCTCTACAACTACCTGAAAGGACATTGTAGAGAGGTTGGTGCTGGTCTCTTCTCACAGGTAATTAGTGATAGAAAAAGAGGGAATGGCTTTAAACTGCAACAGGGGAAGTTCAGACTAGACATTAGGAAAAATTTTTTCACAGAAAGAGTGGTCTGACAGTGGAATAGTCTGCCCAGGGAGGTGGTGGAGTCACCATTCCTGGATGTCTTTAAGTGACGTTTAGATGAGATGTTGGGGGATATGGTGTAGGGGAGAACTTTGTAGAGTAGAGCTGATGGTTGGACTCGATGATCCCAAGGGTCTTTTCCAACCTGAATGATTCTGTGATTCTGTGATTCTGTAAATTCATCTGAGCAACCCAGCATAAAAGTTGTTCTTTTTTTTTTTCTCTTTGGATCAGAAAAAGATTAGACAATCAATAGAGCAATTGCAAAGGAAGCAGCAGAAGCACATACTTTGCTCCTGTTGGAGGGAATGTTTGGTAACAGCAAGCTTGTGTCTGAGATTGCTCAGATGAACTCAGGATCTAACCTAGCAGTTCAGCATGAGATGTAATGAAATGCACAAATATCAAGTAAATATTTGAAATATGTTTCATAGCCAGAATGTGACTCATTTGGAGGAGAAGCCGGCTTCTCAGGAACTCTTAAAGTGAGTCATGAGCTTGATTTATGTTTTTCATCTGTTTGAGTATTTTATTTTTCTCTCCAAATGTAGATAGGACAAAAGTTTTCAGAAAATGTTTAAGCACAAAGAAATCAGGTGAATTGGAATGGCAGCATACAAGGTGACAGATATGATTAGGATGCTTTGACTTAGTCCAGGGTCCACTGGAAGAGGTTTAAGAAGTTTTTGAAGATTAATATATCTGTATCAAGCATTAGAAATCAGTCATTACCCCTTCTAAGTCTGGTAGGGAAAACTCTCATTTTGATATGTAGAAAATTAGCACGTTATCTTGGGACACCATTTATTTTAATTATCACATAATGAATAGCTATACTTTCTTTTTAAATTCTATTTTTATATGTATGTATGCATGCATAATTTTTTTTATATATATTTTTGTATATAGACATATATAAGAGGCTGCTTATTCTGGTTTAATACTCCTTCCTTTCTGCTCCACTGACTTCAGGTCTTCACTAAACCACAGAACTCCATTCTATGCAGCATAGATCCAAGAAAAAACATGAGATTATTACATGGCAAAGAACCTTCAGTTTTTCACTTAAATCACATAGTTTGAAGTTAGCAGCATCTAAATATTTCCTTGAAACATTAATCTTAGTATGAACAATATATCTAATTAGAACAGCCAAAAGAGCTTTAATTTTCATCTGATTGATACACATTAGATGAGTGAGAATTAATTTTCATTTCCCCTTCAGATACATGCAACTTTTTTTAGCAATTTGAGACTTTAGTTTCCAATTCTTGCTTGAAGAGAAGTGTGCCAGAGTATATCTTTTTCAGACTGTTCTTTGAAATGATATCTAAAGACTTAGGGTGTGATTTTGCTTACCCTTACATTACTGTATAGCAGGATTAATTCTGCTGAAGCTGATAAAAAACAGTAGTATAAACCTGTTGCAAGAGAAGTCAATGACTTTGAATTCTTTCTACTTGAGTTTCCTTCTTGTGACCTAGGTCCCGAATTTTCTTCTTCACCAAGATTTTTCTATCACTGTACAAAGCAATTTGTAGAACTTCAGAAAAAAATAGAAGATGCATAGATTTGTTTTAGCAGTCAGTGGAAGTCTGAAGATCTCTGTTGACATAATTCACTGCAATTGGTGTACATTATTCTGACAAACAAAACAAATAAAAAAGAGGAGTGTTACAGAACAAAGTACTTTAAGTACTTGACATCTGATTTTCCAGGCCCATTTAGAAGAACAGAGAATACTAAAGCCAAGCTCCACATTAATTCATCTTCAGTTTTCCAATGGTATTAAAAATTAAAAAAGATGGCAAATTTATTCAAATACATGTGTGTCTATTAGCAAACACATTTAAGAAAAACACACTCTACTAGAAGAATAGAATATATACATACAACCCTCTACAAGGGGTCAGAATCTTGTTGTACCCCACGAAGATGACATCACATAATATTTTGATAGGATCTAGACAGAATAAAATTGACTTGGAATTTATATGAATGAGGCCTCAATTTTTAGTCTGGCAAAGCCTGGGAAATATCACATACTTGCATGTTATAATTGTGAATAATGATTAAATTAAGCAAACAAACAAGCAAGCCAAATAATAAAACACCACTAAAAACTAGTTTTCATGTCCATTATTTCAAGATAGGTTGTCCCTTTTTGACATGCTGTAGTTCAGGGTTGGATTCCATACACTTCGGCCAATGTAATATATAGGGAGGAAAAGACTGTCAAAATAAAATGCCTTAAAATACTAAATGGATTATCCAGGTAAGGAAAATCTTTTGCTGTCAACCTCACTGAGCAAATACAACCCCTCTCAAATACCTGTTCTTCCCAAAAGACATCAAGTGGGGAAACTAAATTATAACAACTAATTACAGGAGCAGCTTGATGATCAATGTAAGTTTCACATTAAGAAAAGAAAAAGAAAAGCCACTAGTTTTTCATTTATGAGATAGGGTATAAATATGACAGTCCCAACACAAATGAAAGAGTTCTCCATGTTTTTCCACCCTTCCAGAGACATTTGCTTTACAGTTAAGGTCATAATTTCTCCTCTCTTCCTGCATCCATCCTACACTCCCTGCATCAGCTAGCAGAGGAGGAGCAAGCTCACAGAATTGATTAGTTTGCCACATGTTCATGGGGTAGCTCTGGGTGAAATTATACACACTGTAGGAATACAGATATCTTAAGGCAGTTCTGTACCAGTTCTGTCACAATAAGATAAATGTAACAGTACTGCCCCTAGGGCTTGTACGTATTTCATGGTACCTGAATGATTAATATCAGTTGATTAGCTAGCACAAAGCATTCTAAGTAAAATGTGAGAGAAAAAGTAGGCTAAGCTTGTACCTCACTCAGGATCATCTCAACATCTCTTTAAAATTAGATTCATTTATTATATTCTAGGACAGTTTCTGCAACTATCTATTCATAAAGTCCCTACTATCCCTTGTCTGCCAAAAATATATTTCATAAAGTTTACAAATGTCAGAATATTAGTATATGTGAGTGGGAAGATTACACTTTCCTTAGTATTATTACAAAATTAATATTTTAGATCAAAAATCAAACATTCACTGACTCAATCTCCCCAGTACTATCAGGTAGCTCTCAATTACCTGTAAGCACTTTTCAATACATCTTTATATTCTGTCAACCTGTAGAAGTATGAAATGTGAAGTCAGGCCAAAATAGTGCCTATTCTTTCTCTGTGTGAAATATACTTTTCCACTTCTCATCTCTTCCGTGTATGTTTCAAAACTTCACATGGAAGAGATTCTTTGAATTGACTGTCCATGTACAAAATTACCCGGCATTGCCTGTACGGCAGGTATTGGATGTACAGCAGCTACTAAAGTTATGTTAGTTATGTGATATCTGAACAAGTGCCAAAGCCTCCTTAGCAGCCAAGGCCAAAGTAACTGCTGCGGAAAGGTTACCTGTTATATTGGCGTTTGGATAAGAAGCACTGGAGGTCTACCCAAACTGGTAAACTATGGCACATTATCCTTAAAAATTGCTACCAATCAACAAACTTTGTGGCCAGTGAGAGTGCCCCTCTCTACTAGAGACTTTGGATTTATCTAATTTGGAGAAAAGGAGGCTTAGGGGTGACCTCATTGCTCTCTACAGCTTCCTGAGGAGGCGGAGTGGAGAGGAAAGTGTTGATCTCCCTGATATTCAGTGATAGGACACATGGGAATGGTTCAAAGCTGCAACAAGGGAGGTTAAGTGTGGACATTAAGAAGCATTTCTTTACTGAGAGGGTGGTCAAGCACTAGAACAAGCATTCTACAGAGATGGTCAATGCCCCAAGCCTGTCAGTGTTGAAGAGGACTTTGGACAACACCCTTAATAGCAAGCTTTAACTTTTGATCAGCCCTGAATTGGTCAGGCAGTTGGACTAGATGATTGTTGTAGGTCACTTCCAACTGAAATATTCTATTCTATTCTATTCTATTCTATTCTATTCTATTCTATTCTATTCTATTCTATTCTATTCTATTCTATTCTATTCTATTCTATTCTATTCTATTCTATTCTATTCTATTCTATTCTATTCTATTCTTTTCATCTAGTTTTCACATTCTGTGTTTCATGTTCCCTTTTACTGTTAAAACCTAGAAAGGTTCTAATAATAAGTATTTATGTTTTATGTAAAGACCTAGATGGTCTTTACATTTTATGAAGTCAGACTATTACAACTTCTTTATATCTTTGAAACATTTTTGGGTACTGTATGTTGAAATGCTAAGGCTTGGACAACAGGCCCAAGACAGAGTTGACCTATAGATGAATCCTGTATATTTTATAACTGATAACCATTGTGCTAGTAGGTATTGTACTAAGTTATAACAACCCACTTATGCTGGTGTAAAAAGTGCTAAAGCATTGAAATACTGCAGCCTGAGCAACAGGCCCCAAGCTGAACATGCTAACTTAGCATGTAGTCATTAATAAAATATGTAAACTCACTAGTGAAAGACAAAATATAATCAGTAGTGAGGAGAGAATGTATCCAACTTTCCTTTCACAGCCTTGTTCAAGGCTGAGAACCCAAGTGTTTGGTCTTGTTAGAAACTCCCTTGGTCCCCCCCGCCCCGAGCCCTGGCCAAGCTTTGGGTGGAATCCAACAGGAGAATGAAACCAGAAACTTTCCGCTCAAAACAAAGGTGCCAGCTATTCCAGCTTGTCAATCTCTGGTATATAAGGCTGGGCACATTTGCAGAGACTTTGGATGCCTCACCTATGGGTGGACGCACCGCGTAGGATTTCCCACTTGCCGGGACAGGGTCTCCAAATCCTCGCTGTAACTGGGGCTCCCCAGTTGATGGTGATATATGCAAGTGGTGATGTATCTCTCTTAATCACTCTTCTCTCTCTCTTGTGTAGTAATGATTTGATGCATTACCTTGTATTTCCCTGTTTGTTGCTTTAAGTGCACTATTCTGCTTTTTTTTCTTACCGCATGTTTTCTGTATTATGCTGTTACATTATTTGGTTATCACCAGTAAAATACGCCTACTCTTTTCACTCTGGTGTCTGAGTTTAATTGGTATCCTTAATCAGCAAAACATACGTCCAATTATGGGATTCGCCTTTCTCAAACAAGGGAGAGGGTCTCTGCTCATGAGCTAGCAGGGATCATTGACAAAACTTTAAACTAGACTTGAAGGTGGAGGGAGATAGTATCAGGCTTGCCTGTGACAAGCTGTAGGATGACACACTAAGTTTAGAGGGGTGGGGTGCTAGCAAGGGTCCTCATCCTGTTGCTCTGAGATGTGCTAGGTACACTGGAGAACACTTGAAGTCTTATGGAAATGAGCCAGGGTCTCCTGAGGAGTCAACAGGGAAACACTGGTGAAATAGAATAATGGAATCATAGAATGGTTTGGTTGGAAGAGACCTTAAAGATCATCTAGTCCTAAGCCCCCTGCCACAGGCAGGTACACTTTTCACTAGATCAAGTTGCTCAAAGTCCCATCCAACATGGCCTTGAACACTTCCAGGGAGGGGGCATCCACAACTTCTCTGGGAAACCTGTTCCAGTGTCTCACCACCCACAAAGTAAAGCATTTCTTCCTTCTATCTAATCTAAATCTACCCTCTTCCAGTTTAAAACCATTTAAAACAGTTTAAACTCTCGTCCTATCACTACACTCCCCTATAAAGAGTCCCTTGCCATCTTTCCTGTAGGCCTCTTTAAGTGCTGGAAGGCCACTATAAGATCTCCTTGGAGCCTTCTCTTCTCCAGGCTGAAAAACCCGAACTCTCTCAGTCTGTCCTCAGGAGAGGTGCTCCAACCCCTTGATCATCTTTGTGGCCTCCTCTGGACCCACTTGAACTGGTCTATGTCTTTCTTGTGCTAGGCACCCCAGAGCTGAACACAGTACTCCATGTGGGGTCTCACAAGTGTGGAGTATTGGGGGAGATTCATCTCCCTCGACCTGTTAGCCGCAGATCTCTTGATGCAGCCCAGGGTACAGTTGGCTTTCTGGTCTGTGAGCGCACATTGCTGGCTCATATTCAGTTTATCATCCACTACTACTCTCAAGTCCTTTCCTGCAGAGCTGCTCTCAATCCACTCTTCACACAGCCTGTATTTGTGCATAGAGTTGCCTCGACCCATGTGCAGGACCTTGCACTTGATCTTGTTGAATTTCATGATGTTTGCACCGTCCCACCTCTCAAGTGTGTCAAGGTCTCTGACATTAGGGTGTTCATCTAAGAAGGTGAGATGACTGACAGTGCAGCTGAAGTGCCTCCACACCAGTGCATGCAGCATGAGCCACAAACAGGAGGGATTGGAAGCCACCCTGCTGTTAGAAAGCTACAACCTAGTTGCCATTATTTGTGGGACAAATCCCATGACTAGAGTGCAGCTATGGATGGTGTCACATCCCAGTTTCTCAGGATGATGACTCAGATTCACTGATTCCCAGGTCAGTATTAAGGTGAAACAACACCAGAGATTCTTTAATTCAGAGGCAGGGAGGGAGAAAGAAAGACAAAAAAGAAAGATTTCACCAATCCTGGTTGCAGCATTGGTCCAGCCAGCCTAGGGGTCCAGTTCCAGAGGGGTGCTGCCACCCAGGGCTTTGACTAGCAAACTGGTAACAAGGGATGAGAAGAAGGCTGAGGTACTCAACAACTTCTTTGCCTCAGTCTTCAATGGCAACCTTTCTTCACACACCTCTTGAGTGGATGGACTGCAAGACAGGGACTGGGGGAGCAAAGTCCCTCCAGAGAAGATTGAGTTTGTGACCACCTGAGGAACCTGAACATACATAAGCCTATGGGACCTGATGAGATGTATCCCAGAGTCCTGAGGGAATTGGCTGATGCAGTTGCCAAGCCACTCTTCATGATATTTGAAAAGTCATGTCAATCAGGTGAAGTCCCTGGTGACCAGAAAAAGAGAAACATTGCACCTATTTTTAAAAAGAGTAGAAAGGAGGACCCTGGGAACTACAGACATGTCAGCCTCACCTCTGCCTGGGAAGATGATGGAACAGATCCTCCTAGAAGCTATGTTAAGGAACATGGAGGACAGGGAGCTGATTCAAGACAGTCCGTATGGCTTCATCGAGGGCGAGTCTTGCCTGACCAAACTATGGGCCTTCTATGATGGAGTGACTACATCAGTGGACAAAGGAAGAGCTATCTGGACTTCTGTAAGGCCTTTGACAAGGCCACCCACAACATCCTTCCCTGAGTTGGAGAGACACAGATTTGATGGGAGGACTGTTCACTGGATGAGGAATTGATTGGGTGGTTGCATCCAGAGATGGTCAACAGCTCAATATCCAGATGAATATTTGACAAGTGGTGTCCTTCAGAGGTCCATACTGGGACCAGTGCTGTTTAATATCTTCCTCAATGACATAGACAGTGGGATTGAGTGCACCCTCAGCAAGTTTGCAGAAAACACTGAGTGGTGTGGTTGACATGCCTGAGGGATGGGATGTCATTCAGAGGGACTCAGACAAACTCTAGAAGTGGGCCTGTGTGAACCTCCTGAGGTTCAACAAGGCTAAAGGCAAGGTCCTGCACCTGGGTCAGGGTAACCCACAGTATCAATACAGGCTGGAAGATGAAAGGATTGAGAGCAGCCCTGAGGAGGACTTGAGAGTAGTAGTGGATGGAAAACTGACTATGAGCCAGCAATGTGCACTTGCAACCCAGAAAGTCAACCATATCTTGGGCTGCATCAAAAGAAGTATGGCCAGCAGGTCAAGGAAGGTGATTCTCCCCCTCTACTCCACTCTTATGAGACCCCACCTGGAGTACTGTGTCCTGCTCTGGAGTTCTCAGTACAAGAAAGAGATAGACCTATTAGAGTGAGTCCAGAAAAAGGCCACAAAGATGATCAGAGGGATAGAACATCTGTCCTATGAGGAAAGGCTGAGAGAGTTGGGGATGTTCAACCTGGAGAAAAGAAGTCTCCAGGGAGACCTTATTGTGGCCTTTCAATATTTAAAGGAGGCTTATAAGATAGATGGGGACAGACCTTTTGTTAGGGCCTGTCAAGGGGTATGACAGGGGTAATTGTTTTACACTAAAAGGGTAGACCCAGACTAGATATAAGGAAGAAAACTTTTACAATGAGGGTTGTGAAACACTAGAACAGGTTGCCCAGAGAGGTGGTAGATGCCTCATCCCTGGAAACATTCAAGGTCAGGTTGGACAGAGCTCTGAGCAACGTGATCTAGTTGAAGATGTCCCTGCTCATTGCAGGGGAACTGGACTAGATGACCTTTAAAGGTCCCTTCCAACACAAACTATTCTATGATTCTATGGTTCTCGGATTCTATGAAGTCATTGCATGTAGGTTAGAAGTTAAAAATATTAAAATGCATTATGATTTTATGAAGTATTTTAAACCACTTTAAAGAAGCATACATGCTATACAGTTTTCTTATGCTGAGATATTACTTTCTTCTTTACTTCGACCTGCATATTTTTGGCATCCCCAATAAATATTACTTTATTGTTATAGGTCTATAACAATGTGCTATCAAAAGTTAATGTAAAAATGAGATTCTGGGAGACCATATAAGTAACCATATCTAATCACAGACTCTAGGATTTTGTGCACTTACTGAAGTGAATTCGTAGTGACCTATTTACCATCATGCAGTAATTGCTTCTGATGATAGCTTCAGTGTACTGAAAATACCACCTCTTTTCCAGCTATTATTGTCTATAACATGGAGAGCTATTAAATCACACATAACACTGTTGGCATCTTTGATATAATTACTGATTCTCACTATTCATTGTAAATTATCTGCCTTTTTATTACAGATGCATAATTTCCTTTGTAATTTATCTGTAAATTATAAATATATATTTGAAGAGAACAGCAATGAAACAAATTCTGCAGTATCTTTGCCAAAGATCAGTATTCAACAGTTCTTGATACTAATATATAGGTTTCATTGTCTAGAAAGAAATATGATACATGTTATTCAACCAAAACAATTTATAGTAAAGATAGTTCTGCACTGTAATCTACAAAAAGTGAATTCAAAGTGGATTATTTATTCCTGGTCATATCAATCCCATAAAACTATGGATACTATCTAAATAAAGACAAGATCTATATGTGAAAAATGCAACATAAGTTATTAATATTACTGATTTTTCATTCTCATTGAGCAAACAATTTATTATCCCAGTACTGAAGAAAGGTCACCAAATTAAATAGGTCATAGTACTGATATGTTTTAAGAAATAGCAAAAGAATTTTGTTTTGTGGGTTTTGTTTTAGTTTTTCATTTTAAAGAAAAAGAATAAACAAAGCTGTTGAAAGGGAAACATAGGGGAAAAAAAAATAAGAAAATGTGATCAGCAGGTTAACATTTCTATGCATAAAATTGCTTAAGATTTGAATTTTAATTTCAAGGACAACCAAAACTCCATTTAAGGGGAATTAAGAAATATGACAGGCATTGTTCTAGTGAATTTTTTGAAATCTAAAATCCTTTCTGGAACTCATTTGCAGGTGTTTAAGACATCTTATGAACTAAGAATCTTGTCCTAATACTTCAAAATATAGCTTTCAAACCATAATATTTTTGATACATGCAAACAAACTTTAATTGTTAATATTACCATAGAATTTGTAGCTTAATATTTACAAAATGTTCCAGTCTGCTAATTAACAAGATACATTGTGTACTGAAAATTGGCAAGCAAATAATTCCAAATAAATATTTATGTAGGCTGCAACCTCTCATGTTTCAGAAACCTAGGAAAGTGCTTAACTATGAAGAAACTAAGTCACTTGAAAAAATGAGATTATTTAGGTTAGTATAGCTAAAGTGTATGCACACAGAAATTGTATGCTTGAAGAACCAGAGATTTAGGTCTTTTGTCCACTGAGTGACAATGACATAAACATGTATACATATTTTCAGGACTTCATACATGAGTTAATTGATATTATTTAGGGTTTTTTAATAAAAGTTATTGAAATAATAAGGATCTTCTTATATTGGAGGACTAAATGCATGACTCTACATGAAAGTGGGAAAAAAAGAAATAATATAGTTTGCAAAATCCTAAGAATGCATTAATCAGCATTTAATTTGTTTGTTATTACTGGCTATAGCCTGTAAGAAAACAGGGTACTTATATATGTAGACATACACACATACACACATATATAGATGCAGAAGCAAGGATGTTTGTGGTGGGTTGACCCTGGCTGGATGCCAGATGCCCACCAAAGCTGCTCTATCACTTCTCCTCCTCAGCAGGACAGAGGAAAGACAATATAACAAAAGGCTCTTGGGTCGAGATAATGACAGGGAGAGATCACTCACCAATTACTGTCATGGACAAAAGAGACTCAACTTGGGGAAAATTTATTTATTTTATTATTAATCAAATCAGAATAATACAATGAGAAATAAAAACTAAATCTTAAAACATTTCCCCCCACCCCTCCCTTCTTCCCGGGCTTAACTTAACTCCCAATTTTCTTTACCTCCCACCCCCTGAGCAGTTCAAGGGGATGGGGAATGGGAGCTGTCGTCGGTTCATCATGTTGTTTCTGCTGCTCCTTCCTCCTCAGGGGGAGGACTCCTCACACTCTTCCTCTGCTCCAGTGTGGGTCTCTTCCACAGGGTGCAGTCCTTCAGGAAGATACTGCTTCAGTGTGAGTCCCCACTGGGTCACAAGTTCTGTCAGCAAACCTGTTCCAGTGTGGTTCCTCTCCCTCTCCATGGATCCACAGGTCCTGCCAGGAGCCTGCTCCAGCATGGGGTCTCCACAGGGTCACAGCCTTCTTTGGGTGCTTCCATCTGCTCCAACATGGGGTCCTCCATGGGCTGCAGGTGGGCATCTGTTCTACCATTAACCTCCATGGGCTGCAGGGGCACAGCCTGCCTCACCATGGTCTTCACCACAGGCTGCAGGGGAATCTCTGCTCCAGCACCTGGTGTATCTCCACCCCCTCCTTCTTCACTGACCTTGGTATCTGCAGAATTGTTTCTCTCACATATTCTCACTCCTCTCTCTGGCTGCAGTTTCTGTTGTGCAACAGCTTTTTTACCTTCATAGTTATGTTATCACAGAGGCATTATCACTGTCACTGATGGGCTTGGCCTTCGTCAGTGGTGGGTTTGTCTTGGAACTGGCTGACATTGTCTCTATTGGACATAGTAGAAGCTTCTACCAGCTTCTCACAGAAGACACTCCTGTAGCTCTCCCACTACCAAAACCTTGCCACACAAACCCAATATACTGTTGTATGTAAATCCCCCATTAGTGCCTTGCAAATCAGCTGCCTGATTTCTACTACATCTGCAGAATGCAAATAGTTTAAAAAGATATTATTTCTACAGCCTTCATGAAATTAAATATCCAGGTAGAAAAGAAAAATATATATATATTTATTCTCCAAACTGCAGAAAATACATCAGTGAATCTGGAGAGCTCTATACCTTGAACACTCAAATCCACCAGAAAAATGCTTTCAGTAGTTCTACTGTTTGCAGAAACTTCCTGTTTTAATTTCCAAGTCAAAAAGTAAAATGAGTTTATGCACTAGGTAGAAAGCATGCATAAAATTTTAAAATTTTCATTAGCACAATATTGTCATAGACATACAGTCATAAAATCACAATTTGGTGGGAAGGGGTGACATTTTCCTATAAGGCTTTCTTCCCACTCCCCTTATTTTTAAAAGACCATTGTTTGTATCTGCTCAAAGTCTGAGTGTTAATATATGTTCCAGTTAAAAGGAATTAATGGGTATAATTATACACCCTGGCAATAACAACTACAATCCATTAAATAGGTATGCAAATGAGTTGTGGTGAATGCAGTTAAATCCAACTGGCAGCTGGTCACAAGTGGTGTTCCCCAGGGCTCAGTATTGGGACCAGTTCTGTTTAATATCTTTATCAATGATCTGGACAAGGGGATCGAGTGCACCCTCAGTAAGTTTGCAGATGACACCAAGATGGGTGGGAGTGTTGATCTGTTTGAGCATAGGAAGGCTCTACAGAGGGATCTGGGCAGGCTGGAGTGATGGGCCGATGCCAACTGTTTGAGTTTCAATAAGGCGAAGTGTCAGATCCTGCACTTGGGTCACAACAATGCCATGCAACGTTACAGGCTTCAGGATGAGTGGCTGGAAAGCTGCCCGTTGGAAATGAACCTGGGGGTGTTGGTCAACAGCCAGCTACACAGGAGCTGGCACTGTGCCCAGGTGGCCAAGGAAGCCAGTGGTATCCTGGCTTGTGTCAGAAATCGTGTGGTCAGCAGGACTAAGGAAGTGATTGTCCCCCTGTACTCGGCACTGGTGAGGCTGCACCTTGAATACTGCGTTCAGTTTTGGACCCCTAACTACAAGGAAGACAGTGGGGTGCTGGAGTGTGTCCAAAGAAGGGCAACAAAGCTGGTGAAGGGTCAAGAGAACAAGTCTTATGAGGAGTGGCTGAGGGAACTGAGATTTTTTAGCCTGGAGAAAAGGATGCTGAGGGAAGAACTTATTGCTCTCTACGACTACCTGAAAAGACTACCTGAAAAGAGGTTGTAGTGAGGTGGATGTCAGTGTCTTCTCCTGAGTAACAAGCAATAGGACAAGAGGAAATGGCCTCAGATTGTGCTAGGGGAGTTTTAGATTGGATATTAGGGAAAATTCCTTCACCGAAAGGGTTTCAAGCACTGGAACAGGCTGCACAGGGAAGTGGTTGAGTCACCATCCCTGGAGGTATTTACAAGATGTGTAGATGTTACGCTTAGGTACATGGTATAGTGCTGGATTTGGCTGTGTTAGTTTTACAGTTGGACTTGATGATCTTAAAGGTCTTTTCCAGCCTAAATGTTTCTATGATTCAATGAAATGTTCTCACTGATTAATCAATCTAGGTGTGAAGTATATTTACCTAAGCATAGCATGCATTATTATACAGCTTTTGGGTTTTGTTGGATAGTAAGAATTCTTTCAAACTATTCTTCACTTTACATCAAAAAGTCTGTCTGCTGTATTTATGACCAATATTTACTTTTTACTTTAACATTACAATGATTGTACTGTGTATGTAAGATACCAGGGTTATATATTAAAATGACATCTTTATACACTTTTATTAATATTAAAATAGTTTAATGATTATTGCTATATTAATAAGATATATAGATCATCTTTCTAAGGGTTACTGTAATATTAATATTTACAATGTTTTTGCAATGGTAATTGCATTTTAATAAGAAATATAGAAGATGTTTATAAGGTAAGAGTATTAAATGCTTTCCTGACTATAGAATAAGCTGTTACAATGCACACTGTAAGACACAGCAGACAGATGTCAGTGATTATGTGTAATAAAGGAGAACTATATAGCATCCTTATAGATGCTGAATAGGTGTACTACAAGATAGCTTAGGTTATTAATTTTAAAATAATATCCTTTAAAAGTATCGATGTTTTATTCATGATAAAAATAAAATACTGTAACATTTTGTCCGGTCTCCAATTCAACAGTACCTTCTTTTCTATGAAGAAGTAATATGATAAAATGTGTTTTGAGGGAAAAAAAAAGCAGGCATTTGAAAATAAGACATATGGAGAACAATGAATGAGAAGAAAATAAAAGCAATCAAAAGTGCAATCCCACAAATTCTAGTTATTTAGTGAGAGCAATCTAAAACTAAAATGTTGAGAAAATGTTGCATTGTGGCAGCTTTTAAAGGTTTCTATGAAATTTATGATCTCTACACTACTCATCAGTGAGGTAGTTATGAAAAAGACAGAAAAAAATAGCTGGTGAATATGTAAGATGGAAATCTTTAAACAAATTCATGTTTTTCAAGATGCTCACAGTTGAATTTTGCAAATTCTTTATGTTAGATTTTTACGGCAAAAGGCTTAAATAACAGTCTATAAACATACAAATTCAAGAATGTGGCAGAAAGGACAGGAAAGGCTTCACACATCTTTAGTTTCAGTGCCTTGTTTTTCAGAAGAAAAGGCAAAATTAGATGCATAAATTAGGAGGTTGTTTGTGGAGAGAATGCTACCCCTCTGGAAGACAGTTTAGAGCTTTTATATTGGCTCCTTCACCTTCGCATAAGAATCTAAAGAGTATCTGAAAGATCACACAAGCCCTTTGATTTTTTTAATTGACAACTCACATCTTGATTTAATTCAGCATCATGAAAATGATACACCAAAAGATCAAACACTGTCCAATGCAAAGGAATAGCAGAACACTTACCTTCCAATTGGAAACCCCAAAACGAGAGGAATCTTCAGGAACTGTAGGTCTTCAAACACTGTTTCAGTGTTTACAGCCCCTGGCCTTGTGCATATCTTTCAGGTTGCAAATTAGCCTGTAGTCATTGTGCAGCTTCCTTAGGTACCTATCTTCTTTTAAGGGCTGAGGCCCTGTCCATCCTACAGTACCAGACTTCACCTGCTGTGATCTACATGCCTTAATACTACAAGAATCACAGAATCACAGAATCAGCAAGGTTGGAAAGGACCTTGAAGATCATCTAGTCCAACTATTAACCTAGCACTGACAGATCTCAACTACACCATATCCCTCAGCGCTATGTCGACCCTACTCTTAAACACCTCCAGGGATGGGGACTCCACCACCTCCCTGGGCAGCCCATTCCAACGCCTAACAACCCATTCTGTGAAGAAATACTTCCTAATATCTAGTCTAAACCTTCCCTGGCGCAACTTGAGGCCATTACCTCTTGTCCTATCACTTGTTACTTGGTTAAAGAGGCTCATCCCCAGTTCTCTGCAACCTCCTTTCAGGTAGCTGTAGAGGGCGATGAGGTCTCCCCTCAGCCTCCTCTTCTCCACACTAAACAACCCCAGTTCCCTCAGCCGCTCCTCGTACGACATGTGCTCCAGACCCTTCACCAGCTTCGTTGCCCTTCTTTGGACACACTCGAGTAATTCCATGTCCTTTTTGTAGTGAGGGGCCCAAAACTGAACACAGGAATCGAGGTGTGGCCTCACCAGTGCCGAGTACAGGGGTAAGATCACTTCCCTGTCCCTGCTGGCCACGCTATTTCTGATGCAAGCCAGGATGCCATTGGCCTTCTTGGCCACCTGGGCACACTGCTGGCTCATGTTCAGCCGGCTGTCAATCAACACCCCCAGGTCCCTCTCTGACTGGCAGCTCTCCAGCCACTCCTCCCCAAGCCTGTAGCGCTGCTGGGGGTTGTTGTGGCTGAAGTGCAGCACCCGGCATTTGGCCTTATTGAAACTCCTACAGTTGGCCTTAGCCCATCGCTCCAGCCTGTCCAGGTCTCTCTGCAGAGCCTCAATACCCTCGAGCAGATCAACACTCCCACCCAACTTGGTGTCATCTGCAAACTTACTGAGGGTGCACTCGATCCCCTCGTCTAGGTCATCAATAAAGATGTTAAACAGGAGTGGCCCCAAAACCAAGCCCTGGGGGACACCACTCGTGACCGGCCACCAACTGGACTTAACTCCGTTCACCACAACTCTTTGGGCCCGGCCATCCAGCCAGTTTTTTATCCAGCAAAGCGTGTGCCCATCCAAGCCACGAGCAACCAGTTTTGCCAGGAGAATGCTGTGGGAAACGGTGTCAAAGGCCTTACTAAAGTCAGGGTAGACAACATCCACAGCCTTTCTCTCATCCAATAAGCAGGTCGCCCTGTCGTAGAAGGAGATCAGGTTTGTGAAGCTGGAGCTGCCTTTCATAAACCCATGCTGACTGGGCCTGATCATCTGGTTGTGCTGCATGTGTTGTGTGATGGTACTCAGGATGAGCTGCTCCATCAGCTTCCCAGGCCCTGATGTCAAGCTGACAGGCCTGTAATTTCCCAGATCATCCTTCCAACTCTTCTTATAGATGGGCGTCACATTGGTCGATTTCCAATATGTCGGGACTTCCCTGGTCAGCCAGGACTGCTGGTAAATGATGGAAAGTGGCTTGGCGAGCACCCCAGCCAGCTCCTTCAGCACCCTCAGGTCTATCCCATCCGGTCCCATAGACTTGTGTGTGTCTATGTGATGCAGTAGGTCACTGACTATCTCCTCCTGGAATGTGGGGGGATCGTTCTCCCAATCTCTGTCTTCTGGCTGAGGAGGCTGGATTCCCTCAATACAACTAGTCTTGTTATTAAAGACTGAGGCAAAGAAGGCATTAAGCACCTCAGCCTTTTCCTCATCACTTGTTGCCATGTTTCCTCCCGCATCTAGCAGGGGATGGAGGCTCTCCCTGGTCTCTCTTTTGCTGTTGACATACTTATAGAAACATTTATTGTTATCCTTGATAGCTGAAGCCAGATTAATTTCTAGCTGGGCTTTAGACTTCCTGATTTCCGCCCTGCATAGCCTCACAGCATCTTTGTAATCATTGTGAGTGGCTAGTCCCTTCTTCCAAAGGCCATGAACTCTCCTTTTCTCCCTGAGTTGCAGCCAAAGCTCCCTGTTCAGCCAGGGTGGTCTTCTCTGCCACTGGCTTCTCTTACAGCACCTGGGGACCGCCTGCTCCTGAGCCATTAAGACTTCCTTCTTAAAGAGTGCCCAGCCTTCCTGGACCCCTATACCCTTTAGGATCAACTCCCAAGGGATCCTGTCAAGAGGGTGCCTAAACAAGACAAAGTCGGCTCTTTGGAAGTCCAGGATGTCAGTTCTGCTGCCCCCTCTCCCGGCCTCTCTAAGAATAGACAACTCTATTATCGCTGTGCCCTAGTCGGCCTCCAGCCGCCTCATCATCCACCAGTCCTTCTCTGTTCACAAAGAGGAGATCCAGCAGGGCACCTTCTCTGGTTGGTTCACTCACCAGCTGTGTCAGGAAGTTGTCTCCCACACATTCCAGGAATCTCTGGGACTGGTCCCGCTCTGCTGTGTTGTGTTTCCAGCAGATGTCTGGGAAGTTGAACATGTTTCTGTAATAGCCACTACATCATAATTTTCCAGTTTCATCATGGCTTCAAGCTCCTCCTGTTTGTTACCCATGCTGTGTGCATTGGTATACATGCACTTCAGATGGGCTGAAATCCCCAGCACTTTTTTGCATTTAGAGGTCCTAAATCCAGCCTGACCTTTCACAGGTTTTACTATGATTACTGATCCATCCATATCCCTTGCATTTTTGTTGTGCGGCATGTCTCCATCCCTTGCCTCCACTGAGATGGCAGGGTGAGGGTCATCGCTGGCACAACAGCCTACAAACTCGGGTAATCTACCCTGGGGCTTATGTCTGGGAGTTCCAGTTTTGTTCCCTTCCCCCTTCAAATCTAGTTTAAAGCTCTCTCAATGAGCCCAGCTAACTCCTGCCCCAAGATCCTTTTTCCCCTCTAGGACAGGTGCATCCCATCTGATGCCAAAAGGTCTGGCATCCTGTATATTAACCCGTGATAGAAAAATTCAAAGCCCTGCCAGTAACACCATTCTCAGAGCCACAAGTTCATCTGTTGAGTTGTAATCTCAACAGATTAAAACATAAACCTGTAATCTTCATCTGTCCCTGCAACTGAAGGGATGGAGGAGAACACTGTTTGTGCCTCCAACCCCTTAACCAGGTTCCTCAAGGCCCTGAAATCTCTCTTGATTTAGGACTTTTCCTCATAATATCATCACTACCTACCTGAAAAACCAAGAGAAGGTACTAGTCCTTGGGTCTCACTAGAGTGGGGAGTTTTGCCATGAGGTCCTTCACCTGGCCCCCAGGGAGGCAGCAGACTTCCCTATGAAGTGGGTCCAGTCTGCATATTCGACACCCCTCAGAATGGAGTCACCCACTACAATGACCCTTCTGGAGTTCTTTTTAAAATCAGTTTTAATACCTGGTCTAGAGTGACCCGGCCTTGGTGGACCTTCATCTTCCTCCTTGTTTGACTCATTTTCTTTGTCCTTCTCTACTTAATTCAAGAGTTCCAGGGCCCCATATCTATTGTGAAGGGACACCATGGAAGGTGAGGGAGGTCAGGAGGGGATTTTCCTGCTTCCCTGAGCAGGGACCTATTTCTAATCTCCCCCATCTCTTAGGTCCCCTCCTTCTGCCTGGTAGCAAGAGGGTGAGGGATCGCCTGCCTCCTTTGGAGCCTCCATCTGCTCCTTTTACTTCAGGGGTGCTAGGGTGTTACTCCACCAATCAATTTCCCTTTCACACTCCCTAATACTTCTTAATCTTTCAACCTCTTCTTTGAGTTCCACCACCAGGCTGAGCAGGTCATCCAGCTGATCACAGCACACACAGGTGTTGTCACTGCTGCCCTCCAACAGGATTGACTGGCTCAGGCACCCCCTGCAGCCTGGGACCTGGACCGCTGCATGTCTGCGTGGCAGCTCCCTTTGGGTCACCACGTTCTTTCTGGTGGTGGTTCTGATGCGAGTGGAGACCATGGTTCAGTCTACTCGTGGAGGACGATAAGATGACAACTAGCTCAGATAAGCTCTAGACCCAGGAGATGGACTGTTCCCTGTCCGCTCACCCTGCCTGCACGAACTGCCATGCAAACTGATGCGCCTCACCCTTCTGACGTGCCACGCCCTGTTTGCCCATCCCGTTCGCTGCGCTCCTGGTTGCTCGCACTCCTTGGTGGATGCTCTTGTATGTGAGAGGCGTTGGGCGTCGTCACTCCCATCTCCACCCACTCTTAGTCCCCACTGTCCTCTATCACAGCTCACTCTTCCCGCTCAGGGGAAGGCAGCCCGAGGCAATCCTAGTTGCCTGGGCTTCTGCCTTCTCAGCTTGCTGTTTTGCCGTGGGTTTTTTGATGCTTTCAGAAGGGTCCCCTGCCGCTATCCTCCTCTTCGGAGCCCCTCTCCTCAGCAGATTTGATGCCAAAGTACTGGAGGTCTAAGGTTCATACCTATGCCAGCTTTGCTGGTTGAAATTATGAGAGGCTGAAAAACCCAGGTATGCACACAGTAATCCTGCCCTTCTCAGAAGGAATTCCTTTTGCAATACCACTTTGTAAAAAATGGTAATACAGTGTCATATAGTGTGAGAGTCTCCCTGCTGACTTTATCCTTCCTGACGGGATGGGTAGGAACCTGTTTCCTGGGCCACCGAGGTAAAATGGGTGACTGACTAGAGAGCACACAGTTACAAGCTTTCTTGTTGAACAGTTTTCCACACATCACATCTTACATGACTTCTTTTCTATGGTTCCTTTTCTAAAGGAAAGAACAGAGGTAACAATTCCCCTAAGAATAGCACACATCTTGCACTTGGGTTGGCCAAAATACTTACCTGATGAGTATTCAGGGCATAATCTTCTGTTCAAAGTCATCCTCCAAAGGAATCCTTTTCTCCAGTAATTGTTTAGAAAACCAGCTTGTTGATGAAAGTACATTTATTCCCATTACACACATTCAGCAAATGTACAGCTATGGCAGATAGAAATTAAACTAAAGCATAATCATCAGAGTTGGAATAAAATTAAGATATTCAGAGCTTCCTTAAGTATCTCATTCATAAGTAAACCTTCTTCACCAACATATATGTGGAATAGTTTGACATCATCATAATTATGACCAAAGACTATATAGCCAATAAAAGCACAGTCTAAGCTTCTTACTCTTTTTTGTTGTTGTTCATTTCCCTTTGTAGCTATTCATACAGTATTTTGCTTCTCTCTGTATTAAACTTTAAATACACACAGAAATACAATGTAGAATTATATACAAAACACATGTGTCCCGATCCAGTGTCGGGGGAGGTTTTGATATGATCCTAAGAGCGAGATTAAGACACAAACGAGGTCAAATGCTGTACACCCAAATCAGTTTTTATTACTAAAAGTGAAGACTGGTAGTAGTAGGACAGAATGGCAGGAAAAGACAGAAATCAAGCAAGCATCTGGAATTGAGATGCAAGAATAGTCACCACCATGGATCCAGTGGCGTCCTGTTGGTCCTCAGTCTTCAGTTCTTTAGTGGTGGGTGCCAGAAAAGTTTTCTGTTGCCTTTTAAGTTCATCATATCAGCTGATTAGCATATCTGCCCACCTTTAGTTTTTCCTCTGCTCCCACAGGTTTTTGCTGACTTCATGTGACTTGAGCAATCATCTGGCTTAAGAGGCAGAAATGCTTGCCTGTTTTATCAGTTCATTAGCGATGCATGCATGGTGTCTGGCCTACACAATAGAGCCACAAATGGCTACAGGATGGAGCCAGTGATAAACATTTGGTTTCGCTCAGTCCATGTCTCCCCCTTTGAGGCTTATCTAAAGAGTCTGACAATGCAACTGCAAGGGAGGGGAGGGTGCATCCTTCCATACACTCCTGCTTCCTTGGGTGACATTCCTTAGACTAATCCAAAGGCCACAGCTTGTCCTTGAGGTTTGCACAGACACAAGCAAGCTTTGAGACAGTCATTTGACATTTCAGTCTCTCACAACAGGTTACAGAAATATTGAAGTTTGTGAGACCTTTTCATCACACTCAAGGAAGTTAAGTAGGTGCGACTGAACCACAGTAGTATATTTTAGCAACCTACCATATTATGTATTGTTACAGACACAAAAGCACTGTACTGGAAAACAGTAGGTATGAACCTTAGACCTCTAGCAATTGTAAGAACAAAATTCTACTTGTTCTGCACTTCATTTAATAATGTAGTACTTTTGATACAGTTTTTGTTTTTTTCTGATGAGATTTATGAAAGGTATTACACAGCTTTAGGGACTGATTGATAATAAAATGACTAGATATGATGACCCTAGCAATGTTTTCAGTCCTTTGTTATTTTTTTACTTCTTGAGATTTCGCATAATTTATTTTCTCTTCCCATTTATGTTGCAAACAGCACTTCAAGATTATATCTTTTTAGCCTACATTATTAATTACTTAAACTGACAATCTGACAACTACTTAAATATTTATTATTTTTATTAAAAATAAAAGATAACTGTTAAGTGTAGCTGGAGGTAGTATAATCTACAGCAATGTTTCCCGGGAATGATTCACCAATTAAAGAATCCTAATTGTTAATCAAGACAATTGTAGAATGAACATAACTGTAGAACATGGTTCATTAGACAGTAATCAGTCCTATAAATTATCTCATGATGATGACTGAAAGGAAGAAGTGTCCTTCCTGTAATTTCCATTTCTTCTATGCTGTTTTCTCTGACTTCACTCTACCTTGCTTCACCCCAAAAAAGAAGAATCATATATTTCAAAGGTTGTGTTTAGTAATTGCTGAAAATTAAGTCCATTTACAGCATCTAATATTGGTTATTAAAATAATAAAAGTCATAATGACACCAGTCACTGGTGAAAATCTTGGTTGGTGGCCCAGGATTATAAAGTCATTCACATGAAATGGAAGTTACCTGTCTTATTAAAGCTTCATTGTGACAGACTTCACATTTTAGAACAGCTCCAGTATGTTTTTTTCCTAACAATAAACAAGCTGTTCCAAGGGCAAATGAAATAACAAAACTTAATTTCCTAGGGATGACAAATGTACCTATACTTTTCCTCATTTTGCAGAGACCTTGTCCCTCCTACTCATATTTCCTGCATTTCTTCCACCACCTTTTCCACTTATTTTTATCACAGGTCCAACATTTTCTTTCCTGATCAAGAGACACCAAGTAACAGGCCAGACATTGCTCTTGAGGTCACATATGGGTCTCTCTCTTTTGTTTGTCTTTCAAATTTCTAACTTCTACATCTTTGAGAAATTTGGTTCTAACTGTTCATGGGTTCAAAAGCTACAATGGGAACTAAAAGATAGAAGGCAGACACTGATCTCTTGATTCTTGTTGCTTTAGAAAACCATCAAAGATTTCTGATGATAGAGCTCTTCCACCAAAAGTTAATCTGAAACCATTCTAACTAGAACTTAGAACAAATTGCAAAAGTTTAGTTACCTCTATGTTTAAAATATCCACTTTCTGTATCTGAGCTGCTCTGCTTGTCTTTCAGATATACAGGACCCATCCAACTAACTCATATCTTATAATAATTTCTACCTTAACTAAAGCGAATATGTTTCATGAACAGCATGCTTCTATGCTTCTACCTTATACAATCTGTTAAAAAATAAGTTATTGCTTTCCTAAGTAAAATATGACAAGAAAGTTATCTTTATCAAGAGAGCTGTTAACTTCATGTCTTTGTCAGTGAGAGTACTCACTCAATTTTCATGACCCCAGATGACAGGAATTCATTTCCTAATCAAGAGAGCAACAGGAAATACTGCAAGTGTCTACAGAGCTTTGACAGTATTCAACATACTCCAGTGTATCCAGCAATAAGACTCAAAGATCTTAATCAGTCCCTGGATTTCCATCCATTTTGGCTTCTGCATCTCACCTTCAGAGCTGCTCCTGGAAAAAATGAAGTTTAATTGAAGCAAGGTCTGCCTGACATTGTTTCCAGTGAACATTTCCCAATAGGAACAGTTGTGACATTCCGAATGGGGGTTATTTGGAACATTCTTTTTTTCAAACTTTTCAGAGAAAAACGTATAAAAATCTCTGACCAAATAGAAATAGGAAGAGAGCCTTTATGTTCCAGCACCTACTAAATACAAAAAATAGATGTAAGTCTCTAAAAAAATGTTATTTCTACAGCAGAAAAAGAAGTAACTTTTGTGAATCTGGTTATTATTGTCATCAATATCAATATATAACCTCAATTTTGTGTTTCCTAACTCTTTTGCCTCAGAACTAGCCCTGTATCAGTTATGCCCTATATTTAGCTAAAAGTATCGCTGTTCCCCCAAAACTCTTCTAAATCTTCTGGAAAGAGAACAAGTGATGGAAATCCTACTGTTGTTCACACAGTTACAACAAATGTCTGGCTACTTGTAATGGTTTCCCAAATGCTTTTATTTGCTTCACAGACAAAATAAAACAAACTGAAATAAAGATTTTGTCATCAGTATCTAGGGACAGATGCATTACTGAAATTAAAAACAGTGTTACTGAAAAAGGTATTAGTATAAATTGTTTCAAGTAATGAGCACCATTACAGAGAAGAATTTAATGTCACATCAGAAATATGAAGTAATCTGAATGTAATGGAGCTGGACTAAAGTAGAAAACAGTTTCAGACCTATCATATTCAAGTCCAGGCATAAATGCTTTGCAGAATGAGAATCACCCTGGGTTCAAATTTAGCTGCAAGACCAATTCTTTAAATATTAAATACTAAATAGTATAATACTAATGATATTTTAAAATGTAAAGGACTAGAGAGAGAAAAAAAAAAAAGTAAAATGAATTAACATACCAAAATCAAGTCTGGAATATACTCTAAAGTGTTAGTGTAGATTGGCCATGAAATATAAATTGGAAAAAAAAAAAAAAAAAAGTAAACATATTTCATCCATCTTCCAGACATACACATTGTTTCCTATGGTATTTTTCCCTTACAGACTAGTTTTACTGTGCCAGACATAGAATCAAATAACTAGAGGGCATTCACAGATCATAGCAAGAGCTATAAAGGGATGAGACAAAAGATATAAGAATGAAAAAAGTAAACAATGTTTCACACTCCTACAGAGATCCTTGACAGAGGCTACATTGAAGAAATGAATCATGAACACGATGAACCAAATTACCACTTGAGATTATAAAATTACCCTGACTTCTCTATGAATGCTATTTAAAATATTTTTTTGTTAAGAGTTTAGCAAAAGCCCATGAGCCTAAAGGCTCAAAAAAAAAAAAAGAATAGTCTTTCCATACACATACACAATCTATTAAAAGAGCAAATCCATTTTACATAACAAAAATTTACTCATTATTTTGACTAGCATTTATGTAAAGGAGAGGAGAAAAAACATATGTGGCAAAAAATCAATGAGAATTAACAAACCCGTTTGAGAAAGGGAATGTAAGAACAAAATCAAAGTTCAATCAGTTTTTATTCTTAACTTATAAGCATTTACATACAAATACCTCCATGGAGCTAAAACTTTTTATTATTATTTTTGAATATGTCTTATTAACTGTATGCATTTTTGCGGGGCCAAGACCTAACCTCTAATCTAGAGTACTAAATGCTTTCTTTCAAACATATGGACTCCAAAAAAATTACCTCAGGATTTAAAATATATTTGTATATAGAGATAAGATATTAACAAAGGGGAGAATTCATATTGTTATAAGACAGGAAAGCATTTTTTTATTCAAATACAGACTGTTTCTACTAAGTCATAAGGTTGTTGCTGTAAAACAAAACTCATTGCATAGATAAAATAAGCAAAGATCGCTGAATTTCAGAGGGTTCTTTTAAAGTAGAATAGCCATAAAATGAACTTTTTTACAAATCACCATGCCAACAATATCAATGCTGCTAACAAAGGCTGAACTGCTAGTTCCTTTGTAGTCTTTGATTCTTAATCCCAGAAGAGCCAAAACTGAGCTAGTATGCATTCTATAATTTCACGAAATTTAATCTATGTCACCAAATAATTATTTGGAACTGTTCTGTGCCAGTAAAGTCCTAACATTAACCTCATATTTATAGAAGCTTGCTGACATTCTAGCTTACATCAGCATTAATAGGTCTGATACATTTCCTCAGTTCAGCCACCCTACCTTTTGAGGTGAAGAAAATGAAAGTGCTCATTGCATGTCTGGCCAAAAATTGTGGGAGAACATTGGATATAATACAAGATAAGAAGGCAAGAATGAAAGTGCCATATTTTCAACATGTATACCCTGTGAGTTAAACAAGGAAACAGGTCATAATGGTACAATGAAAATAATTTTGCTGTATAGTTACCTCAGCCTCTACCCTTTCAGAGCAGCTGTCTTTCTCCCAACAAAATGCCTGTTAGCAGTTGCCTGACTCTGCTCTAACTTTGGTGAGGGCTATTTGAAAAGAACTGTTAGACACCAGTAAGAAATATTATGTATGAAAATATGGTATTTTCATTCTATTTATCAGTATGATACACCTTATATGGTCTACATGAATAATTAAAGTCTATTTTACAAGGACCTGTATGTGAAGTCTGGAGCAATATCCCTACTGTATCTCATTGCTTTCCAAGAAAATGAATAAAATATTCAAATTTTTAAGTTTCCCCTTTTCAGTTTCTAAAACAAAATTACTTTCAATATGGCAGTAAAGTAAAAGGCCTAGGAAGGCATGCAGATTAATCTTCATGCTTTGTATTATTCCCTTTTCGGATCCACATATTTATTTTGGAAACAGTCTGAGGACGGACGTGCTCTACAAGTGCATCCCAAGCTGGATATTTACAGGAACCTTTTGATCTCCTTGAGGTGGTAGAATAGATATTGCCATATGACTGGATAACATTTAGATACAATTGTTGAAATACATTATTTGAAGACTCCATGATAAAATTTTTGAGCTTAAAGCAGAGATTTAATTCAATTCCCTTCCTTCTGCTAAAGAAATAACAATTGCATATCTTAGAACTGTAGCAAGTACTCAACACTGAGTGAATTTTCTCAAAATATATTTAAAAATAAAGTCTCTATAAATGAGAAATGAGTATGAAAAAATATTTCTTAAATAAAGAATGGAAAACTCATTTCAAAATAATGGGTCACGCTGCTATCTGCAAACTAGACATCTCAAGACATCTATTTAGCCGTCTAACCCAGGGGTTGTGGAACTTAAACCACAGGCTTCACACATGCCTTCATCATGGTGGTTCAGATCTGTTAAACTAGTCTAATTGGAGTATGCTTACCGTTCCTCATAGGCTACATAAAAGCTTTTCTGCTCTCTGAGGCAAATTTAGTACTTTTACATTGTACCGTGGCACAATGTTGCCTACAAGGACTATCAGGCAAACAGATAATCTTGAACAGAAATATAAGTCAGGCTTTCACAAGTAATCCTTGTATTCACTTGGGATCTGGAACATCACATCAGGAACAGACAACCTTTTTGTGACTGCAGTGCTTGTCTAGGAAATAAGACAAACTCGCTGAGTTTTGGAACAGTCAGGGATGAGATCCTTTCTTCTCCCTGTCTGGTGAAACTTGATCATGGTGTAGAGAGAAATGTAAGATTTATGTGGTTTGACAAAGAGAATTTTAGTTTGTAACTCACTGATGCAGATGCTTACCTTGAGGGGAAGACTTAGATTTTAGGCCCTGATCCCGGTGTTTTTATGCATTTTATCCAATAATTCTCAAATAGAAATTACATGCACATCCAAGCTTCTGTGCAGATACCAAGGAGCTGTATGCCTTAAAATGACAGACCTAGATTTATTTCAGGTATTTCCAACAAAAGAGATAAACTTCTACAGGAAGTTCACATCAACATACTAAACCAGAGAGGAAACTGAAAAATCTTAATTTTTAATTGATACAGAGCTCCTCTTTGGGGCCTGTGCTCTGAAGATTTTGGTCACCAGTCTTCCCTTACAGATGACTGATTAAAAATGAGTATGAACAAGCATGCAAGGTGTATTATAGCAGTTTGCCTGCATGCAGATGACAGAAATACTGAAAGAAAGAGCAGTAATATGAGAATAAGTACATGTGAATGTGTTAAAAAGCTAGGCAAATTTCAAGATACATGCGGCATCTGACAAAATAAAGTGACTTTGAACTGAAATTAATGTGCCAGAATGTTCTGTAAGAGTAGTGTAAAACATTTGCATTACTAATGTAGCCATTTAAACTTAGTATTTCACACAATTGAAATTAGCATAAGGTAAGATTTTTTTGAACTTCCTTAATTGTGTGGGGGATAGTTGTTTTTTCTTAAAAAATGAAGATGTTCAGACTCAATCAATAAAGTATGAACAGCAGCAACTTGATATAAAATACTTGTAATGATATTTCACCTGGCATTGTAAAACTGGGAAATTAGAGATAAATTTCAAATAACAGAAGAGAAATACATTTAAAAAAAGGAAATGTAGAACACCCAGTATTTGTAATTATAAGTAGCACCACAGAGAGAAAGACTATATCTAATGTATATATTTGAAAAATAGCCTGTTGTCTAAAACATCCATAATCTCTGATGTGCATTATTCACTATCAAACCCTTATTTTTGACATTATCACATACATAAGTTTGTGTGGCTAAATGAATTATACAAAAAGAGACTAGAAACAGTAACTTTTTATTTTAAAAGGTTAGCAAAAAATTGAAGATAAATAGCTATCACAATGTTCTACTTGCAACTGGGTCTGTAGCTGTTGGGTATGCAGTTGATAGTATTGGTTGGGCACCCATTCACCAGAATAGAGATGCGAAAGAAACGCTTTTGATAGAGCTCTTTGTTTCATGCTTTGTTCTTTCAACATAGTCACATATATCCAAACACAAATGACAGAACCCACAATAGCTGAAAAATTTTCCACATGTAGGGTATTTGCTGCATTCTTAAAAGGACTGTAAAAATACTTTTGCACTGTCATTTGAAGAGGTCAGATTAGTGGCAATAGACAAACAAAATGACCCAACTAAATTTTTTGGAACAGAAAAAAAAGTTAAAAGAATTAGTCAGGAAATCTTTCAGGGTCACTTTTCATGAGATAGAAGCACATACCAATAAACTCATGTTTTTGTTTTTGTTTTTCTCTTCACAGACAGCTAATAGACTAATTTTTAGGTATATTACTGGACATTAGTTTACAAAAGCATGAAAATACCTGAAGTATTATACGCCTACTCCACTTTGTACCTTCTTCAGTGGAATAACTTTTTTACTACATGGCATTCTGCACCATTTAACAGAAATGAAATGCATCATATGATTCACATAACTGTAACTAACCATAAGTTCATGGGTTCACTGCTCCATGCAGTTTATTTTCAATCTTTTCTGCAATTTAAATATTATGATTATTATGACTATTACAATTTAAATGCTATGTCTGACTGTAGCTGGAAGCATAGGAAGTGAATGTTTCTTAATTTCAGAAAAGTTTGCAGAGTACAGACCTCATACGTGTTTCCTGCTAATGCACATATCATAGATCAGTCAAATGTAGGACCATAATGCTGCATTAATCTTCCATCTCAAGAGATATTCATGTTCTGTATCTTGTTACATATGCATATAATAATTCAAGGTGGTGAAATATTCTTTGAAAGGGATAAATTTATGAAAAAACCTGTCACAAAATATAGTATAAAGTGTTTGATTTTTCACCTCTAACTTGTTTGCAAGCTGGAATCCAAATCATTATTGATTGCTAATTTGTAAAATAAATAACTGTAGTGATATTTTAAATCCATTATAATCACAGTAAGAAGCAATGATATAGTGGCACTTTAGAATAACTACTTTATCATTATTTTCTACCTTTCTTATTAAAATCAGTTAAGAACAGATTAAAATTTATTTTGAAATAGTACAACTGATGTTAATCATAATAAATGTATTTTCAGGAATAACAAAAATTATGGGAAAATAAAACTAGAGAAACTTGGACTAAAACCAGTCAATTTTTAACTTTTTTTAAAATTTCAGCAAAGATAATAAGGTCTGTAAATAAGCACAGGACATATTTCTAAAACATAGAATCATAGAATTGTAGAATGGTTTGGGTTGGAAGGGACCTTAAAGATCATCTAGTTCCACCCCCCCCTGCATGGGCAGGGACACCTTCTACTGGATCAGGTTGCTGATATTATAGCCCAATACATGGGCATTCTGTAAAGATGTTGGGGTGAAGTTTCAGGGACTATGTTATGATTGTGATCATTTTGTCTGCCCTTCTGAATATCTTTCCTTCTGAATGGTGTAAAAAACTTTTTTTTTTTTTAAATTGTTTATATCATTAAGTGGGAAGCATTGTAATTTTACATTAACCAAACATAGCCTAATTTACATAAAATGAACTGAATTATAAAGACTAGATTTCATTTATTGCATTCACTTAGGTTGCATCACAGAATGACAACATATATTCACACGAAGTGAAAAACTCAGATCATTAGATATATTAACGATGTACAGACACTGGCTTGTCTGCAGCTATATAATATTTTCTGGTCTTCTAATTCCACATGTTCTTGCAAGTTATTCAGAATATTTATACATTAAGGGTTACATAAATTTAGGAGTATATTCGGTACTTTTCAGGAAGCACTCAGATATCATCATATACTGTATTTCTCTGATTCTTTTGACCATCCTATGAAACTTGTATTCATTAACATTTGACCATGGCAGTCTCACCCCAGTCTGTTAATGCCTGGTATGTTAAAAACAATCATAACTAAGCTGCAAGGCTTTCTTAATTGCTACATAAGAATTTTGTATTACACACTTCATAAAATATCCATACTATTTCAGTGTCTTTAAGCAGGATATCATTCTACACATTTTTTTTTTTCTTCACATTAGAGAAGACTTTTAAACAGTGTATAACAGTTATATATTAATCTATTAAAATCCAGTAGTTTAGTTCATTATTTGGAGAACCTTATAAATTAAAGAAACATTAGACATTCCCTCCTCCCCTGCCCTTAACACAACATCAAAATCTTTCTGATTCATTTAGGGTACAAAATTAGGAAGATGTAGATTCAAGCCTGATATGGGGTATAAATCAACTTCCTATGAATGTAAAGATTTTATAGCAGCATTTGCAAACTAAAAAGCCTGAGATTTATACAATAATACATGCATAATTTCCCCCTTGTATGTCACATCCTTGAGATGGAAGTAATTTTGAAACACAAGGTCAGAGAAATATCTGCCAATGTCACTAAAAAAAATAAAGGAAAATGGCTAAGAACAATTATAGAAAGCAATTTAGCATTTTTCTAGTCTGCATAACATTTAGTACATAATGTTAATTTTCACACAGAATCAGGGAAAGAGGTAACAATTTCTTCTGTAAGATAGAGATAAATTCTAGCTAGAGAAACTTTTTCTCTGATTTAATGACTACTATTGCTCATTGGTCAACAAAACAGTTGGAACCACTCTTGCAGGACCACCATATCTTCTATATCTGATAGATGGTATGACAAGAACAACCTCAGTCACAGCAGGAAAGACACTGAACAAATTGACAGCATGATTTACATACAAGTTGTCAACAGCATCTGGGTTGCTGTGCAGAAGAATGATGGACAACAGATGTTTCTAGAAATGTTCCCATCTGCCCTATCTGAATATACATCCCCTGTGAAACAGTAAGTTTCAATGGCTACAAGAAATCATCCTGCTCTGATTTTTCAACTTTGATCCTTCTTCCTATAACACAAAATTTCTCACAAAGTATAACATAACCAACATACAATTACTTGCTGAGTTATTACTGAGTTATGTTCAGTCTTACTACTACTACAGAAATTGTGGAAGAGTATCCGAAGATGGCTGAATCAAGCGGTCAGTTAGTACCATACTGACCATGGTACTTTCAGGGGTCTAAATAATATTTTCAAGTGTAAATGTGCTTTTGACTCTTTAACCAAATCCTGCTTAAATTAATAAATACATAGCAAGCAGCAAATGGGTATCCCTAACAACTGTCTATCTCTAAAATAACTTTTTACAAAAAGACAAACAGAAAAAATAATTTTCATTGTGGCCCATTTTCCTCTCTTCAGAACAGCTATATGCTTTTCCCAAAATTAACTGTTCCTTATAATATAAATATATAACTATTGGTGGAAACTTTCACTGTCTTTCATATATAAATATATTTACTTATAAATATATATCTGTGTGTATCTATACACATATACATATACTTATATATGCATATACATGTATATGTATGCACACATACCCAGAAAGAAAAAGAATCCAGCTCACAGAAACTGTATTGTTATCATAGCTCATACTTGGCAGTCATAGAATAGTGAAAAATATATGATGGTGAAAAAAACACCAGCCATCACTATCTTTTTGCAGTACAGCCTACTGTGTCTTTATTGCAGTCCTAATTATTGCTTAAAGTTTCTCTAAATTGATCAATATTGTGTACTGCCATGTGACAGATATATAGCTCTGATATATAGTCAATCGGGTTTTATGTATATATCAAACTAAAATGTCGTGATAAAAATATTATAGTATTCAAGAAAGAAACATCTGAAATTAAGCATTTATGAAAATATTACCTGAAGATAATAACTTTATGGAACTAGTTAGATTATATGTTTTCTTTGTCAACACAGGTGATACTGAAAACTTGCATCACCAGCTGTCTGTTCCTGCCCAATCAGTTCTAATTATAAACAGTTTATGAAGCCCTGTCTATAAAGTGCTAGCAAGTTTTTAAACATAAAGGGGAAGGAGGGAGAATGGTATATTGCTGAAAGATATTGTAGTGCAAAAGCTAAACATTTTCAGTGGGAGGAATGGTATGTTACTGAAAGATTTTGCAGGGCAAAACCTAAACATTTTCAGTGAAAACAAATGACAAAAAAAAGTCAATAAGCATCACAAAAACTAGTTATTGTTAATTGTCACTAACTAAAAAATAGAATTTATATTAGATAAGATGGTTCAAAGATTCTACAGATCATGCTAAAATTAGAAAGTATCTCTCTAATATGCCATCCTGCTTCATAGAAGTTTTGTTTTCTTAGTATGATTTTGTTACTTGCAGTGAAAATACACATTTAAGAAACCCCTTTCCTTCTGCAGAACATGAGAGAAATATTCAGTACTTTATTTAAATTTATCTTAGAGAAAGAAGTTTGCAAACTTCTCACAAGTCTATGAAGACAACAGAGAAGTAAAGGAAACATTTCTGTGAAATAGTACTGATGTCTACTAGGCTACTTTTAAAAAGATGATTGTAAACCAGACACAGTTTCAGATGAGGGAATGTTAATGCAAAACAGAGCTGTCAGTTTAAGGGAGTTACTCTTTTTGCTTCCCCCATACAGTATTAGCAAACCAGTGATGGTCTTTAAGAAAACAAGTCAAAATGTTTCTTACACATTAGAAATAGACAACAAGTAAGAAGTAATAACTGGAAACTGAGAACATAAGACAAATGCTTTAATCTCAGAATACGAATAGGTTCCTGAGTAATTTGTATCTATGTTAGTTGGTTGGGAAATAATAACATAGCTAGCACGGTCAAACAAGAACATAACATGCATTGGAAAATGCAATATAAAGGTATATAGTAAATGATACTATTATTTACAAAATCTAATCCTACATTGCAAAACACAGTAAAGGTATGATTAATACATTCGAAACAAATTTACATAATATTACTGAACAATTTACTTGGAAGGAGCAAGCAATTTGCAGTTTTCCCCTCTGTCTTTTAACACAGTCTTCGTGTTTTTGTCTTCATGAACACTGACTTCAGTATAAGTATATAGGTACAGCATTTCAGCAATACAAGATACTCTGTACTGGGTCTGGCTGGGATGAAGTTAAGTTTCTTCATAGCAGCCCATATGGTGCTGTGCTTTGCATTTGTGGCTAAAACAGTGTTGATAACACACCAGTGTTTTGGCTCAACAGTGCTTGCACAGCATCAAGGCTTTCTGTCTTCCCACTTCCCCCCCACAGCAAGCAGACTGGGGCACAAGGGATTGGGAGGGTACACAGCCAGGGCAGCTGATCCAAACTGGCGAAAGGGATGTTCCAAACCACATGACATTGTGCTCAGCATCAAAAGCCCAGGGAAAGAGGAATGCAGGCAGGCACGCAGGCACACAGGGAGGGAGAGAGGGAGGGAGAGAGAAAGGAAGGAAGGAAGGGAGGAAGGAAGGAAGGAAGGAAGGAAGGAAGGAAGGAAGGAAGGAAGGAAGGAAGGAAGGAAGGAAGGAAGGAAGGAAGGGAGGGAGGAAGGGAGGGAGGAAGGAAGGGAGGAAGGAAGGAAGGAAGGAAGGAAGGAAGGAAGGAAGGAAGGAAGGAAGGAAGGAAGGAAGGACGGACTACAAAGTTTGTGGGGTTTGTCTATTAAATCTACAATCATAAATGGCAAGTGTCTATTTTTATTATATCTAAAAAATTATCCCCGAGACTGCATGAAATGACTCTTTAAACTAAACAAAAGATATACATAAATGCCATAAGCTCCCTCTGTGCACTAAAATGAAAAAAAGGGCTTGTATAACAGTATAGAAAGAGTTGTGTATGCTTCATATTTCCAAGGGTCCACAAAACATTTGCATTTAATATTGATCAAATATGACACCCAAAAAAATTGAAATAATTTATTTTTATAGTAAAACTGGGATGGCAAGCAGTAACTTCAGCTATAAATTGGATCCTACAGTTGCAGATGATAGAAAAATGGAGATAAGTGGGTAAAAGATTGTCACTTCCTTCTGAAGATTATTTCACCTCCTCCTGTCAGCTGCATTTCCTGCTAAAATATCTTGCTCACTTATTATACACTTAATTTAACTACTCACTACATGACAAATCAATGCAAATTACACTTTTTCTGGCTATACCACTATTTATGATCCATCAGAATATTATTCCAGGATTGAGATGACTGTTGCACTCACTCAGTTGATGATATGTTTGGTGCATATTGGTCTACAGATCCTAGACTAACAGCAAGTCTAAAAAGGAGATAGATAAGCAGAACTGACAGTGAAAGGAGCTGTAAAATGGAATAGAAAATGTGTGTGGGAAAAAGTAAGTTATCTATAAGAATGAAAACAAAGAAGGTAGCAGCTTAAGATATCCAAAACTAGAGATAATTATAACAGACTTTCAACATATGTAGCACCACTGTCACTCATCCAAACCAGACATCCACCTAGTATTACCTGGAAACCTAATGAATAAAGGTATAAGATTAACAGCATAAATATGGCTGAGTATCTTGCCAGTAAGGAATGCAACATGTTTATTCTGTTATTCTTGATGGCAAAAATGCAAGACCCTTTCACGACAAAGGCCCTAATGCTCAACATTTAATGCACTGGTGTTGTGACTAGTCTAGGGATCCCTCCCCCATCTCTAGTTCTGGATGCAGATGGTCTTCCTCAGCCTTAAGTGCTGAACATGACTGATAATCAAAACCAGCTCCACTTCCATTCCTTTTTGTCTTTCCTCTTGCCCTGCTTGATGGCAAACCTGATTGGAATCATTACTGGAACTAACCAATTTGTCAAGAGTCTCCCTTTAACAAATCAGTTTTTCCTTAAATAGACCCAGCTTGTTGCTTAGAAAAATTACAGGTCAGCAATGGAGACTTTAAAGCAATAGCCCTATTTCTGCTATCACTGAACCCTCACATTTCTGAGCTGTTTCTGAAGACGGGGCTGAAAAAAACAGCAAAGAAGCAAAAGGCTTCATGTATGAACTGCAAATACCAACCTGGTATTTGTACATACAAAGCATTAATAATAAAAATTCATAAACAGAATTCTGCATTTTATCACAATATATTCAACTGGTATCAATAAAGATACAAAATACAGTAGGAAAGACACAGAAGACTATAAAGATCTGCTGAATCCATGAAACTGCTGAGATAGTTTAAACATGCATTTCATTGCATCCTGATACCCTTTCCTCTCTCAAAAATAAATTGTTGATTTTCAGCTTTTTAAATAAGAGCTAAAATAAATCCCTAGTGACTTTTGAACATGTGGAATAGAAACATTTCTGACATTTTAATTTACAGATGAAGTAAACCATAATGCACAAAATATTTTAATATATTGTTAAATTGCTCATTTACCTCCATTTGCTAGACAACAAAAACATTTAAAATGATAGACTAGCATGTAACATTATTAGGTCTAAAAGCATAATTTCCTAGATTACATTTTACATGCAGTTTTAAAATCTGTTATGCCTTAATTATCAGTGACCTATCCAACAGAGCAAAGAATGAGATGACTGAGGTAGGCATGGCAAGCTGCATATCTGCATATATACATATATCATTATAAGTCTTTTGGTCACTACACTGAACAGTACAAGGAGATTTATTTGCTTATATTTACAATCAGTCTATCTCAAGTTTGACTGGTGAACTTGAAACTAAAGACAAATACATGGTTCATTTACATTTCAATCCAAAGCAGGGGTAGGGTGGCAGGAGTAAATCATCTTTCAGAAAAGATAACATTAATAGTAACAGTGCATAGAAATTAGATAAACTTGACAGATAGATTTAAAAAAAGTACAGAATATGCCTAAACCCTGCAAAGATGTTGACCCTTCTATCAATTCCCACTGTCAAATGTCAGTCTTTCAACACAACCAGAAATGAATGTTTATCTATCACTATCTTGAAGTAGATAACAAATTTATAATATTAAAGATTTTTCTGCAAATTACAGCTACATACTATCTCAAAAATTTTAGGATTTCTTTATTTGCTTTTGCAAAATGATCTCTGAGGTACACTCTTAACTTTTTAAATAAGTTTGCATTAAGCACAAGATGGGAACAGACAATGATCAGTTACACAGAGTAACAATACTGTATGAAAAAAGAATGCCATTTTTGTACAATATGAGGTGTTCAGTTCTCAAAGTGACAAAGAATAAAAATTTAAGGATTTATGTATCTGTGTAATAGTGCTGTTGTTAAAGCTTGTTATAGATGACTAACTAGTGATTTGAGCCAATGGCTTATTGCTATACAACTGGCATAAAACCACATATCTATAAAAGCCTGAGTGAATGCAGAATTAAAACCCATGATCAGCCAACTTCAAAATGGATTTGAAATGGCTAAACTCTCGAAAGGAACAAGAGTGTGCACAAGCAGTAGGCCAAAGAAAGCTGTGCAAAACCAATATGCTAGGATGTGGACATCTAGAAAAATATGTTCCAAAGACATTTGCATCAGCTGTGCCCATCTTTCAAATTCAAGTCAATAAACCTACAATGATACAAAAAAAATTATATAATCTGGGATTCATGAAATGAAATCCACTATACCAATGTAAATATAAAATCTAAAGAGGGTTTTTTATTAGTTTTAAAACACAATTAAAATACACTAAACTTGGATTCATTTAGTAACAACATTTGTATCAGGTTTACAATTGCATATTCATATAGTCCAGATTTCTGAGTAGAAGAGCAATAGCAGCTTGTATACAGACAAGAAAGCTGGTGAGGGACTTTTTACAAGCGCATTTAGTGATAGGACAAGGGATAATGGCTTTAAACTAAAATAGAGTAGATTTAGATTAGATGCAAGAAAAAAGTTCTTTGCTGTGAGGGTGGTGAGATGCTGGAACAGGTTGCCCAGAGAAGTTGTGGCTGCCCCCTCCCTGGAAGTGTTCAAGGCCAAGTTGGACGGGGCTTTGAGCAACCTGATCTAGTGGAAGGTGTCCCTGCACATGGCAGGAGAATTGAAACTAAATGATCTTTAAGGTCCCTTCCACCCAAACCATTCTATGATTCTATGATTCTATGATTACATGGCCCAAAATACCAAGATTCACTTCTGCTTCAAATTAAACATCAATTTTCTATGAAGTTATATATTTATCACCAAAGTAATTATATGAACCTAAAATTTATATTCTGCTATGACTATCCACTACTCCAGATCTTGAAATACTATGTATTTATGCCAAATTCAGGATCAGAAAATATTTCACTAGTTTTTAAAAGAAAGCGGTAACAACTTTTTGCACTTTATAGCCATCTGCATTATTATGAATGTTACAGCTATCATAATTGACAGAACAAAACATATAACTGGTAATGCAGTGAACTCCAGTTGCAGCAGCTGGCAAAACACACAATCACAAAGAAATAGTTACGATCCACTGCTCTTATTTATTTTTAATATTTAGATTTTCACCTCATATTTAATTTAATTTAAAACATCAACTTTTAAAGTCAGATTTCAGTAAATATTATTGTTTTTATTTTACTCCAGCAGTAAAGCAATCCTAAATCCAATTCAATAAAGATTTCCTCAGAGGTGAACAAAGAATTAGGCCTTAGGATTCAGCATTACCTTTAATAGGTATATTATTTATACAACACTATCATTTTTTCCATTAGGTTTTTTCATATTTAAATAGCAAGAAATGGAGAAGAATAACAATAGCCTCTGATATTCTTATGAAAATGGGAGAACACCTTGTATTCTATCATGCCAGACCTTAATGTGAGTTACCAAAATATTAGAAGCCTTTAAGAAATCTAACAATACAGGGAAAATCATACGAAGAGTAACTGAACTTCCTTCACATGATCAGAAAGAACAATAATAAGGATTGTATTTGGTTCACATTATGACAGTATGAAATAAAAGTGAACACAGGTCTATGTGTCTCACCTACATTTCACCATTGTTCATATAGGTTGAGAAAGACAGCCTAAATCCTTGACAGTGCTATGCACAACAGACCACATAGTTAGGGGAAAAAAAAAATTCTTGTGTTTGGTAGTTAATCTGTTGGAAATGACAAAGACAACAGGATTGGCCATGTGAACACTTGATCGTGCGATGCACTTCATGCAACACAGCTGTGTGATTGCAGATCAGGTATTTCCAGTGAAGGAGAGGCAATGCTTATACCTTACCTAAACCATCATGCACATTTCACCTGTAATGAAGAATAAAATCCTCAGACTGGAACAGACACAAAGATGGGATACTGACAAGACTGTGGAAAATGGACATCTTGCTATTAAAGAGGAGTAGTTTTGATCTAAGAAAATTAAGTCCAACAAAGGATCTGGTTTCTTTACCTAAAGCTATCAAGCTGTGGCCATAAGGAAGCAGCAAACTATTAAAACTTAAGGACAGATGTTGACACAAGAACCAACATGGATATATTTAAGACAGGAATTAGGCTGACTGACAGAAACATCCAGTATGTACTGTTCTATTAGTAGGAATAGTGGGAAAAAGAAAACAAAGCGCTGTCAAAACAATGCTTGGTAAAATCATGTCTGCCTGTAATGATAAAGTACTGGGGTTTTTTTTGGTTTTTTTTGTTTTTTTTTTAATCCAGAATTGCCTTCCACTTCTATAGTTCTGTGAGAACATCCTACGTTTTGTAAGTACGTTGTGCGTTAACATTGGCTGGACACCAGTTGCCCACCAAGATGCTCTATCATTCGTCTTCCTCAACAGATCAGGGGAAGATAATATGACAAATAGCTGTTCCCCTGCTCTAGCATGGAGTCCCTCCCACGGGATGCAGTCCTTCATGAACTTCTCTAAAGTGGGTCCTCTCCAGAGGTTGCAGTTCTTCAAGAAGTGCTCCAGCATGGATCTTTTCCACAGGATACAGTCCTTCAGGAACAGACTGCTTTAGCATGGGTCCCTCACAGGCCACAGTTCCTGCCAGAAAATCTGCTCGTGCTTGAGCTGCTCTCCATGGGTGCAGCACCTTCCAGGAACTTGCTCCAGCTTGGTCTCTCCATGGGCTACACTCCATTCAGGGCACATCCACCTGCTCCAGCGTGGGGTCCTCCACGGGCTGCAGGTGAATCTCTGCTCCACTGTTAACCTCCATGGACTGCAGGGGCACAGCCTGCCTCACCATGGTCTTCTTCATGGACTGCAGGGGATTCTCTGCTCCGGTGTTTTGAGCACCTCCTCCCCCTCCTTCTGCACTGACCTTGGTGTCTGCAGAGTGGTTTCTCACACATATTCTCACAATTGTCTCCCAACTGTTGCACAGCATTTTCTACCCTTTCTTAAATATGGTATCACAGAGGCACTACCAGCATTGCTGATGGTGGGTGGAGTGGGGATTTCATTTCTCATAATCTGGTTTTAGAAGCAAGAATATGATTGGTCTTACAAGTCACTTGGAAAATATTTAAAGGAAGTAAATATTATGAAAATATCTCAAAGAAAACCAAACTACTTTGCTTTTCTCCCTCTACATCACAGCTTTTGGGGGCAATAGAGAAAGGTATCAGTCTCAAACTTAATGACAGCTCAGAAAAAAGCAATGTTCATCTTCACCGAATAGGATGCATAAACTCCAGGTAGAACTGTTCAAAAGACAAGTCAGAATTATCAATGAGATGACCTATCAGATGAAGTCATTCTCCAACTGACCAGAAAGAATGAAGCATTCCTGAAGTGTGTCCAGTGGTAAAGCTTTGAATTTTTCTGAGTTACAAATGCAAACCTTAAATGCATTTTTGTATTGATTTTGGCCAGGATAGAGTTAATTTTCCTCGCAGTAGCTCATATGGTCCTGTGTTTTGGATTTGTGACCAAAACAGTGTTAAAGTTTTAGTTTATTGCTGTAGAGTGCTTGCATAGAATCAAGGCCTTTTTTATTTCCCACACTGCCTGCCAATGAATAGGCTGGCATTGCACAAGATGTTGGGAGGGGACACAGCCAGAACAGCTGACTCCAACTGACCAACTGGACATCCCACACCATGAGACATCACACTCAGCAATAAAAGCTGGGGGAAGAAGGAGGAAGGGAGGACATTCAGAGTGATGACATTTGTCTTCCCAGGTAACCTCTATGCGTGGTTTCCTGGAGATGGCTGAACACTACCTGCCAACAGGAAGTAGTGAATTAATTCCTTATTTTTCTTTGCTTGCATGTGCAGCTTTTGCTTTCACTATTAATCTTTATCTCATCCCATGACTTTTCTCACTTTTATCCTTCTGATTCTTTCCCCCATCCCACTACAGGGGGAGTGAGCAAGCAACTGTGTGGGGTTTAGCTGCTTACAGGGATTAAACCACAACAAAGATGAAACTATGCATGATTTCTTTTCCTCACTCAGAAATATTTTCTTAATATATAATCCATATTTCACTGCTGCAGGTTAAACATATTCCCTTTTTCTCCATGCAGTACAGTAAACCAGACTATTCTTACCTCTCTACCAGCCACCTTCATGCATTTAAAACCTTGTTATTCTGTTCCTGACAAAGTCTTCTAATCATTAAGTTAAATAACTCAAATTAGTTGATGCTTTCCTCAGTTTTTGTAATTTCTAACTTTCTGGTTGTTTTCCATGTTTCCTAATGGATTTGTATCCTTTGTTGAAATTGAGAGGTCACAAATGCATCATTTTCTCAGAAGAAGATGAAGTTATTGACTCCCTGGAATAGGATTTGAAATCCAATTCCAGCAAGATTTCCTAAAGTGATCTTTGTTGACTAAAATTACCTCATGGGTCAGCATATTTTTCATCCAGGAAGAGGTAAATTCATGAATCATTTTATACTGAATCTAAATTTGATTTATAAAAATTTGAAATTGTTTCAGAGGTTTGGGGTTTTTTTTAACTTTCTCTGATATAATTTTTTCAGATTGTTCCACAACCATAAAATTTGTAAAAATAGCATGCAATAGCACTTTTAAATTTGATTTTAACTACATTGTATTTACATTGCAATAACTGTGGAAGCATGGTTTGGTAATTGTCAGTTTCATATTAGCAGAAAGTTGAAATATGTCTAGTGGCTCATCATCATTCTATTTTCTGCATACTTAATGAAAACATTTTTAACATGTAGGTATATTAATTATATTATAATCTAATCACAAGAAATTGGCCATGATTATAGCTGTCAAGACAAAACTGTTGCGTATTACATGGTGCAGCATGCTTATAAGCACCATATTAAAAAGTCATTCCCTATTGAACCTGAATATTCATAAGTTAATGACCACAATAGTACTTATTCAGTACATACAATGTAAATGGCACCTTTTGTACTGCTCCAAATCTTATGAGCCTAATTGTGTCTCAAAGACTTAAAAGGTAATTCATGTTTCAGATTAATATGCACTAATAACTCCTGGTGTTCCTGAGTAAAAGGTTGCATATATTTGGAGATATTTCTTATCAAACATATTCGACATATGTACTGCTACAAGCATGAATTTCAAAGGGATTTGTGGTGCTCATGCCCTTTTTCTTAACAAAATTGGTAATTGTTTTTAACCAATAATTTTCATACTTTCAAGACATAATTTTTTTTATTAAAAGTTTTCTCATGTTTATTGTTCACAGTTTGTGCATTATTTATTTAAACTTCAAGTAAAATCTTCTTCCTCTCACATCTCATATCTGAGTTTGTGTTAAACCATTTAGGAAGGTAAAATTTTGTAGCAGTAATAGAAGTATTATAGTAATTTCAATTTTGCTTTGGTATGTTGTATCCATCTCCCCAGTCAATGTAATCCACTTTCCAACTATTTACTTTTCTCAGTTTTCTTTTTTCCATAGCTCATAATGTCACTAGGGAAATGGTAAGAACATATTTGTAGTTATTCTCCCAAAGCACTGTACATTGTTTCATTTAATTAAAAGACTTTTTGGACTTGCTTTTGAGCAAGGTCATTTTAAAATGAACCTTTAGCTACTGTCTGCAAAAGTAATTCTTGTATATGACCTTATCTAGACACATGTTTACATGACTCATTAGTGTTACATGCTTTATTTTAAAAGACCATATCAAACCTTATAGGTCATCGAACAAGATTAAAAAACAAAACAAAACAAAACAAAACAAAGAGTTTGTCAACAAGGAGTACATGAAAATGAAATCTGAAAACATACCACAAAGAGGTGTTTTACTTTCTAAGGACTAATACAATTAGAAGACAATCTTTTGTGATAAATGATTGTACTTCCTTCCTCACTGGAAAGCACTAGGCTTTGCCAAAACAATAGTTAATAATAAGGTATATATTTGCCCTCCTTCTTGCAAATTTTTCCTTCTGCAGTTAATCTGACTGCCTTTTGTGATGAATTTTTTTCTAAAAAATACACTGTGTATAGGAGTTAGAGAGAATGAAGGATATCAGAGTTGCATCAAGTGGGCATATAGAAATCAAATAATTTCATTAGCAACCATGAGACTGAAGCAGGTATCATTGAGTTTTGCTGAGAGCTAACAAACTGCCGAGAGAGCACAGGATTGTGAGTGGTGCATTTTGCTTTTACCTCAGCTGAAGGAATACAAATAGTATCAGTAGCAGAGTATCAGTTTGCAGTAAACATTGTAATGACCACATTCTTGCTGAGAAGAGAGGATTCAGAGAAAAATGAGTAGTCACTGTCCAAGTAAATAGATTAATTCTACTAGTAGACACTGAAAGCATTGTTTTCTCTTAAATATGCTGGAGGTAAAGGTTTTGAGTATGAAGAGTCATTAAATCAGATGAAAATGACATATCTAATATGAACTGACCTTTAAATCATTACACCAGTTACGAAAAAATCTAAAAAACAGAGTGTTTGGAAAATATCATTTGGGCCTTTAGCTAAGTAGCAATTCAACAGATGATTAATATTCCTCAAAGGGCTGTCTTCAGCATCTGTATCATGTAATTGGAAGATGAGGACAGAATCTTTACTTCTTCCTTTCCTCCTGCCTGCAACAAGGGAACATAACTACAAGCTTAAATGTTGTATCAAGTAATCATTTATTTTTGCTTCAAATTTCCAAATGCAAAGATATTTGTAAGTGCTTCACTGCAGTCCTGATCTTGTCTATATGTACATTATAACAAGTAGGATATATTATAGTTATCCTTAGATGCTTCTTTTTTTTCCTCAAAATGATAATGCAGATAATAAAATATTAAAGAAAAATCTGAGAGCTGTATAATATATATAAGTTACAGCTGGAGAAGGAACATTTAAACTGAGGTCTTTTTTAAACTACACCAGAAGTCACATTTTAGAAGAGCCTTTGAAAGAGTACTTGTGGGATATATGAGTTTATAGATTTAAGCTGCGATGGCCCAGATCTCTGAAAATCTTTAAAGTGAAGTTACATGTTCTTTCACCACCTTTGATTTAAAAAGAGAAACAAACACCATATAAAACCAGTAAACTTGGGATGTAAAATTCTGAGTGCCTTTTTTAGTGAGTGAATGTAATTCTGGTGGGGGACTGCATGTACATAATTACTACTAAGAAAACAGCTTTACAGTCTGAGATGGCAAAACATACAGTTTAAAAATTTTTATTCATTGGAAGCTGTCTCTTATCCTAAACTAGAACTTCAGTTTTATTTTGCTTTCAGTAGTACAATAACAAATTAGTCATTTTAAGGTCTAGACTCATACATTTTTTAAAATTAACATTAGTTTATTTAGCTTTCAAACAAAGGCCTGAGTTTTTCTTTTCACTTCGTCCAGAAGAGTTAAAAAATCAATGTTTATCCTGGAATCTTTTGTTGTTTAAGGGATTACTAGATTATGTGTATCCTAAAAAAATTTTTGTCTTTGGACAGATAAAGGAAACATGGTGTACATGGTGTATGCTGAATTGACATGGGATATTTTTTCCTCTATGAATTAAAGCAGTAGTAACAACGTAATACTCACTTACTAGTACATATCATGCAGTCTGGGTAAGGCATCTGCATGAACTAATTAGATTGTGTATACTCATTCATCAAAATACATTTTAATATCTTATCACATTAGAATGAAATTTTATTTTCTTTTGATCATTCAAGAACAATTCCAATATAATTGTCATTCTATTAAACAAGAGTTGGAAAGTATATCATATTCCATTATGATTATTATCAGTAAGAAGATAAAAAAGAATGTATCAGTGACAATTCTCAGACATTTTATCACTTATGCAACATTTATGAATTTTAAGTAAAGCAACCAAATACAATGGCAACAAAAATTACTAGCAAAGAATAATCTACAACATTGATCGAAATTCTAACAAACACAGATGCTGCCCAAGCTGTTATTCTTCTTCAGGGAATATTGCTCATAAAAAGCACATGAGGACTATATTACTGGATTCAATAGGTATCTATTTTGTCTATATATTCTCTTTGCATATTTGATTGAAATGTTTTTTTATGCTGTTACATTCTGACATCGACATCTAACTCAAAAGGGCCAAAAGCTACTTTGACATTTAATTTTAAACTGGAGAACAGTTGATGGAGAGGTGATTAAATGAATTTTAATAGACTAGGCCATAATTCAGAATTATTTTAACATTCATATAAAAAAACTTTGTTTTTATTGTTTGTCTTGAACTTTACAACCCTACAGCACATTGTTTGTTCAAGGGACAGTGTTATCTCTTTACTTCTTTTGTAAGTGTGAGAGGATCACAATACTAATGAAAGCACTTGTTAGAGCATATGATCCTTAATAAAATGTGGCAGGATAGGACAATTTTGCTTATTACATTGTGTAAGAGATTTCTTTATAACCCTAAAAGCTCACACATTTCATTTTCCAGCTCTCAAGTACAAATACTTTTTTCTTTGTTTCTCTCCTACTGTGCAATCTGTCAGACTCATGCTGTGTCCCAACATCACTAATACCTTCTTTGCTCCAGATATTTCTCCTAGGCTCCTCAATTCCATGCATATGTTTCCATTGCTTCTTTTTGCTCCAATACACTTCTGCACACCCACTTCTATTAAATTTCAATTTCTTCTCTCTAAATTACTTTTACTCTCTTCCTCCTCTCCCTAAAACCTTGCATTTTCCTTCCCTACCTAGCCTTATTTTTACTCTTCCTTTCCACTCAAAACTTCCCATTCTTACATGTTTCCATAAATATCTCCCTTTCATCTCCTCCCTGTGATTTTCTACGATTCAAGCCTCTTCTTCTTTACATATGCACACCTCATGCTTTTTTTTTTTTTTTTTTTTTTTTTTTTTAATTAAAGAATAGAGGACTTTTTTCTCTTGCTCCACAGACCTTAAATAATTCTAAGGAGAGACCTAAGCTAATAAGGTAGTGAGCTGGCTTGTTACTGGATCCTATCAAAGGAGAGAAGAAAATGCATCTCTTCACAAATGAGTGGCAAAAAACCCCCCAAACATTTAAGGTACTTAGGTACTAAAGAACTTAACTTCTTTCTGTTCCTTTGTCCAGTTCGCTTCACGACCAGCAAAATGTACCCCCTGAAAAGAAACAAAGTCTTCAACTTTCTTCCCTATAACTGTATCTGTGGCCTAACATAGGATGGTTCTCATCAATTCAATAGTTTCTCCTATTTGCTTTTTAAGAGGAAAAGAAACATTTAAAATTACACTAAGAAAACAGAGACTAAAAAATGCTAAATGGCAAATATTTCTTCAATAATTCCACCATTAAGAATCCAACAGACAAATAAAACCCCAGAACTGTTTTGTCTCGTGCTGTAAAGGAGACAAAACCAAGAAATTGTAATTTTCTCCTTCAGATGCTCTGAAAATGAGTCAGCTGTTATAACAAGTTTTCAGGATCTGCACACAATTCTCTCTTCGATGATTGAGTTTGCATCATCTATTTTCTCTTTTCAGGAGAATGATGGGTTTGCAAAAACAACTAACTTTAATTGCAAAGACTGGACCACAAGTGAGCGAACTTTTCACCTGACAGCTACAGTTAGGTCAAATGAAACAAGATATTAATATAATTTTTTTTTTGTTTTTCATATACAAGTCTCTGAAACACAAGGAACAAGAGAAACTACAGGGCAATTATATTTATTGGGACTTTTGAGTATACATCCAAATTTTGTATTCTACATCTTAAAATTTCTTTGAAAGACCTTGACCAAAAAATGTACAGGTACCTGAATAAGAATAATTATCCTTCCTTATCAAGCACCACTCATTGAATATCTGTTTTATCGTGTCTTAAATTTACTACCAATACATTACTGCTTATCAGTATTCAGGACCACATTTCACAGTGTGTTGAAGAATAGAAAAATCTATCCAGAGATGGAGCAGTAAGCTGATGAAAAATGCTTTTCAGTCTATTCTAGATACAGCTCTTCCCTACCCACCCACCCCCACAGTTATCATATTTCAATGACATTTTAACAATAGCTGAAAACAAATTCCTGAACAACAACAATTATTATTAATTTATAGCCCCATACATCTGCATAGGAGTTAAATATCATTTAAATCTCAAGAACCTCAAAATAAGATAATCAAATGTTATAATGTTATTCATAGGCACAGGTCTGCTGACATTCAGCAGGGTAGTCATGTGAAAAAGGTATGTGGGATTTGGTGCCAAGTTAAGACATACAGTTGCTGAGGTTCAATGTGCAGGTGCATCAGTTGAGGCAGAAAGAATAGTATCCATGAAAAGTTTTAGGCTTCAATTTACACTTCCAGGTTCTTAAAAGTTTTATTTTAATTTCATAAAGTTAGGTGTGAAACCAAAATTTTGGCAGAGACACTGATATTGCTTTTACCTCTTTGCCTAGCAAACCTGATCTTCCACTGCAATTCTTGACTCTGTATTTGGCACATTAAAAAAGATCTGCAGAGTATTTCTCACCTGAGACAAACAGAAAGCTCTCACAGACAAGAAAGACCTGAAATCATTGATTTCTAAGAAAATTCTCTCCCTATTTTCAGAAAAGCTGAGTTTCTATTCATAGTAGTTGTAAAGAAACCCTATAAAGGCATGAAATGAGGAGCTGTTATTGCTGCAGCTGCTGTCAGAACTTAAAAGCACTGGAAACACTACATATTTTTAGTGTTTAGAGGAACTGTGATTTGACTTGAACCTAAGAAATTAAGATCTGTAATGAGTATCACAGAGCTAATAATTCCTTGGTTACTCTGGACTCACCCTCTCTGAGACTGCTAATTCACAGGGTGGGCATGCTTATTCCTCATGCTCAGGCTGGGAGAGCCAGGCCCAGGCATTCTTTCCACCTGAGGGTACCACTCCTGTCTCCAGACAACAGAGAGCTAAAATATCAGGTTGAATTGGCTGTGTATCTAAACAGGTTTCTATGGGAACTGAAGAACCATGGTAGACAAAAACAAAGAAAACAGCATCTGTCAGAATGAGATGAGGTAATGAGGCAACTGCTGTGACCATGCAGAGATTTAGCCCAGGGACAGAGAGGCCAAGAAGGATCAGGGAGGGGACAAATGCTTAGGAGACATCCATGTTCAAATAATCATTGACAAGAAGCCATAAAATATGCTAGGGCATGAAAAGAAATTACTGAAATTACTGAAATCGTGGAAAGCAGAGGCTGAACCGAAAAGTTATTTACTTAAAGAAGAGATTAGAATGCGCAGTCTGTGAACGGCTCAGGTTAGTGGAGATGATAATTGTGAGGGTAAGAGGGTAAGCAGAATTAAAATAGGGTAAATATGACCAATTCAGAAGGACTGTTTAGTGAACTAATGGCAAGATGTACCATGTACAATATGAAGCATGAAGTACTTAAAAGACATGAATTGTAAGGAAGGACAAGATTATGTCATTGGCTATTGCATGTGTTATTTTTATTAAGACCATCTGTTGGCAGTTTTACACCAGATTGTTGAAGAAAGAATATCTAAGAACTAATAAAAGCTACCTACCAATATTTCAAAGGAGCAGAAACGCATTCACAGGCATCTCTCTTTTTTTTTTTTTTTTTTTTTTTTATCATGGAAAAAACCAACTTTTTTTAAAAAAAAATTTCATTGATCTGGATCATCTCCTTCTAAATATCAGCATTTTCAAATATGATCATGAATTTTTCTGATTCCAAAATGATCTACTAGAGTAATTATCTTTGCTGTTCTCAGCCTAAGCTTTTGTTAGTAGGCAGAAACAAGCAGAATAAATTCTCTACAATGAAACATACTGGCCCAATGAAATCGGGCTTTATATCAAAACAAAAAACTCAATTTGTCTCCTAGCCAGTAATATCTGTTAACAGTAAAAGAAACTGTCAACACAAGTCACCACAAGATTTTAAAAGAAAGAATTATATCACACTTGCAAAAGGAGTATTCCAAATTCAAAAAGTCATTGTGCAATAAAGCTAGTCACATTAAACACCTTCTTTAGAAAAAGCGGTAAAATTTATTTGCATTATATAAATATTTAGCATTGTAGACTAACCTGTAGCAACTGTGTTATGATTTCCTCTTGAATATGTTTACTCTTTCATAAGACTCCCCTCATTGAGATGCATGTGTGTTTTTCATTTTAACATCAGCAAATCTTTGAAGACATAAATCATGCAGCATAGAATAACATCTTTTTTAATTTATAAGGATGATACACCACACCACCAAATACTTAAGCCAGAAAATATTTTTCCTTTTCTTCTCATCTCCCAGGTTTTAAAGTAGATTAGAGAAATAAAAGCTTTCCACTATTCCTTTACTACATGAAGCTCACAGGTATCTGACATTGGTGCTATTTTCTTCACATGATAGAACTATTTGTTGTCTTTCTTTTTACTATGTTATTGCCTTAACTTCAATGCACAGGTCACATTTCTTAAACAATAGAAGAGGGTATTTGTGTAGAAAGAGAGGGGGCAGAATTCTATCTGAGACAGTGGTGAAGAGTTCTGTTACAACTTTTACATAAAGTGTTATTGAAAGAACACTATATCACCAGTAGCCATTAGAAGACAAAGTTATTCTGCCAATTGATGGTAGTGGGTTTTATCCATTGCTCTAAGGTTAATTACACTGCCTTTGATGAAATGTAAAAAAAATAATTCTAAAGGACATGTTGCTAGCCAGCAACTCAAAATCTATTTCTTCTGCTGAAATGTCACTAACCTTTCAGACCTTGCATTATTTTTGCAGAAACAGAGATGGCATTGCTTTTAAAGGAACTGCTGCTTGATATATCAATCAAACTATCCGCTATTATTGATTTTTTTAAAAAACAGTCAAAAAAATTATGAGGTAGTTATGATTTTACATTCTAATCCAGTCAAACTTGTGACTAAATTGAAGAAGAAATCAGAGAAACATTGAAGGTTTCTGTAAGCTTTTTGCTTTATGTTCCAGCATGTCTCTTAAAATAGCAGTTCTAAGTCTGAATAAAGTGACATTTCAAGCATGAGGAAAAAAAAAAAAGAAAAACAATCTGGCAGAGACTAGCTTTTGAAAAAGGAAATAATTGCACTGTGTTAGTGAAAAAAAAGAGTATGAATATTAAAACTTCAGTCTAACCATTTCTTTGCATTGAAATATAGGTCAGTTTAGCAAAAGAACTTCTACAGTGGAAAAAAACCCCCATACATTAAAAAGAACCACATGGATCACAAGTTTAATAATGGGATCTGGAGCCTATCACTTTGAAGTCATAGGTTCAAATTGAGCCCAGTTTAGAACTGTCCAAAAGTTAATAACAACTAATGTTTTTTTGTGACTTGTATGTGAAATGATATAACAATATCATATTACTTTATAGTGGGTATTTATGATATTAAAAAACAAACAAACAAACAAACAAAAAAAACAAACGAACAAAAACAAACAGCAAAAAGCCCACAAAACCCAAATATGAAATACTGTAGATTTCTCACTTTCCTTAACAAAGATCAACTCTTTAGTCAATATAAAGAAAACATATTCTTCCTGAGAATATACTGGTAATTCCATCTTTGTTTTGGAGAGATCAGCTTTTGAAAAAAAAAATTGTAAAGAGGTTAATATTTGTAAGGACAATGTTGCATCAATATTTAGTCTCGATTTTTCACCATCTGATCACCAGCTTCTCTACTGACATTAAGTTCAGTAATTAGTCATTAGTGGATTTGAGATCATAGTGTCACTGAAATGAGGCAATCGAGACAATTAAAACAGAAATACTCCAGATGACTGCAAGGGGTTAAAAAAAGTCTCCAAACTGTGTCCATGTAGGTTTTCATGAAAGATGAATATCAACATCACTGATCAAAACAGAATTTGACCAATACACACAGACTGTGATTTCTATTTTTGAAAAGATTAGATTTTTAATATGAAAAGGGAGGAATAAACCCCAAGTATTACACTGCATTAAAAATTCACTGGAACATACCTATGAAGTGATTCATTCTTTGGAGCTGCCTGTCTTTATCCATTGATTATGGTAGGACTAAACCTCACTCTTCTGTTTTACTTAAAGCAAATACCTGAAGTTTTCTAGGACAAAGTGCATAAGCCTTATGTATAATTTTAGAGTCCCAATTTCAAAAGCAAGCATTCAGCAGTATTGTCTTCAATAATAATTATATCTTTATTATTCACATTAGGTGCAGAATAGATCACTTTTTCAAAGCCCTTTTAACAATTAACATTAAATCTACTAAAGAGATAGGAAATACGCTCACTGCAGAATTACAGAGGTTTGCATCTTTTCTGAAATTCTGGTTAACCTGAGCCTTTATGCGTAAAGTCCTTACAAACCCAGAAGGAAAATACACCTTAAATTATCAATACAATTTTCACTCAATCTGTCAGTTGTGGATCTTTTTTCTTTAATAAGTTGTCTAAAGTATCTTGCAGGCTGTGTTATTCCTCTTTGATGTTACATCAAGTGAGGAAGATTAAAGTCTAGCTTGAATTTATCACCAGTGACATTTCTGTGACTTTGGTCCATCAATCCTTTGTGATGGGGAGATGTCAGAACAAAGTCATCACAAATTATGTAATGTCATTCCACCTAAGCCACAGTGCCAAATAAGCTGATGAAGCATACTGTTGTGGAGTCTATATCTTTCCATAGGGTACATTTATAGCTACATGCCTTTGATTTATAATTCTTCTGAGATGATGAAATTCAGAAGGACCAAACCAGCTTAGACTGATCGTTCTATATCCTGTGTGATATCTTGATCCTTTAATATACTGAATAACCTAAATTTCTAAAGTATAATTCCTCTCTTTGGTCTTTCAGGATTCATTAAGTTGTAGAAACAAGGAGGAATTCAGCAGGAATTAAGGATTAAGTGTTCTATGTTTGCACTTTTTATAGGCATGCAGTTAAAATTTTAGTTGTCACTTCTGATAGTTAACAGGGGACAGTTTAAAATCCAAATGGTGAACAAAGCAAACAAATTCTAAATTGAGTCTTAAAAACATCAGTAGGGAGACAGTTGTAGATAGATGGCTACTATCACAGAGGTGAAATAATCATTTTCCACACTCAGCACTGTACATTTACACTACTTCCACTGCCTAGCTCTCTGCTCAACTCCACGTCAAAAAAGCCAAATTTTTTCTGAGGGATATAAGGTTTGTTGGCACCTGTGCCTCAATGAACCACAGAGAATGCATACTTTACTACTGTATTTCAAAACATTAATAAAAGTAGTTTTCTAGTAGTAGCAAAAGTAACCTCTACAGAGATGCAACGTGTCAGAATGCCACAAGACACCATTGGAAGAGGGGCTCTGGGACACAAAACAACTTGAGGTAGATCAGAGAAAACAAAATCAAGAATAAAGTTAAAGATGTTCATGTGCATGGACATAAAGAACAGAGAGACTATTAAAGCTGGAGACACAAAAATGAGAACAGAGAAGTTCCACGGGCAATGTGGTAGTCTAGGGATGACTTACGACACATTTCTATGAACTGGCTATACATAGAGCCTGATTCCTCAGGCTATCATCCAGGAAGAGTATTGGATCCTTTGCCAATAAAAATCTGGAAGAAACAATAGGAGGAGGACAGGAAAAAAGAGAGTCTGATAGAGAAAATTTCATGAGCCATTATTTATTACCTTTTTTTCATGAAACAAACTACCTATCAGAGCTGCCAATAAAAAGAAAAACCTTCCGGGGACAGGGAGAACTTCTATTTCAAAATGAGCAATCAAATTATCAGAGTCTCTCCACTGGAAAGCTTCAGTGGATGACTAACTGCTGCCTTCTGCTCATTACTTCTCTCAAAAGATGAATTGAGGTCCTTTGTATTCTCTGGTAACTGAAGTTTCCGTTTTGCCTTTTCTATTTTTAAGAAGTAGTTACAGATGAAGAGAAAATGTGCTGCAGTAATAGAGCCACATCAGGAAATATCCTCCTCAGCTGCTGTTCAGAAACATTTGAAATGCCTTGTAATAGAATGCTGCTTGTCCCATAACATTTGTAAGTGACTGTGCTTCAAATGCAAATTTCTTCATTACATTGAATTGCATTAAATTTTACAAGTACTCTGCTGCACATATCCCCTAAAAACAATTTGCTGAGAAAATAAAATGATGTGGTACGATGATATGCATCCATTAGATAATACCTGAAAATAGCTTTATAAACATATTTCATTTTAGTTGCTACTTAATGATTTAGTTTTAGTGGGTAGCTTATGGATTCAGCCATTCTGGTGCAATGAACTAGAATCATCTTCAGAGATGGAAACTTTATTAGTTTGATTATTATGCCAAATATGATGAGCACATGTAGATTTATAAAACAAGAAAAAAGTTACAGTCCATTGACTATGCCCTTTTTCAGCCTTTAAAGGCACTAACTAGAAGGACATCTCAGCACTGTTAACAGCAGTTCTCTTCCCAGGGAGTATCTTATTAATATTTTTGGTAGTGGATAATAATATTCAGATACTTTCTGACAATGTCAATGTACTAAGTTTGGGATGAGACAACAAAATTTAGGCTGAAATCACTCATGCTCATTAAAGATTCCTTTAAAATCTACTCAAAAATCAGAGGTGATAAAATGGGATGGCAAAATCCCAATACCCTTAATTACATCTTACTTGTCTTAACTCTCTAGAACTACAAATGAAGTGGTCTTTACTGATTATTTAGAACTATTGTGCATTTCTGCTCAATCTATCATGCCAGCAACTAAACTGTACTTCACATGCAACTCTACATAAGGTCACTGGTGAGAAATATATTCATTAAACTTAATTCTAGGCAACATTTTGCTCTTAGACAATCTCTACAACTTCATTGCCTTCATGTTCAAACTTAATGCCCAATTCATCTAGCTAACCTTTGCATATATACGAGAAAAGATGGATAACTGTCGCATACGTTGACTGCTTGGCAGAGATCATGCTAATCCAATAATAAGTAAAACAATATGAGCTCCAAAACACAGTAGTTTGAACAGAAATAATGTAATGGCTAACCAGTTTCCTATGTCTGCCTAAATCTTGTCTTTAATTTATTTACAAACATCTATATAAGAACTGACTGATCAGACTCCTTTTTCTGTTGCAAAAGAGCTCTTAAGAAACCTAAGTAACAGGAACAGTAGTTGTCCTCAAAAGCGTGATTTTGATCTCTTAAAAATAAATTACAAAAAGTAATAAATCAAACCACCAGCTTATTAATATTACTAGCAAAACACCACCAAAACCACTCCTTCATTTATCTTGTACTTGTGTAGGCTTTTGAGAGCTGGAGTATTTTTGCAACGATGATGCTATTTCTACAAAGCTTTGACATACACAACTGTATGATATGAGGCACACATAATTTCTTTCAGAGCTGCAACACAACAGGTCCTTCTCAATTCCATGCTTGCTATCTCCCAGAATGTCCTCTTCTCACCCCCTCCTGTGCCCTAATTCCTGGTTTTCCTTGTTCAGTGACCAAGTCCCTGAAAGCACTGTGAAACAGGCAATCGAACTGAAGTGGAGCCAGAAGCTGCAAAGGAACAATAATATTACACATTACCTCTTTAGCATTGATTTCCATATAGACTTCTTTATTATTAAGCAAATGACTTGTTGCAGTGCAGTGCAGGAACTCTTATGAACTTGCTCATGCAATTTTTGCACATGCAGTTTTCTGGAACTGACTTATTTTCCTATATGTAGACAATACAAAAATGTTTAAAGCACTTTTATTGGAAGACAAAAGTATGAGATTTTAATAAATATAATGTTTGTTATACTGACTCAGTATTTACAATAGAATGGTTGGCTTCTTTCACATGTAATTTTTTTTTAGTTGGTTACCATGAGACACAACTCCTTAAAATAATTAAATAAAATCATGATTGCTGGGGAATAATCACTCTGCCTCAAAGTGAGTGGCAATTTCTCAAATATCACTAGAAAAGCTGCAATATGTAGCATATGCAGGTTATGTCTCTAGCAGCCACTCTGTTTTGGTGAACAGGTGGAGCTAAGAATAAGTTGTCAATAGGAGGGATATCCTGAATTAGGGTTTATACCATTGTGATAGACACATGACAAGTAACACAATGATAACAACAGGTAATACCTTTTGTGAGGCACTAAAGGATTGTCATCATGAATGTGGGTGAAAGTATTGCTCTTTGATGGCACAGAAATAAAGAATTACAAAGTGGAAGCTGTTAAAACATGCAGATTATTCCATGCCTCAGTTATTCAGAAATACTGCCCTATGTACAAGATAGTGATGAATATTAATTATTTAAATAATTTTCTAGAATCATTGTTTCAATAGATCCCTTTACAAAGCAGAGTTTAGTAAATCAACATATCCCAAAAGAAGCTATATAATATTTTAAACTAAAAATAAACCCTGTACACAAACCCAGTACACAAGTGTAGCAGGGCTATCTTGTATATTTGAGTGTTTCTTGGCATACACCTGGGTATTCTAAAAAATCTCTTGCTTTACCCTCAGGGTCACGAAATAATTCTGACAGGAAAGAGAGATCAAAGACGTGCTTGCAGTGACAGGGAAGTGCACATGTTTCACATCAGTAAACAAGAGACATAACTCCTCTTTTTCTCCATTTTCTTAGCTTAGTCCTTGTTTGTATAAGCCAAAGTACTTAAACTTATCTTGAGCTATAGGACACCATATAAAAGCTGTCTTTAAGAGAGAACTCTCACTCGATAAAATTACAGTTATTGTGTTGTTTACAGTTGTGTTATTTTTTCCCCCATTTAGGCATTAACATCACATCTAGAAATCTTATCTGAGAATAAAATTTTACTGGATAAACTGAGAAACCATGAGCATTTAATTTTGTTTTTACAGCTTGTTAATTTTTGTGACATTTTAGAGGGAGTGAACAAGGTACTATTAGCCACAAATCTGTCAATTTCCACACTACTGATGACATGCTTTTTGGTAAATGTATTTATGGAAACCTGGTTCAGAACAAAAACTTTAAAAAACAGAGAACACTTTACTAAAGACTACATTGAGAAAAGGCAGCCTCACATGTGGAAGTAACACACAAACCAAGCACTGAAAGATATTATGATTTTATGGAAATGTTTTGTTCCCTGAAAACCATTAAATACTTTCTTTGAACATTTTGCTGTTTCTTCATTTCTCTGCCCTCGAGATGGCAGTCTGCAACTCTTCTTGAATACAATCTTACTGTACAAAAATCTGGTTATACTTCAAAGTATAATCTTTAGAATCCTAACAGTCATTCTTCAAGAGCCTGTTCATATCATTAGCTTCCTGTACCATCACAAAGATAGAGAGTTTAGCTATTACAGGAACTGTGGGTTTGGTTATTGGTAGTGAATGGATTATAAGGGACACACAGGTACAAAAGAGTTTGCATGGGATATTACTGCATGAAATGGCAGCAAGTACAGCAATCAATATCTGTTCCAGCAATATTTCAGTCATGATGCATTTCTGCAGCCAAAGGGATTCTAGAAAATATGTTCCCTGCTGCCCTGTTTGAAAAGCTGATATGAATATTATGTCTAATTCAAAGAGCATTGCAAACTATATGACTGAATTTTCATTACTGTGTGTGGAATGAATATTGCCAAATACCGATTTTGAAATGCTGGCAATATATTACTTAAATTATCAGTGTCATTTCTCATTCACAAATAATGTATAGAGAGTGGGTTAAAAAGCAAAGCCACAGAAGTTTCACAAAAAGATAAATCTGAATTTCAGGTTTTATTTTATTCTCCTTTGAAAAAAAATGCAGTTGTTCTGTATCCTGAGCTTTGCCTTATGTATCGTTTTTTACACACACACACACTCTTATACAGACAAACCTAGTTATGCACAAGAAATGTGGCAAATGAAGGAGTAAATATATAGTATGTTTTCATTTTCTTAAAAAGAATACTAACATTGCTTATGAAATTAAGTAGTATTTTTCCTATTATATGCAAATATATGCTTAGACTAGACAAAACTCTGAAAGTTAGAATTTTGTATTTGAAAGATGTGACAATTCATAAGTAATAACTGAAGTCTCCAAACCAGTTGTTTCACCCTGTTTCACCCTGTCATCCTTTGGGATGCAATTGCAACAAATTGCTTCATTTGAAGATTGTGATACATGGCTTAACTATCTTTCAGAAGTTAATAAACATCTAAACAGTTTCAGAAAGTGATAGAAAACTAGGATCTTCTCTGACTTTTCCCATGACTATGAGTTATATACTCATTTTAAAATAAAATGAGATGTTCCTGATCTATTTAATTCAGTAACATTTTAGAAGAGACTTTTAAGATCTTTGCCTACAAGAGGTTTATTTCCTACCTTATCTACTGCCTAAATATGGAGATCGGGGTCCAGAAGATAAGGAGAACTTGTGGGGTCTGAAGATCAGTTTCTTACCACAGAGGATTTTTATATACATATATATACACACACACAAATCTGGGATAGTGAAAGAAGGTAGTAGGATGAAGCTAGTGTCTAAACTGGTCAATTTAGCCTGAAAGACTAGCTATGTACTTATATGTCTACAAAAAGCTTGCCAAAATATGCCATCTAGAGGAAAACAACCACACTCTTCTCCCATACAGAGCAAAACTTTAAGGCTACAAAAATGCTGCCCAGCCACTATAGCTTCTCTGTACTCCATGAAGTCAAATGCATACCTACATATGTTAAGCATTGTATTTTCTCTTTTTTACAAGTCCCACATAAGTCCAATTCTACTTTTTCTGTATCAGTTCAATAAATCTTGCAACACCTTAACAAGTGGCTGAGAAAACAGGTAGTGTAACATCCCGAGGGAATAATCTCTAACAGTCAGATGAGCACTGTAACTAAAACCAGTATGGAAATACAGAAGAAAAAAAATTACAGTTCTGTAAGAGGGAAGTCACTGTTCCAAGCTGGGCAAGGTATTTCAAATTAACAAAATTTATTCATAAATAAATAATAAAAAGTAATACATTAGAAGTGCAAAATTAGTTACTTTATTCAGCAGCTCAAAATAAATTTGGGAATCTGCAAGTTGCTGTTCTCATGTGGTGTATCATTTGGTCCAAAACCATTAGTATACATACATCTGAAATTTGAAGAGAGATAGATAAACCAAGACTGGGTAAAACAAAGCATTTCATAAATAGATGTGCTGCCCTCTGAATACTTCAACAATTCCTTAAAAGAAAGATATCATCTCTGGAGGAAGAACTCCAAGTTCTTAGTAGAAGGGAGAACATTTTGGGGAAGGAGCTCTACATGCTTACCCTTGTTCTTCTGGTCTTCCTTAAGACCTTGATGTTAAATCATAATCTAAGAGAGGATACTGAGTTTAGTCCACCAAATATGGTTTAATATGGTTGTACTGTTCCTTGGACTGAAGAATTTTTCTGAACAAATTAACATTTTGACAGCAGTACTGAAATGTTTTGAATGGTGCTGTCTTTGCTGTTGATGTTGAAATAATTTGGAAACCCTTGCATGAACATGTATTTGCAGATTCAAAGTAGGTGGACTTTGTAGATTTCTAAATGTTGAAGTAACATTTAATGTTGTACTGTGCATCTTCATAATTTCTTTTGTACATGAGTTTCACAACAAGCATTGCATGTTCGTTAGGGATCCTGAAGAACATTCAGAATAAAAATCATCCAGACCTTCTAAATACCTTTTTTGTGCTCCTTTTTTGCTGACATCTCACTTCAAAAACTGTTTTACTGTTTCTCAGAATGCTATAAAGTAATAACTACTCCTGCATCCCAGGGTCTAATACATCTGATAGGTTTGTTCAACAATATTATGTACTATTGTTACTGTTTTTGCAGTACAGGTACCAGCTGTCCTGGTGGAAGGAGCTCATAAACTGTCTCTTGTCTCCATGAGAAGTAAGGCCTGAATCCATTCACATGCTGTTTAGCTGACTGTCTCTCCATCAATTAACTGTCAACTAACTAAAGAACAAATGTTCTAAATAATTCAGAATGCAGCTGTTTGCCTAAAAATTAACAGTTTCTGCAGCACAAAAATGCTCAAAAATTTTAAATTGTGGCAGTATGGCATATTGTTCCATAATGCCTCTCATTAACTACCAAGAATATGAATACAATGTCTTTGGCGTATGTGTCACCTTTCAATAACTATCAAAGATGAAAGTCTTCTGAATACAGAATACAGAAATAGCAAGATACTTATTTCAGAGCTTTTAAGCTCGGAAGGCTCCCAAAGACACTTCCTATTGCTAAATCAAAGCTCCATTTATTAATAATTAGCAGTAAGATAAAATACTACACCATTAAGCATTGTGAGACTAAAGAGATCTGGGAATAGACACCTATTTTGTTTCACACCTTTATCCTCAGAATACCCCAATAAGACACAAAACCTCTGCATTGAAGTTCTGTATTCAAAGTAAGGATACAACTGATACTGTTGCTTTTGTTTACAGATACATAGTCTAAATGAGATTGCTCTGAAATTACATACGACTTATATTTCCACTTTTTTAATTATTATTTACTATGTCAGTGATGTAGCTGTGGATCAAAACTCAAAGTCTGAATACTAGATAGCCAAAGTTTTTGGATGCAGGCTTTTGACTCCAAATGAATACATATCAACTATAAATAGTAAGACTAAACTGAGGCATTTAGTTTTGATACGATTTGGTTCAAAATGTGTTAAATTAAAGATATTTGAACTACAGATTAGAGAGCAGTTAACAGAACCAGTGTGGGGGGAAGGTGTGGAAGAGACCACAGCACTCTAACCTCCTTGTTTCCACTCGCTTCCTGCAGAAATACTACAGTTCCAACAGCTGGTGCAATAATGGATACCACTACCTCCTCTTCCTTCACCATCTCTGGTCTTCTGCTAGTATATTCTGCCTGATCCAATGATCTAATTCAACACTGTGTTTCTAATGCAATGTGCACCACTGATCTTGGTTTTTCACATACTAATGAGGAATATACTCCACAATTCAGCCTCACGTGTCTCCCTTCTGTGTGGGGGTATTTTGCTTCTTCATCTGCCTTCTAAGGAAATGTTAAGGCAAATTCAACAACAGTTAGCAGCTGATCCAGTTTTCCTGTGTTTAGTAACTGAAAAGAATATTGCTGTATTGTCTATCACATATTTTGCTTTTCTGCTTTTTCATTAATGATTTTCCAATAACAATATATTTTCGTTCTTCGTTCTTTACCCTACCACTGCAAAACTTCTTTGGTGTTTCCTTTGTTTCCCCTTAAATAAATTTTTGCCTAGTATTACTCTCCTGTTTCAGATTTCAGCTCCTTCCTCTCTGTTCTCTCACATGTTCTCTTTTAATCTGACCTGGTGTTGTTTCATGTGCATCTAATCTGACCTTTTTAGCTACTATTTGCCATCTGAATTTTCCTGTCTATATTTCCTTCCTTTCATTATAAGAATGCTGTTATTTTTTCTTATATATGATCTTCTTTTTCATTTCTCAGTAAAGATACCAGAACTAAGAATTTCTCTAGATCTTAATGTTAGTAAAATTTCCTCATGTCACTATTGAATACAAGTTATTTTGGCCACTAATGATTACACGATCAATATATTTTGCCTTTTCAGCTTGTGTTTGTCCTTGTTATGCAATGTGTGTTGCAAGGGTAAGGGATCTGCATTAGTCTACTTAATCCACACAATGCAAGGCTAACATCTTGTCAGTATCCAGATATGCCTCTCTAGCATGATTATTGTTAACTTAAAGCAGAAAAGTTTTCCTAAATGGTGGATCACATGAAGGCCAGAAAAACAAGCACGGACAACCAAAACATCCCAACATAAGAGAGATGATGAACTCAGATCTTTGCACCCCATAATGATGGAATACTGCCTGAACATCTACGCTTTCTCATCTATGCTTTCTCATACAGAACAAAGCATGAGCATCAATTGTCCCCTCCCCCCAGCAGGCAAAATCCCCTATTACTCAGCTCCCATGAGGAAGAAACATATACAGAAGAACTTGACTGACATACTTACTTCTGACCCTCCATCTCTCTCTCTCCATCATGCTCATATCACTGATCTTGTGTTCTCAAATCCTCCTCTCCTCCAGCTGGTCAGCTGGGTCTTCCCAACCCTCTATTTTGTCCAGCCACCTATCCTCTTACAACTGTCTTCAACCCTCTCGTCCATTCCAGTCCCTCATCTCTTTTACCTAATTCTACCTCCTTTCCCCACAAATACTAGCATGTAAAATTATTTCTGTTTAAAAAACATTTCACGCTTTTTCTGAAGTTCCTGCTTAAACTCAGATCTTTTCCTCCTTGATCCACAGTCAGAGACCTTTTGATGCAGACTATGAAAAGAAACTCACACAGCCAAGGTTACACACCAATGTAAAATGCCTGAGTGTTGTCAGCTTGCCACATATCGGTAACTGTCTCACACTATTCCTGGGACAACAGCCTTCTACACAGCAGAATTAGCTTATGAGCACAAAGAAAGATAATGTTCTCTTTCCCACAGAATATATCTGAGAAATATTGCAATCAACATTTTGAAATTAACAGCACATCCCTAGCCAAATATGTTGGTTTTAAACTGTACCTTAAAAGTTTTGCTTTGGTAGCACATTATGTCAATTTTTCAGTAATACACATCACAAATTATCTATTAACACCAAAAAATATTTGTGCACCACTGCTTTTTCATGTGATTAGAGGATCAGACATGAAAAAATTCGATCTTCCTTGATTTTTTTTCCTTCTTCTCAATAATGAATAAAAGTTGCAGATTTCCTGCTTTCTCTCCCCGGCACCTGCCAGCTTTGTCTAACATAGCTACAACCAAGCTGGCAAAGGGCTGAGCAACTGGCTCAACACCTGCTCTGAGGCCAGGACTGTTGTTGTATCGAAGACAGAATCAGTCCTCCAGGAGTTCACACTCCTCCTGCTACAAGAGTCAAAAGAATCAGCAGAGTGCATAATGACAGACACGAAAAGAACACAATCTTTTTTTCTTTTTTAATCTGACAGACAACCTTTTATTCTTTTCATCTGGAGACATTTGATCAAGGAAGATACAATTTCAGAAGCTGAATTTGAGGTGTGAACAATTGGTACTACTTTTTATAGATGTTACAAATCCAAACTGGTTTTGAGATGATGTCTGGCCCCAAACATGCATTTTGTTACATGTAACAGATTCTGCTAATCTTCAGAATAATTAATTGAAAATCTTTTATCCCTGGCCATTAAACAAATTACTCAGCCTGACAGGCAATTACATAGATACATACTTCTCTCTAGATGAATGCTTTCAAATGTGTAAGTTTGACAGATGCTGTTAAGAGTAAGCTAAGTAAATGAAATGTGTATGTTAATACCGAGCTACCTCTTTTCAACTTATTGAAAAGATTTCGGCTCCTCAACTCTCTGCATAGGATACTGCTTACATTTTCTATTGTACAATATCTCATGCCTTTTAAAAAATATATATGTGTAAATGTTGTACTAATTACAATTTTAAAATAATGTAGTTTAATAATTTACTAGCAAGTGTAATTAACTTCTATTTATAGCAAAAAGCACACATATTTTACAAAAATAAATATTATTGTTAGTGAGGACCAATTACAAATTTCAAAGATGCAGAAAAATACATCTTTCTTGACTTACAAGCCCTTCATACTCATCAACCCTATTCATACACTTCAGATAAATGGATAATTTCTAAAAATCAAAAGACAAGATTGGTAATGTTGTAACAATGAACACAATAAAACAAAAAAGAAAACAAAAAAAAGGAGGAAATTCACCACATATCAGAAATTAGATTTAATACTCAAAAGTATCTGCTCCTAACAGCTCAGAACACAATGATAATTACTGATGGGAACTTAATTGGGTTTCACTTCAAATCACAGTTAAGGGAGTTGGTTTTATTTTTTCTGTTACCATTCAACTGGAAAAACAAACCTTTCAAACTTGGTTAAATAAATATTTGAATAAAATGCCAAAAATTTTAAACTTCTTATAGAACAATACATAGCATCTCTTCAAAACATTCTAACATGCAATACTTAATGTAAAATACCACCCTGCCCTAGTAAATAATAAGAAGCGAAATAAAATGTTGTGAAAAGATAAGCAAAACAGAGCATTGACATTAATTAAATTAATTAAGAATTTTAAAAATTTCAACTTCTTTTCCTCATGAAAATTTAATTGGGAGATACATACTTGTGAATATTAATGTCTAACTAATCTACTATTGCATTGTGGTTTTTCTTAATGTACATTATGTGCTATATTATAACCTTCTGTTCAGTTTGTGATCAAATATCTAACTCATGTTCTAGAAAAAAGATTTATAAGAGAGACTGTAAAGAATTAACAATAATATCTGTAAAATTCTTGCATTTTGAAAGCACTCAAGGAAATTTATGGTCTCCGATGTCATTTTTCTGTAATATACAGAAGTTTATTTAAAATGCTTTTTCCCTATTGTTTGCCATAGATACACTGCTAATGATGATGATGAAAATTCATTTCTAATGAAGTCTGTTAAAGTCCAACGAATAAAGTACATAAGAATCTACACCCAGAGATTAACACCTTTGATATATGAGAATCATAGAAGAACACTGATATGCTAAACAACTTCATAATTTTTAACAAACATTTAGTGCTTTCAAGAAGTAACAGAATAGTAGTACTGGTGAGTAATCAGCGCTGTAAAGTAAAGAAGAAATTCCAACTTGCTTCCTCTCATTATTCTATTGAGTTATCTTACTTTATAAGTGGGAGGACTACACATTGGCAAAAAGAGGAAAGTTTATAAACTTTCCACAGACATTCCTTGTAGTCTCATTTTTGAGACACCAGGGGTAACATGTAGTGCCAAATACAATGGTAGTTTTCATATTTGCTTGGGTAGCACAAACCCAAGAACGTTATCACACATGTAAGTGTGCAGCAGCTGCTCACGTAAGTGAACACATCTCAGTGTAAAACAATCCAAATATCACAGTGGAAAAGAACTTTGAATTGATTAGTGGTTTGCATAGTGATACCCTGTTTCACTGAATGCAACAACAATGATCAAAGTGTTTTGCACAGGAAGCAAGTTTGACCAAGTGTAGAAAAGGCTGTTTTCTTGCAGTTTCAATGTGCTATTTTTAATGTGGGTTTATGTTACCTTTTACTGTTCTAATTTTCTGATCAAGTAGCAGTGTTACACATGTGTAGGAAAACAATGAACCTTATCCAAACTCTCCATCTTGCCCAATAGTCAATTTGCTCCTTTTCTTCATGAAAGCTCTCCTGTTTCTGAGATTCTTTCATGCTTATTACCCATATGTTTGAGTCCATTTTTTGTTCAGGTTATCCAAATGTCATGCTATATAAAGGAATACATGGTATATCTGGCTCAGAAATCATTATCCAGCATTTTTTGTTCCCTACAGAACTATTTGCACTAGTTCCTCACACAAAGATCCCACACTCAAGGCTGCTGTATCGATTTTCAAAGCACTATATGCTTTGGAACTTAGCTGTTTGAAAGCTCCTTTCTCCCCCTCTTGCAATTTCTTTGCTCCATTGAAAACCAGAATGTGAGGGCAAACACTTCCTGTTATCTGGAGGAAAGAAATTTTTCATGAGAATTAGGTTAAAAATTCAGAACCCAGCACAAAGAGCAGTCCTAACCTAGCTTATCTTCAAAACAAAATGTGAAGCCTGCATCCTTCAATTCAGATGAAACTACTTATCTTTACACTTTCACTATCACCCTATAGAATGCTCAGTGTCTTCTTGTTAGTTTGAAAATGGAGTGGGTTTTGTTTTGTGGGGGTTTTTTTATTGTTTTTTTTTTGTTTTTTTTTTTTTTAAGGACGGATATGCAAAGAATGATCAAATCTGGACTACTCACATAATAATAAAAATACTAGAAACTTGAAAAAAACCCACAAAAGCCTTTTAGGTGGACTTGTGGAGCCCTTCTAAAATGCAGTAAGTCAAATGCATATTTGATATATAAAGTAATCAAGTGCACAAATCAACAGCACCAGGAAAATCTGCATCCATAAATCAATGACAGGATTGCATATACCCATGATACAAGCAGATTTCTCATGTGGATCGACATGACGTATCAGATATTCATAAGCATTGTGGGTCTGAATTCCATACAAACTTCTTGATCTAAGTCATGAAAACAAATGTTTGTTTTATCTGACTAGTGATCTGACTACGTAGGCTGGAGATACCAGGAGAGTTTACAGAAAGGAAAAGCTATGTAAAATTTAAGATTAATTATATGACTTCATTTCAGATAGTATATTCTATAGCCTCTGCAAACTGGTCAAATTTCTGTTGAAGTTATAATCAGATTTGAAACCAGTTCATCCAAAATGAGGGCATTAGGTAGTCCTATAATTATTTCAAGATGATGCAGGCTATTTAATGCAGTAGATATATTTCAGCCCTAGACAATTCTTAAGTGAAATTTTCATGGGTATATTCCCATAATCATAGATTTAACAAGCATACCAAAACTGAAGATTCAGGAATACAGTAACTTTCATAAGGGGATTAGAGATTTCAAAAAAGCTTTTTGTTATAGATAATACCATTAGTTTGCTCCTATTCAAATTCTGCTGTATTTGCCTAAAATGAAACTGTCAGATATTAAAGTCTTTTTTTTTTTTTTTCTTGTTCAGCAACATTGTTACTTTAAAGGCCATAAAACTTGAAGAAAAAGAAAGAGGACGAGTGAAAGGACAGAAAATCAAAATGCAGATTGTAAGAAAACAGCTGTTATTACTGGTGGGAAGATGTTAGTCTTCCTCCAGAGATAAAGTCTCAGAGAACAAAACATTAAATTTGCATACATTCATCATCCATACTGTTTAAATCAGCATGAAGATCTCATTCACATTCTGTTTTAAAAAATATTTTCTTATTCTTTTCCACACTCCACTTCCGGGACCTCAGTTCACCAGTCATTGCTGTAAAAAATTTCTTACATCCTTAGTCAGCTCTTCTCAGTGTCCTATGTTCAATTGTACCTATCTTCAACTGTTCCTCTCATTTTTTTCTGATTGAATAATTGTTGTAGTCTGTCTTAACTTGGTTTAAATCCATGTATTTTATAACCCTTTGTTTTCTCCAAATAAAAGATCCCCTTTAAAGGCACATGAAGGTAACAGTCACTTTATGAATATTGAAAGATTTCATTCTTCTGTTGAAAGAAATAGAAGCTTTAATTTGAAGATTTCTTTTAATGACTGTGACATGGTAATTGCTCTGCAGATAATACTTGATTGATCTACATGTCCTAGTATGCCAGAGGAGATCTCAAAACTTCAAACAATTATATTAGCACTCCTTTACCTTCCATATTCTGGATTTATACCAGGTTGCACATATACGAACCTAGTTGCATACTAGGACTTTTTAATCTTCTCTGTCATGAAAGCTTTATTTCCCTTTTCATCATTTAAACAGTCTGCCACTAAAATTTTGATACTGTGAGGTAGGAGTTACGACTGCTGGATATCTCTCAGGAATAAGATTAAAACCACCTGGAACTGCTCAAGACCACAATCAGGTCAGTATCTTCATGGAAATTTGAGACAATTGAGCCTCTTCATAGCTGTACAATTATGTGAATACATAGATTAAATACTCAAACCACTAGTCAATTAAGACAGTAGGTTTTTCATTGGCTTCCCTCCCACCCCAAACATGGCAAGAGATTTATGGCTAGACATATGCTTCAACTAATTAGTGTCTTTACAAAGCTGTGTGCACATGAAGGGATACATAAAATGCTACAGACAAAAACTACTGAGAAGAAATAGATTCAAATTAAAAATAAGCAACAGTGCAGTAAATAACATTTAAATACCACAAGATTTTCTCTTCTCAGATAACTAAAGCAAAACTTCACAAAACTTCCCTTCATTCTTATCTTTGAGAGACTTATAGAAATGTGTTGTGATAAAACTATCAACTAGTTAAGGAAAGGAAATTATAAATCACACACTAGAGGGAATATTACACCAAGTAGAAGCTTTCTTTCTGTCATAAACAAAAACCCAAGCTACAGTTTTAGAAAATCACACACAAAAAAGAAAAACAATCAAACTAACAAAAAATTAAAAAGGTAAACACTGACAGTATCAGGAGTATGCTGAAGAATATAATCATACACTGCAACTGTTACATCTTCAAGCTGGTAATATACAATTACATTGGTTATGGGAGAGGAAATGCAGTTCTAAAAGGACAAATTGAATTAAGTGGTGAAGATGGCCCTACATAACAGTACATTACCAGTATGAACTAAGGAGCATTACCAGTCTTAACAGATAAGCAATGACTAGTACTACTAAAAGAAGTGGTTAGCTAGTAGTTTCCAAGGACCTGAAATGCAAACATACTTGCAGTGATCAAGATGGGTACTGAGCTCCCTAAATCTAACATGAAAACTCACATTAACATCCCAAAATATAGCTAATGTAGTGAATCCAAATTTAAAATTTCAAAATTAATCCCTTATTTTCAGAGGGAGGGAATGGGAAACAATCAGTTTTTCCTTCCACTGTTGACTCAAACTGTGCCCTCCAGAAGAACAATACTGACCAATGATGGTGCACACAGTCAGAAAATGTAGTCTTCACTGTCTTTCTAGTAGTATTTAACACATTTTCTACTTTATGTTCCTTTATGTACCATTTGGCTATTACAAGGATTTAAGAGTAAGTGTCTATAGCAGTCTATTCACTGCTTATCCTCAGAGAGGACCTGAAAATAGTTTATGATTTTTAAGGCTATTTGTAGTTTCAGCTCCAAATTTTGTCAACCTCAGACACTGCTACAAGAGGCACAGAGATTTCTGCCCTGGTCTCCCAAGAAACAGATGCAAGGTACAATCTCAAGGCAAGTGTACTTAGTTTTTTTATTCTTGCAAAGCTTAAATATTCTCTAATTGGAAAAAAAAAAAAAAAAAAAAAGACCAGTAACAGCCCACATTCTCCAATGTTCATACTACAATCAGTAATTTTCTTCTTTCAAATGCAGGTTGGGAGCTGTGTTAATCCTGCTCACTTGCCATTGTTAGTGCAGGAAAAATACATTTCTGTCCACCATTCTTCATATCTTCACTTCCTTTTTGAAATTCAGTGTAATAATATGCTTCATGAGTATCTTTTCTATGTTAACTTTGGAATCTGAGTTTTCATTGCTGGGATAAAAAGGGAAATTAAAAAATGTTAGTGGAGAGCAAATAGGAGAATGTTAGCTGGAACAAATTAAAAAAATCATGCTCCCGTCATGTGCATCACCAGAGTATAGTTCATGTAAAAAATAAAGTGACCTTTATCACAATGTAAACAGCATAGGTTCATCTATGATGCAAAAAGGGTTACTGAAAATTAAATTAAGAAGTCTGAATTGATGCAAGCTGAAACCAGCAAGGGGCATATTTTCTTTTGTTTCTGCAAATAAATATGATAAGATCTGACCAAGGTGAGTCAAATAATATACATTTTAAGGATGTATTTTATTTAGATGATAGTGATAATTTAAACTCCATATCTAATATAATCAAGCAGAAGTAGCTGAAAGAAAAACTTTCTGTTATTTGATAGATAGGCAAGGTAACATATAGTGTCCATTACTGAAGGTTTTTTCAAGATCTTAGTCTCTGGATTTCACCTGACATACAAAGTTTATGCATCTACGTATCTAAAATATCACTTCTAATCTACAAAAGAAAACAAAAATTCAATTAAAGTATATCATGTATATCCTAACTGAATAGTTTCCTCTAGAATCAACCACAAATTAGAGTCTAGTACAGCAATTCCTAATTGAAACATAAGTTATTTCAATACCTCCTATCCAATAATAAACTTGAATTACTTTACGATACATTTCTGAATGTCACACTAAGATTTCACATATGTAGTTAGCACAGTACCAAAAAGGTGCATCTGATCCATGAAGATCTACTGCAGCTATTGCTCTCCTAGTCACTCCTGTAAACCAAGGAGTACTACACATGGTCTGTTATTTCAAAAGAAAGAATAATGTTTGTGCAGGTATAGTATTTTTATTATTACATACCTGCACCTGCTCAGTCTGTTGGAGGTAAGTTGAAGGTCATCTGCTGGAAACAAACAGTGTGGATAGGCAATATTTTTTAGTAATCAGTTACAGGAGATTGTGCGTGGAAACTTTAGATTTGTTACTACTGTTTCACAACTTTTTTTCTCTTATAGCAAATAGATGTATTTGCCAGATCTAAGCCATGCCATTTCCACACCATCACACTAGATGTTTTATACAAAGAGAATGATGTCATCAAAATCAAATATATGGGTGATTTGGGGGGCAGGAAGGCATACCTATATGTGCATATAAAAACATACATATGTTCTATAACATATATAACAATCCAGGGAAAAAAAGATTGGGAAAAAATCATTATAAAAATCAGATTTACAGTAATGTGAAAAGATAAACAATCTAGGAAATTTCTCTCAGAATGGTGAGTTAAAAGTATTCATCCTGTAATGGACAGACAGATACTGCTTACAAGGTTTAATTAAGCTTCAGGTTTTACATGACAGCAACTCTAAATGCAGAAAACTTTACTCAAAATTGGAAGTTACTGTAAGATATGTAAGATGTTATAAGATAAGTCTCTCACTTGTTAACTGTATGTGCCATGCCTCAGTAAAAGGGAAAGGCTCACTATGACCAGTTACACCACAAGAAAGATTTTTTATGTTTGTATTATTCTCATTTTGTTATCATATTTTGAAGAGAAAAAGAGTTTGATCCCGAACATAAAATCAAGTGGTCCTTCCCTCTGTGTCAGGCAAAACTTAGAGTCAGCTTCAAATGCAGGTTAGTTAACTTAGGCAGCAAAATCTGGGAATATTAGCCAAAGCACTGCATTTAACTTATAATTTGCACATAAGCCTAATTATATGATTATTAATCTATCCCTAGAACTGAAGTTAATTTTAGAATTAACCTCAGAATAACTTCAGAATTCAGCATGGACAAACAGAGATAAGAACATAAAATGTAGATTACTAGAAAAAGAAATCATACCATTTGTCTTGAGAGCCTGATTAAGCAAAATGGGTCTTCAGCTGTTGGAAAAAGAAAAAAGATGGTACAGCATGAATGTGTTATAAAGCAAAAACTATTTAGTATATATGGTGATAAAATTTTAGTTGAATTTTCTTCAGCTTAGAGCTAGACTTGAAGTATTCTTTCATATATAACTTTTTGGTTCACTGGCATTATTTATTTATTTATTTATTAAGTTATGGCAATTTGTATAGTCATAGAAAATTCAGATGAGACAGTTTGGTTTCCAAGACTTCTCTTTAAAAAAAGTAAGCTGTTGATAATGGTGTCTGCATCTAAGATAGTGTTAGCAGACACCATGTAATTATACAAACACTGAAAAGGTAACATTTGTGCAGTGTAAAAAATGTTGTTGGAAAAATAGAAACTTGTCCTAATAAAATTATTAATGTATTTTGCTTTGTTTGGGGGCTGATAGGTAGTGGGGAAGGGCTAATGGTACTAAAAATTCTAATGTTTCCTATTTGAATATAATTTATTCTTATGAAGCCATTCCAAAATTACACTAATTTATCATGAGCAGAAGTCAGTCCTGCATGTATATTATTCCAGCGAGCGTGTAATTCTGTATATGTCTGGAGAATATATTTTTGTTCTTGAATAATTAAACATCCTAACTCTTTGATTGGAGAAAACAATATCAAACAGGAAAGGAATGAAGGAGAACAGAGTTTTCTGAAATTAAGAAAACTATTAATTGGCAAAGGAAAATGTAAGTCTAATCAGAACCTTAAACACTAAAAATATTCAAAGACACATAGGTTTTGGGATTTGAATATTTTATTCTGCTAAATTAAAAACATATTTTTTCTAGCTATCTTGGGATTTGTTCCTGACATGACAGTCTTGAGCCTTCAGCATGCTCGATTTGTCAATATATGATCAAAGATCACACTATAGAAATCCCAATGTAGAACCCGAATACTTAATTGAAAAGAATCATTGCCATCACCTACATAATGAGTAACAGCCTATATAGTCAAATCTCTGATGTCTTTTTTTTCCTTATCAAGCAAGTGCAATCTGAACATCATATCAGAACTAATTGCAACACACGCATTACCTGTAAGACAAGCTGCAATCTACACAGCTAGCCATTATTGTTTCTTTTAGTTGTTGTTGTTTTAAGTAATCATGATTAGCTGGCAGCAGATACTATCACTGATAATGAATTAATTCAAACTGACTTTGACATGATATTGTCATGAAATCTGCCAACTTGCTGAAAAACTGTAAATTACGAATGTCATGGACACAAAACCAACAAATGAATCGCACTAGTAAATCAAACTGAAGTAAGTTTGTAATAACAAATTGGTGGTTGGGAAAGTAATACTGAGAACACTGCCAAATCTATTTTTCTGGAACATCTTAAAAATCACAGCACAATGTAACAAACTTTTAACAAAATCTGCAGAGTCCTCCAATTAGAAGGAATTGTCACTAATGGCCGAATAAGTAAAAATAGTCTCACTGAAGTAACCGTGGTTCTTTCAGGTGCAGCAAAAGTTGATCCTGTGGTAGGTTTACAGGCATCTTGCATGCATGCACTCTCAAATTTTGTGTTTGCTTATGCATCTTGTAAATCTTCATACTTCTTTTTACCTGAGTGCACACAAGCCCAGCTATGAACAGAAAGACATAGTGAATTCCGAAGAGAGACAATAATATGAAAGATGCACCAGGCAGCACTTGTTATGACCAGAGTACATAGCTTCCTTCTGTCATGCAAATAATTTGGTGAAGAACCCAAATAATTTAGGTGTTGGCCTTAGCTGAATTAAGGTATGGGCATGAGGTTTTGGGTATGAGTTTTTCACAAGTTTCTAGGATCGGGCTGTCCTTGTTGATGTACGAGGAGCAGCTGAGGGAACTGGGGTTGTTTAGTCTGGAGAAGAGGAGGCTGAGGGGAGACCTCATCACCCTCTACAACTACCTGAAAGGAGGTTGCAGAGAGCTGGGGATGAGCCTCTTTAACCAAGTAACAAGTGATAGGACAAGAGGGAATGGCCTCAAGTTGTGCCAGGGAAGGTTTAGACTAGATGTCAGGAAGTATTTCTTTACAGAACGGGTTGTTAGGCAGTGGAATGGATTGCCCAGGGCAGTGGTAGAGTCCCCATCCCTGGAGGTGTTTAAGAGTAGGGTCGACATAGCGCTGAGAGATATGGTGTAGATGGGAACTGGCAGTGTTAGGTTAATGTTTGGACTAGATGATCTTCAAGGTCCTTTCCAACCTACTTGATTCTGTGATTCTGTGATTCTGTGAATGAAACCTATACGACAGTTCTGCTGTAACTGCCCAAAGATCATTCATTTTTCTTGCTGAGTTGATAACTAACAAAAGGATAATTTTTCACCATATGTTGGATGAGAATGAGCAAAAGAATTGCTGGAGTTAGAAATCATTTTAACATTAAATTAGGAAGGCAAGGGAGAAAGGTCGATCATGGAACATCCAGGAATAAACAGCCAAACAGGATGAGTACTGAAACTGCTGTTACTCTTATTCCCTTTTGTTGCAGGGGAATATATTCCCCTATAGCAGGGAAAGGGTAGCATCTGCTCCATTTTTTATATATTCTCATGTGAAAGCAATATATATGGACTATAGAAACAATTTAGAATTTATGGGTGAGGTGTGCACAATGTCAAAGAAGATATACTGAAGGAACTATAATAAATCTGGAAATAAAGAAATAATTACATTTATCAGAAAAATATGTATGCTACCTTATTTGGAGGAAGTAAGTATTTAGGAAGAACTAAGTTGAGGTTTTTTTCTTAAAAAAATGAAAAGCACTAATAGCAAAAGAAACTGAAATAACAGTAGGCAAGGAACTGGACATAAATTTCTCATTAAATACATTGGCAAAGAAAAAAAATCACTGCTACATTTTACTTTACACAACTACAATTTACGCTAATGTTATCCTCTAGAATAGATATCTACAGAACACAAATTCAGAGATCTAGGGAAATAACTATTTGGGAATTTTTGCTTTAGAATATGTTTTTCAATTATTTCATCTCCATCTTTGAATATTCTGCTATTTTCTTAATGTATTCTTCACTTTACAGGGTTATTTGAAAAACCTTAGTTTTGGCATCATGTTCTCTTCACTAAAGAGAGGCTACTTTTTCTTCTTATATTTATTCTCTCTCAGAAAACCCTTGTTTTTTTGTAAAATCTCTAAAAATCCATACTCTTATTGAATATTGGCATCTTTATGTATGAATAGTTATTCAGCAAAGCATTTGGAGATCAAGAATATATTCTTACAATCACATTGATTAATCAAATTTTAAAGGGGCAAATGTAATTTGTATTTGAACAAATATTACCTTGACCACACTATTTGATCAGCCCTACTAACCAGATATCAAGCAGCTCATTTTCCCAGACTGGCTTTAGGTTAAAGGTACTCTTTCATCCACTCATGGAAATTTGTGTCTGTAATCTTTACCTGTGCTTTTCTTCATTTTATGAAATAAACGTATGACTAGAAGAAAAACAAAAGAGCCTATCCCGAAAGGTATCTTTTACCAGAACCCACTAATCAGTGGAATGTATTAACATGGATTCTTAAAGTAGGCAACAGCTCAGGAAAAGAATTATGAGTGTTTGATCAAATGACATTGCTCATAGCACTTTTAAAAGACACATTTGTATGTTAGACCATGAAAGGTTTATACTTTTATGCAATAATCTGAGAACGAAATGGCACAGTTGTCTGTTATTATTTTGTAGAGTTATGCTGTTAGCAAAGCATTTTGAAAGAGTTAACTAGCTGACAGCTTTTACATCAAAACTTGTATTTGGCCCATTATAACTGAAAAATAACCCTTAACTCCTTGCTTGCGTAGCTTTTGTGAATGTACTCAGTTCTATCACATAAGGAGTCATGGTTTTCAGGGTTCCATTTTTGTACTAAATTGCTAAAAGTCAGTCATAATTTCAAATACCTTATCAGGCCATCTAAATCTGTTTGCATATACACAGATTGAAAATCGTTTTGTTTTGTTTGTTTTTTTTCTTATCTAAATTATGCACACATTTTTGTGAAATGTAATTTTTCCTCCCCCTAAAACAGATGAGTACAGACCAGTATGTAATATCTAAAATCCTCCTTAAACTAGAATAAATTTCATTTATGCCATTGCAACTATCCTAATACAGATTGAAACTAAACCTCAAATTCATCATTATTCACTGAGGACAAAACTTGTATCTGAATCAAAATCCCAGATTTACCAAAAAATGCCTGCTTTTAGTTTATACAAGAAAATTTTCAATTTGCAGTTCGGGTTTTGGCAGATTAGAATTACAGTTCAGCTTCAAATTAGTCTGTTCTCAATTCATTCATAGGGTCATTCAGAAAGTTTTATCCATGACGGACTTGAAGAACTCTCAGTTTTGAGCTACTCTCAGGACTTCAGGAAACAAGTGTGATTCAAGACTGACACTAAAGTCCTTCCAAATGAAGGAGCTCGAACTCAGAAGTATAATTGCATCTCTCCATTGAAGTGTCAAATAGCACTATTTATAATGCTGAACTCAGTGTGTCCTCAGGTAAGGTGTCTTCCTTTGTAGTTCCATCCATGATGAAGTTGCTTCACTCCCTATACTTTTTTGCAAGTCTCTTAGTTGGTACTTACGCTGTGGTGTTGCTGATTACCAAGTCAGTGAACTTCCCTGTCCCTAGAGCATTTGCTCTCCTGAAAATAGCTCAGTAATCCCAATTTTTGTCCTCTCCTGAGTTTTCAGGCTGAGCCAGAAGACAGCAGTCCGGGCATGGCAAACAGGCAGCCTACCTCCTACCCACATCCAGCTGTGTCCCTTTCAACAAAACACAGCAGACAACACCCTGGGAGAATTAAATAAACAAATACAACCCCAGCCACACTCACAAGACATTCATGCAGGTTTGTGTTAGTCCTTCCCATTACTTATTAGCCAGAATAATTAGTTTTATGTCAGAATCTCACTACTCAGCAAGGGTATCCTGAGTAACTATCTTACAGAAGGATACAGACTTCACTGTGATTCATTGCTGACTACTACAGAGGAATCTGAATTATCTCACTGGGTTCAACATCTCTATTAAGCATCTTGCAGAGAGCATCCAAAAGTTCTTTCCAAATGTCTATGAAGTTAATCACTATAGTCTGCATTTCACTGCAATATGTTGCCTTAATCAGTTTCTTTTCCTAAAAATTTTTTAATATTATTTTAAGCACCTGGAGCTCAGTTATTCCATCTGTCACAACCCATACATTTGTGTGTAAAAACATATCTAAACCACCTCAAAGAGCTTATGATGCCCTATATCACATCCTAGGTCAAAATCCCAGGTCAAAGGGTGTGATATCACTCATCGCTACTACAGCGAATAAAGATCAATAAAACATGGAAGAACCAGTTTATGAAAATGGCCTGGCCTTCCACAAAGAAACTTAGTCCAAAGCCATGACAATCACTTTAAAAGCATCATAGAAAATTGAATGAACAGCTCAAGATAGGTAAAACGTAGTTCCTTCTCTTTTGGCACATGGGACTAATGCTGATTTTGCTCAAAATAACTTTTTAGACCTTCTAAATAGAGTAGTTTATATTGGAAAATATAATATTTGAGCTTGTTTGTCATCATCTCAACAAAACCCAGAAAAAAGAAAAAAAAAAAAAAGGGCGATGCACAACAGATGTTCCTATTGTAGGGAAGGAATAAAGAGAAAATTGCCACTGTTATTCTTGGATGTGCTGTTGGGCTGTTGTGTAAGAATCCAGTCTACAGAGTCTTCACATTTTCAGCTATTTATCCAAAAATCACCAGATAGTCTTGCTTCATTACCAGGAAAGCCAAAAAGAGAACAAAGCTTCCTAAAATATCTTCCTAAATCCTCCATGAATTATGGTTGTAACCCCAAGGCAGGGGGTCCCACAGGTAAAAGGGGAGAGACCAAGTAGCTCTGAGGCACTTGGTGAATTTCCTTCCAGATAACACCCCACAGCCAGAACTGTCTATGGACTTCCTCTACTACAGGAAGGTTCTCAAACCAGCCCTTCTTTTATCAAATGAATTCTTTAAAAATGCTATGTGTGATTTCTGAGAATTATTAAATTATTTCAATGTAATAATAATGGAGCTACAGCATATATTCCTAAAATGTCTCTGGCTTAAACTAACACAACATCAGATCAGAGGATATGTAACAAGAATAATCCCAAAAGATACAAGGCCCTGCAAGGACAACCTAGGCCATTCACAAAGGCTTATACTGTACCTGTCCAATAATAGCCATACAGTTTATAGTACTAAATTTCTTCATTTCAGCAGTAGTAGTATTCCATCATTTAGTCATTATGTGTACTTTTTTCCTTCTCCATTCCAAGGGAGTCATAAGATTTGCTCATCAATTTATTCTATCTGATTCTTCAAGGTTTGAACCTTTAGGACAATATCCTGCAAATAATTAGAACCCTTAGGAATATGCTCATTTTAATTGCTATAGTCTTATCACTAAAAATAAGACCAGAGCAAATTTTAAAAAGGTTTCCTCTAATTTTAGTTCAATTACTCTTTCAGAACTGGCATTGTACACTCCTAGATATGTGCAGATTTATTTCACTTTTACTTACGTAGGCTATAAATATTTTCTGTTTTCAAGAATCATAGTTCCTACTTGTATGTCAAATACTTGAAAATTGAATCACATTCCTGCATTGTTTTCTTAATTCTGAGATGGACTTTGAAAGATTACAAGTATAAGAAAATACTATTCATACAATGAAACAGTTATTTGACTGTGGCTTGATAGAGATGCATCTATAGACAATCTGGCAGCTTATGCATCTGCAGTATGTCTGACTGGGTAATACTATTTAAGAACTGTTAGTGGTATAGAAGCTGTATTGTGATGGTATTGGAAGCAGTATTATCTGACAGGTAATATCTACATAGTGGAATCTGTATAGCATATGGACCAGTGTTATATATAGTCCTTCTGTAGGTATTTAAACTCTTGGCAAGGCAAATATTCACTAGATAAACAATTCCTGTACCTGACTGACAAAAAATTCCCTCTTTCCTTTCTGTGCAAGCCAGCTGCTCTCATTCGTAGGAGAAGCAGCAGCCGTAGCTGGAAAAAATCTTCATAGGCTGAAACACTGAAGACTTGGGAGTCTGACATTGTTTCTCTACCTCATTTGCCCCTTTCCCAGAAGCTGTTAGCTCCTTTTCATTCCTAACCTTAGAGACTCCCTAAATTTTTGGCAGCCAAACCCAAGCATACTCGCACAAAAGTTCTTTCAACTGTCTTTCTGAAATGCATTTCTTTCCCCAACTGTCCTTTCTGCTGATACTTAGTCCCAAAACTTACCAAACCTGTAACTTCGTATTGTGAAAACCAAAAAATAATGCGCAAACAAATGAAAAAGAATAAGCAAATTAAAGCTTTATAATTCATCATCATGCTTTCATAAGAAATACAATACTTCACATACCTAATATAAAGGTATGTAATGTTAAGATATTATATGTTTTATTGTTACATCTACTCAAAGTGGAAATCTATTTATATGATGTGAAAGGAATGGGATAAGAATAAGGTTTTTAAATGTTATATATAATATTGCTATAAGTGATAAAACATACTATCCACAGTATAATTATTACAACATTGTTCTGTGTACTTACAAATATGACAATGATAAATCCAAATCAACGAGCCTCTGCTGAACTTCCAGATACCCTTCTTAGCAAATAAACTATAGCTCCTTATTTTTAGATTCTAACACACTCCTCACAAAAGAAACAGGAAAATATAGTGTGTCATCTAAGCTTGGTCAGTGCACATCCACAAAAAATATTTTCAATTCCCATGTTACCACTTCAAAAAAAGTTGATTTTGTTGCATTTAGGAGTCTATTCCAGTACCATTGGAGCAAATAAAGCTCCCAACCTGTTGCCAATTCTCTCATGAAAAATAAGTTACATTTAATTTTTATGTTTTTATTTCTGTACACTGGACACAATCTTGCAAACTCAGCCAAATAACAAGTGTATTAAAACCAATACTAGAAAAAAAATCCTTTAAATTCTCTTGAATGGATAGATTGATGAAAGTTGATTTCAAGGTGTTATTAGCATTGCATTCTGATATGTTTTAATTTAAAATAAAAAAAATTAAAATTGTGGACTTCTAAAAGAATCAGTGGCATAATTAAAATACTGTCAATGATCTTTTCTTAGATGGCATTAAAAAAGAGAGTCTTCAGATTTTTAAAGTGTATTTCAAAATCATATGCCAAAAAGTCTCATAATGTACATTTGTACTTTGGGGAAAAAAAATAAAATTCTACAACTGGTTGTGTAAGCAACTAGGGTAACTTCATTATTTTCAATAGAATAATACTAGTGTGTCAAAGCAAAATTTGGCCCTAAGAAGAGGATATAAGTCTGTGCAGTGCTTAGGCTACTCTATGGTAAAACAACAGTTTTGGTAAATAATTCTGAGTATGCTAAAACTCTTTACAATGCTTGTTCAGCAGTGAGTCACATACCTTTTCTCCTACTGAAGGATTCATCACACATTTGTCTTCAAGTTTTAGTTTTCCATCTTTTGATATCAAAAGACAAAACGATTTTTTATTTTCTGACAGATTTCTCTATTTTTTTCAGAAAAGTTGACTCATTTGAGTCAAAAACAGGCATAAAACTTGGTTGTCTTTTTCATCTGTAGGAGCCTGCTGAAGTCACTGTAACTGTCTAAAGCAAAATTTCTTATGGCTTCTACAAATCCTGTTTCCTGAGTACATAAATTCAGTTTTCAGACTATACAGTTTGTGATGGTGTGCTCCCCCCCGTCCCAACCTGACCTTTATTTCCTGTAACTCTTCTCAAGTGATAACCACCTGTGATGGTCATAATGGATGCATGTCATCATGTGGATCTTGGGGAGACAGATAAAAAGAGCCAAGGGTTAATTTGAGCAATGATCCCACCTAACCACAGTGCTGGTCAATGTCTGACTCAAGCCAAATTGGGAAGAAACTAACATCTGTAGTCAGTATGTAAAGATGACTATAAGTCAATTATCTTACTCCATAAATATCGGACAACCCAGGGACCATTGAGCTCTCCGGCACGGCAGTGGGCTGCACGCCAGTACCTCCCCTTGAGTAGGTACAGCTCTCAAGGTTACTCCTTGAGGTTGAGAGAATACTTATCACATTGAATATTCAGGAAGTGAATTGGGAATATGAGCACTGAAACCAAAATCTTAGATAAGTGACATAAAGGAATGACTGTGCATATATAACCCTTTAGACATAAACCTCTGACCAAGTCTGGGACTACGTCTGGATTCGGGCACACCGAAACTCCCTTCTGAGAGGAGTTTAGAACACAAGGGGGTCTTTTCTGAACCTCATGACTCAACGGAAGGGTCTCCCTGACAGTTTTGTCCAACTCTGTCCTCTGTGCAGTAAATAATAAGTGAATCTTGCCATCAGATCTTGTTAAACCACTGTCACATTTACATTACAAACTTTGTTAACTCACTGTCCTATATCAATAAAACATATTGCTGCTTCTCTCTTGTGAGTCAAGCACATGACTCCATCCATGACACAGCTGTGTTCATTACAAAAAAGATAAACAATATAACAAAGTATAGCATAATATAAATATCTTCAAAAAATGTTAAATGACTTTTAGCCATTATGTTCCCTGTACACTCTATAGAACAAAGCTTTTGTTTGTTTGATTCACAAGATAATTATTAAATTTTCTAAATTAAATTTTAAAAGGAGTTTACTGTAGCAGTTTAGGCCAAAGCAATCAAAAAGATTTCAGTACCAAAGACATGACTGTTTCCTTTTCGCAGTAAAACAGCTTCATTAAGTCTCATTGTCCTTATTTAATATAGAAATGGAAAGATTTCAGACATTAGACTGAGAACCAGACCATTACTGGTAGGCTAAATAATTTAAAAAGAGATCATAAACCCTTTACATATATTGATGAGAAGCAGTCCTAGCTTGATAGATATTAAATATCTTAAAGAATTAAACAAATGAGAGAAAATGCAGGAAAAAAATAGGAAAAAGTAGGGGGAGGGAAGAAGAGTGATTAGGAGGATAAAGAAAAAACATGAAGGAAAGACTGACAATGAGATGATGAACAAAGAATGATAGAAAGAATGACCAGAACATATGGAAGAACACAGGTGGTATCATTCATACAATGCAAGAATATAAGTGAGACAGAGGTAATGAGATTAAAATATTGGATTTCACCAGAATTGGGAATAGTATCATATATCAAGGAATGGAGCAGAATCAGACATTAAACATGTCAAAGAGAAAGAAAAGACTCATCGAGAATGCAGAGAAAAAGGATTCTCATACTCTTAAATAAAATCTAAAAAAAAAAAAAAAAAAAAAAATTCATATGCAGATACAGCATAAATAAAGGAATAACATAACCAAAACCTTATTCTTATATCTTTACCTCAGAAGGTATAAGACTGTACTATTACATCAGTAATACTGATAATCAACTAGTACCCAAATGCAGAGAGCAGATCACTTTTACTAAATACATATGACATCAAGAGGCTTATCATTCTAGGTGATCTCAACTGACTTTAAGCATCAAATTGATTTTGGAAAATTAAAGAGAGCTATAAGAACTACACGTGACTCTTCACACCATTTATGAGTTTGTTGATCTCCAGTATATTGTCCCTTAAACTGCCTTTTTTCAAACTGAAGAATCCTTAATCTCTTCTATGAAAGCCAGTTCATTCCTCTGATAAACTCTGTTGCCTAAGCTTTCCCTTATCAATTGCACTTAGTTTTTGACAAGATGCAGTCAGAATCTGGTTTTGGTTTGCTATCCGACTTTTCTCTTATTATTCATAACACTCTATTTGTGGTTTTCATCACTGCTAACAGCAAATTTTTTAGACTACAGTCAGCACTGGTTTTCAGACTTCTTTCCTAAGCAATGATAGCCATCAGTGTGTGCAACTTTAGAAATTTTCAATCCATTTTCTTTAAAATGCAGTTAACAAAACTGAATTCCACCTATTATTTGGTATACTCAGTTACTTGGTACCATAACACCTTTCAGGTTTTAGAGTGGGATCCAGGACACTTCCACTCTAAATTTCAGGTCATTTATTAATATATTCAACTTCAAAATTTCCTTTTCTACACACCATTAGAAGTACCCCTGCTCTGATAATTTTTTGAGATTGGTGGTGGTAAAAACAATGACAAAAATAATTTATCTTTTCTATCATAGTCTTAAAAGTCTTTTTTGTACCATAGTCATATTTAACTTTCTATGATCTGTGTGAAGAAACCTCTATTTTTAGATTTTATACTTCTAACAAGCTCTTTAGGTTTTTTGTTGTGTTTTTAATTTTTTTTCCTGTGATTATACATCTTTTTGAAGCTTATGAATTTCCTATTTCTTTTGTTTAGACGTGACACCTACATTTTAAGGGTATCTTTTTCTTTACATTCCTCCTAAGAACTCATTATTGTTACTATTATAGAGTGGCTCTTTTCTAATTAAGTATTTTGTACTATTGAAAAGATTTTGCCTTACCAGTGAGGTAAAGTTTACCCACTCTGTATGGAGGTTATCAAAATTGCCTATCTCTCTTTTCATCTGTACAGCTTCCCTAATATCCTATAACTTTTTGTAATAACTTACTCCTGATCAGTAACAATGTCCTCTTCCTACATACATATAGGTTTTAAATCCATTAAAAAAAATCCACAGCTAGTTTGACTATATAGTTTACTTTTGACCCCTTTTACAGCAATACTCCTGTACAACCTTCTGTCATTCCTACATAACTTGTACAATTCTCATATTGAAGAAACTTGAATGTAGCCGAAATTTTTCCCAAATGACAACAGAATCTGTGACCACTACTTAGAGAAAAATCCAAATCCTAAAGATGTAACCTAAACCTAGTTCCTGAATAAGTCTTTTATACCAAAAGTACATGCTATTTCACTACTGGTCTGTAAAGTCAAAAGACAGAACTGGTTTTCCCTTTGATTGTTCTGGTTTCTTAATCAGGTACTAAAGCATTCACTGACTTCCTTATCTTTACTCAGATGTTAATATTATGTATTTAGATACTTGATATTAAATAAAACTTGTATAAAAAAGAAAACGGAATATAAGCATTTTCCCACTGTTAAAGCAAAGAATTTGTAAATAGGAAATTATTTACTGTTTTATAAAACCTCTAAAATTATTTCCAGATTATGTGGTATAACTTCAGTTTGGATTTATTCCTTATTAAGTATTGAAGAAGAGGGGTTTTTTTCCCATGATCTATTCTTATATCCTCAATTGTGAGATATCTCATCTGACTGCACACACATTTATGTTCCTATCACAGATCACATAATATTTCAAAATAATATTTAAAATATTTCTGGAAATATAAAGTATACTACAAATGTTTGCAAACACTACCACCACAAAGCTCCCCTCCCTGCCCCTAGATATATTTAACTCAGATTGTAAAGAAAAGCTACTGATTACACAATATAATGAGATTACCAACAAGGCTGGGGTCCTACTGTCAAGCATGTAAAAAAAAAAAGAATGTACAAATTACTGCTGCGAGATAACTACAATTTGGGAAGGTCTTTACATGCTGACTCCTAATTAAAATTCAACAGATTGTCTACCTGTTTCAGGATGGATGATATACACAATATTACACTGAAGACACTATTAAAAGGAGACATACTACAGAAAGCTTTTCTTGACACCTTTCTCAGATACAATGGAATTTCCAAATGCTCAGAATGCAAAGATGCTGAAAGCAATGATAAAATAATTATCAAATCACCCATATGCTTTTGTTCCCCTTCCCAGTTCTTATATCTATAGAAGCTACCTGTTACCTGCCCTCTGATCTGTACCACAGAATGTATAACCTATTAGAAATACATTACAACACTGATGTGTTAAAAAGACTGCCTTAGTTTCTGTTTATAGTGGATAAACAGCAGTCCTACGAAACCCAAAGAAGTGCCTAGGCTGAGAAAGGGCTCCAGCAAGGATGAGGAATGAAATTGAACTTATGGTAGCTCCAAAGCTTTTCTTATAGTACAAGGTCCAGCAAACATGCAGAACCCTTCACCTAAGCCAGAGAAGTGTTTTAGCCTAATATTTCCATGAATAGTCCTTATTTTTAAAGAAAGGCTTATAGAGTCCACCTCTGCCCAGGAAATCCTGCTTACACCTTTGTGAAATTTGGTGGTTTCACTGACAGATTTATAAGTTTTTTATTCACCTGTATACAGGTGAATTTACTGTAAAACACATTCACTTTTTTACCTTAAGAAAAGGCCAATATTCCAAGAAAGACCTGGATTTAAACAGGTTTCCTGTTATGGACGTGATGTAAGCATTACAGGCTTGACTAAAAATAACCCCTAAACCCCCAAATGAAAACAAACAGGTACCAACTAAAGCTGAGCTATCTTATAAATTCTGGAAAAAAAATTAAAATCAAGTAAAATTTTATGTATCTGCAACATTGATGACAGCAAATTATACAGATCTGAGATAACAACCACTTCAAAATGTGAGCCAGTAGGTGACAGCTGGATACTGCTGCAGGTTACACTGAACTCAGACATCCAACTTTGTGTCTCTCAATTTTGAACTGAATCCCATCTCAATTTCTTTTATCTGCAGGTATCAATGAACATTCACCTTATCTTTAACAATATCTGTTATTAAATAGCAGAGAGACTGTAGTTTTCTGGTGCCAATTACTGCAAACTATCATCATGTTTTGACCGGTGTTTAAAAATGTGACAGAAAATACACGAGTTAGTGATTTGGAGCTTTCTTGAAAATTACTAATAGAAGCCTACTTGCCTTGTTTCATTAAGTTCATCATTGCTTTCTGTTGTTGAAGAAAGATTAAAAAACTTAGCATTTCATGTTGAGAACTGACCAACATTGCTTAAAATACTCAACCCTGAGACATAACCTTCCTTTACAAATCGAAATATTTGTTTGCGTTTTGAATAAAATAACAAGGCAGTAACTTTGCAGTGACAGATTGGTAAATCTTACCTACTTTACTTGTTGATTAATGCTGCCAGTTTGCCCTGTACTGTTTGTCACTCAGAAGACTGAAACGTTATGTCAGCGATGATGCAACATATGGTTTATAACAATTTTACCAAAACCTTGCTATCAAATGCTTCCTTGTTGTTTTAAGCCTAACTGCTGTGACTGTGTTTATGATATTTTCCTGGTGCTGCTGGCCTAAATGCACAGAAAGCATCCTTTTTTAAGTTAAAAACACATAGCATGACTAGTACAAAATAAAGAATAGAGAGCATAAGGGGATGAGAGTAATGAGAATATACAATGGTGCCACAGATTAAAACTTCATTCTGTTTTTCCACCTAGTAAATATAGTCCTTTTATGAACAGAAAAGAGATTAATTACTCTCCATAAAAAAAAAAAAAAAAAAAAAAAAAGAACATTAGAATGTATACTGTCTCCCCTGCACCAGTTCAACCAGTAGAAAAGAAATGTAATTTGGGAAAGCACTACTACAGTCTTGCTGCTTACTTCATTAACACATTATTTATCTGGATTTCCTTTTGTAGATGTTTGGACACCATGCTTACACATAAGCTTGTTGTTGAATCCAGTGCTTTTACAGGCATATCTGTGAACATGAACAAAATGCACTATCTGTTCTTTGGGTTTTTTTGTGAAATATTAATAAATCATGGTACAGTAACAATGATATAAAAGCTAATCATTAAGAAAACCTGGATCCCACTCCAAAACCTGATAGGTCTCCACATAACCACAGAGCATCTGCAGCAGAACCCTGTGTGACTTTGCATTGATCCAGTTCCCACCTCAAAGGCATGTGAGTGCCTAGGGAAGCTATCTGCATCTAAGGGGAAATCACTGATACATTGGACAAGATGTGAAAGTGAGGACCAAGAGAACTGTCTTATTTCTGACATTTATATTCACTTTTTAACTGGTTACTTTGCTTTTCTCCATCTCCACTTGGAAAGCACCATTAATGACAGTTTTCATATCAGAAAACATGCTGAAAAAGATGTTTTATTTAAAAGGCAACAAAACCAATCTGGCCTCGTATTAATTCAACACTTAGAACTATTTAGTGCACCAAGAAATATAAAAAAGAAAAGAAAACTATAAACTGAGCAGAATTATTTCTTTCAGTATTTCTTTGGGCCAAATATTGTACATGTATGTTTAAGAACATGTACAAAATGGTGACTTAACCAGTTCTTATTGCTTATTGGGTGTATTAACATACTACAAGAAAAATATTAGACTAACCTACACCAATCTTTAAACTTCTTCTAAGCTTAAAAAATCAAACTATAACATTTGACAAGTTTTCTTATTTTTATTTCTTTATATCTCTTTCAAAACTAAGAACTATTAGGCAGAAACAAACTTGTAATACTCTTAATTATATTTGAGAATTCCTTCATATGATAAGCATTGGAATATACATTGCCATCTGCGAAAGTATAATAAGACAGGACATATCTTGCTACACAAGACAAAAGAATACAATCAGGGACAAGAAAAACAACAACCTTGCTTTCTCCAGAATATATCAGAATATTCATATAACAGCCATACAGAAAGGATTTGCAGAAATTACAATTTTTAGAGCAAATTATCTTGAGTTTCCTACAGTCTTTATTACCTGATTGGTTGACAGTTTCCTTTTTTTCAAGGCTCCTGTCTTGTTCAGTGCATGGGAAGTTTCTTTCTATCTTTCACATTTAAAGTCTGTCTTCAGGTCTCATTTGAAGTATTTCACGGAACAAAAAAAGCATAAATAACTTTGCAATATTTGTATAGTTTTCTTACTATTCCATGAGAATTCTTCATTTACAATACATCTATTTTCACATAAACCTACAAGATAAGGTTATATTATTAACCTTTTATGTTCCTCAAAAATGAATAGGCTGACAAAATATCTTAAAATTCCTCAGCAGCAAGAGGAAAGCCAAACAAGAGTAAAATAATCAATGGTAACAGAAAACTGATGACAAATTATCTGAAAAATTTTGAAGAACTTATTATGCCTCTTTTTTCTTTTATTTTAGTCATGTAAAAGACTAATTACATGGCTAAAAATTAACATTATCAACACAGCTGAAAGACTTCTTCACCTAATGACCAGATGAAGTTTTACCTTGCCCAGATGAAGAATAGACAGTGTTTTCTCAGTGAATTACTGAATCCACCCTCTCTTTTTTTCCCCTGTGTGGAAGCTCCTGGGAAGAAAATTAGTCAACAGAAGCAAAAGAGCTTAGAAGCATACATCTGGATTTTGAAGATGCAAGAATTGGATTTGCATTCATCTACATCAGAGAAAAACAGTTAGCTGAAAGGAGTTCTCCCAGAGAGATACTCGGTCAGCAGTATTAGTAGAAGTCAAAAATTAGTTGTAGAATTTGTTGTAGAATTGTTCTAGGATCCTTCAATTTTTTTGTTCAAAGAATCAGCAGAAGTCTAGATTCCAAGGGAAAAGATGGACTCAAATTACTTAAGAAATATGTAAATTGCAGGACAGTTAATTCCATGGTATGGCATAGACAAGTGGCATTTCTTTCTCAGAGAAGGAAATAAATGGGCTCAGACTGTGAAAATTTGAAATATGGCTCAGAATGGGACAGTAAAAAGCTGGAAGGATCTGTGCAAAGGCTGGAGCAGAAGGGCAGGACCAAAAGCCTTGCAAAGGAAGGGTTTTTACTTAAAAATCTTGTAAAATCAAATCTTCCAATTCAGGAAACTGTGACCAGGGACTTGACTCTGGAATATGCCTCATTCACTGGCCACAGGAAATGTATTTAAAAGTGCCCTTGATTACATAAGTCCCAATCTGTGACTGAATATAAATCACAGACATACAGAAGATTGACACAACAGACAGGAATAAAGGAGTAAGAACATAAAATAGAATATTGAAAGAATGGTGTATAGACTGCTTAGATAAAGTAAATTTTCTCAAATCAGCTGGAAGCCATGAAAATTGCTAAAAATTACTTTGTAAACCTATGAGCCTGTCTCAGAGCTGCTAACAGCTAAGCTTTAGAACCAACAAGAAGCCAGCCTGGCAGAAGACAAATATTTACAGTATCTTTGAAGGGGGAGAAGGAGAAAAGGACACAAGAAACTATAAAGCAGACAGCTTAACAGATGAAATTCCTAGGAAACTACTGGAATAATAAAACTTGGTGGTTTGGGAAGAAATAGGTGCAGTATATTTCAAATATGAGAAAAATTTTGATCCTATCTTATGAGAATCTCTCAGGCATTTTGGGGTGATATATTTTATATGGAAATACTTAAAAGGTCCAGAATTAATTATGAAAACACTCAAAACTCTAATCAATATTCTTTGTTTAACTTGGATGGTTGTATCCAGTAAGGCTCTGCCAGCATAGCTCTTGTAATCACTGCTATTCAACATATTAAAAGGAACAGAAAATATTTGCATTTGCAGATGGAAGAACTTCATGGACTTGGGAGAAAGGATCAAAATTCAAAATTTTTATTTGAATTATCAAAAAATGTTTAAAATATGATATATCTATATGTAAAGAAGAGCAAAGAATAATCATCAGTTAGAAACAGTGTGAAGTAGATAGGGTTTTTGAAAAAAATACCAGCTTGTAATGAATTACTCAAACTGAACATGAATCAAGATATTGAACTAAATTATATTAGCGTACATAAAATACAGTATTATGGAACAGGCTGTCTGAACAATCATCTTTAAAGAAAGAGACGGAAAGTCCAGAGAACAGGCAATTGGATATGGTAAGGTCCATTCCAAAGATTTCTTCTATAATTTTCTCCATTTTAATGATGGTAGCTCAAGAAACAGGATTCCCCAAGAAGGAATGGGGAGGTTGTGGGAATGTCAGATAAGAATCCCAGTCCCAAAGAGAAGCTTTAAAGGATCATCCTCAGAGCAGACTTGTTCAAATAAGTAAGTCATCTACAGGAATCTATCATGTCATTCTTAAGTTACTGATATAGCTTAGTTTCAGCAAGTATTTTCAGAATGCTTCATGTAAAAGCTAACTAATTTTCAAAAATTAACTAGGAAATAGGATATGAGATTGGAGAGACTTTTACTTTTTTTTTTTTTTTTGTCTCTGCAGATTTATACTAACATAAAATGAGAATATTTTTATAACACCAGAAAAAAACACTGCAGCAACATCTTCCAGAGAAAGTCAGTTTCCCGTTTTACATTTTGCAGAAGGACTCATTTCCCTAAAAATTAAAGTTCAGCAAAAATTGAAATTACCAAATGCAAGATGATTTTGTTAGGGGAAAATCTTGTATAACCTTAATGATAAGGTAATGGTGTGACAACTCATCGTAAACATGTCATTTCAGGAGCTATCACCTGGCTCCATTTGCATAGCGCTCAGACCAACTCATTAATCTCCGAAGTAAGAATGAGCAAACTTAATATGAATAATATTGGGTGTCCAAGACTTGGAGAGCAGACGAACAAGAGAAAGAAAATTAAATGTCAAAATTTGTTCATCAAATCATTATAAGAGACTTCTGTGGTACTCTTTCAGAGTACCTGGTAACTACTTAAAAGCCCTTTAACGAGATTAAAATGTAGCATATTGAATCAGTTTCTAATGCTTTTCCCAAATACTTCTCTGTGCTCCACTAAAGTGTTAAATAAAATAAAGGATAATGTATGCAATAGTTCCTCTGATTGATTTGCCCTGCTATTCTGTCTATCTACAGATATGGGTAATTTGAATAACAAAAAATAATTAAAAATGTCATTTAAACAGTACCTAATTTAATCTCATTATTTTAACTGTTATTTTATCTAAGAAAATAAATTTTCCTAGGTAAATTTGCTAACACCAGACCTGGTTTCTGAGGTATTTATTTCTCTAAGCAATCCACAGAAATACTTTCTGAACATTCTTTCACAGTACTAGAGTTCCCAAAGACAGAACTCAGTAGTTCCCAAATGTACTTTTCAGATGATACTATCTTATAAACACTTGTCTCTCTTTTTTTTCACAGTTAAACTGTACCTATCTGGATGAATTATCTTTGTTCTATCTAATGCAATGTGGCCTTTTTTTTTTTTTTTTTTTTTTTTTTTTTTTAAATCCAAAGTATTAGTTTTAATTACTTGGATAAGTGAATCATTGTTATCATCAATAACATATAAACATTTCATCAATTTATTTTCACTATTAGAAATAAGCTTTCTACATCCATTACAGAAATTGATTCTTAACAACTATAGGGTTTATTGATTTCTGACTGAGTTAACAGGCTTCCAATCATTAAATAAAAAAATAGACTAGCTAGATTATGCTAGTAGATAGATTATCCCAGTTCCCAGGTTTATGGTTAACCAAGATAAGGAAATGTTTATTGCTCAAATAATTATTTATATTAATGATGCCTTCATTTCTCGAGACTTATTTTTTAAATTAGCATCATTAAGAGTAATAGATACATTTTTTTCTTCCAAACTGGGAAAACATTTTCCCATGTAAAATAAAATAGATTTTCCTAGTTATTTTCAAAATAAATAGAAGGGATGCTCTGACATCTCTCCTTTTGATATTTTATAAAATCTGAATTATTACTGATAAGTCTAAGATTTGCAAAGCTTTTCCACACTTAAGGTTAATAAAATATTTCATTTGGGCTAGACAAAGGTGTTAATTTTTCAAATCAGATCAACCTTGCAGAGAAAAGTGTTTTAAAAAAATATTGTAGGTAAAAAGGATTCAAGGGCAAACCAGAAAATACTAAAGAAATATCAATGGAATTATCCTTGCTTTATAGTTGTGGGGCAGAAAAATTATGACAATTAGTTTAACATGGAAGATGACTCAACTTTTAACTCCATGAGGTTTGCTAATTCTTATTTAACACAAATTTCTGAGTTATTTTCAGGTGCTGGAACATGGAATGGCACAGTGTGCACTTCTTTTGGAAATCACTCTTTCTACAAAGAAGGTGACTTTGTAAAGTAATAATGAGAGCACTGCCACAACACAATGAGAATTAGCAGCAGTGAAAATGAAAGGTAAAATAGTCAAAAATTGCAAAAGTCATTCTCAATTCATTCAAACCATCCTAAATCTGTTAGCTTTCCACAATGAGCTAGAGTTCTCAGCATTGTTTTTCTCCAACCTCTTAAATGCCATGCATAGCACTCACAACCTGCTCACTCCATTTCTAGTTCTTCAAACTCATATTATCAACAGTGAAATTATATTCTGGAGATTGTTTTATCATCTGGCCTTTTATTATATACATTATGGCATGTCAATCAATCCAAATTTTACATGATGAGAGGTCAGATTAACTTTGACCATGAGTCTGATGCCATACATCTCAACATTTGAAACACAAAAAACTGAGGGGGGGGGGGGGGGGGGGGGGGGAAGGGGAAAACAGAAGGCAGGCTGAAAAGAAGTCTTTTTAATCTGCTGAAACCTTGGAAAGCTTTAAAAGAAAATATACATACGGATATTTAAGAAGCAGGGAACTGGGACTTCCCATTAGAGCCTGAGACTGAATTTACATAATTCTTTACCTTGTTTTTAAAGGGAACTATTTTGGTCACAATTTATGAAGCCCCAGGATGAAGCATAACCACTAATAGGTGAATTGGAGAACAAAGCTTTTAACATCACCATTGTTTCTCAACCCAGAGGGTACTCGGAGTCACTGGAAATTGCAGAGCACATAATTTAGTGCAAAAATTATCAAAATATCTAAATTCTGAATTTCTGATTTCTGGTCATAACATGAAATACTCAAAAAAAAAGGGGAAAAAATATTTTTTTTCCATGTACTAAGCGTTTATGAAAGTCACCATTATTCATCAGGCACAAGCATATCCTACCTGTAAGAACAGAACCTAAATGTTTGATTATTCATTTATACCCACTGAAACAAGAACAGTAGTGTTTTAGATTACTGCTGTTAGCCTGGGTTACCCAGAATAACTTAGAAATATTCTTACTAAATAAGTCAGTATAGATGATCATATATCTATAAACACAGATATATATAGAGAAAACTGTAGATCTCTGTTTTATGTATTAAGGACTTTTTTTTTTTTTACATGCATACTGCCTTTTTTAATTTTAAAGCAGTAACTAAAAATGTCTTTTGGTGGTGATAAAGCATATTTTAATTTAATGAAACTCCAGTCCCAGAGAGATTTCTAATAAATAATATTTTGAATTTTTTACACTCAAGAAAACAGTGCTATGTTTAAGAAAACAGTGCTATGGTCAGCAAAGTCAGGAGAGAATTTGCACACATGAGGAGCAATATTTCACACATATATTAAAAGTAAAAGTAAGCTGTATATTGCAAAACAAGAACACCAGAGCAATATGAGAGATGTGGAACATCACAGGAGAATCTTGGGAGGTTCACACTTCAGTTGACCAAGTCACCAAGATGATTAGGGGCTGCAATATGAGACATGCAAGTACTGATTAAGAGAGCTGGATTTGTTTAGCCTAAAGAAGGAAAGGTTAAAGGAGGATTTTACTGCTGTCCTCAACTACTCAGCGTATGGTTGCAGAGAAGCTGGAACTAGCATTTTCTTGGTGGTACAGAACAAAAGAAGGACAATGGGTACAAACAACAACAAAGAAAATTTCAGTTAGGTATTTGGAAAAAAATTAATCCACAATGTCTGCCAAACATGAGAAGAGGTTGCCCAGGGAGATCTGGATGAAGCCTGAGCCACCCGATTGAACTACAAAACCAGATCCAACATCAAAATCAACCTTGCTCTGAACAGTGGGTTGGACTAGATGATTTAGGGACATACCTTCCAATCTCAACTATTCTCTAATTCTGGTCTGTAATACACAGATCCTTTTTTCCACTTTCTGTGTTTCTTCCCCAGATTTTCTGACTACTCCTTCTACATCTCTCTACTTTCTTACCCAAATCCCAGACATGAAACAACTTAATTAACTGTATCAAAATAACAAAAATAGTACAAAATAGTAAACCTGTACAAAAAGTAATACCTGTACCTGAGAGGCTGATGAGGAACAGTTGTGGTTGCTGACCACAACTAGACAGCAATTTGAGTCATTTTTCTGGTTGAGGTTGTCATCTGTTGTGAGATCCTCCCTGCACAAAAGTGTGTTAGCTGCAATATTTCAGACTGTAATGTATACATAAATGTATACTTATCTTAGAAAGTTTTTCAAGCTGTATTAACATCTTCCCTGGAAACAGGATGAAAAGAAACACAAAAAGCAAGAAAAGTCTACTGCTTTTAATTGTACAGGAGTAGAAAATCAATTACAAATGCAGAAGCATAAGACTGCAATATGAATTTTGTAACAAATTAGAGGATGTAATTCAGAACCACAAAACATAATTTCTCATACTGATTTTAACATTACAGTTCATATATTACATCAGAAGCAATAGTTATATGCATATTCTGTGCATCTTTCTATAACCATGAATAAATATTTATAGCAAAGACCACATATCTTCCAGAAAGAATCATCACAGCAGTGGAATTTACAAATATTCTTGTTAAAAAGTCAACTTTGCAGTTACTGCATTGAATAAAATGTTATTTTGTCTTTTTTTAATCTAATATGTATGTTCTAGAGGTAGAAAAATAACTGAGATTGCTTTAACATATCAGGTTATATTAATGTAAGATTACTAGATAAATTGTACATATTCTAACCTCTCATGTAGAAATGTTATGCAAATTATTTGTAAATGTGAAAGCCTCGGAGCAGGGCTGCATTAACAGCTCCTATTACAAAGGTATCCTCAATAATTTACAAGTCAACAAAGGCTGAATTGGATATAAATTGTTTGTCACAATAAATTCTAAAATAAATGCAGAGAGCACCATCTTCTGGAGTAAATGAAGCATTTACAACTCTCTACAGTGAAAGCAGAGCATTGAGTTTCAGTTAAATAAATGTTTATATATGCAACAAGCTTCGCAAATTGTTCTGTGAGCAGAGTAACTAATGAAGTGTGGTTTCAAACAGATTCGTGTGCTGTGTCTCTCAGCACATAATCTTCCCAACCTTGCCAAACTCCCTCTGTGTCACTAGTGCCTGTCTTCCTCTGCAGTGTGATACACAGCTCTCTTCACAGAAGCTCCTTCAAAGCAGGGTTTCTTTTCACTGGACAACAGCTACTCATACTCTGGCTAGTTCAGAGCTATGTGTGTAGTCAACCAGTACATGTTCTGTTTGGCAAACTGTTAGCTGTTTCTTGGAATAGCTATAAGACTGAAAATTTTATTGGAACTGTCCAACCATTTAAAAAGTTACTGGGAGTTTAACAAGAAATTCAGGCTTATGGAGTTATATTAGGATATCAGTCCAAAAACAATTGGCATAAAGCAGGTAAGCTGTACCCAGTTAAAAAAAGGAAAACCAATATACCAATTAGCAGATTTGCAGAAAAAGACCTGGGGTCCCGGAAAACAAGCTGACCATGAGCCAGAAATGTGTCCATGCAGCAAAGGCAGCCAACATCATCCTGGACTGCAGCAGGAGCATTGCTGCCAGTGGGGCAAGGGAGGTGATTCTTCCCTTCTGCTCAGCCCTGGTGAGACACATCTGCAGTACTGTGGATAGACCTGGACTCCCTTGCTCTGAGCAGGGGGTTTCGGCTAGTGTACCAGTTGGGATGGAGTTAATTTTCTTAGTAGCAGTCCATACATCTCTGGGTTTAGATCTGTGACCAAAACAGTGCTGATAACACACCAATGTTTTAGCTGCTGCTGAACAGCACTTGCACAGTATTGTGGCCTCCTCTGTTTCTCACTCTGTCCTCTCCCTTCCCCCAGCGAGTAGGCTGAGGGTGAGCAAAATTTTAGGAGGGGACATAGCCAAGACAGCTGACTTGAACTGACCAAAGGGATATTTCATATCATATATCATCGCACTCAGCAATAAAACTATGGGGTTGTGGGGTATTTTTCCAAAGTAGTCATTACTCAGAGACTGACTAGTCATCAGTGTGCTGGTGGGACATGGTGAGTGATTGTCTTTGCATAATTTTTATTTTTCTTTTTTTTTTTTTTTCTCCACCTGTTAAACTGTCTTTATCTCAACCCACAAGTTTTCTTGCTTTTGCCCTTTTGATTTCCTCCCCCATCTTGCTAGAGGTGAATGAATGAGGAACTGAGTGGGGGCTTAGCTGCCAGCCAGGGTCAACCTGCACAACTAGACAATCTCCAGAGGCACCTTCTGGTGCCTCCGGTATTCTGTAATCTAAAATATCATACATGTGGAGCTGACTTACCACAGCATTTATTTCTACAATACTATATTGATTTTTGATCTTAAAAAAAAATCAAAAAAGTGAAAATTGGTACTCCATGCATGTAATTATCTCTGGCACTATTTTCTTGACCTATGAATTAAAGACAAAGCAAAGGTGAACATTATTCCACTACACCAAATGTTGAAGCCCCCTTACGTAGAAACTCTTGCTTAATCTTTCACTGTAAATAACTCCTATATTCTTTTGTCTTTAATTCCACACTGGTGACAGCTTACAGACTGCAGGACTTTCTAGCACAACACCCAGGTTCACAAGCACATATATTCTCCATTTCTGTCTAAAATTTCCAAGTTTTAAAAGCAGACACAGATTTTTCAATACAAAGCAGGTTTAAGGTTTGCAAAACAAGTCAGTTCTCGAACTATTCTTTTTCAGTATCATTTTCTTCACATCTCATACAACATAGCTGCTTTTAACAGGATGACAGTATTATCACAGTGTTATTGCTATGTGATCTTGTTCTGTTGAGCTATGAACATGAAATTGGCCACAAGGTAGTTTCAGATTTATCTTCTCCATTAGAGGTCAGCAGAAAACCATTTATCTATACAGGATCTGGATGGTTCCCATTTCTTCTTGAAATTCTAGGTCAAACCACTAGCAAGAAAAAATGAATTTGACATTATAGGTCAGAAAAAGCCAAGTCTAAAAGTTCACAATAACTATTGCCTGTTCCATCTGGAATAACTTAATTGTAGAATCATTGTAGATAAATTTAGATCACTCACAAAAATTGTGGAATGTAAACAATTATGCCAAGAAAACTAATGGCAACATGAACAGACAGATTCATGAAGAGTAGTCATGTCTATAAGATCCTTCTTATGCAGACAAACTGCAATGGAAAACTCACAATTTTGTGGCCTCTTACTACTGTTCGGGTTGGGGAAGGGCAAGTCTAGCAGTCAAGAGGCTGTAAGTTACTTCACTATCTCTCCTTACATTTTCACTACCACTGAAAAGGCACCTTTACCTAGGAGACCTTCTAGACCAGATGACTCCTATTCCAGTTTTTGAAGTATTCCTTTCTAAAGACAGCACTTCACCTCACTTTCCACAGAAGACCATCTATAAAGCCACTGCTTCTCCAAGCCTAAAATTAGTCATGACCTTCATACAGCCACAGGTGTCCAATTAGTAAACCTTTAGGACTATATTTTTTTTTTTAGTTGCTGTCACAGGAACTATATTATGTTTTCACTCCTGAAGTTAAGCTTAGTTACTGTTTTGATCAGAACTGAGGAATGCTTCCAGAACTATTCTGACCAGGATTTGTGGAAGAATGAAGGACACTCACATACATCAGGTCATTATAAATACTGAGGTTCACAACACACAGTAAACTGTTCTCCCAAAGGCCACATTGCCATGAACTCACCTACAATTCACCAAAGACTGTAAATGTTCAGACTAATGAGTTAAAGAATGCATACAGGGAAGCATTTCTTAAAACACCAGAAACACCTAGCAGCATATGAACAATATGTTATTTGAGAAAAAAAGTCACAATATTAAAAAAGAAATCATAAACTGAAATATGATGATATACACACACACAAATTCCCCCCGCTCCAATTTTCAGGCAGATTCCAGGTTCCCCAAGACTTTTATTTTTAGATATCACATATTTTATAATATGTTTTTTCTTTAAAAGTTGGCTTAACTATAGTAAATTCTCTAAATGAAATTTTCACAGTATCATATTGTCTACCAAAGTTTATTATTGAAAAATATTTAGTGGATATGCTTTAATGGAAATAATCTAGACTGGGATTTCCTAATCGGGGAAAGAGAATTCCTTTTGAGGATTATCAGACTGCTTCAGGAGGTTAAGGACATCATTACTAGGAAGAGAAGCAATATCCAGGCAATGCCCCAAAAGGTTTTATTCATTTCTAGAAAAGAAATTTGAGTTATTTGCCTTTCCCCACTGTTACATTCTAATACAAAAAACATCGTCTCTACGTGAAATGTTTCATACCAGTTTTTGGTGAGTTTTTTGTCCCCTTGTTTAACCACAACAGGTAGGTTTCATTCTGTGTATACATACATAAAACCATATTGTGCAAACACTGACAATAAATGGATAAAAAATAAACTAATTATGAAATTGATTACAAAATCTCACTTTCTATCGGACAACTAAATCCTCTTCCTGGAGTCTATTTTCACATTAAGCTAGCATTTATAAAAAGAAAAAGTGGAAAGACAAAAAAAGCTTTCCAGAGAAAGCAACTTTTCTTGTACCCTAAGTATTAATATACTGTATAAAGATTTCATTGATGCAATCTCAAAGAGAGAGAAGATGCAGTCCTGCACAGATTTAAAATGTGACTTCTCATAGTATTGTAGGACACAAAAAAAGGAACTTTATGTTGTGGGAGAATAAAGTATAATTGCCATTTCTTGTTTCAGAATACTGAAAGTAGTCCCCCTCCTTCAGCAGAACATTTCAGAGCATATATATAGGTTTTCAGGATGCCTTAATGTGTTAAATTTTCTAGACAGAAGAATAGAAAAATATGCTAAACTGTAAATCTCTCTGAAATATTATAGTGTTAGATGAATTTTTAATTTTTGCTTCCCCTAAAGGATGCCATACTTCAAGAGGATGCACACCGATGTGGAACAATGGACAAATCTCATTAGATCTTTGCATGATTGTAGTGATGGGACTCAGAAGCCTGAAAAAGATCTGCATCACTCATTTTTGCAGAACGAGCACAGAAAATCCTTTTAAACTCAAAGTCAGATTTCATTAGAATATAGACCAGAATACTTAACTTTTTAGTTAAACCTATAGCAACTAGACTAGACAGTGTTGCACTCAAAATCTTGTTACTGACAAAAAAGGAATAAAAAAATGGAAGAAAACCCCCAACAAACCATTGTTAGCCTAATTAAAGTATTAGTAATTTAACTAAAACCACAAGTTATGACTGGTCCAGTAACACTAATATTCATAGTCCAACTGCAACAGTAAAATCTCCATTAATAAAGTCACCTTTAAAAACACCATACAAGAAAATCTGTTAATACTGACCCCCCCTTCTTTGGTGCTAAGCTCAGCCTTGCAATGCCCTTCTGGATCCTTCCATGCGCAGCTTCAGTCTTCCTCAAACAAAAGCACTGGGAAGAGAAGGGGAGGTCACACGTGGTTGGCGTTTCTTCCTCCTGTTTTCTGTAAGGAGTAGGATGTCGATGCTTTCTTCCTCCTCCTTGGTGTTGTTTGGGTTTATTTCTGTACTTTCTCTCAGCATGGCCCACACCACTGATGGTATCGCACAGCCTCAGCTCACCCCGGGAGGAGAGAGTCACTCACTCCCCAGCAGCGGGAGTGGTCAGGACCACCCAGACCAGGACCAGGACCAAGCACTGGCCCCACAGGCCCCAAGGCACCACAGGGCTTCTGATGATGATGGCAAAATCATAATTACAGGCTATACATGCTGATCCCACACTTCAATTCTGCACTTGGAGGAAACTGCATCCACAGTCACAGTCTTAAGTGGTGTCTTAATCTGACAAGAGCCCTGCTCTCAACCACTGTATCTTCCTATTACAGTTGCATGACAGCATCTTATACTGTCTTGCTTCAGTCTACTTCTGCCAGTTATCCTGACAGTCTAACATTTGAACTGCACCTGAAGATTTTAGAGAAAGAAACTTGAGGACCTTTAACTTTACAGCAAACTGGAAGCCTGTACAAAGGAAATACAACTGAGCCATAAAACTCAACTCTCCCCAGAAAAAAAGCATAGAGAGAGGTATTTGTGTAAATACATTAGGTTGTCAAATTCTCTCTCTCTCAGGAAAAAAGTAATTTTTATACACAGACTCTCAGACACATACATACTGACAGATCAATAGATCAAATAACTTTTCTTTTGGTGGCAAAAAAGAAAGCCTATGCTTTCTTGCCATCTTTTAAGGTCAGCAGATTTATTTCCAGTGAAGAACTTAAATTTACAACATAAATTTATCTTCTGAGAAAAATAATAGCAACTAAGAAAAACATAGGAAAAACTGAGAGCTTGACTAATACAGACTAAAATCCATGGTGGAAAGCACCATATATTCCATGAGGCAAATATGATGTTGTAATTGCTGTGTTTGTGAAATCTCAGACCAAAAGAATTGCTTTTTATATCCATTTCATTTGTTTTGTGAAACACGTGAAACATTCATACAGTGTTGTTTTATCATAGATTATGTGCTAACGTCCTCCCATATTGCTAGTCTTACTCTGACTCAAATATATTTTACTCGAATGCTGTTAAAATAATTTCTAATAGAAAGAAATAACAAAACAAACAACTTCATCCAAATCACTTCCACTGTAACTTACCAACTAGGGGGAAATAATCCCCCAAACAACCCTAACAAACTATGAAAAGCACACCAAGAGTAAAAGTAGCCATCTGAAGTAATTTGATATGTTTACTAGCTAACCTGGTATTCTTGGAAAGCCTATAAAAATTTATAAGAGTACTGTGCTGCCTTACAAGCACTGACAGAAAATGGAGTCAGTGTGCCTCATACAGTAACATCAGTGATTAGACAGGATTCACTGTCAATTATTATTTTTTGACAAAACAATAAGTTGTTTCATAAGTGCTGCCATCATCTCTTTTCTATTTCTTGACCGTGACCTTTCCACGTGGTGAAAAAATAAACTAGTATTCAAAGGAGTAAACCATAAATCACAAAACCCAGTATTTATCAGTTGTTTTGGAATCCAAACAAGTTATGAAAAGCAACATTACTACACACATATGAAAGTTTTATTGCAGCCTCATGTTAAAAATAAAAGAAAAAGATTTCTCAAACAAATACAAAAAGGTAGCACTGATCTGATACACCACAGTACTACTTCCCAGTAATTACAGCAAATGTGCAGCATGGTAAATTATCATTATTGTGCCTATTAACTCATGTTCCATCAGTCTTTCTCCTTGCAGCCATCTCTGTTCTCCCACAGAAAATAGTCCAAATGCCACCTGTTTTATTAGGTTGAAGATGCACTACTATGACAGAAGATTTCTTCAGTAATTTACTGAATCTTTCTCACTAATTATATTACAGAGAGCACCATCATCATATTTTGGTTCCACTGGCAGTAGTATAAGTTGCAGACAAGCCCGTCTGGCAGAATGATTTTCCTACTTATACTAGGTTTGCTGGAGCCTAAAATAAAACTATTTGACCTTTTCTACAATTCTGTGGTTGTATTAGGTGCTAAAATATGACACAAGCATTATGAATCTAATTCTATAGCCTTACACAGGCAAAACTTCCAAGGATCCTGAGATAAATTTCCTGTTAGTACTGCAACAGCTGATTTCATCCTCTGAAAATTGTTTTTTAAATCAAACACTTTTTCAGACATATGCTATCCACATCACATAAACTGCAACACAGAAAACAAACTATAATAGTACAGATCCTAGCTGTTAAATCCTGTTCCAGTCAAGCTTTCACCAACGATGCTGCAGGATTTTGCCCAACATTAATATCTGACTCTTATATGTTTGCTTGCTTCCTACACACCCCCACCGTCTATCGTGTGTGTAGCTTGTTCTTTGCAATCTAACCCTTAACACTAACAGACTTGGTATGTGGAGTGGTAGCCTGCTGAACAGTTTTCCTTCTATGTATTGGTTTCTTTGTGTGCTTTTGTGTGCTTTGTTCCTTCAAGAAATATGACCACACAAGGTAGATCTGGAAAGAGGGCAGTGATACGCACCAGAGGAGTTTCCATATTGCCAATTACATCAAGCAGTCATGGCACAAGTGGCCAAACTGCAGCTCATGTAAAGACATAGACTGCTGAAGGAAGCAGGCAACGCACAGGCAGGCCACTGTGGGGACAGGAAAAAAAAGATCTAAAGGGGTTTTAGCAGAATTTGCAGTAATACAGACAGACACTGAATAGACTGAAACTAACCTAGGAGCACAGTCCAGCTTGCAGTGATCCATGAATAGACAGGGAGTTGTTTATAGAGAACTTTTCATTCTAATATGTTACATAGTCATTCTATTAGAAATTGCAAATATGGGGGCTTATATTCTGAAAAATTCCAATTTTTGTGTCTCAGAACCTTTTGGGGTTCCACTGAGAAACATTACTACAGAAAGATTTAGAAAGATCAATTTGTAAGCTCTGGCTAACTCCTTATGTCTTCTTTGGCTAATACTATATGGTACATAAAGCTATACTGAGATGAGTAGGTATCATCATGCACTCACAGCTGTCTCACATTTCTCATTCCTATTCCCAGGACAGAAGGTAACATTCTATTGCATGCCTACAGATGACTTTAAATGTGTATGTCTCAACTGCTCCCCTCCCTATCCAACTTATTCTTTTCCTTAGGCATTTCTGAACAAACGTTTCAAAATTTCTAAGATATTTCTTCCTACCTTTTTCATTCCTATTATACATTATACATTCCTACAATACACAGATTATATGGCTGTTTGAGAGTTTTATTTGTAACTGTTCAATATAAACCTAAAACTAATTCATGCCTCTGAAGAGAAAGGACCTTCTCAACTTCCCTAGCCTTTATAGAGAGTGCACAACCAGCAAATTCATACTGACTGCAGGAAAAGGAAGGTTTTGAGTCTTTGTGAAAGAGTATGAGAAAACCAAACACATTCAGGGGGACAGGAGTAGCACAGAGCTAAGGGTAATGGGAGAGACAGAAAACACAGAGCTGGACATATATAATGCATTTCAGCATGCTTTTATATTAAGGATTGAAATTCTTCTACTAATATCTACTAAGACTATTCAAGACATGACCCTACATGCTACTAGAAAACAGCTTTAAATATATCAAGTCACAATCTAAATTAAAGTAACTGGTGTAAGATCGGGAAATTGCTCATCAAATTACGCATCTTTATTACACGCTCTGCATTAGTCATCTCAATGACCTCTATGACACAGCGATGCACAGTCATTGGAGTCAGAATATTTTTATCTAATTTTCACAGCTAAGTCCATTTGAATTTCAGAAGTTGTCATTTTATTTGGGTAAATCACAGGCAACTCATCCTCAGAACTGAATACCAGCGCAGTTCCCTAGCCAGAGCAAGTCAAAAATCAAAGAACACTCTATCAAGTAAGGTTACTTTAAATTCCTATCTACCAACTGTGCAATCAGCATATAAGTTGATGACAGGAGTTTGTCATTTGATCTTAGATAAGAAGAGAGAAAGGAAAGGACAGGAAATCTTCAAGGTGTGATAGGCATCTATTTTTCCTTGAAGAATGGTAACTCTCAGAGAGGATGAGATAGTCCTCTTTTTTCTGTTTCAGGTTCTTGGCTCTCCAATAAGTGGATGTCTTTCTTCTTCCAGATGCTGATAATGCTATCTCCCAAGCAGTGCTGCTATCAAATGTTCTAATAACCAGTTATTCCTCTCTTCATTCTAGTGTAAATAATAATAGTTTCTGAAATTAATCAATAAAACCAAACATACTGAGCAAGCAGGCCAATATAGTTCCAAATTCTGAGCTGACAGAGATGTTTTTTGTATAAAGAAATCATTTTAGGTCAACAATATTTCTTCAGTTTTAAACTAAAACAAGAGATATTACACCTTCAGGAGTACAGGACGCTCACTGCCTTTTGGGCTTAAAAGGCAACAGTCGTTGTTTCCTTTCCAATATTCTTGTTCTAACGGTTCTCCATTACTTGGAAGAGCTTTCTTCCTAGCATAATTTACAAGTATCTACACTGCTGTGTTTCTACACCTGCATTTTGGACATTCTCCTTCTTGTATATTATCTAAAAACAAATAATACCATTACCTCAGCTGGAGATCGAGTAGAAATTGCTACTACAACAGAAACTTCCTTATTTTAGGATTATTTTTGTCTCTTTTCTAAGCATACCAAGTATTACAAACAGTGCTTGGGGTTCTGGGGTTGCTTCTTGTTGTTGTTGTTGGTTGGTTGGTGTTTCTTTTATTAAGTAGCCATTTATAAGTCCATAAGATAAAGGAGTGCAGTTCATCTCACCTTATTTTTTGTGTCTCATCTGAGCTAGTCACCTAGTCTCCCTTCACAGTTAGTGGAGCAAAACCACACCTCTTGGACATGTTTAATCAGATGTCATTTACTTCTTTACTTCATGACGCACCAAGGAAATATCTTGCTCTTCCCTGATTGTAAAACAAATCCTTGGGATTAGTTCAAATACATGTATTTTCCTCTGGGAACATGACTGCCCCCTTGAAACACTTCAAGGTGTTTACTGAGGAGGACATCTAAACATGTGTTCCTTCATAACCTCTATACCAAAATACAAAGTTTATAGACCTTAAAGGATGCAATGCTTCACCACTTCTTTAGTAACTGCCTGAAGGACAGGCAGAACATTTTGCCTAACTTGACTTTCTCTCTCTCTCAAAATCTATGGGTTTATTTCTGTCATGGCTGAAAATCTGAAGTATGCTGACTCTGTAAAATATTATTTTTCAAGCTTCACACCAAAAACACTTTGCAAGCATAGTGCCAGATTTGCTGCTAGCAAGCAAATGAGTATCACAGGAAGAAACAAAAATACTGTGTACTAATTTGCACAGGGTTTTCCCCCGATTTCCCCTCCCCAGTACATTATTCTACAGTATTATTTTAGTGCCCTGTGGTGCTGAATATTGTAAGCTGACGGAAAAAAAGTTGAAAACTTGTCAGAGAAAGTAGAACTAAATGACTCTATGACCTTTCAGTGACATGCCAACATAAGATGGTGAAAAATTTGCATGAAGGCTGAAAGGATTTTAAAAGCTACTCAAATGTACTTATATGACATAATTTTATATTTAAACCGTACCATTTCCTTCAAAGAGTTCTTCATTATCTTTCAGGGGAAAAAAAGCAAAATCAAAAAAACAAACAACACAACTGTTGCTAGAAGGTCTAAAAATGAAAAAATCCCTTTGAAAATTATTTCAGAATCGAAATTTTATGCGTTCCATTCAGGTTTAATTATGTTTTGCATTATATTAGAGCAGGAAGTGATTTTCATATTTTAAAAGAAAGGGGGTTTTTGTCTGGTTTCTTTAAAAAAGCTAGTACACTACTTTGTCATTTAAATGAACAAAATAATGAATTGCAAATGGAGAGAACTCAGTGAAGCATAAGACCATTTAGCAAAATATTTATACATCCTGCATAGATTCTTGTTCCCCTGGAAAGGTTATTTGAGTGTAAATGTGACATTTTGAAATGTGTGACTGCAGTGAAAACTAAATCAATCATAAGTCATTTATCACTTAGTAATGAAATTTAATGTTTATCTTCATTCTCATTCTCATTTAAAGAGGTCTTGTCCCTGTAATTACTGGCTTTGAGTCTGACCTTCATACTTTTTCCATGCAATTAACTTTTTCCTTGCTGACATCTGACCTAGATAGGGGTCTGTTCTTCTGTAACAAATATGTATTTTAACAAAAATAATAACCAAGTTTCAGTCATTGATATGTCACTGTATTTTTTAAAATGGAATTCCATAGCATTTGGCACATTTACTATATGTTTATCACTAGCTTTATATCCTTTGCAGCCGTTTTAGGTAACCAGACAAACAAACTGTGGTCTCTAGCTTCACAGTCCTAATCTAAACTTTTCTACTCCTTGGGCTTCCACTTAAGAGGACTGGTTAAATAAGAACAAAAGTTAATACATTTTGTGTACTAGCAGAATAGTCTATATGTTCACTAACATGTAATTTTCTGTTTCTGTGTTATTTGAAGTTTCCCAACTTGCATTCATTTCACATATGCATACATATTACCTGTACAAATAAAATGGTTTTACAGCTTTTCTCCTGTAATGTTTATGGTATTTTGTACTATTTCTGTACACAAATAAAGGAAACATTTCCCCTACCTCCATGTCCCCCCCAAAAAAGGAAAATAATAAAAAAAACCCATCACTACATGATCAGGAATTTAAAGGTTGGTTAAAGGTTACATGTACATACTAGATCAATAAGGCAAATTAATGTCTAAACAAACAGCATTAATCTTAACTCTGGTTTTCTAGATCAGAATCTGCTCTCTTGTAGCTCGATTATGGAATTTATATACACTCATGTGTTCCTAATTCAACATACTATAAAACATGATATCCCATTCAGTGCATGCATTTTACAAGGTTTTATCTCACAGATCCTTCTGAAGGGAACAGCTATTTTGATGTTGCAGAAAACTGCCTTTTCATCAATGTTAACGACATTGAGTTAAAAAATGGGATACAGTTCAGATTGGGTCAGAACAGAAGTAGTGTATTACTGCAGCTATAGGAGAGAACACACAGCAGCAATGTGTCAGACTCTGCTGATAAAAACTCTGTCCAAGTAGGAAAAATTTATATACCTTTAAGTTATACAATCCATTCTTCACCAGCACTGTGCCAGATAAACAGGATATGGTAAATAACAACAGCGATTGAAATCCTTCTGATAAGGAGGCTTTAGACAGTACACCCTATTAGGACTGATCCACTCCTATGTTAACTAAATTGTGCTGACTGACAGGACCATTAGCTGCCAATGTTTCTTAACTAGTGAGGCCTGCAAAGGCCCATGAGATGTTAACTCTCTTGCCTCCACAGTGGAAATCTGAATGATTTTAACCACTCCGGTGTATGCCAAAGCTAAGTCAGAGAGGAGAGAGATGCAAGATTTGGTTCTGAATCTGTATGTCTTTCAGTAATGCAGAAATACTGCATTAGTAATCTCTCCACCAATAAACAATCTAATCACTGAACATTTTTGGCTAGTGCCAGCCATTTAAAATAAATGCAGCCTGTGGTCAAGCTATGTTCCTAAGGCAAGAATGTGCCTTCCAGGCAGGCATTGTTCATCAACAAAGAAGAGTGCACTTCCTTTCGGTCAAGTGGAAGTTATCTGAAACAAAAACATTGATTTTTTAGAAAGGCAAAACCAAAAATGGAGGAATTCTATGCGTTTTCCTCAGACAATATATCAGATTTCACAAACTCTATTAAGTTTGTTTAAATGACCAAAATTTCTGGTCAGAATGGAAATAAATTATTTTACTGTTGGGTTATCCTAGAATGTATCATTTCTTATTGTTAATGATAATTCTCCTAGTGGGAAGAAATTTTACTTCTTTAAAGTTTATATGGGACAGTAAACACAGTTTCCTTCCATTTCAGTCAAAGTGCCAGGTTGAGCTACCTTCTGTTACAAATGCAAGCTGTACTTCTTGAACTTGCCTTTTGTAACAGAACACCATCCCTCACCTCCACTGCACGTTTTTTCCTTTAGATCTGTGAATTATAAATGGCATTATAGGAAGGTGGTTAGATGCTGCAAAATCTGCGTGTGGATTGTTTTGGTACTGTGGTCAATAATATATGGAAATGCATTCTTTAATACTGAAATTTTTTGCTTATATATAATGTCAATAATTGTAGGGTTGGTTTATAAGTTTCCAAGTGCTTGTAGGAGAGAAAAGAGACTGACAAATTAAAAAATTAACAGTTATTAACCACAGAATCATAGAATGGTTTGGGTTAGAATGGACCTTAAAGATCATCCAGTTCCAACCCCCCTGCCATGAGCAGGGACACCTTCCACTAGATCAGGTTGCTCAAAGCCCCGTCCAACCTGGCCTTGAACATTTCCAGGGAGGGGGCAGCAACAGCTTCTCTGGGCAACTGCTTCCAGTGTCTCACCACCCTCACAGTAAAGAATTTCTTCCTTATATCTAATCTAAATCTAACCTCTTTCAGTTTAAAAAATTATTCCTCGTCCTATCACTACACTCCCTGATAAAGAGTGGCACCCCATCTTTTCTGTAGGCACCCTTTAAGTCCTGGAAGGCCGCTATAAGGTTTCCCTGGAGCCTTCTCTTCTCCAGGCTGAAAAACCTCAACTCCCTTGGCCTGTCATCAGAGGGGAGGTGCTCCAGCCCCCTGGTAATCTTCATGGCCCTCTTCTGGACTCGCTCGAGCAGGTCCATGTCCTTCTTATGTTGGGGGCCCCAGAGCTGAACACAGTTACTCCAAGTGGGGTCTCATGAGAGCAGAGTAGAGGGGAAGAATCCCCTCCCTCGACCTGCTGGCCACACTTCTCTTGATGCATCCCAGCGTACCATTGGCTTTCTGGGCTGCGAGCACACATTGCTGGCTCATATTCAGTTTTTCATCCACCTATACCCCCAAGTCCTTCTCCACAGGGCTGCTCTCAATATACTCTTCACCCAGACTGTATTTGTGCATGGGATTGCCTCAATCCATGTGCAGGACCTTGCACTTGGCCTTTCTGAATTTCATGAGGTTTGCAGAGGCCCACCCCTCTCAAGCCTGTCCAGGTTCCTTTGGATGACATCCCTTCCCTCCAGCATATTGACTACACCACGCAGCTTGGTGTCATAGGTGAACTTGCTGAGGGTGCACTCAGTCCCACTGTCCATGAACCCAACAAAGATGTTAAATAGCGCCAGTCCCAACATCAACCCCTGAGGAGCACCACTCATCACTCCTCTCCAGTTGGACATTGAGCCGTTGACCACAACTCTCTGAGTGTGACCATCCAGCCAATTCCTTATCCACTGATGGGTCCAGCCACAAAACCCATATCTCTCCAATTTAGAGACAAAGATATCATGCAGGATAGTGTCAAAAACCTCGCACAAGTCCAGGTAGACAACATCAGTTTCTTTTCCCTTATCCATCGGCACTGTAACTCTGTCATAGGAGGCCACCAAATTTCTCAGGCACAATTTGCCCTTAGTGAAGCCATGTTGGTTGTCACCTATCATCTCCTTATTTTCCATATGCCCTAGCATAGTTTCCACGAGGATCCATTCCATGATATTGACAGGCACAGAGGTGAGACTGACTGGCCTGTAGTTCCCCAGGTCCTCTTTATTTTCCTTTTTAAAAATGCGTGTTATTTTTCTCCTTTTCCAGTCAGCAGGAACTTTACTGGACTGCCACAACTTCTCAAATATGATGGATAGTGTCTTAGTCACTTCATCTGCCAGTTCCCTCAGGACCCGCAGATGCATCTCATCAGATCCCATGGACTTGTACACCTTCAGGTTCCTTAGATGGTCTTGAACCTGATCTTCTCCTACAGTGTATGGTTCTTCTTTCTCCCACTCTCTGCTTTTGCCTTCTGTGTCTTGGGCGGTGTGGCTGGAACGCTTGCTGGTGAAGACTGGGCAAAAAGTCTTTGAGTACCTCAGCCTTTTCCATATCTCGGGTGACCAAATCTCCTTTTTCTCTCCAGAGAAGGCCCACATTTTCCCTATTCTTCCTTTTACCACCAACATATCTTTAAAAACTTTTCCTGTTGCCCTTGACATCCCTGGACAGATTTAATTCTATCAGGGATTTGGCCTTCCTAACCTGATCCCTGGCTGCTTGGACAGTTTCTCTGTATTCCTCCCAGGCTACCTGTCCTTGCTTCCACCCTCTCTAGGCTTCCTTTTTATGCTTGAGCATGTGGAGGAACTCCTTGTTCTTCCATGCAGACCTTCTGGTGCTCTTACCTGATTTTCTCTTTGTCGGGAAACATCGCTCCAGTGCTTGAAGGAGGTGATCCTTGAATATTAACCAGCTTTCTTGGGCCCCTCTTCCCTCCAGGGCTTTATCCCATGTTACTCTGCCAAGCAGATCCCTGAAGAGAGGCCAAAGTCTGTTGTCCTGAAGTCCAGGGTAGCGAGTTTGCTGTGTGCCCTCCTCGCCACCTTTAGGATCTTGAACTCCAACATTTCATGGTCACTGCAGCCAAGGCTGCCCTTGAGCTTCACACTCCCCACCAGCCCCTCCTTGATGGTGAGAACAGGGTCCAGCATAACACCTTTCCTCACTGGCTCCTCTGTCACTTAGAGAAGGAAGTTATCATCTACGCATTCCAGGAACCTCCTGGATTGCTTATGCCCTGCTCTGTTGTCCCTCCAACAGACACCAGGGTGGTTGAAGTCCCCCATGAGGACTAGGACTTGTGAACGTGAGGCTGCTCCTATCTGTCCATAGAGGGTCTTATCTACTCAGTTTTCCTGGTCAGGTGGCCTGTAGCAGACCTCCACTATAACATGTCCTGTCTCCGCCTTCCCTTTAATCCTGACCCATAAGCTCTTTGTCAGCTCCTTGTCCATCCCCAGGCAGAGATCCATGTACTCCAGATGGTCATTGACATAGAGGGCGACCCCCACTCCTTGTCTCCCCTGCCTGTCCTTCCTAAAGAGCCTGTATCCTTCCATTCCAACACTCCAGCCATAGGAGCCATCCCACCATGTCTCCATGATGCCAGTAGGATTTTAGCCCTGCAGGCATGCGCAGGTCTCTAGCTCCTCTTGTTTATTTCCCATGTTATGTGCATTTGCATAGAGGCAGTTAACTTGGACCCTCGATGAAGCTGACTTTCTGGCTGGAATTCTTTGTGCTGCTCTTCAGCTGCTCCCTTGCTGACCTGTGACCCCCTCTCCAGGCTCTGGGCAACTATTGCTGGCACTGGCATCAAGCTAGTAGGAGTGGGATGGATTGAGGTGATCCTACCCAGGCAACTTTAGTTTAAAGCCCTCTTCACCAGCTTGGCAAGCCTATGACTGAAGATGCTCTTTCCCTTCTCTGACTCTGAGGGAGTCGGCTTTTGGGTTCCTTACCTAGCTTTACACATGACAATTCCCATATCTTTGTCCTATCCAGAAGCTGCACAGCAGTTCTTGTGTTATACTGTGTTGTGTTATACTGTGCCTAGCTGGTAATTCTCTCTGTGCATCCCTGTAGAATTTTCCTGTAGCACCATTAATATCAACATCCCAGGAAATAGTTAAAAATGGTATAAGATTTTCAATTATAGTTCAATTAGTATAGTTTAGAGACTAAACCATAAAGAGTGATCATTCAACAATTAAAGTGATAGCCACTGCCAAGTTGCCAATCCACAGAATAATTGTTTTTTATGTACAGCCTATCATCAGAGATGTGGGTGAGGGAGAGGCTGTGACACCACACAGAAGCACATATAGACTCATATGATAGTTTGACAACAGGTTTCATACTGTCTTTCTATTCTTTTGGAAATATTTCTACTTATATTTACAAGATCCAAACAATCTTTGTAATTTGGTAAATCGTACTCCCCAAGAAGCCAGGTCTGCAAATAAGAAAATGTCTTCAGCATAAAAGTATAAGGCAAATTCAGGTCTATATAATAGGTTTTCCAATGAAAATATTAGGTGAACTTTTTGATATATTCTTCTTGTTTCTAAACCCTATTAAGGTACTTATTGAATACAAAGAGGCAAGCGATATCCATACATAAGCATGTGAAAGAGTGAAAACAAAAAAAAAGAGGTTATCCACTAATGGTGGCAAGGGACACAGTAAAACATTAGGAAGAGATAAAAATATGCATTTGTGTCAAAACTCTGGAAAGTAATACATCAAACATAACTGAGCTACTGAGTAGTTTGGGAAAACACAAACCTGAAAGTAAAGTGACTGCATATTTGTTTAATCCTGTTTAGTAATTACATTTAAATACAAAACTAGCTAGCTGATCTACTTCAATTAGTCTCTCTCCAGACAGGGGTTCTCTAATACTACGTATTTATACTAGAGTTTATGGCAACATGCCCTAGGATAAATTGGCCTTTGAATATCAACAAATAGATATAATTAGTAATAATTAGAAAACCTTTGGATTTGTTTAAGAGCTCTTCATGGTTGAGAATTTATTGTTTGTTTTGTTTTTAAATATAAATTTGTGTTAATCATTTAAAAACATTATAGACATAAAAAAAACCCTCTAACAATTTATCTAGCATTTTATACTTCCATAAAACACTCCAGGGTGCCCATTACTGTATGATATCAGCATGCATACTAAACTCAATGTAGGTGAGCTGTGTTAATATTATGCTTCAACAGCACACCCTGGAGTGTCTTATTGCTTAAATGATGGAAAGGTCAAACAGTTACAGCATACTATCATGTTTCTCAGAACAATTCTACATTATCATTCTCTGTTACCTCATCCTTTCGGGAAAAGTAGCTGCAAGAAAAAATAACAAACACAATTCAATTAAACCAGGTTTGTTAAAGTGCTAATATGAAGAATAATCTTGTAGTTCTCTTTGGGTAGTGAGTAAGGTCACATCTTGTGTATACAGTGTTAGCATAAATTATGTATCAGTAGAAAATCCAGTAAAGCTTCCAATCAAAAATCTAACTAGATATTAATATTTTTAAATAAAATGGAAGGACTGAATATTGCAGATGCTGATATGTTTACTGCAGAATATATGAAGCTTAACAAACACCAGACCTGCATTAGCAAGGGGAAAATAGAATTTTAGGTCAGAATCAGTGTCTCACTACACATGTCAGCTGTTGCAGCACAGAGCCTTTCATCTTAAGAACCTCCCTGGGTAATAGCATACTACAGTAGAGCAGAGTAGAGGAACCTGCAGCCAGGATGCATGTAGCACAATTGTTCTATGAGTAACTATATATTTGTGGTATCCAGAACTGTTAGTCTAGTAGTAACCTTTAGTAATAAATGTTCAGAAGGAGAATATTTGTTAGTGCTGCCTGTACTTACTCTGCCTTTGATTAATTCAACTGGTCTGTCATACAGCAGTTCTATATACTATGAAAACTCAGATTGCACAAAATATTATTCCTCCTGAATAGTACTTCATCTCTGATTCAGAATCAGCAACATTTGACCAGTCCTAGAGGGGTAAACCAGGAAAAACTAAACATGGATTTTGAAAGCAGAGTATTTTTGTTCGACACTCTAAAAGCTCTGGTTCTCTCAGCACTTCAGCTCTCCTTCCAGAACAAAAGAAATTTTCTCAAGTTATGGAAAGGGAACAATGCTTCTGCAGGCTCCCAGCATTCTCTGGTTTATGACATTAAGGCTTTTCTAGAAAACACTGGATCCTTTTTCTCAGACTACTTTTCTTGATGTTGTAGGAGTAATCATACCAAGATGCCCTGTATCTTCGTAGAAGAATTCCTCTGAGGTTCCTAAAGAAGGCTGTAGGCACAAACTGCTCCCTAAATGTAACCAAAAAAGCCTTTAATCTCTGCAAGAGAACACCACCACCTCAGCTTGGCCTGCAAGATACCTCTGAAATCTGAATACCATTGAAAGAAAGCTGTCTACCATTAAAAAATACCAAACCAAACCAAACTAAGTGCACACCCAGCTTCAGTTGTTGTCTACCATGCTCCTGGCATTTTCTTCTCTATCAGTTCTGAATCCCAATACTGCTTTTTTTGGTGTTTTGTTACTGTCTATGGTGGACTGAGTAGAGTAGAACCACATTGGAAATACGTGGGAGTTCTCCACTAGTAATGTTGCCAAGCATGTGGGCTGGAATACTTTCTCCTGGTTTGTAGAAAAAGTTCCATTTAAAAGTTAAAATAATTATTGATCGAAATTCCTGAGCATCACTTAGGAGGGAAGTAAAAAACCTCTTTCAGGGTTAAACAGTGCCAAACAACTACTTATTTTGGATACAACTGTAGTTCAGTTAGAAGAATGTAATTTTCTTCATGGTTATAATAAGCAGCACTGATGATTTTATCAGTTAATTTTAAAGTGTAGAAAGAGTTACTTATGAGGTGTAGATTTGTTTTAAATTTCTTTAAAGTGGCCCCAGTAAGGCAGATTCTTTTTCCCCTTTAAGCTTTAACTTCAACGTAAAACATTTTTTCAGTAACTCTTGGAAGCTTCCTCTATCCGAGTGGCTTTAAAAATGCACATCTATTTTATGCAACAGTATCATTAGTGTTTCATTTATGTGCTGCCATTATTTCTTCTTTTGCTTTTCTTGTCTTTTATTAGGTATTTCTATGAACAGCACTTACACTGTGTGTACACACATAAGTAAAAAAATAAAATAAAAAGAAAAAAAATACATTTCAACATACCTTTCTGATTCTTCTTTTCACCACAAATTGGGACTGTTCAGGGACATTGGTAATGAACAGATCATAAATGCTGCTGCAAGCTTTTTAGGACAATAAATTATCAGTACCCATTTGAAAGTAATTAGTCAGTAAAAGGTGACTTCTTTTTCACACCTAAATGGGAAATGATTCATTTGCCTGGTACACAGAGTTAAAAGACACTCTCTTATTTCTCCTAGTTTTTGTGTCCTATCTGAAGCTTAGGTAGGCTGCAACTATTCTGAGACTAGAGAAACCATACTTCCCAATACATAGTTGCAAATAGAAATAAACCAGAATGTAGGTGCTTCAAGCACTGATCACAAAATACAGCAGATATTTAGGAGTGAATCTCATAAACATTTTTATGTAGAGTAAAAATGTATGTGCAGACAAATGTATACGACTATAATTTTTTTTTAAATTTTAATACAGACAACATCAGAAAAGTGAATTTCAGCGGGCTTCCATGTAACTAAACCCTGATCATTCCCTCCTTTCAACACCATACAGGTATTTCTTTGACTCCACAGCTAAAGCTGAGTGCTTCATGCTTTAAAAATCTAGCTCTCACCCTGATTTACTCTGCTTATAAAGCAAATGTAAGAGTAACATGAATATGAATTTTTATTTAAAGTACTTCTTGAATATTCCCCTTAGTTTATCAATCACTTAAGACCTTATCTTGCAAATATGCCTTGTGCAGTGCTATCAATGACCCATGACTACACTGCAAAATAGGCTTCCAATGCAAAAAAAAAAAAAAAAAATCCCCTTTAAATGCTAGATTTTATGTACTCCTAAATAACCATTTTTTATTTTTGTAACATTCAAGAGTAAGGCAGTGCTTTAATCAAACAAGTGCATGCTGAAACTAGAAGCATTCTTAACTATATCAATCACACTATCATGTTGCTGTCTTCAAAACAGCCATATGACCAACCAGGTATTGTATAAAGTGATGGAAGATGCAGATTTTAGACTTATATTGAAATCCGTTATATTTTCTTAATTCAACAGGCAAATCAGTATAACAGACAAGTTAATTTTAGAAGTATTAGCTTTGCTAGGCAAGTATTTTGGAGTCAAAATTCCAGATATTTTGTCAATGACACAATGTTACCATTCTGTCTCCAAATTCCCATTTAAACCCTCTTATAATCTATATACATCCCCAACATATTCTAGAAAATCTCCTCTCTTTGGAATCAACATCACTGCTTCCTGAAATGTCAGGTATCCATGGATCCTTTCCCACTACAAGAGAAATTTTCAAGCCCTTCACAGAAGCTGAAAGTCAAGTAGTATCCACCATGATAGTGCTGATAAAAAAGCTGAAGTAACAGCTAACATTATATATGTAATAATTATAAAAGAAGACCCATTGGTCATCTTTTGTGTATTTTTGGTTGTGTAATATACTAATTAAACAGAAGAGATGCAACGAGGGAAATATTTGTTTTTCCTCCCAAATCTTCCAACCATTAATAAGGAGGAATGAGTCCACAAACCCAAAGAAGAGTAAAACGGGAATGCTCCATGAATTACAAAGGAGAAAACAAATGTGTGTCTTTACTGTATGAGGGATGCTCAGTAATCTGCAGGTTGCACAATCTTTCTGACATCTGTAAGCATTACTCCACAAAGACAAAGTAGGAAGTAAAGAAGTAAAATGAACATACCACCTTGGTATTCATAATTATATAACCAGAAAACTAATTCCTGGTAAAAGGTAATCCAGTAAAGATGCTGCATCTAGTCAAAGAATGGAGAAGATGGGTAGCAGTAAAACGTAACAGTGAAAAAAGACATCTGCTAATTACAATCAAGGGGTAAGTGACAGTTTCAAAGTGTAACTATTTAGGCACAGGTTTCCAAGGCAAATTAACAAAGCATCTGAAACATCCTTCTATAGATAAATAATTACATTCTTTCTGTCAAGAATTTTAACTCCAGATTTCTACAAACAGAAACAAATTTGGAAAATAAGGAACAGAAATTGTTTTCTTTTTTAGATTCAAAGAACATTTTCCAAAATACTATCACCTTCCCAGAATCTCACTGCAGAAAAAGTATTAAAATAATACTTATGTTACAACTACATTTGAACTCTCCACTGATTCTGCAGTGGAAACTAATCTCTCAGTTAAGACACTATGAAAATGCTATGAGAAATTAGATAGCATCAATAAAGTGAGAGACAGAGAAGAGGGAAGCCTACCCCTTATACATCTTTCAGAAGATTATCTTACATCTATTGAGCGTCATATAGATGTTGACAAATCTCAAGTCATTTTCCCTTTCACACACAAAGTATTGAATATGTGCATGTTTAAATGAACATGCCCAAGGTGTTTAATAAATAAATAAATAAACAACTCTTGACCTTGAGAAGTTCTTTAGTCATATACCAGGAAACTACCACCTACCATTATTAGAATCCTTAATAACACACACACAAAAAAATCTTATTTTAAAACTTCCTTGACTGAAAGAATGTTTACTGTCATAGTCATCCTGGGAGTGGGAAATTCTAAGTATTACTACAAGGGGTCAATCATACAATCATGTTAATGCAAGTATATTCACAAGCTGAGTTGTGCATGTGAAAATATATAATCACTTGGTTCTTCAAAGGAAGGATATAGAATTGGATACATAAATGAGCAGCAAAAATCCTAACAAAAATAATAAACGTAGATAAATTGTGAATCCTTAGCCATAGAGCAGAGAATTAAAAGAACAGAAAGGAAGTTTAGGAGAAAGATTAAATTTTGGTTTATCCATTTGCAAAATGTCTGAAGACAATATTCTTACTCCATGACTAGGACTCCTACATGATATTGATAACTACCATTGACAATGAAGAAGGAGCCACATATGACCTGCTTCAGTGAAATGCAACACCGCAACAATCTGTTTAATATATCTATCAACAACCCACAGAAACGGACACCATCAAGTTTGCAATGACACAGAATTACAGGGAATAGTCAATATATTCAAGGCCATGCAGAGAGACCTAGATAGGCTAGAGAAATGGACCAACAGGAATCTCATGAAGTTCAAGAACAAGTGCCAAGTCCTGTCCCTGGTCAGGAAGCACTCATGCAAGGGCACAGGCTGGGGCCTGCTGGCTAGGAGCAGATTTGCAGGAAGGCACCTTTAGCAAGGCTTTGGCAGACACAAGCTGAGTATGAGCCAGCAGTGTTCCCTGGCAAACAGCACTCTGGAGGGTATTTGTACAGCCAGGAGAGAGAGGAGGACCTGTATGAACATCATGAAATTCAACAAGGACAAGTGCAATGTCCTGCACATGGGTCAGAGCAATCCCAAGCATGAATATAGGGTGTGCGATGAGTGGATTGGGAACAGCCCTGTGGAGAAGGACTTGGGGGTATAGGTGGATGAAAAACTGAATATGAGCCAGCAATGTGTGCTCGCAGCCCAGAAAGCCAATGGTACGCTGGGATGCATCAAGAGAAGTGTGGCCAGCAGGTCGAGGGAGGGGATTCTTCCCCTCTACTCTGCTCTCATGAGACCCCACTTGGAGTAACTGTGTTCAGCTCTGGGGCCCCCAACATAAGAAGGACATGGACCTGCTCGAGCGAGTCCAGAAGAGGGCCATGAAGATTACCAGGGGGCTGGAGCACCTCCCCTCTGATGACAGGCCAAGGGAGTTGAGGTTTTTCAGCCTGGAGAAGAGAAGGCTCCAGGGAAACCTTATAGCGGCCTTCCAGGACTTAAAGGGTGCCTACAGAAAAGATGGGGTGCCACTCTTTATCAGGGAGTGTAGTGATAGGAGAAAGACTGACAAACGAGTGAGTTCAGCAGAGGTGCCCCAAGCAGATCGGAGCTGGATCACCTGCTATGTGAGGAGAGGCTAATGCTCTGTTTCTTCTTGTTCAGCTTGGCTTAGGGGGACGTACGAGCAGCTATGAGGAGTTACTGAGAAGATGCTGCCAGGCTTTTTACAATGAAGGATAAGTTACAGAATCATATAAATAGTAAAGAAATACACAAAAATGGGTAATAAATTTTCTCATATTCCCCTAGAACATATTTCTAAAATAGCAAAACTTAAATCTGATCTGAAATGTTAGCATGCATTTTGCATTGGTCTTTTTTTTTCTTAAAAAAGTTGGTATTTTCCCCAATTCAGAGACAAAACAGTGATACTAGCAAACATAAGGAAGATACAATGCAAGAAAACATTCTGCAGTGGTTCAAGAACCAGAATCAGGCAGTTGTCCTCTTCATTTTTCATCATGAAATCAGTAATGCTCTTCAGATTTTCTTACTTCTAAACCTCTATGTTAACTTTATGCTTGCTCTTCTAGACACTGATATTGCTTTCCTCTTCAATTTATCTGCCTCATCCTTTACTCTCAGAAACTCTTTTATTCCACGATATCAAATCAACTGATGGTTACTGATGCAGCAACCAGTTTTCTCTCTCCTTCACAGGTAATATCAAGAGGGACAGAACAGAGTTACTGTGATGCAAGGACAGAAGAGGCATTCAGCTGTCTTGATTTGCCACCAAAGCCATCTGCAGTTTGGTTCTGGAGATCAAGTAGTTTATTTCAGAAAAAGATCTTTATATTCCAAAAGTCTGTTTGTCAAAAGTAGTCAATTAGCATCTACATCGTTTCATGGGGGTTAAAGCTCTGGAACATTGTTTATTAGTGTTCTTTTCTCTCTTTAAAAGTATTCATCTAAATCATGAATTTATACCATAATATAAGAAGCTTTTTTAAAAGCATCCTCAGCAGTTTTCATACTTCTTAGCAGAAATACAGTAGCTTATGGCTATAATACATATAGAAGAGAACAGAAAGGTCAACTGATTAAAACGAAATACTTGTGGAAAGTAGATTTTATCATTGTGGTCATAAACTTCACAAATATATATAGTTTCAAATTCTCAGCTTGAAATAATTACATACCTCAATATTTTAACACTAGAATTTTAATTCAGTTCGAGATATTTTTGCAATAAATGCAGTTCAGCTATGCAGAAATATTTGTTCTTGTCGTGGCATGTAATAAAGTTTTTTTCTCCTCCCTGACCAAGAATATTTCACCAAAAGTGGGGGGGGCACTTATTTCTTGCTGTTGCTATAGAACATAGATTACAACACAGTCACCCATAGGTACCTTAAAGTTTTTGTTAGAACAACTATACTTTTGACTTAAATATAGTGTACACAGTATTTACTCTCAAATGATGCAGTTTTTACTCAAGAGAAAAATAGTGAGGTTGTAAGTGTCTTAAGAGCTCTCCACAGAATTCTGTTTTCTGAAGAACCTTTGTGAATACACTGATATTTAATTTATAGCACTCATAAGACATGTTGAAAAGTACTACACTTTCTTTACTAGCATATCAAGAAAATGTTTTGTCACAGTTACTGCCATCAGTCAACATGAAGCATTAATGCTTAAAATGACAGTGCTCAGAAAACTGTATGAGTTCTCAGCATTGCTAATGACAGCTCAAACCCAGAAGTATTTTGAACACACAGAGAATAATGTGGCAAAGGCATACCAATGAAGAGGCAGATAAACATAAAAGGAATTTTTTTATCCAGCAGAATTTGATTCTGAACTAATGGACAAAACAGACTAGAGAAAACTTAAAAATATTTTTTTCTGTTCATTCATTAAGCTCTGACACTGAACAAAAAAAATAGTTGACAAAGGAAGTCTTAAGTACAAACTTGATTTGAACCTAGACTACTCATACATGGCATACAATAGCAGTGCTAGACAAGCTAAGATTTGTGTGCTCCCTGTGTTCTCCCATATTCCCCCTCTCATCATCTCCCTGTCTCTTCTGGTAAGTGTTTCAGTACATTTATCATTCTACGTCACTCATCACCCTGTAAAGCACTGAAATTCTCCTGTGTGGGATGCGGGTTGAGTAAGAGCCTCTGTGACCAGCATTCCTTGTGGGTGAGGGAAGGCAGGGCAGATGGAGCCTGGAGAAGCCACCACACATGGAGTAGCACTCTCACCTGCTACAAAGACACAAAAGAAGATAAAAGAACAGTTGGAAATTTGAATTGAGGATCAAGGAAACCTCCCTTGGTCATGTACTCAAAGATACCATAAAGACTGCCCAAATTGTGTCCTTTAGATGAATTTAGCTCATTATTATGTGAAAACCACACCTCTTAATGAGAAAAAGCCCCCTACTCAGATAAGACTCCCACCCATTGAGTTTACACAGAATAATAAAAAGAGACTGTAACTTTAAACAGAGAGGAGGTATGTTGTTAACCAATGAGGAACAAAGTAGTAAGAAACTAACCAATGGTCATTACATTAAATGTGTATTCATGTAGGTTGAAGTGTATAAATATATCACTTGTGGTGTGCTGGCTTTGTGAAATTACCACCTCGCACCCATCTCTGCGCACATTTGGATTAAACAAACATCTTGACTCTGTTTTTTGGCTCATTGCACACCGGGTAGAAGAAGTTTTTGGGACAACAGTGGGACCATTTATTTTACCTGATGAAGGCATTCAGAATTATCTCTGCAAAACTCTGAAATATACCCTAAAACTGCTAGCAAAAAAATACCTGGCGGGGGGGTGTTTGTGTAAAAACAAGGAGAAGAGAGAAGAAGAAAGGATGTGATGTCTATGTCAGATCTGTCTAAAAAAAACATAATAAACCTAATTTGCAATGATAGGTGCATTTTTAAGGTTTCTATATTAAAAAAAGTATTTGTATTAGGTGCAGGTGCCCAGGTGCGGGCAGCAGTGAGGGCTCTGCCGGGTGGGCCCCTGCGGGGAGCGGCCGGGGCTGCCCCGCGCCGGACACAGCCGGTTGCAGGCGGCTCCAACGGCCCCAGCGCAGGGCACAGCTGAGCCCCTCAGCCCCGGGCGGGCGCCTCGGGGAAAGCCTGGGTAAGGAAGGGCAAAGCGCTGCCCGGCAGCCAGGGCTGAGGGAAACAGGGGGAGAAACAGCCCTGCGAGCCCCGAGGGGAGAGCGGCAGGAGGGCAGGAGGGGCTCCAGGCAGAGCCCCGGCAGAGAGGCCCCTGTGAGAGACCCCGCTGGGGCCGGTGTCTGCACTGTGGCCTGTGGAGGGCCCCGGGCCAGAGCAGGTGGATATTTCCTGAAGAAAGCTGCAGCCTGTTGAAGGACCCAAATAGTTATTTTGTGTATCGCTAATTACATCCTTCAACAACATCCTTTCTGTTAATGAGATAAATGGCAAATGTCTGAGGATCTTTTAAAAACCTTTTTTGTGGCATTTGTAAAGATGAGTAACAATAATATAAGACATTTTACTCAGGCTTTCATATGAAATGGTAAAAACTTGAACCTTTGCAGAGTACCCTCCCCTGTTCCCCAAAGGTTTAAATATCTACCTGAGTGACTTCGATATTCAGAAAACCATATACCAGCGACTTAGCTTTATTCTATTCCAGTAACTAGAGATAGCCCCCTCACTCCAGAGATAGAAAGAGTTTTAAAAATATTTCTCTTCAACCTTTCATATATGGAGCACTACCTTTAATTATTCTATTCCAGAACAGCTTTGGTTACTTTCTTGTTATCCACAGTCATGGTATTTTGATTCAAGTTTAGCACACCTCCTTGATTCCAATATCAACATCAAAGGAATAGCAAGTAAATTTTACATTTGCATATGGGACTGAGATTTCAGAGAAGAGCTTGCTAAACTTAACAGTAAATGGTTTATACCCATTTGAAGATGCAAATATTTCTTTTGGACTATAAAACTCAAATTCACAGTTTATTCAGGAAACCTAGGTTAACTACAGCAATTCTTACTACACTCTAAATTTTCAGTGAAGACTTAATATCCCTGGTCTCACAGAATGCGCCAGTGATTAGGGAAAAAAAAAAAAAAAAAAAAAAGGAATTTAGTGAATAAACTGATTTTTTAAATATATTTCTTTTCATGTTGTAAAGTTTTCCTTGGTTTTGGGTTTTGTTTTTTTTTTTTTGGTTTTACTACAATGCCTATGGAGAAACAAGCAAATTTAAGAATATATCCTATAAACTAGACATACTTCATTTAGTTTCTAAATTCATTCTAAAAGCATCTGACACCCTTACTTACTTTTCTTTAAAGAAAACAAATAGAAAAGGTTTTCTTCCCTAAAAGTTACATCAAAATGTTAAAAACATTAACAAGAATCAGAAGATATTACTGAAGTAAAAACTACAATATGATCAAACTGTTGCTGTTGCGTTCATGGTGAGGCTAAATTTGATAAGGGATAAATCCCCTTGCGTTCTAGCCAGTCCTCAGAGATTAGAGGGGCTAGGGGTGGCTGGACTTATCTCTTAACAGGTATGCCAATTAGGGCCATAACTATAGGCCTGACACCAGATGCACGAACAGCCCATGTGCTGTAGGTCCGGTTGCATTCAAGAGCAGCAGTCAGGTTCACAAATAGTACAGTTTATTCTTATGCAACATCTATAGATTTTTGAGATTGCCTACGATAAATGCACAAACTGCAGGTTGGCTACATAGCACTACACACAAAAAGAAAAACGATTGCAATCACACACACTTAATTCCCGGGTAATCACTCGGCATAGCCAAGGGCTCAAATCTTACCAAAACGTGTCCCTTCGGGTTGGGGGGGGGGGGGGGGGGAGGGCAAGGAACACAAACCCATCGATCTGTCCCTCCGATTTGGTGTTGGATTATCATCCCTCCAATTTAGATACAAACTTGGGGTACTATTTATCATAGTATGTATGTGTGAGTGGGTGGGACTGTGGCCAAGCCATTACCTCTTGAATAATGACACAGCACATTCCTTGGTGCGAGGGGTGCGCTGTTTTTTGTGGGAGAGGAGAAAAAGTGAGAGACAAGGTGGCAGACTACTGCAAAACATTCCTTGAGAGGAGATAAGTGAAAGAATGGGACGGCGCGTGGCCTCCACCTCGCTTCGCATTCCTCCTTGGTGGCACGGCAACACAAATCAGTGGATCTCCATCCTGTCCTATGTTTGTTCTGGGCACCATGTGTCGTGGAACTGTGTGTTTTGCAGATTTTTCATTGTTCTGCTTTTCCCACACTTCCAACACCTAACAGTTCCTAAAGGAAGTCTGAAAATATCTGAAGGGGAAAAGTATTGAAATAATAATGTATTAAAAACTGAAAATATAAGAGTTTTTTACTTCTGTTTGTGACATGAAAATATAGCTACTAGATGCATATCTGTGGCAAATTCAAGGTTGAATAAGGAACAGCTGCATCAAAAAGAACAAGTCCCAACAGATATAGATTCTTCAGAGATTGTACAGGCACTTAGCCATCAAAGAAGAGAGAGTGATGTATGACACCTGATTATGCAAATGCTTTTGTTCTCCCAAGTACTAGAAAAGAAATGCAGTCATTTGAGATCAGTATGGTTGAAATCAGGAACACCCATATGAAAGACCGGTGAATAAACAGCATCACATACAAAATTATGATAGTGATTAAATCACTTTAATTAGATAGTATTGAAGTGATAAAGTAGGCATGTAATCACATCTGACCGACATGTATTCATAAAACTTAAGAGCTGGACAGCAGATTATAAAATATAATCACAGACTTTTAGCAACGTGTTTGCCCTAATTCCTCATTTAGTGTGATTCTCTGTTCTTAAATAATTGATTTCCAATGTAATTGATTTTCAAATAACTTGAAGACTTCAGTCAATATTAGTCAAAAACATATTTTAGGATAAAACCAAATAGCCTAGAAAAGGATACCGCAGTTTATTTTTATTTTTAGATCTATGCAAGTACTAGCAAATCCTACAGGCAGTTCTTCTCATCATACTGGTTACTATTTTGGAAGTTCCATATCTGTTTTTCATCACATAGTTAAAATAATTACATGATTCCTTTATTTCCTATGATTCAATTTGGTTGGTTTTGTCTTTGGTTTTGTTTGTTTGGGGTTTTTAAAATATAATATGGACTGGATGTTCTTCTCTGGTTCCCTTAGGACTCAGGCTTAGTGGTCCTCAGCAGAAATAAAATGAAGACTAGGTGTGGACCACAGTACGTATACCTGCTCCTACTCCTCTTCACATTTCCCATCTGAGTTCAGGACAATGGAAATGAATCAGGTCTGTCAGCTCACTGGTTTCTGATGTAATGTTCAGTAACTAGGTAGTGGTGTCTTTCTGTCTCAAGTCCTGAGTATCTTCTCAGATAAGCATTGTGCACTTCTGAAGCAGAAGCTGATTAAACAAGATATAGTTGACATTTGCTTCTGTATTGGGTTTATGTAGCAAGGTTTTTGTAGTGGGGGGAGCTGCAGCAGTGGCTTCTGTGAGAAGAGGCCAGGAACTGTCCCCATGTCAACAGAGCCAGGCACAGCTGGCTCCAGAACAGACCCACCGCTGGCTAAAGCTGAGCCAATCAGCGATAGTGGTGGCACTGCTGTGATAACATATTTAAGAAAGAGTAAAAAATTTTGTACAGTAGCTGTGAGAAAGGAGTGAGAAAAATGTGAGACAAACAACCCTGCAGACATGGAGGTGAGTGCAGAAGGAGCGGGAGGAGGTGCTCCAGGCTCTGGAGCAGAGGTTCCCCTGCAGCCCGTGGCGAAGACCATGGTGAGGCAGGCTGTGCCCCTGCAGTCCATGGGGGCCCATGTCAGAGAAGGTATCCACACTGTATCCTGTGGGAGGGACATCATGATGGAGCAGGGAAACAGTGTGAAGAGGAAAGAATGGTAGAGACTGTTATGAACTGACCACAACCCCCTATTCCTTCCCCTATGTCGCTTGCATAGAGGGAGGAGGTGGAATAGTTAGGAGTGAAGTTGAGCCTGGGAAGAAGAAGGATGGGGAGGAGGTGGTTTTTGTTTTATTTTTATTTCTTACTATCCTACTCTGTTATTAATTGGCAATAAATTAAATTAATTTCCCCAAGTCTGATTCACCCATGACAATAATTTGTGAGTGGTCTCCCTGTCATTCATGAGCTTTTTCATTGTATTTTCTCTGTTCTCCTGTTGAGGAGGGGGCATTAAGATAGCAGCTAGGTGGGCTCCTGGCAGCCAGCCAAGGCTAACCCAAAGCTTCCCTTGAACCAAGGCATAGATACACGCATAACAGGTAACTTGTACATAAACTTTTGTTAACACTGTAATGCCGCTAAGTATAAGTAATAGGCAACCACAAAAGGACAAATAGGGACTTGTGGTATAGTTGTCCAAATAAGGTACAGGAAAGCATGCACATAGTAAAATCTGCAAGATGAGAACCCAGGATGAAAGCAGGCAGGAAAGGTATGTGGTAAAACCAAAATAATCCTGCAGCAGGGTGTCCGGTGCAAGCAGAATAATCCTGCAGAACAAAGAATAAAACATGACTGACAAAACCAGAATGAGTCCTGGTCTAAAAAATTAAGATGAGCTATGTCAGAAGCAGATAGATTCTCCCTATTTTCCTCTGGGGAGGAGGCTGAGGAACATAAAACAATGAAACTGGAAAGGCAGGGAATAAAGAAGTAGCCCACAGAGTTCCCTCACTGATAGCTCTCAAGCCTCATTACTTTGATCTCCACAGCTAAGACCATCAAGGATCCCAGCCATCAGTGCTAACTTCATGGCATCAACTCCCTTGTGTAGCATACTCACAGGTAATTGTAGGTAAACTTTTAAATTACTAATTGTATTCTATATGGAGTGACAATAATGGATAATGGGTAAGAACTAATTATTAGTAGTGTATATTGTTAATTAATGTTGATCCAGTATTGTTCTGAAATTTGAAACTCAGCTGCCTTGTCAGTCTTTTAGACACTCTAAAGACAGAGATTCCTGGTATGTGTATACATAGGTATGCATTCAGTTGCAAAAACTGCACAAATCCCAGATTACTTATGTTTAAGGATTAAACAAAAAATTAGTGTGTTCAATGCTGCATTACACACCTCAAAGAATCAAACTATTTGATGCATATAGAGTCAATAATTCTTCAGATATGATACCCTAAAGGAGAATAACAAGGTGTACCTTTTTCTGGGCAACAAAAAAAAAGTTTCAATAGCAACAACCAATTACTGGTCTGGTTTTGACATTGAACCTAGCTGCTGCTGTTGGGAAAGACTCCATGTTTCTGTCTTGTAGCTCTCAGACTAATTAACTGCTTGTACTTTGGTGATGTATCTCCTTGATTCCCAAGAAAGGCTGACATGCATGTGAAGTGAATTTTTTCTAGTGTGTCAGATATAGTTACAAAGGGCCTGAAAAGCAAAGCAGAGGTGTAGTACTATCCTGTAATACAGCAAACATGCTAGAAGCAATACAATATATTCATCCTCTTAACATTAAATATGTACTGTATGCTCTAGTTCTTCTGACAAGCAAATCTCATTGCAGTTTTAGAACTTGTCATATATGGAAAAAAATGTACTCTATTGAAATTCATCGAGCTGAGAGAGCAAGAGGAGGTCTGTCCTGTAGGGAATAAGGATGTGCCAGTCATATTACTGATTCCTTGAATCTAAGCATGGTTTTTCAATTGCAGCCCCTCTTTTCCTACAGTTACTCTGGGCCTAAAGCCACTTAGGGTCTTTATATTACTAGATAGTCTACTTGTAGAGGTTTTTTGACTTTATCTTTTTGAGCACTACCCCATTCTCAGATGGGAGTTTTAAATAAGTGTCTGCTGTCTAAGGTATTAAAGTTAGATAAGGGACAGATAACATGTCACCAGTTGAGCAAAGTCCAAAGGTCAGGATTTCACCAGGAGCAGATCTAGCTAGCTAGCCCTAAAAGTTAAGGTCAAAGTCTTCTGGATTTTAATTTTGTTGTTAAACATGACCAATGTACCTGGGTACAGAAATGCCAAAGTGTTTTTTTGAGAGAAATAGAAGATCTGTGTTTTCTGTGGTAATGTTATAATGACAGATAATACCATATTATTGAAGTAGTTGGTCAGTATTTATGGGAATCCTAGCTGGATCCAAGAAAACCATCATAATGCTGAGATATTTAGGATGTCATTTTATGCCAGATATCTGTACTTCTGTTTGCTAAATCTATAGACATTCTTCTTGCAATAGCAAAGACTAAGAAGTACTGATGAACCTTGTTCCTATATGCAGCAGTTCTTATGTTTCTCTCTCATCTGCCATCAACCATCTGGTCAGAGACAGAATCACAGAATCAACTAGGTTGGAAAGGACCTTGAAGATCATCTAGTCCAACCATTAACCTAACACTGCCAGTTCCCATCTACACCATATCTCTCAGCGCTATGTCGACCCTTAGACGTCATTAGGAAGTGCAGTAACCTTATCATGTATCATGAAAAGAAGTATCCTTAAGTATACCACCATATAGCACAGGGATAAGTTTAGTTTATCTGATGTTGACTAGCCCAACGCTTTTCCAAGTGCTTTTACTGATCCCAGGAGTGCCAAATTTTTCTTTTACAGATACAGGGCTCAGTCTGATGTCTCAGCTGGCAGTCTTTGTAAGACAAGTACAAAGTAGTTACTAGATGAGCACAAAGATGATTGGTGGTGGCAGAAAGGAAGAGTGAAACACTAAGCAAAACTGAACAAACATTGAGTAAAAGATAAGGGAACGAGTATCTAACATAAAACTGCCTGAAGTCTGATAGATGCAGACATTTGCCCTTAGGTTGGAAACATTAAAATGAATTATCACTGTCTATGAAACATATAAAAACAAGTCTCTGCAGCCATAAAAATTAAGTTGATGAAGTAAAATAGTACTATAACTGTATGGTTTTCTCATCGTTACTCAAAATAAAGGGGAATTACACATTGAACTAACATAACGTTAAAAAATATAATTCTATTCAAATCCTTGAAACATTAATAAACTCCTTCACTAGTAGTCTTCTAAAATTAAAATTTCACACCACACCACCACACCCCCCCAGGTATCTTAAATGAAATGTCACTGCCAGAGAAAACACTGAAAAACATTTTTTTCAGGGTAGCTTTATCCAGTTTTGCCTTATAGTTTTACTTATAGCCTACTCATTACTCTCTTCCTTAGCACTGCTGTGGAGTCATTCCAGGAACAAGATATATAGGAAAAAAATACATTTCTTCTATAATTTCATTATTACATTTAATATCCAATAAAATGATTGTGTACTTTGCTGCACTGAAAGTTCAATTCATTCCCACCAATAATGCTGCTATGCTTAGCCTTCAGAACTTAAATGCATGTTTTTCACATGTTATTTGGCTTTTTGATTAACTTGTCTTCAGTTTACTGCAAGAACCAGGAATAGTTAGAACTACCCCTATGTCTTCTCAGTACCTATCGACAGTTCAATATAATGCTTTGTGCCCTGCATTCTCCACAGGAGTTAGTCTTCAAATGTTTATTCAAATACTATCAGAATTTCATCTGGGTTATAGCAGAATAATAGTTCATTTAATGAAATTCCTTACTGTCATTTCAGACTCAGGTCCCGCACTACAAGTTTTCTTTATATGTGCCCCTTATTATTTATACTGCTTTCTTCATTTATCAATACTGCAAAGACACCCTCCCTTCTCTGGAAAATGGACATAGTCTTTTTCTTTGGAAACACATATACTAAGGCCCTATATGAAGTTTCAGAGACTGTATTATGAATCCTTCTATCAGAGGTGTGAAATATTGATGATGTAAACTGCCATCTGCTTCCTTGCTCCAGTATCTCCAAAACACTGGTATCCAGAGCAATAGTAGATAAACATTATGATTTTAGCTCATATTATTTTATCTCATAATATTTTGTTTATGAAGTTTCAGAATAGTCACAGATGAATGAAATAGATAACAGCTATTAGCTAAAAAAATAAAGACACCAAGCTAAGTATACACTGAAATTTCACTCAACTTATAGCAACATCAAACAGCATCAGAACATTTGTCAAGATGATAGAATAATTTATATGCTAAATACATCAAAAGTCTGCAAAGATAAAATAAAGCAAACACTGTTTGCCTGACAAGTCAGAAAACCAAGAGAGTCAGAAAACTAATGGGTCAGCTTTTACCATCCAACCGCAGTAATCAAGAAGTGTGATCTCATGGTAAGGTTATGCTGTAAGGTAATTCTAAATGTATTAAGTCCAACAAAGTACCTTAAAGGCCCAAACTGCTAATTTACACAGACATAAACTGGTAGAGGAACAGAAAGTAAGGAGAATTGTTACAAGGAAGACCATCTGACAGAGGCCAGATTTGACTTTCCCCAACAGTACATCAGCAAATTTCTACAGGCTCTAACAGTATGATTGCAGTTAACAAGTGGAAAGCCACCTGTGATCTACACATGACTCATCGTAAAACTGGAGGGTCATAGAGCAAGCAAGCCCAGCAGCAGAAAGAGAAAAAGCAAAGTATATGCTGAGCTTGAGGAACCTGTAATTGCTTTGGATCAGAACACACAACCCACTCTGTAAGGAACTGAAAGAAGTAATGCCTCAAACATTCATTGACAGAAACCCTCAAGGACAAGCTGTGGCCTTTCGATTAGTCTAAGGAATGTCACCCAAGGAAGCATGAGTGTATTGAAGGATGCACCCCCCACTCCCTTGCAGTTGCATTGTCAGACTCCTTAGATAAACCTGAAAGGGGGACACATGGACTGAGCGAAACCAAATGTTTATCACTGGGTCCTGCCTGTAGCCTATTGTGTAGACCAGACACCATGCATGCATCGCTAATGAACTGATAAGAGGCAAGCATTTCTGCCCCTTAAGCCAGATGGTTGCTCAAGAAGCATGAAGTCAGCAAAAACCTGTGGGACCAGAGGAAAAACTAAAGGTGGGCAGATATGCTAATCAGATGATACGATGAACTTAAAAGGCAACAGGAAACTTTGCTGTGTGTGCACCCACCATGGAAGCTAGATCCATGTGCACGCACCACTCAAGATTATCGGACCTGAGAGAACACTGGATCCATGGTGGTGATCCGGATTTCTTTGACTCTCTTTCTCCTTTCTTTTTCTTTCCTTTCTTTTCTTTCTTATAGATTTATAAGGGACCAGACTGCTTATTATCCTTTTCCAAGTTTAAATTGTTCTCTACTGCAAGTGAAACATTTTAACCAGTCATTTGGTGTAATTTCACCTTAATTTAACCCGAGGGGAATCACAGAACTGTTGCAATTCTCTGGGCCTCCAGTCTGGGTTGTGACACACTCTCCTACCGAGGATGCTTGACAGGAGTCCCCAGAGGATACAGTAACTGTTGGTAGAGTGGTTACCTGATGAGATGAGGGGACTGTCCATTGCTGCACAGGAAGAAAGCAATACTGTAATGCAAATAAAAATAACACTCTTGGTCACCATCATTTTCTTGTGGGAAGGACCCTAGTTACATAAGGATGCATATCCTATGCATATTCAAGGCATAAGAAGAACTGAACTAGAAAACAAGAGAAGCACATTTTTTTCTTTAACAACAGAAAACAATGTAAATGGAATTAAGAATTTGTCTTCCAGTTTGGAGATGATGGGCTGCAAAAAACATCTGAAGATTCAGAAAACCCTGACCAAAAAATGCTCTGGAAGAATAAAAAAATTCAGGTAGGTAAGTATTCATTTGGTTTACTAAGGAGTTGTCTAGAAAGATAGGGGTTTCTTTAAATTATTATTTAGGTAAGAAGGAATTTATTTTATACTGTTTATTTTATACTGATATACTGATATTCAATCTTACTAGTTCTGAACAAAGAACTAAAGCTCTAAACTGCTAAACTAGTTTAGTTCTTTTATGAAATGATTCACTGGTACCTACTAATGTACAAGTTATTCAAATACATGGCTTTTTGATTTCCTGATTTGCCCATTATTTACAAATTGCTATACTATATATTTAAGTTGTTGCGCTATAAGAAAAAATAGAAAACAGAAAAACTGTGGAGTTTGCAATGTGTTTTAAAATCTGAGTTCAAAGGTTCTACACACTGGTACCTTTTAAATAGTGGCTTGCATAGGACTTTGAGCACTTTATTGTACTAACTTGGCGTGTCCTTTAAAACCAACCCATCATCACTGTTATTTCCAGTATATAAAATGACAACAAATATTCCTTAAATTGCTTGTTAAATAAACACTAACATTTTTGAGACTGACAACTCTATTATTAGCTTTGTGATTTTGTCTTTCAACTCCTAACAGATATATTGCCTCCCTAAAACAGCCCTCTAGAAATCACAGCTCGACCTGCCATAACAAAACCATGAAACTTTTAGCAATTATTTTAGCAATTATTTAGCATGATTTCCTATTAAACTGTATAGTACCTCTTCTGGCCCAAAAAAATTCTATACAGTGGTATTACCACTCTCTTTCCAGAAGTAAACAAGTCTTACTAATCTGCTTGACTGTAATTAAAATATAAGGCAATCAGGAATTATAAAAAAACCCAACTAAATTGTAGGGAGATAACTGCAAGTTATCACAACCAAAAATGGTTGAGATGGATACATAAACAGAAGGTAGTGTATCACATCTTCTATATATGTAAACAGGGCAACTTCAGCACTATGTTTACATAAATATATAAACTGCCACATTACTCAAACCGTTTACTCAAATATGAGTAAATGTAACTCAAACTCAAACATGATTACTACATGCAATTTTCCATAGATTTTCCACCTAGCCTTAACTAAAAGAAGAAATTGATTATAAAATGAATTCTCATTTTGATGGAGGTAAAAGGATAGCAAGGCCTAAATCAGACTGCTTTTTTTTGGTCTAGACTTTCACAGACAGCTAGATAGCTAGAAACAGCTTATGATTTTCTTCTTTTCTACCATGACTGTTATAATCACATTGAAGAGTACAGAAGTATAACCTTTATTCTTATGAAGTTAATTTAAAATGAAAGCATGACACAGTGAACGGCAAGTCCATATGATACAGAAAACTGAGTTTTTGAAAGGCGTTCTTCACATGAATCTCTTTTAACTGTGCAGTAAATCTGAATATTGAGATGATAATTCAGGGGGAGTTTTGAAGATCACAACTGCATAAAACCTATTAAAGGTTAGAAATCATTAAAAGCTTTTCCCTCCAGGAAAGTTTCTAAGTCATACATAGAAAACATAGGAAGACAACTGTTCCCTCTTGCAGCTACAAATGAAAAAACAAGACACGCCCCCCCCCCCCCCCCCCCCCAAGCAGTAAATATTTTCAGCTGATTTTTGAGAAAAATTATAATGTGCTTAATATAGGTGTATGTTCAGAGGTACAAACAGAAACCACACCAACTCCTCTTACTGCCTTCTAATAAAATGTAGTTTCTCTGAACATACTTCAGCCACCTACCAAGGGCCTCGCAGGTAATTTAATAAAAATTCTGGATAATATTAGCTTTGCATCATTAAAATGAAATGGCATAAAATTTGAGCTTTGATGCTGTCTACTCTGAAGTAAAAATCTCATCACTGAAGAAGTAAAGAGTTATGCTAAACACAGGGAAGGATGAGATAATACTGGGCATTCAGTGGGAGAGAGGCCTTTGTGAATAATCAGTTTTCCTTCATTTCTCAAAGGGTAACAAGTCTCAATAATGGCACTGTTCAAACTCTATAAAGTGGAAGATCTCACCCAATCACCAGGAGTGTTAAAATAGCATCAATATTTTCACATTTCTTAGTGATGAGAAAAAAAAAAAAAATTACTAAGAACTCTAATTTGACTTCTTGTCCCCACAAACTCCCTTTGTACAATATGGAAAGATTAAACAGCTTGCCATTGCTCCAGTAGCCAGTAGATGTCAAGAGAGTCAAACAATCTAACACACTCTGCTTTATATTTTAAATGAGGTGCAAAGAAATAGATTTGAAGCTATCTTTGATACATGCATTTATATTGATATATGCTTAAGCAAATGTATACTACTTGGCTCCATACAAAATCCAATCCAATTCAGTTAAAAATCCAATCAACTTAATGTAGTGGAAGAGTAGTAATAATCCCACAAACACACACATAAACACTTGCAAGTTCACACATCCACATGTAGCTAATCATGTTGTAAATATAATTTTTTGGGGTATAATTTAAGATGCCAACAGGTGTCAAAATAAGCTGATCTTTCTTGCTTGGATGAGAAGTGAACCAGACTGAGTGCTTACATTTGACTGTGAAAAGGCTAGGATAATTCTTCCTTTTGCTACTTTAAGATCCGTGCGAAAAGGCAATGAGAAGAGCTGTGGCAGATTTGCCATGACCTACATAGTGTATGCAAATGGGACACTTCCACTTTCCATGCTTTCTTTCTTAAACACCTTGCTTCTTTATGAGACATTTGTGACTTGCTAGAGTCCCTTTGTCTACTCTCAGTTGAGAGGTAGAGCTGAAGCATACTTTTACTTTTGTGCTAATCAGGGAAGCTGGAAGTAAGAGAAATAGAATTTTCCCTATGAGAAGATAAAAAAAAAAAGCTGAGCACTCCTTCATTCTGACAGGAAAAGAGAGGCTCAAACTTACATTGCCAAGAACTAGAAAATTAATGACCCTTTTTCTCTTTGAAGCTCACTGGCCTAAATATCAAGATGAGCATATACTCTGATGACATTCTCTCTCTCACAATTGCACCAGTTGCAGAGTGATAACAAACCACTCCAGATCTAGCTGATGTCAACAGATGCCTCAAATGTTTATCAACCATTTGTAACCAAAATAAGGAGGCCACAAAACCCACACAGTACATGTTCTAGTTTAAATCTCCCTCTACATCTGATGACTTCTTTTTGAACCATTCAGATTCTGAACAAAACTATTCCTTCCTATAACAGATAAAGTTCTGGATAGGAAAACTTGACATTCTTTAATTTACAATATTTCTAGACCCACATTTAGCTGTGCAATTGCTAAATGAGACACCTAGAAGAATTTTGTAATACTTCTTAAATCGGCATTTTTGCTCTAGTAGTCAACCAAGTATTCATACCACAGCTGTGTCAAAGAAAAGCTGATTAGAAACTGTGGGATCCAAATTGTCTAAATGCTATTCATTTTGTTCAAAAATGCTATGGAGTATTATCCTTTCTTTTAATTGTGAAAGCATTAACATAGACATGCTTTCCATTTATTATCAAATAGTTCGGTTCTCAAAAATTTTTTTATTTTTTTCCATATCTAAATAAAGCAAACTAGGAATGATAGGCCGTGTAAATAAAAGGGCACATGCAACTTTCAGATAATGAATGAAAATGTGAGTCCTATATTTCTTTCCTTCTGGATTACTGAATATCAGACATAGTACCAGGTGCACACAATACACTTCAGAAGAAACTCCCCTGTTGTTTCTTTCTTAGTTGTTGCAGCAGCTATTCTGATTTTTAAAATTTCTTTGGAGCAGCAACACATGCAAGCATAGAAAAAGCATCACAACTCTAGCGCAGATATCCGGAAAAAAACACATAACCTAGAATATACAAGACAAAACAAAATTTGCTTCAAATCTACTGAGCTATGTTTGTTTTCTCCTTTCCTAATAATTATTGGTGAAGTTTAAAACCAGATAAGTTAACTACAAGGGGGAAAAAAAGACTGATGACAACTGATGACAGAACATAAGGAAAGACTCAAAAACCTTTTGTTCTCTGAACTTCTTAAAAAATATTTTCAATTTATATTTGGAATTAAAAGGTTAAACTGGTACAATTTTTTCTTTCTGTCTCAATTTTAATAACTATTTCTAAGTCTCACTCATCTATGCTGGCTTTTAAAGCACTCCATTTGCTCCCAAAAGCTCAACAACATTTATTTATCTGACTAAGGTTATTTTTGCTAACATCAGCATTACAGGAGAGACAGCCATATTGGCTCTTCTCTCTTGTACTGCTCTGAGCTTACACAAGTCTTTTCCTCTTTGGTCCACTTCAACTGTGGCAAATTAAAAAAACAAACAAACAAACAATACTGCTCCCCTCTTCTTAAAGTCAAATTATTTGCACTGACAAACTACTGGATACTTTGATATGCATTCAGAAGACACTTGCATGCAGAAGTACTTCAAATTAATGCCAAATATCAGATTTTGAAAGCTTGGATGAAAATGAGAAAAAAACTCTGCAGTTTGAAACCTCCTCAGTTATGAAGACAATCCATTTCAGCAGTTTAGTAAGAGGGTGCTCTTTAAGAAATTAAAACCACTTTGTGGTGCACTGGGTTTTTTCCAGTTAAAGCTAAAGATTAATTTAGATGGCAGTTGCACCTCAAGATTACAAGCACCAAAAGGTTTGGTTTTTTTTTTTAAAAAAGAGTTACACTAGCAAGAACTAAAATAGCTCCAAGATAAAGGAGTTTGGAATTCCTCACTTTATTGCATTTACTTTAGTACCCTTGAAGGTGAAGGTTTGACAAACAATATCTAAGCAGGTTTTCAGAATACACATTGATTCCAGAAGAGATAACACTGATAATTATACCACAAGAGATTAACTTCCACAAGAGGAAACTGTAAGGTGTGACAGAGGGGAAGAAAAAAAAAAAAACAAAGCCAAAAAACCCCCCAAAAAACACAAGAAAAACAAACAAATACCCCAAAAAGCCTCTTAAAACTGAACAGTATGAAGAATGAACCTATTTAAGTACCCAGAAGATGATGACAGGAATTGGAAGAGGGAAAAGGAAGCGGTCATGGAAAGCAGTGGTTATTGCAGCAACTGGTCGTTGCAAAAGACAACATTTATACCTTTAATGAAAATCAGACAAATATTGAGGGTTGCCATCAGCATCTCCTACCTGCTGATTTTTTTTACTCCTATGCCAGAAGATGAGTCTTGATCTTGCCAAATGGAAGGGCAAAGCTGTTATTAGTGTAGATTCTGCTTCAGAGGCAGCTGCACCATCCAGAAAAAAAGGCCACACTATTTGGCTTGAAATTCAGTTGCTCTTTGTTAACTCTTCTGCAGTTAACACAATTGGTCAGAACCCTGGCAAGCTGAGAAAGTAAGATCCATTGGTATATAAACATACATGCTTGTATATTTGTACATATGTGTATATTCATATTTATACATATATTTTTCCAGTAACACATCTCCCTACAGCAAAGGCCTTGCATGGTGTTGATAAACTTCCCCCCAAGGCATAATTTCCATCTTCAGTCAGTCACAAACAAAATCATTGTTCTGTTATTTGTGTTTACACACGAGGGAAAAAGCAGAGTGGATTATAATTTCCCTCCCATATCCATAAGAATAGATGACACAGGATGAGCTCTATAAATCCTGTCTCCTGTCTCATTGTCTTTCTCTAAATCACTAGACTATATGTGATTTTGCACTTGCCGTATATCACTTCTGAATGACCAAAGCTGGCAGAGCAAATTTAATTTTTATATGTATTAACTATTTTATGCATGCATGTGTGCATGTCAATCAAACCATAAAGTAATCGGGACAAAGACATTATTATTTTAATTATATAGTAAAAGACTAATTTTATAGTCATGTAAAACTGCTGTATTTCTCAAAGAGCTGTATAGCATTGCATAATCCGTAGCAATTAGTTTCATCAGGCAATAAACCTTTCATCAGCAATATGGTACACAGTAAATTATACCAGGAATACAGCTTTGGAGAATGGCAAGTTGACATATACAATGTGAAAAAAGAAACAGATGTATTTCTGGTAAAAATCCAAAGCAACTTCATAAAAATCAAGAAACTTACTCCAGCCTATCTGAGAACAATCCCATGTAAAATAGATTACAATGGATCATATAGTGAACCTTTAACATGCACAGTGTTTATAAGCATACTGTACTTTTATTGTTGTGAATATTAACAAATATACCTGAGAACGCTTGTCTTTTTTTCCTCCATTGTGCTAATGGTCCCAGTGCATATGAACTACAAAGTATTGCAGGCAGGAAGCAGGCAGGTACTAAAAAAACCCTCTCTCTTTCCTCTCCATGTTGCTTCCCATGATTAATAAACAGGTCTCAAACAGATCTAGACAGCCTCCCAAGAAGAAAACTTTTGACATCTTAGTACACATCACATGGAAAGGCAATGCAGTCATATCAGCAGGAAAATATCCATCTGTCAAAAGAAGCCATCTACACTGGTGTAAAGTCCGATAGAGCTTCTTTACCAACAAATTACAGTCCTTACAATGTAGATAAAACTTCTCTTTTTGATCACTGCTCCTCTCAAACTCAGTTCTGGGGCTGAGATTTTTTCTTGTCAGACTGCCTGAAAAGTAGCTTACAAAATTATACAACTGCTTTACTTCAACAGGTCTCTTGATGAACCAGTCACATGGACAAGTGAACTTCATATCTAGCAAAAGAAAAAAACAGATTCATATTCCAGTGTTATGCTGGACCACTTCCAGTTCAGTAAGAGCAGGATAAAATAACAGTCAGGTTTCCTTTCCCTTTCCTATCTTAAACATCTTTGCAAAAAGCAAAACAGAAAAGGATTGCATAGTCACCACACCTCATTCATTGCATTTGTTTTTTTAAAAGAGGAGCTTGTGCTTTTTTCACCCCCTTCTTTTTCTAAAAGCCACAGAAAAAGTAAGACTTAAGATGAATGGCAAGAAAGACTAGTCATCAAAAGGCTAGGGTTATCTAAATGTCTCTTACTCATTATTTAAATATCTGTCACTGGGAGAAGAAACAAGAAACACAGGAAAGAAACTGCCCAATTTAACTTGCCCATTTTAACATTTATAAAGAACAATATGACAAAGTGCAACCAAAATGAGCTGTATATTCTACTACATAACACTGTATATATCTAAGGAGGTCACTATCACAGTGTGACAGAAAAAGATTTAATAATTCAAGATTACAACAGACAATACTAGTTTTTATTGAAAATTTCTTCTAAAGGTATAAAACAATCACCATCTGAAGTGGATCTGAAAGAAACTTCATTTAAGGTCATTCTTGTTCATTATGAACCTTTGCTTTTTTTTATGTGAAAGAGCTGACATCAACCACCATCAGATGGAGAAGGCTGGCCTAGATTGCCACTGGTGTTACCTGTGGCTTACATGACCTCATTACAAATAAAGTCAGCATGGATTTTTTCTGAAATCAATAAAATACTGGGATTTTTTTCCTGCTTGCATTTTGGATGATAAATTTAGGATTGGCCAGCTTAGAAGTATCTGTGACAAGTGTGAAATTGACATCAAAGTATTCAAGAAAATGTAATGGGAAGAATTTGAAAGGCATAGGATTTTTAGCTACCTTTTAAGAACTCTGCTTTGTTTGCTTATGACATCTTCAGTTACTACTATATGTTTAAAGACCAATGTCTAGTACACTCCCAGGAAAGATTCATTATAAAAAGTCAATGCTTGTGCTGTGTCAATTATGGAAAGGATTTGCAATGCAGAAAAATGTGGGGAAAAACACTGACAACTCTGAAATTTTTAAGTGTCAATCACAAGATAAGTAAATATATCTCTGTGTCATTAAATATTAATAACCACAAAACTAAGTTACAGGAAAACTATTAATCAAGTAGTATCAAAATCATGATGAATGCAAATAGGTATAGTGTAGCTTATCTCAGGGGAACTATAATGATTTGTTCTCCTTGAGGATCTCTCTCCAAGTAAAAGAACTTAAGGATGTTAGAAAATGTTTGTGAATATAAGTAAAATCTAAACCTAGACTGACTTGTTAGTTCCTTAGATATAAACTTTTATTACGAATTTATGGAATCCCTTGTTATTTCAGGGTGCTGTCTGTCCTAGATCATCCATGAAACAGACTATTCTCAAGGAAGATGAAGAAGCTCTGAATCAAAAAAAAATTATTTTTACCTTTAGAATTTTGTATTTTTTGGTACAAGAATCACCAAAAACTAAAGCCACATCCTAACAGTGAGTAACAAACAGATAAAAAAACAAAGGAAAAATTAGTTTTCTGTCATAGACATTTAGATACCAATAGTTTGATTTAAACAAGGGATTACTACACAAATCAAAATTAAGAAAGCAAGAAATTAGAACATTAGTAGGGAAACGTTACTCTGAATCATCAGTGATGCTTATAATGTTTCATTTCAGAAGCTCTTACTGGCTAAGGGCAAACATGACTTAACTGAATGTTCTCCTGTAGATTTGCTTATGCTCTCTTAATATACAGAAGAAAGAATGGTAAACAAAAATGTTAATAAAAAATAATTTAAAGTCATATACTATAAAACTGTTTAAATAATCATTATATCCCCCCTGTGTATAATGGGAGAAATTTCTTTTAAGGAATCCTGAAGTAGAAAGTTTTATACCTGGAAATAATGTTTTGAACTTTTTTACAATCTATAAGCTAAACTAACATGACCAACTAAACAAGGTACTGCAAGGAAGGGACAAGATTAATTATACCTTCATTTGATGTATTACAATGTAGTCTTAGTTTATATTAGAGATATTGGTTTATATTAGAGACCTTTTTGGAATCAGTGAATTGGCCTCTCTTCAGATTTATTTATCTTATGACTTGTTTCAAAGGTAGCATACCCAAAGACATACATAAAGATAATGTTGCAGCATTTTTTTCTAGCATGAGCTTTAAAACTTGATTATTCCCATGACAGGAAATGCAATATTTTAAAAGCATAATATTTCCATTAATATTACACCTGCATCTCATATAATCTAGTTCATGTTCTTGACTAAAAGCACCTGATGGTATCCGGAGCCGTACACTAAATGACCTCATGCTCTGAAATGGGTAATGCAATAAATAACTTAATCAATTCTCATTCTATCAATGTGTGAAACAGGTTTTATAAGTGTCCCAAACTTGCAGGAAGCAATCCAAATGGTCTACCAAGGAAAACAATAGTCAATGCAGAGAATTTATTCCATAATTAGGAAGGGCAGCATATGCAGCTAAAAGAGAAAGGAGGGTTTGGCATGCCTTGTTGTGCAGTTCAAAATAGTTCAGTTCAGGCTATCTGAATGAAATTTTACTTTTTTTTTCACTGGCTGTCAGAAAAACAGCAAGAGCATTCTAGGAGCTTGTGTACATAGAGTCAGTAGTTTGTCATGGTCAAGATAAGGTGCATTTCCATAGCCAATTCTTTCCTTATAGAGTCAGCTAAGTTCTGAAGCATCTGCATAGAAAAGATTATTGCTTTAAAGCTCCAGGAACATTGCTCCTAGTCCAGTAGCAGTGTTTCTGGAGTAGGAGATTATAGCTGTTCCATTTATTAGTAGTCTAAGTCAGGAATATCTAAAGTATTCTTACATGGAAAGTACAAACTGAACAGCTACCTCAGCCTACAAGAAGTTCAAAATGATGCTTAGAGTCAATGTTAAAAATACCTTGGAGAGACTAATCCCTAGAATGATGCTTGGGGAGTGAAAAGCATAACTTAGAAATGCTAGAGAAGAAAATGCAGCCAGCTGTGACTGCTTTCTGCAGAATACAAGGGAAAGATTCAATTTTTATTTTTAGTTTTTCTTAATTTTTTGTTTTTTCTTATTTTTTCTATCATGCTCCTTCTCCCTTGTCCAGCATAGATGTGCAAGCTCTTTGCCCCTTTTTTGCATGCAAAGTTAGCAAAGAGCAGGGATCCTATAGGCATAGGAAAGATGCAGCTTAAAGAATTTTTTGCTGTGTAGCATAATATGATTTTCTGTAAAAATTAGGTGTTCTTCAAGCCAGCCCAGTTGACAGGTGGTAAAAAGGTGAGTTGATTTAACGATAATGTTGTAAAAAGGTAGTAAGAAAGCTGTTATAATCCTTCATTGCCTTCTAACACTGCTTTCCAAATACTGTACTTCATGATAAAGTGTCTTTAAGTCTCTCTTTAGCAACAAATGTAATCTTAGCAACTGCATTTGTATCCCTTTTAGCTTTTATTTCTCAAAAAAAAAGGAAAGATGTAGCAACACTATTTGTGTGTTACAAGTCATCTCCTGTAAAACTTAGGAAAAGAGATGTTACACTCCTTTTTAGCAAAGCTTGAACTCCTTAAATGCAGTTCTTTGAGTACATCTGCATTGTACAATATAGCATACTTATACATCATGTTATATAGTGAGAGAGAGAGAGGGAGAGAGTTGCATATCATAGAATCATTGAATCATAGAATGGTTTGGGTTGGAAGAGACCCCAATGATCATCTAGTTCCAACCCCACTTCCATGGGTAGGGACACCTTCCACCAGATCGTCGCTTAAAGCCCTGTCCAACCTGGCCTTGAACACTTCCAGGGAGGGGACAACCACAACTTCTCTGGGCAACCTGTTCAAGGGTCTCACCACCTTCACATGAAAGAATTTCTTCCTTAGATCTAATATAAATCTACCCTCTTTCAGTTTAAAACCGTTACCCCTCATCCTATCACTACACTCCCTGATAGAGTCCCTCCCCATCTTTCCTGTAGGCCCCCTTTAAGTACTGGAAGGCCGCTATAAGGTCTCCCTGAACCCTTCTCTTCTCCAGGATGAAAAACCCCAACTCTCTCAGCCTATCCTCACAGGGAAGATGCTTCAGCCCCTTGATCATCTTGTGGCCGTCCTCTGTACCTGCTTGAGCATGTCCACCTCTTTCTTACTTTGGGGGCCCCAGAGCTGAATGCAGTACTCCAGGTGGGGTCTCACATTATAGTTTTATATATAGTTATATATACCATTATACTGTTGTATATAGCATGCTTTGCATACTTCACAATGTGACTGCCCAACACTCTTTGCCTTGGACTGACAGGTGGTTGCAGCGACTTTGGGAGGAGGATACACCTGCCAGCCCAAGCTGCTCCAGAGGGCCTGGGAATTGGACTGTTTCATCATAAAATTTTTAATGATATAATACCCACATGAGAAAGACTATTAAATGGCACATTTATCTTTCTTAAAAGACTACAATCAGAATCATACAGATCAGATTATTACCTATCGGGAGCTATTAACCATATGCCAGTGCCTGACAGTGTATTTATTCATTACAAATATGAGCAACAGAAGTTGACAGAGAAGCAGCAAATTTATGATTTGATCATTGTTAGCAATTTAGTCCAGGTTTTGGAACATTCAGACAATATTGGAGGAAGAGTAAGAAACCTAAGTCTGGGTGAACCTGCAAGCCAAATGAAGTTAATCTATTACTAAGATTCTGGAATTGATGGAAGAATGCCATTCTCACAACATCTAAGCTTCTCAGATTTTACCACTAATCTAAAGGCAAAACTCTGGCTTCCAGAGGGACCTGCACTTTCTCCACTGGTTTCTGATGGACTGATACTCTATTTGAAAGACACCAAAGTCAGGTTTTGGATGTTGGCACAGGATCAAGAAGTCCAGGGATTTCCCACTCAGTCATGGATATGTCAGATGGACAGAGTTGAGTCCAATAACAATACTGAACTTCTCAAGACAGAAAACATTATACTTAATGTATCTCTTTAAAAAGGATAGGGAAGGAGTATGTAAACATGTGGAATTGAACAGAACACCCTACTTGATGCCTTTACAGCCTACCATAGCACTCTGAAAAGAAGATTATCAAGTGTTTTGGGAGGGTAACTAGTCATCTGTGTCTTTACAATGGACAAACAGTCCAAATAAACACGTCAGATATGCTGTTTTAAAGAGGCAGTTATTATAGTACTGACTTTTCATCCTCTGAAAATGCTGAGATAACCTGCAGTGAAAACAAGGATGACAGTAGAATTTCTCTGATTTCTTTTACAAGAGAAACATACTCCTAGGACTAGGTAAGTTGAAAGAACAAAGCTCTTAGCCTTTAGTTGTTCCTTTTACAGTAACTTTTCAAACAGCCAGTAGTACCCTTGCAGAACTATAACTGTTCATCTCTTATGACCATTATCAGATCTGAAATATGAACATTCTCACTATGAAGTTTTTTATTCAGAGGAAGCATCTTACTGGAAGGTTTCTGAATTCTAGGATCTCCTTAGAGGCTGAAGAAATTACAATTACCTATAGGAACCATGGTGCTAGTACGCAAGAGAAGCAAGCTGTTTCAGTGGAAGTTGACGCTACAGTCAGTCTGTTAGAGACAGACTCCCTTTCCAAAGTGCAGTGTAGTGGTTGTGACCTTCTGGTAATGACTGACTCCCTCATTACACAAGGAGAAAGAATATTTCTTTTAAGCTTTAAGACATGTATTAGATGCTACATCTCATCAGCACATAAGACTGCTGAATCAGAACAAGCAGCTGACAAACAATACTGAAGCCAGAGAATTTAATGACATAAATACAATGGGCCTGTTACTGAAGGTACCATTATTGTGTATCATTGAGAAACATTGCCAGTGCTCAGATTTTTCCTTTTTTTTTTTTTTTCTTTTTTTGTTTTTGTCCTGAAGAGACCAGTGACAAGGAGATAATGTCATTAATGCAAACTGACCTTTTTGAAAAGGCCATCTTTCCATTTGAAGTCTATCACCAAGTTCGATTTCTATGGAATAGTGGTCCAACAATAGTCATTCCCAGTCATGGTATTCCACTGACTACTTAATAAAACATATTTTAGAAAAAAGAAATAAAATAAATGAAGGCTATTTAAGCTTCCAGCTGACAAATTTCCTGTGCAATTCTGAATTTTCAACAAGTATGAATTAGTTCTTGTTGGAAGTGTGGGAAAAGCAAACCAGTGAAAAATCTGCAAGACACACATTTCCTTAACACATGGTGCCCAGAACAAACACAGGACAGGATGGAGATCCACTGATTTGTGTTGCCGTGGCACCAAGGAGGAATGCAAAGGGAGGTGGAGGCTGCGTGGTCCCATTCTTCCACTTTTCTCAAGGAACATTTGACATGACTATGCAGATTTATCTCCTGCTCTTTCCCTTCTCTCAAGGATTGTTTTGCAGTACTCTGCACACCTTATCTCTCATTCTTCCTCTTTTCCCACAAAAACAGTGCACACCTTGCACCAAGGAATGTGCTGTGTCGTTACTCAAGAAACAATGGCTTGGCCACAGTCCCACCCACTCACACATACACACTTAGATAAATAATACCCCGAGTTTGTATCTAAATTGGAGGGATGATAATCCAATACCAAATTGGAGGGACAGATCGATGGGTTTGTGCTCCTCGCACCCGCCTCCCCCCCCCCCCCCCCCCAAGGGACACCTTTTGGTAAGATTTGAGCCCTCAGCTACGCCAAGTGATTACCCGGGAATTAAGTGTGTGTGATTGCAATTGTTTTTCTGTTTGTGTGTAGTGCTATGTAGCCAACCTGCAGTTTGTGCATTTATCGTAGGCAATCTCAAAGAATCTGTAGATGTTGCATAAGAATACACTGTACTATTTGTGAACCTGACTGCTGCTCTTGAATGCAACCGGACCTACAGCACATGGGCTGTTCATGCATCTGGGTCAGACCTATAGTTATGGCCATAATTGGCATACCTGTTAAGAGATAAGTCCAGCCACCCCTAGCCCCTCTAATCTCTGAGGACCGGCTAGAACGCAAGGGGACTCATCTCTTACCAAATTAATTCATTACCTTAAATGCAGCAGTTCTTCATTTAATTTCTTTTAAACAAAATTTATAAATCCCCTTCTTTTCAGAATGTGCATATATATAGCATACTACATGATACATATTAAACTATATGTCCTGACTTGATGAATTAATATTTTCAGTCTTAGTATAAACAATTATATTGCAAGGATTCAAACCCAGAATACTAAAGAGTCTGGTTGTATTATCTGTATCTTTCTTTCTTATAGTTACGCAAAATGAAAAATGGATCTTATTACTGAACTTTCTCAGCAATAAAACTGTTCTGTACTTAAGCTTCCCATGGAAGTTTGGCTCAGTTTTTATTTCTGCTATATTCCATAATCCTTGGAGAGTATTGATAGATTTTGTTATCCCTATTTCCTTCCATCTGAAAGGACTGTGTTAATATAAAGAATCTGGAACAGAAGAAAACCCTACTCTCCCTCAAGAAAGTGTCTGATGTGTTCAATTCTTGACCTGTTGAAGTCATATTAAGCTCACTGGCATCAGTGATCTATCTTCCAAACTGAATATATTTTATTGTTTCATATTTGTGAATCCAAACACAGAATAATTCAAGGAAGAGAGCAAATTTATTTCTCAGAAAGAACAAAAGAAAATTTCAAAAAGTTACTCATCAGTCTAACACCTCTTTGCCTTAGAGAGGCCTAACTTTTAGAGGCTAACCTGACTATAGTGATTATATCAAATGAACACAGATGGTTAATAGAGGTGATTATGAACATAAGCCTCATTCATATCTACCTTTACTCCTTATTCCAACTCATTTCTAAGAACCCATCATTGCAGAAAGAAAATGAAACAACCTTACTAAAACCATTTAATATTATAAATAAAATGAGTAAGTGGGAACACATCCAATGTACTCCGTGCTGCACCTATAAACTACAGAAATAATATCTCTCTACAATATACTCTGAATGGGAGATACAGTAGATAAGATTTTTTTTTTTTTTTTTTTTTTTGCAGACCTCTAGCACTTAAATGACTGAAATTTGGAAAGGAAAAATGAAGTATCACATGATCATTCAGATACAAATATTTACAAATACCAGCTTTTTATTAGAGTAACATCTGTAATGAGTGCTTTGGGCCATAAAGAAACAGAAAAAAAAAAAAAAAAAAAAAAACAAACCTGCTTTGCTTTGCATTATACCTAAAAATTTCAGTATTGCTTAGCAATCTCAAAGGAGCTTGGATCTTTAACTGAAGAAATATTCTAACAACTAAAACTCAAACATTTCACCCAAACTTGATGTTTCTGTCACAGAACTACTACAGATTCCTTAGCAGAGTTTATGGAATGCTAGCTTTCCACTTCAAAACAGGAATCAACCTCGGTTCTGCAACCCTACCCAGTCAGCCACTCAGTAACACTCTGGATTATGTTCAACTCTTTTTTCCCTTCTTCTTTTATCCTATGCACCTATTTAATGGTGTATGACAACTACTAGGAGACATGTATCCAAACAGATTTTATCATCTCCCTTACCACAGAATGATGGGGAAGAATGAAAATATTTACCAACTGTTTACTTTATTATTTTGTAGACAAATAAGCATTACTGTAAGATGAATGTGTAAATTGGTATTTAAGTAATGTTGAAATGTTGATACCTCAGCCAAAATTTATCACTCAACATGTTTTATTGCTAGAAACAAGCAGTGAGCAAAAAAAGTTTTGAAATCTTGGATTCTCTTTTGATGTGTATACACACCTCAAGGAAGTGCATATCTTCTTAAATGGATTTAAAAAAAAATATTACTGTTCTCTCTCAATATGAAACATAACCAATACACTTACAAATGCAATACCTTTTAAAAATCTGTTCTGATATTAATTTCACTATATACCTTATTTCTATACCTATGATATTATAGAATAAAGCTCAGAATCTCCAATTGCTTCTCAGAGAGAGGACTGCTGCTGATGGTGCACACAGTGTTTAATATCAAGGATTCTGTGTTCAAAGATTTTACCTGATAATACCTTAGAACTACACTGAGGTGATACAACCCTGCTTGCCAACATATTTCTGACAGGTGTTTTGCTTGTTAATTTTATGCACTACCAAAAAAACCCATGAATAAATAAGACAATTATTATGCCCTTGTTATAGTCAAATTTCAGCTTAGATCTTTTTTTTACTTTGTAGTGTTTCTTTTAGTCCTGTGAAATGTTTTCAAGTCATCAGCTTGCCTTTGTAAATTTCATGTCTCTTTATAGATTACCAAAATTGAAATACAAGTAATCAGATATCATGGTAATAGATGTCAAAATTAGATGTTTGGTTTATAGATAATGAGCTTTCAGCATATACAATAAGTAGATGCAATTAGAAAATGGCTTTATAAGTAGCAATTTCAATTCTTCAGACAGACAGTTGTATACCTATTTGTCAGTGTGGAATACTTTCATTCAGAGTTTGAAAATGTTTTGCTAGATTCATAATGGAGTCTCCAAAGCTGGCTGAGCACCGTTAGTCTATTGCTTTCTCTTATTTTCAAAGAATTAGGAAAAGATTCCTTTGTCACCTGTACTGCTTTTGGCTGAGATAGAGTTACATTTTTTTGTAGGAGCTCGTATGGGGCTATGTTTTGGATTTGTGCCAAAAACAGTGTTGATAACACACTGATATTTTAGCCATTGCTGAGCAGTGCTTACACAGAGTCAAGGTCTTTTCTGCTCCTCACCCCACCCCACCAGTGAGTAGGCTGGGGGTGCACAAGAAGCTGGGAGGGGACACAGCTGGGACAGCTGACCCCAACTGACCAAAGGGATACTCCAGGCCATAATGATGTCATGCTCAGCAATAAAAGCTATGGGAAAGAAAAAAAGAAGAAGGGGATGTTTGGAGTGGTAGTGTTTGTCTTCCCAAGTAACCGTTACTCATGATGGCACCCTGCTTTCCTGGAGATGGCTGAACTCCTGCCTGCTGATGGGAAGTGGTGAATTAATTCCTTTCTTTGCTTTGCTTGCACACATGACTTTTGCTTTACCTATTGAACTGCCTTTATCTCAGCCCATAAGTTTTCTCACTTTTGCCCTTCTGATTCTCTTCTCCATCCCACTGGGTGGGAGTGAGCGAGCAGTCAAGTTATTCCGCTTGGTTGCAGGATGGGGTTAAACTATGACATCACCTTTGTCTATAAATTTTGTGGACATTCAAGCACATTAATGTTTTTGATTTTAAGTTGCACTTCCTCTGTTGTTCCTCCTGAAGCTTCACAATTGAGCCACACATCAAAATGACTTGAGAATGTATTTCAAGTAAACCACCTATTCTCTGATTATCTGGGTCTGTTGCACTTTATTCTAGTGTAATTAAAGAGCTGGCATGTGAGATGTCAGAATACAGTCAAGTATGTCCCAAAGATGTCATAGAGCACACAGCAGTCCAGGAAATACAGAATGCCCAGCCAGCAAAAGCAAGATAGAGAGCTTGTTGAAGGATCTGCTACTCTGTGATACATGCAGAGAAGACAACATCCGTCTCTTGGAGTATAGTTCAATTTTATAAACCCTGACACGTCAAAATTGTGTGTGTTATCCTAATCTCTTTTTTGAAGTGAAATGTTTTGACATAAGCCTCCCTTATTGGACTTTCCCAAGTACATTATTGATCAGAATAAGGCTATCTGTTCCTCATCTTTGCTGTACTCAAGACTCATGTCACATTTGATGATTTATGATCCTCATAAAAACCATCACCATCTTTGGCCTTTTCAGATCTTTGTTCTTGCTCCTGTATTGCTCTTGTCACCCCTAATGCCAATACAAAAGTGCTCATGCAGCATTAGCATGATGAACCTTGCTATTGAACATCTTTTTAAAAGAAGAGACAGTTCAGGAAAACCACAGAAACCCAGAAGTAGCAGCACCCAAACTGGGGTCCAAGCTGGATCACAGCAGGCAGTCTTAGGCAATCCAAACAGTAGATGCACCTGGACAGAAATCTGGTTTTAATTCGTGAATGACAGCATGCTGTTGCACTAGTCCTTGCTAGGAAAGCAGAAAGGTGTCCAATGCAAGGCAAGACGTTTTTGAATAGAGAGGTCCAACACAGAGAACCTATTCTACTACTACTTGAACTGGCCATTTATACAATAAGAACTGGCCATTTGTACAACAACATACCATGTTATTAGTACTAGTGAACCGTTAAAAACAAAACAAACAAACAATTGAATAAACTGTTGAGTTATTCCTTAAATAATGTTACTTATGAGATAACTTGAGAATTACTCTTTTGTTGAATTCTGTTGAATTGTTTTGTCAGTTGAACTTTTCGTAGGAGACTTTAAGATGTTATTTATTATATAATTATTGAAGGTTTGAGAGTGCTATAGAACACTCTTAAGTTGTGGAAGCAAAAGAAAAGCCAAGAGTAGAGCCTAGGTAGACCTAGTGCAGAGAAAATAGTAAAAAAAAAAAATTTAGAAATTTAGTATGCAATCAAAAAACTTCTGGACAAAAAATCTATTTTTTTGAGATGTATGAGAAAATTTGGACAAAATTGGTTGCTCATACAAATGATACAAATACACTTTCTCTGCTGAAATATTGTAGTACCTATTGAACATCAGTGAGATCAAAGATGCATCCACTATGAATAAAACATACACCTTGAACAAGTTTCCTCTTCTCCCAAGAGGCATTTAAAGCTGTTTGAAGTAAAAGCATTTAGAGCACCATCTCATATTTCCACACAAGATCTAAATTAGTATGGGTATTCAAATTATTTTTCCAATAAAAGATCAAGAAAGAGAGAATTTGAAGGACAGAAAGCCAGAAAAATAATTTTATACTTGTAGCAATTGTGACATATAAACACAGTCAGAAGACAAGTGTACTAGCAAAATGCACGTTTGTGCTCTAAGTATGCATTTACATAAATAAAAAGGCCCAAACATAAAATCAAAAAAGATCAACATACAAGGTGAAGGTTATTTGAGAAGCAGCTTTATTACAATGCATGGATTTTTAAAGTCAAAACATAAACAAGCCCGCCCCTCAAAACACCAGAGAAAAATCTGGCTGAATAAGTTAATTTCATGTTTAGATGACAACAAAGGCTTCACAAACAGCCCATCATATTGATTTATACAGCCTGTGCTGAAGCACAGCCTAGCTGAAGCTAGAACTGCTGAGAATATTCAGTCCAAGAATGAAGAACAGAAACATCTGCATCTGCAGTAATTCAAAAGGACGTTTTCTGAGAATTTAACACTCTTGCAGCACACAGTACATTTGATTTGAATAAGCAAACTAGAGGTCTTGCCTTCTTTATTAGTTCCCATTTTTCCTTAGTTTAAGCAGCACGGAAAATAATTTATCATACAGATAGCTCTGGGATTATGTGGAATCTTAAAGAGAGGCTATTACTTTTTTTTAGCTCACTCCACTCAGCAAGACTCTGTTATCCAAATGGTATCAAGGAACGATAATTCTAAACTAAGATCTGAACTCATACTTTGATCAAATGGTTAAAAGTACATTGAACTTTTAAAACTAGCTATTGCTCAAGAAAACATTAAGATTGCTACTAAGGTTATATTAATACTCCTTTAAAATATAATCTTTAGACATGAGAGCCAGCTTATTTTATCTACAACATATACAATTTATACTCCAAAAGGAAATTAGTCAGATCACTAAAAGACACATAGGAAAAGCCATCTGTGCAGATAAGGATTTTTTCATTTAAGTGATCACAAAAATGACAGCCACTGAAGTGTCTTTGTACACATCAGGAGTTATCACAGACATGTTCAATCATGCTCTGCAATACTGAGCAATATACTCATTTTTATATGAACCAGTAAGATCTATGGCTTGTGTTTAGTACTCATTTTAAAAGGTACTAAAATAGAGCCAATCATTGTGCATAAGATGAAGAGATAGTTTAGAAAGAAAATGTGATGAAATGGTAACAAAAGAGGGCCTTTACTATCCACAATGTGATAAGAAAAATACTTCAACAATAACAGATATCAATTTGTCAAAACTAAATTATAAGAGCTGTTGAACTGGAACTTAATACATGGCTGATAGTAAATGTGACGACATTCAGGAAAATAGTGTCTTCTATTAAACTGTTAGAGATATGTCAGAAATTCCATTGCTTATTCAACATTATTGGATGAGTGCAGATAAATGTAATAAATGGCAGAATTTTCCAAAGTTTTCTAAGATTGCTTGCCTATCCCTGCTTCAGTTTGTTACACCAACTCAGCATAATCTTAGTAAACTTTTGACCGATTGGACTATTTTAACCAGACTTGACAGAGCAATAAAGACCCCAAATGAGAATCAAATTCCCACAGGCTTTATAGAGACAGAACATGTCCCAGCAGTGCTAAATGTATAACGCAACCATCACACATGGTTTAGCAACAGGCATTGGCCATAAGGATACAACAATCCACAAGAGTGGAGCCACTCTTGTCCTCTGTCCAGCGGCAGAAGTTGCAACCCTGAGGTACATCTAGGGTTCAATGAAGAGAAGGGAGGGAAGAAACCCTAGAGAATGTAGAGCACATATCCATAGGAAATGGACTTTATTAGTTCAACTGCTTTTGAAACAATGTTCTGTCTGCTAACATATGAATAAACTCCAACTGACATTGAGAAAGAATGCTTTGGGGGAGCAGAAGACATGGCATCCAAGTGTAAAAATATCCCATGAGAGCTTCATATATCCTGAAGCAACACAATATATCAGATATAAACAAATATTGTTTACTGCTTCCAGCAATGGAGGAAGAAGATGACATTAAAGGGGAAAAAGATTAGTAAAATCTCAGAGAAACTAATTTATATTGCTATTTCAGTTGCAATAGCTTCTCACTGTAATTATTCACTCTGACCTTCTGTAACTAGAAGTTTAGATTGAAGACTATGCCTAAAATAAAAAGCCAGTTTAAAAAGAGTGAGGGAAATTCACATACACATGAGTAAAAAACAAATTCTGAGTAAAGGAAAATTTCATTTAAAGAGGAAAATTTTACACTGTAAACTACTTTGACTTGAAAAACTGCTTTTATATCAAGCTGAGAACATAAAGATTTACCATCTTCACTGTTATGATTACAGAACAAGGAGAGGTCACTAATGATGCTGAAGGCATGTACAAGACCTTTAAACTTAGTATTTCTAAAAACACACTTTATGAAATTTTTAAAGGCTTCCTTCCATATTGTCAGTCTCAGTTAAGCAAGGGAAGAACCGATCTGGGAGAAGGCAATTAACATTGGCACACAAGCCAAAATTCATTCCTGAGTTGAACCTGCCAAAAAATCATCAGCTGAGATAATTGGTAGGTACTTACCAACTTTCTACTGTCAGTTATACCTGTGCCAAGTATGCTAGTAATTTAAATATTTGGTAACATAGGAAATGATCCACTAATTCTAAACATCCTTTATGAACACACAGTCATCTATTACAGTTTTATCACAGTAGACTGGTATTCTTGATTACATTAGATCACATCCAATTGTCTGAACTGTCATCTATTTCAGTGTTATACACAAAAATAATTGAAGGAAACTTTCTCTGCCTTGAAAATTCATTCATGATATTATTCCTTTGAAGGAAACTCATTTCTCTATTCAGTTTGAAAGAATGTTTTTTGAGATTTTTTTCCATCAGGTAGAAGCAAACATTCAGAAACTATCATTATCAACTGGAACATTCGATGGTAAGTTTTTTTCCAATATTTTCATAGCAATAGCTTGCAGGCTGATTGCAAACTGTCACACATACATTGTTTGCTTTTGAAGCAACAGCATGGGTGACACACATCTAGAGGAAGTCTATCCCAAAGTGATTGTCTGCCATTTCAGTGGTTTCCCTACCGTAATCCCCCCACTATTTACTTCCTTTCTCCCAATTACTTCACTACTTTCTTTAGCCCCTACTCCCCTCCCAACATAGAAAAAGAACTGAAATAATCTCTGTATCTAGTAGCCAGATCCAAATCTCTCTGTAGCACAATTGCTCCCTCACTGATTGCTCTTCAGTGATACATATGACACACACATATATATATAAAAGCCAGTATTTAACAACATTTTTGTGTACTTAAAGTTATACATATACTACAGAGCATTATATCATCTAATAGGTAAAATTGTATTTGTAACTACTAAAGCCTATTTGTAACTACAGATTTTCATTAATTGTGGTGTCCTGAACTAACAAACATTCAGGAAATTGTCAAGCATTCATTAATATCTCTCTGTTTTTAAGAAAAGCTGAATCAAATCATAGCTCAAGGTCTGAATTCACAGCAGCATCACATCCTGAATGAACCATGGTAACAGGGGCAAGACTAGGTTTAGCTAGTGCTAAGAAGATCCTTAACCCTGCTGGTGGCTACCTCCTACTAGGCAGAGAAGCAAGCAGAGGCTCAGCCTGATACCAGACCCCGTTACCAAGCATAACCATGTCAATGTCACCATGGTTCAAAATATACTGTCTTTGACAGGTGGAGCTGTAACCCTTTCTTTAGTCCCCCACTTTAATCTTCCTGCTCCCCATACAGAGGTTTAGCTGCTTGTATATCAAGGATTCAAAATCCAGCTCTGATGTGGCAAAGCTGCATGACCCTAGCTCAGATTTCACTAAAACTTGTTAAATAGTGAGAAAAACTGTAGGAATGTTTTGAGAAAAATAAGCTAAAACTCCAGACAGAGGTTAAATTGAGTGAGATGGGGATCATCAATACCTAAAAGATTCAAGAGGAAAAGCGCCAACAGTATATGATAGAAAATAATTTAAAAAGAAGTAAACAAGCAGGCTAGTTGGGATACATATGTCCACATCATCAGCATCAGAGCTAGTGGTGGACAGCAACTCAGGAATGGCGAAGACACAGGAGACAGCCCTTCCCCTCCTGACCAACACATGTGAGGAAAGCCTTTTTGGATAGCTTAGTGGTGGTGGTCAATATAAAAACACATAACCCAACAGTTCATTAAACCTTGACTATCTTTTACGTACATGTGTGTACAAGTAAATAGTTGCTTTATACATTTAAATTGTATATGTCCTGCCTGCACAATCTCTCTGCACTTATCTTGCCAAGGTGAGCAGCTCCGGTGCTGGCACAATCTGCAGCAGAGCGCTTCAGTGCGGTGCACAGGGCGGTTTCCTGGGGAAATATCAGGGAAGCGGAGAGTCCCATCAGCAGCCTGCAGCTCACACAACAGCAGCTGACAGAGCTGCGGTGGGAACACCCTGTCACCCCGGTGCCAGGCTGCAGGGTGGGCCCTGCTCTTAGGCCAGGACTGGCCAGCAGCAGTGAGCACACCTGTGGCAGCTGCACCCCGGGAGGAACTCCTGCGCTTAGTGACAGCTCCAGGAGGAGGTGAGTAGGTTGAGGAGTGTCAGGGAGCCTGAGAGAGAGAGAGAGAGACCACTGGAACCACACCCTGCCATCCCTGGGACAGACTTGTTGGGCAGACAGGACACACGATACAGAGGATCCCCTATCCTCTCTCCGCCTGGCTGAGCACAGTGACTCAAGGGATAGGGGACAATGGCAACACGTTCCTGCCCGGTGCAGCAGGTGCGTCTCCTCTGTGACCACCTCACCTTCCCAGGTTCCCTTGCATGATAGGTGTGAGGCTCTGCAAGAGAAACTGAACTATAATGAGGATGATGGTTTATCTAGGTTGGAGGTGTCACCAAGGTCAAGTCAGCCTGTTCCCCATGTTAAAACAACTCCCATAAAAAATAAAAGATGGCTCATTGTTATAGGAGACTCTCTCCTGAGGGGAACAGAAGGTCCAATATGCTGAACTGATCTGCTTCTTAGGGAAGTCTGCTGCCTCCCTGGGGCCTGGGTTGAAGAGAAAACTCCCTACCCTGGTACAGCCCTGAGATTATTATCTGCTATTGCTTTTTCATGTAGGCAGTGACAAGGTTGCAACAAGAAGTCCAAGGGCAATCCAAAGAGACTTCAGGGCCTTGACATGACAGGTTAAGGGATCAGGAGCATAAGTACTGTTCTCCTCTATCCTTCCAGTTTCAGGGAATGATGAGGGAAGAAGCAAGACCAATGTTGAGGTTTAACCCTACCTGGCAACTAAGCACCACACAGCTGTTCGCTCACTCCCACCCCGGAGGAATGAGGAGAGAATGGTAAGAGTAAAAGTGAAAGAACTCATGGGTTGAGATAAAGACAATTTAATAAGTAAAGCAAAAGCCATGCATGCAAGCAAAGCAAAACAAGGAATTCATTCACCACTTCCCACAGGCAGGCAGGTCTTCAGCAATCTCCAGGAAAGCAGGGCTCCAACACATGTAACGGTGACTTGGGAAGACAAACGCCATCAATCTGAACGTCCCCCGCTTTCTTCTTTCCCTGGATTTACATGCTAAGCATGATGTCATATACTATGGAATATCCTTTTGGTCAGTTGGGGTCAGCTGTCCCGGCTGTGTCTCCTCCCAACTTCTTGTGCACCCCCAGCCTACTCGCTGGTGGGGTGGGGTGAAAAGCAGAAAAGGCCTTGACTCTGTGTAAGCGCTGCTCAGCAGTAACTAAAACATCTGAAAACACTGTTTTCAGCACAAATCCAAAACATAGTCCCATACTAACTACTATGAAGAAATTAACTCTATCAGCCAAAACCAGCACAACCCACTTGATCCACATCTGGCTCTGTGATTGGTGTCAGTGACAGAACTTTGGGTTTTTTGATCACAGTTGGTCTGCAAGACGTCAGGCCTACTAGCAACAGGCAGGGTACACCTTTCTCAAAGGGGGAAAAGGATCTTTGTGCAAGACTTAACAGGGCTCATCAAAAGAGCTTAAAACTAGATTTGAAGGGGGAAAGGGATAAAACCAGGCTCACTAGAGATAAACCTGGGGGCGGCATGCCAATGTTTGAGGGACAGTGTAGTAGTGAGGTCCTTCAGTCTGCTCCACAATGTGCTAAGTACACTGGAGTACATTTGAAATGTCTTTATACTAATGATCTGTATGTGAGGAGGGGTTGGGTTTTATGGCGCTTACAGTTGGTGATGACAGGGTTGAAAGCCTCTGGATAAGGAAGAAGGGGATCCAGCCAGGATGATGACACCGATGAACTAGTCTACAAGGAATTAAGGGATATCTCTATCAATTGTCCTTGTGGGTGATTTTAATTTCCCAGATGTTGTGGTTTGAGCCCAGAGAGCAGCTGAGCACCACGCAGCCATTCACTCACTCCTTCCACCCCCCAGCACTTGGAAGGAGAAATTAATCAAAAGGCTCAGGAATTGAGATAACAACAGGGAGGGTTAGCTGACACATTATGGTCATGGGCAAAAGACAGACTCCTTAGGGGAAGAAAAATTGATTATAACTTTATTTCAGAACACTAACAACAACAGACAGAGTGGGACAGTGAAAAGTACTACCACATCTTAAAAACACTTCCCCCCACCCCCCCACCTCCTTCTTTCTGGGCTCAGTTTTTTTCCAATATCTCTACCTTCCCCTCACCAGCAGCCTAGGGCAGGAGATGGGGGGCCCATCAGTTCACCACATCTTCCTCCAAGGACTGGGAGGAAGTACCCTTCTGAATTCTTCCCCCTGCTTCACATGCTCCTGTCTCATGAGAGAAAGTCCTGCATGACCTTTCTTCAGTGTGAGTTCTTCCCATGGGCTGCAGCCATTCCCAAGGTTTTCTAGTGTGGGTCACCCCCTCACCTTGCAGTCCTCCCAGTGCCAAACTACAACAGAGATGGCTTCTTCTTCCCTCAGAGTCCCAGCCTTCTTCAGGCACAGCAGCCTGTTCCAGTATGGGGTCCTCCACAGGTTGCAGGCAGATCTCTGCTCCTCCAGTGACCTCCGTGGCTGGCAGCGGGGGAGGCCCTGTCATCTCACCATGGTAAGTGACAGGGGGGCTCAATCCTCCAGTGCACCTCCCCCCTTCCTCCTCCTTCCTTCCACTGACCTCAGTGTTCACATAGGTGTCCTTCTTGTAACTCCTGCTCACCAGTCTCCACCCCCTCTCAGGTTCCCCTTCTTAAATATGTTACTGTAGAGGCACAGCCACCGTCACTAATTGGCTTGTCCTTGGCCAGAGGCGGGTCCAACTAGGAGCTCGGGGAGCTTCTAGCAGCTTCTCATGTGGACCACTGCTGTAGCCCCCTCCCCTGCTACCAAAAACCCCACCACACAAACCCAGTACACCAGACATCAACTGGGAATATAATACAGCAGACACAATCATGTCTAGGAATTTTCTGAAACATGTTGAAGATAACTTCTTGGTGCAAGTACTAAGGGAGCCAACTAGGAAAGGTGCCATCCTAGCTTTGCTGTTTGTAAACAGAGAGGGTCTTGTGGGCAAAGTGGTGATTAGTGACTGTCTTTGTCACAGTGACCACAAAGTAGCTGAATTTGAGATCTTTGGAGATAGGAGGAAAACTGTCAGCAAAACTTCAATCCTGGATATGGGGAGAGCAGACTTGGGGCTGCTGAAGGAGCTAGTCAGTAAAGTCCCCTGGGAATCTGCTTCTGAAGGTATTGGGGTCCATGAATACTGGTCGCTTTTTAAGAACCATCTCTTAAGAGCACAGGAGCATGCCGTTCCAAAGTGTCGGAAGTCAAACAAGCGGGACAGAAGTCCGGCTTGGATGAGCAGGGACCTTCTTCTAGAACTTAGGCGGAAAAGGAAAGTGCATGGACGTTGGAAGCAAGGACAGGTGACATGGGAGGACTACAGAGATGCTGTTCACCACTGTAGGGAGAAAATTCATGTGGCCAAAGCTCAAGTAGATCTCAAGCTGACCAGCACTGTGAAGGACAACAAAATGGCTTTTCAAAATATGTTAACAGCAAAAAGAGGATCAGAGAGAACGTTGGTCCATTACTTGATGAGGTCAGTCACCTCACAAATAGGGACTTAGAGAAAGCAGAGATGTTTAATGCCTTCTTTGCTCTGTCTTCACACCAATGATGGGCCTTGGGACCCTGGAGCTCTATGCTGGAAGACCTTGACTGGGGGGATGATGAACTCCCACATGACTCTGAACATGTTTGAGACTTGCTGCTCCAGCTGGATGTGCATAAATCTATGGGGCCTGGTGGCATTCCTCCCAGAGTATTGAAAGAGCTGGCCAATGTCATCGTGGGACCTCTCTCCATTATTTTTCAATGGTCTTGGGAGTCTGGAGAGGTCCCAGTCAACTGGAAACCGTCAAATGTTGTCCCAGTTTTCAGGAAGGGAGTGAAGGAAGACCCTGGTAATTACAGACCTGTCAGTCTCACTTCAGCGCCTGGTAAAATTATGGAGAAGGTTATTCTGGTAGTTACTGGAAAACATGTGAGAGACACATTGTCTTTGGTCATAGCCAGCATGGGTTCATGAGGGGAAAATCCTGCTTAACCAACTTAGTTACCTTTTATGACAAGGTCACCCATCTAGTTGACCAAGGGAAGCCAGTAGATGTGGTGGTTTTGGATTTTAGCAAAGCTTTTGATACTGTCTCCCAGTATCCTTCTGGGCAAAATGTCCATCACACAGTCCACAATATGTTAGGTGAGCAACTGGCTAATGGGTTAGGCTTAAAGAGTTATAGTAAATGGGGTTACATCACGCTGGTGGCCAGTCACCAGTGGGGTTCCACAGTGTTTCATTTTAGGGCCAGTGCTCTTTAATGTTTTTATAAATTATCTGGATGCAGGAGTCAAATGTACATTAAGTAAGTTTGCCAACAATACTAAACTAGGGGGAGCTGTGGATTCCCTCAAGGGCAGAGGGGCCTTATAGAGAAATCTGGATAGACTAAATAGCTGGGAAATCACCAACTGTATGAAATTTAACAAGAGCAACTGAAGGATTCTCCACCTGGGATGGCGTAATCTGGTTATATGTAGAAACTGGGCAACAAGAGGCTGGAGAGAAGCCCTGTGGAAAAAGATCTGGGGGTTTGGATTGATGGAAAGTTGAATATGAGTTAACAGTGTGCCCTGGCAGCAAAAATGGCAAACCATGACCTGGGGTACATCAAGCACGGTATATTTAGCTAGTTGAGGGAGGTGATTGTCTCACTCTACACTGCACTGGTGCAGCCTCACCTCAAGTATTGTTTGCTGTTTTGGGCACCTCAGTATAAGAAGGACATCAAACTATTACAGTGTGCCCAGAGGAGGGCAACAAAGATGGTGAAAAGTCTTGAAAGAAAGACTTATGAGAAGCGGCTGAGGTCACTTGGCTTGTCAGCTTGGACGAGGCTGAGGGGTGACCTCATTGCAGTCTACAACTTCCTCGAGGGAGACAGCAGAAGGGGAGGTGCTGATCTCCTCTCTCTGGTGACCAGTAATAGGACACTAGCAAATAGAATGAAGCTGTGTCAGTGGAGGAAGTTCAGATTGGACATTAGGATAAAGTTCCTCAGTGAGAGGGTGGTTGGTCATTGGAACAGGCTCCCCAGGGAACTCGTCATGGCACCAAGTCCATCAGAGTTCAAGGAGTGTCTGGACGACTCTCTTAGTCACATGGTTTATTTTTAGGTAGTCCTTCAAGGAGCAGTGAGCTGGACTTGATCCTTATGGGTCCCTTCTGACTCGAGATATTCTATGATTTTATCTTAAGATGTGTGAACACAGTGGGCTAAAAGAGGGGTGACAGCACTGCCTGCTTATATCAACACTCAGTTCAACCTATTACATCAATAGGAGGAATGTGAAGATATCCAATATGTTTATAATCAAGTTCAAATAAATGAACAAAGTAATTGAAAAAAAAAAGTACCATGTTTCCATTGCCATAGGAGTGAACAAGATACAGCTAACCAAGGTGTCAGTATGTGAACATCGGAACAATGCACAAAGAAGTAAGCACAGAAGTCACAAAAAAAAAAAAAAAAAAAAAATCATGTCTCCATCCCTCCTAATTCACCCTTACCAATCTGCTCCATCCCCGGCCCCCCTTCTGCTCTCTCAGAAAAACTACTGAACACTGAATATGACAAGACCAGTTCAAAACACCATACATAAATAGATGTGTATGAAATATTGTGGCTAGTACAGAATCACAGAATCATTCAGGTTGGAAAAGACCCTTGGGATCATCGAGTCCAACCATCAGCCCTACTCTACAAAGTTCTCCCCTACACCATATCCCCCAACATCTCATCCAAACGACCCTTAAACACATCCAGGGATGGTGACTCCACCACCTCCCTGGGCAGACTATTCCACTGTCTGACCACTCTTTCTGTGAAAAAATTTTTCCTAATGTCCAGTCTAAACCTCCCCTGTTGCAGTTTAAAGCCATTCCCTCTTGTTCTATCACTAATCACCTGGGAGAAGAGACCAGCACCAACCTCTCTACAATGTCCTTTCAGGTAGTTGTAGAGAGTGATGAGGTCTCCCCTCAGCCTTCTCTTCCTCAGACTGAACAGTCCCAGCTCCCTCAATCACTCCTCATAGGATTTGTTCTCCAGGCCCTTCACCAGCTTCGTTGCCCTCCTCTGCACTCACTCCAGCACCTCGATATCTCTCTCGTATTGAGGTGCCCAAAACTGGACACAATACTCCAGGTGTGGCCTCACCAGTGCAGAGTACAAGTGCATGCTAGCTACCCAAAACAAAATAAAGAAATAGGATTAAAGAATATCAACATAGCAGGTAAATTAGGTCACTCAACAGCTTAAATTTGTCAGAATATGCTAAGGCAAGAAAAGAAACACAAGTTACATTCATAAGACACAACTAGTAGCTAGGTATCTATATTAAGCAGCAAGAGAGAAGATGCCCTGATTTTTATTCAGTAAACCAGGTATAGATAAAAATAAGCTATATGTAGGGTTCCATATATATGTCAAAAAAGTCCTTACATACTTAAGAGTTTTCTATTATTTTCCTAGATTAATGAGTTAATCTCACAAAGCATTACCTACTGCTTAACTAGCCTCACACAACTAAAAAGTTTTCTAAACAGACATTCCCAAGAGCATCTAACTTGAATTTTTAATGCAGACTGAAGCTGAGACCTCTTCTCCGGCTCACACAACTCAGAATTCTCCACACCTGGGAAAAGCACATTACAAAGAAAATTTCCTATCCTAATTTTATGCCAACTCATTTTGTAATATGGGAAAGAGCAGATCTCAAAGAAATCTAAATAACCTCAAAGGAGGAGTCTCATGGTGGAATGTTGAGTGTAATGCATGCTATGGAGCTAAGAATTGACTCTATAATACATGTTTAAAGAGACCAATAACACAAATTATTTGTCTACATACAACACATCTAGTTCAAATTATTACAGGAAAGTTTCAATGATACAATTACATTTTTTCTACAGAAAAAACCCTAACCCTGTCTCTATCCCTCTGTTTTGGTGTTTTGCTCACCCTTCCAGGGCTCCTCTGGTTCCTAAAGCAGAGAGTTTCAGACCCCAGCAACAAGAGCAGGGGTGGTTGTGCAAGGCGTCACCTTCTTGAGGTCTTTCCCAGGAGAAATATGGTCACTATCCATGGAGGGGATTTCCTCTTCCTCAGCCCTAGGCCTACTTATGTTTATTTTCATACCTTCCTTCAGAAACCCTCCACATCCTTCTGCAGGCACCCAGGGCAGCATGACTGGTGCTCACTGGCTACCCCCAGCCTCTGGGACACCCCAGGTTGGGGTTTGTCATGCAGCAATGACCATGGCACACCATTAGCACAGATGGTATTGCAGAGACCCAGATCACCCCAGAGATGCAAGAGTCACCCTCAGGAAGCCAGGGCAGCCAGCGCCACTCACACCAGGCCCAGGCCCTGCAAGCCCCAGACCCCCTCGCCCCGGGGCACTGTGGGGTCAGGGGGCTTCTGCTAGCGGTGGCAAAAATATAACATTTTCTGGCTATGCTTGGAGATCCCATGCTTCAATTCTATTTTTGAGTGGTACTACAGCTTTCCTGCAATCTCAGTGGTGTCATAACTTGATAACAATGTCCACAGTCAATTTTCCTGCAAGTTGTCACAGTCAGAACCTTTCTTAAGCTGTGCTCTAAAGCTTATCACTTACTAAATCTTTTCACTAAAAGCACTTCCTGGATTTATCATGTTTACAGAAGCCTTGTGGAAGCAAACAGGAAATAAAGTTTTCTCCTTTGAGGCAGACAGACCAGAAGTGAAATTGTAGCTACATTAGGCACGGGATATCCTGAAACAGGTCAGGAGCACAGCTTCTGTGTAATTTTTAGCATTTCCAATATCCTCAAGACCTATTTAAGAAGTGGTTTGTTTTTTTTTTTTTTTACAGTTAAAGGTTCTAACACAAGTGGATTTATAAGCTGTAATTAGTATCCTCCAAGTATTTTAAGACACCATTTTAATTTTTGAGGGCATCAAAAAAACCCCAAGTGTCATTGAGTATAGCTTTTGAAAAGAAATTTAGGCACTCAAAGCTGCTTTTTGGTGGCAAGATCAGGTAGAAAATGCATTGCTGAGAGTTTAAAACAATGTTCTCTGACCAAAAACTAAATGCAATACCCTTTTACCTCAGGGTAACTTGTTGAAAATTCAGTTATGATTTGGTGCTTGTTGCAAGCTATATGAACAGCCATCACTGCAAACCAATTGTGAAACTAATCTGCAACAAATCTCAAATTACAATTCAATAGATACCCCTACCAAAAAAAACCCCAAACCACCCCACAACAGAGTAAGCTAAATAAAAACTCATTGTGCTAGAGAGGTGATAAGCGAAGAATTGTAGAAGTTTCAAAGGTCTGAGTAATGTCACTTGCAAAAAGAGTCTAGAAGGTTACAGTAAAAATTTTACAAAACAGGACTCATAACAATGGATCTGTAAAAAAAGATGTATGACAGACACTGGCTAAGACTTTTAAATTACTTATCAGTGTACTTCTGTATTTGATGTCCATGTCAAGGTGTTGCTAGGGGTGTCTTCAGGGGCAGCCCCGGTTCCAGGCGGCTCCAACGGCCCCAGCGCAGGGCACAGCTGAGCCCCTCAGCCCCGGGCGGGCGCCTCGGGGAAAGCCTGGGTAAGGAAGGGCAAAGCGCTGCCCGGCAGCCAGGGCTGAGGGAAACAGGGGGAGAAACAGCCCTGCGAGCCCCGAGGGGAGAGCGGCAGGAGGGCAGGAGGGGCTCCAGGCAGAGCCCCGGCAGAGAGGCCCCTGCGGCCCCGGCAGAGACCCCGCTGGGGCGGGTGTTTCCCTGCAGCCCCTGGAGAGGCCCCGGGCTGGAGCAGGGAGAAGCGTGAGGAGGAAGGAGCGGCAGGGAGGAGCTGGGGGGGACTGACCGCAGCCCCCCATTCCCCATCCCCTTGGAGGGGAGGAGGCAGAGGAGTCAGGGATGAAGGTGTGAAGGTGAGCCTGAGCAGAAGTGTGTGTGTTTGAAAGTGTTTTATTTTTTCTGTTTCTCACCATCCAACTCCATTTTAATAGGCAATAAATTACATTCATTTTCCCCAAGTTGAGTCTGTTTTGTCAGTGATGGCAACTGGTAAGCAATCTGCCTGTCTTTATCTTGATATAGGACCTTTTTATCCTATTTTTTTCCCCTGTCCTGTTGAGAGGGGGGAGTGAGAGACTGGCTGGGTGGGGTTGCGCAGATGGCCAAGGTCAACCCACCACATCAACAAAGTTGACTGCAGTGGTAGAGTATTGCACTCCATTCTCATAATCTGGGCTACCAAAATAATCACAACACAAATTATATAAAGCTAAGTAATTTGAACAACCTTTTTTCCCTCTGATCTTGAGAAAAGTTTTAGGATTTGTAGTAATTCAAAGCTGATATAACATAGCTCATTCAGGTAGTGCATAAGGCAATATCACTAATGGCTATAAAAGACTGAAACCTTTTGAGTGCTCTTGGCATTAGCAAGAAATTTCTAGGAGACTATTTCTAGGGAATTTGACTACCATAAGAGAAACTACTTTGATTTTAATAAAACTTTTATTCAGGTAAAAAAAGCCCAGCAGCAACACAACCTGAAGAAAGAGTAGGGTAACCCAGTGACCAAGCAAAGGGAATGGAAACCCTTCATCTGTAACACTGTAAGGTTTAGAGAATCATCAGAGAAGTAGTTTTCCTTCCCTCTGGAAATAAAACCTAGAAGTAAAGCTATGCAGCACATGGATATCTAAAGATATAGAGGGGGAAGAAGAGTAGGGGGTGAAAATTACCCTATATGATCCATAGACACATAGAGCAGTTGAAATGAATCTGTAAAAAGTAACTAACTTACCTACTTCCTCAGTAATAAAAGACTGAAAAGCCAGGAAACGTTCTAGCCTTTTCATTAGCTTGGAATTTTTAGAAGATTTTTTTGTCCTAACTTCACACTGAACCTTATCAGATGCACATTACATTTGGCTTCACTTTTTATCACAGCTTGTCAATATTCAGAGTTCCATAATGGATCAATTGATTTAAAATTTTTTAATTAACTCCTTCTAAGGACAATACAGTAATCATAATTTTACTCACCGACTAAACAATAATTTTATGCTATTAATTATGATAGTTCCATCCTTAAGAAGAAGAGGGGGAAATATATGTCTTTTAATTCATTTATAGCCCTTTCTCCTTTGTGTGCCTTGCCAGTACTTTGACTGTTACTATTTCAAGATTTCCATGTGCCACAGTAATTAAAAAAAAGCGATCAATGAATTCTATAACTCAGATTAATAGCATTCATGTAAGAAAATGAGACATGGAGCATGCAGAAGGAAATGGATACATTTTTTTCCTTAAAAACAAATTTAAAAAACTAACAACAAAAACCAGCTGCAGTCTGGAGTATTGCATAGCTTACACTGTCAGTAGGAAACAAAGTCTATTAATTTTCAGCCTGTTACTGCTTAGCAAAATACAATTGCCCTATCGCTGGTACCAAAGGGAAGATTTCAAAAAAGAACATAAATCAGCTATATTGGCAGTTGAAAAGTTGAAAAAGAAACATCACAAAAATCATTGCTAGTGACTTGGGAAACAAATGATAATTTTAGAGGATTTGTAAACACTTGGAAGAGTAAATGAAAAGAGATTTTGAAAACTGCTGATGGGAATTCATCAAAATGAATTTCCAGGTTATATAAACTACATCTATTCCCCCTGATTTGATAACACTGCAAGGAAGGGACTTAAGAAAATAATACATCTTTAAAAGAGTAAGAAAATGCTGACAGCAGCATGTATGGGGCTCTGTAAGGCACTCTCAGCTTTCAATATCTCACATGCATGGGAGATAATTTAGCACCGAACATATAGCTTATTGCTCATAAAAACATGTTACATTTCGAAATGTAGCCAAATTAGAAACAAATCCAAATATTCCAAATCTATAAAGTCTCTAATTTTGCAATGGGCTATCTCTAATTTTTTAATGGTTTGAAAGAAAGGTAGTGATTCAAAAATGTGTGTTTAAGCTGCTGCTCCAAGCACTGATATTTGGACCAGTCGCTAAAGGAAGAAAGCTGGTATTTGCTTTTGATCTTGAACAAATCAAGTCATTATTTTCCCATTTTAATTATTCACTTACATGCATTTGATTTTTATCTTGAAAAGTATGCTAGGATTGCATACTTTGCGTTAGGATGTAAAGAACTTGAAGTATTTACATTAAGATGCAAGAGAAAATGATGACAGATGGTATTAGAGATCAAAATACCTATAGAATCAAATTATAATCTCAAGTCTCAGAAAAATTTCAGAAGTTATACCTGAATGTCTGCTATTGCAAAATGCAAGCATATCACATCTGAAACAAATGTACTAATAGGTGTTAGAAAGTATGATATACATGAGTTTCTGAATAGGACTAGACAGACTAGTACTACTTTAAATTACCTAATCTTACCAATGTAAATGAAGACTTCTTCCAACTGTAGTCTTCACTTTCTCTTATCACTTCTTCTCCCCCCCTAAACAAGTAAGAAGGGTTAGAAAAAGAACATTGTTCACCTCCAAGAATCTTTAGAATTAATCCAGGAAAATAATAAGAAAAAAAATCTCTGTGGCAACGTAAACAAAGTTATTTATTTATTTTATTTCCGCTTAGTAGTTATAGTTGAACAAGTCACATATACTTACTATTTCTAATCTTTCACTTTGAGTAGAACCCAAAAACATTATTCACAGTGGATGTTTCTTACATATCCTTTGATTCTGCACTTGAGAACTAATGACTTGCTGTCTTCAGACATCTGCTGAGTCCTAATGTTGTGAAAGTCTCTGCTGAACTGCCTCCTTTAAGCCTCCAAACTTGTCTGGTGCTAAAGAAGAAACATCATCTTCACCTCCCCAGCACGGGGAAGCCCTCAACACAGAGACCTTACTGTTTATTCACTGATTGACATCTGTATCCCTAGAGATGCAAGAAACAGGAGCGGTCTTTGCACAAAGGGTATTCAAGTGCAGGCTGCTAACACACATTTTGCCCACATTGATGGAGCTATGCTGAAGCAATGAGAATCAGGCCCCTAATTCAGAACAGCTTCACCAAGATTTCAATCTCAGAATAGTGCAGATTTTTTTCTTTTTCTTTCCACACAATATTTATTTTACTCCAGTAATTAAAGAATCATTTATAGGACAGATTTGCCTTTAAGTTTCAACTATGCTACAAGCTCAATGTAAACGGTGTTGACTGTGTCAGTCAACTGAACACTCCTAAAGGATATAGATATTTTGATATTTGTTTTATGCACTGAATTTACTTCAGTACTGGCACACAGTGTAAAACTCCTAAAAGAAAGTAGAAAACCAGTCCTAAATTTCACAACGGAAAAGGGTATAAAAGTGAAAGAAATAGATTTATGAATTTGGGGCCAATTGAGAAACAGAGGTTAAGAAAAATGATGAAGAAAAACATACATTTCCGTATTTCAGATAAGGAGAAAGCAAAAATTCCTCCAAAGCTTCAGACATATTCTGAGTGACTTAATTCAGTATTCCTAAACCATTATATACAAGTAATAGTGCCATTGAATTATCATCTTGCTAATGTTTTACTACACAGTATGCCTACAAAGGTACTTAGCTGAAAAAAAAATCAATTACCCTGTTAATTATTTTTGTTTAAGAAAGGAAGTATATACTGATGTTAGTTAAAATTTTAGTTCTATATACTTTAGTATTGAAGCATTTTTACTGCCTACAGTTTGATTATACTAATTTCATAAGTTTTAAAAAGTTTTACTATTGTTATAATTTAATTACATGATGTTTTCACAGGTTCTGACTTACTGGGGAGCCACAACTTTCATTCTACTTATTTAATCATATTGGACTCTGATAAACAAGAAGAAAATACCTAGATCTGATGAAGCTTATCATCAAAACTAGTCATTACAGAACTGCTAGGGAAGCTATTTTCCTTTGTTTTAAGTAAGTATTTCAGAAAATATTTCAACACATACCAATACTATAATGAAATTTTACCATCAGTTTTATAGCAGCTGGTATTGTACATGGTCCTCTTGCAAATGCACTTTGGGAAAAAAAAAAAAAAAAAAATTATTTTAGGGTAACTGCTGGAGAATGAAGATCCAAGTTCGGTCCTTCACCATCAGCATCAAGGAACCACGGCACCAATGATACTTTTGACAATGACCACTTCCTATACAATTTTCCTCCCATGAAGATACACAGGAAACATAATAGATTATTACCAACCTTAAAAAAATGATAAGACCTCTCCCTAGACAAAGAAAGGAAAACATTTTCTGTTCTATTTTCTGTTTTTTCAGCTCATCTTTGTTGCTTTGTTAGAACGCACAAGAATATATAAATATTTATGATCAAAATGCACAAAACATAAAACTTCTTTCACTCTTGTTTCACAACATCAGAGGCTTGGCAGCATCCTCATCACAATTTTCAGACAGTAAATCTCAGCCTTCTGGTTTCTACTATGTTCAGTTTGGGTGGAACAAGCAGACTATTATATAATACTAGTCTCCAAGTATCATCATATTAAAACATAAAGCAGTTCAGTTTGAAATTTTATTTAGAAAGACATTGACTCATTTGGATCTGCCAAGAACAGATCAAGCAAGTTTCCTACTATGAGATCTTTTGCACAGTTTCACTACAGTAGACACACTGGACAAGAATGAAGGTGCTTGCAATGTCATAAGAGCTTTACCTTTAAGTGTCAAAGTCCTCAAACCTCTAATATGTTGCATAAATTAACAACAATGACAATATCAGTACGCTAGTGGGGAAAAAAAAAAAAAGATTTATAAAATAATAACAGTAAGATGCAAATAGATAAGCCTTGAAGGAAACAACTTTATTTTCATTTTTGCCCCCTCAAATTGATTTCTGAATGTTAGATTAAAATTCAGCAATCCACATTCCTATTGGTGAAAGTGGTTTAAAAAGAAAAAAAAAAAAATAAGAAAAAGAGCTTCTACTCTGTAATGTTCTTTAAACAGAGGGGTTTCATTGATTGCATTTAAGGAAATAGCCGAGGTGCTGTGGTCAGACCCTCTGCTGCTATCTACACCTAGAAGGAATGAGGTTCCGAGTCTGAGGCACAAAGTGAGGTTTATTAGGATAAGGCACTTACTAAGTAGATAACAATTACACTACACTGTGAGTGTGGACTCTTCTGCTTCTATTCCAAATTCCTTATCATCTACCTAATCACTCAGTTCCCAGGGAAGTATCCGTACCTGGTATCCCAAGTAAGGGGAGATCACCAAGGCGCAGGCCAACCATTCCTCAGGAGCTCTCAGGGAGCCATTTATACACCCTTCCTCAGGGGTTTCTGTGGTCACCACCCAGTGGAGATACAACAGTCTGCTGTTGTGTTGATGAGCACACACTCTCCACCTTGTTTGAGCAACAGGGTGTCTAGAGCCAGTCTATTGTGTAATATCATGGTGCAATTAGGTATTGGCTAGGTTGCTAAATTCAGGTATGTGTTTATGTCAGCATCATAGCAAGCCCACTAAGTTTTTGAAAGTCAGCCTTATCTTTAGGTGAGGGTAGTGTAAATAACAACTTGAAGTCATTCTCAGCTATAATTTGTTGTCCTCCTTCCCATCACATTCCTAGAAAGGTAATGGTGTGAGAGGGTCCCTGTTGTTTGCTACCAAGGCCATCTAAAAAAAGTTTCATCTGTGTTTGTAGAACTGTATCCATAGCATTGTGGACTTCTGCACGAGTTTCTCCACTGGTAAGGGTATCATCAATATACTGGAGATACATTGCACCAGAGGGAAGTGTCTTTGCTCGTTCAGCAGCAAGGGCAACATGAGCAATCGTGGGACTATGCTTAAATCCTTAAGGCAAATGGGTAAAAGTGTACTGGGTGCTGTGCCAAGTAAATGCAAATTGCTGTTGGTCTTCTGGGTGCAGTGGTACCATCAGAAAAAATTTCTTTAAAATCTTGGGCCACCAGCCCCGTATGGTTTTGCTTTTCAGTTTCCACAACTGAATCAGGCATACAACACACTGCAGCTTTAGGGGGTCCTGTGTGATGGTCCAACAAAATCATAGTTAATGTCTCAGATATTTGATGGGGGACTTTGGTAAAGGAGATGGTCTCTATGGACATGCTGGCATTATGCAGGCAACGGCAGGAAGATGCAGTGAGAGGAGGGGGTCCCATGAAGTTGGGATCACACTTTTCTGAGGCTGAACTTCCTTATCTTGAGCCAATAGAGAAGCAGTTTTCACAATGCATGCTCCGAGAAGAAAGGTCAATGGTCATACCTTCAGGGAGGGAGGAGTAACTCCCCAGTGACCCCCAGACCCACTGACCCGTTTCCAGAAGACTCTGAAGGTACAAACTACCATGCACCAAAGCCAAGAGAATTCTAGAAGCATAGACTCAGCATGATGCCTAATTAGTTTAATGAGTCCAAGTGTCCACCAGGAGGAGGGGCAAAGAAACGACATTGTAGAGAGGTTGGTGCTGGTCTCTGTTCCCAGGTAATTAGTGATAGAACAAGAGGGAATAGTTTTAAACTGCAACAGGGGAGGTTTAGACTGGACATTAGGAAAAAAATTTTCACAGAAAGAGTAGTCAGACAGTGGAATAGGCTGCCCAGGGAGGTGGTGGAGTCACCTTGGGGTTGTTTGGATGAGATGCTGGGGGATATGGTATAGGGGAGAACTTTGTAGAGTAGGGCTGATAGTTGGAGTCGATGATCCCAAGGGTCTTTTCCAACCTGAATGATTCTGAGATAGGAAGATAATTAGTAAAAATACTAGGAACTGAAGTTTTTTGTTGAGAAGTCTCAATCAAGCAGTTGTAAACACACCAAACACACTAAAACTATGAAATAATATGTTATAAAGCAACTAAAACTGTAGAAGCAAAAAATAATGTCTTCAATACTAAAACTGACATTAAAATCTATAGACTGATTGTCCGTTATTGTGCAATCTTACGAAAGTCATATAGTGACTGTTGCAGAATACAAGCAAGTACTGAATCCTGCTGGGGCTCTCTGCAGAGTTAAGAAATACTTTCAGTTTCCAGAAATTTCTTGGCTGAAGACAGTCAGCATTTTGAGTACAACAACATTCTCTGTCAATAAATGTTTATTAGCCTTGACTTAGAGTTCCACCTAAACCACATCTTGCTCTTTTGATGCCATATTTGGTCAGGTTTGACAGTGGACCTCTCAGATGAAAGCTGTATACTGAAAAAGGAGAGCAAAAATTAATGAGAACATTGAATTGCTAGCAACAGAGATTAAACTCATGTGGAAAGTGACTAAATAATGCAAAAATATCTGCCCATTAAGGGTTGTTTTGCTTTTCTCATTGATGTGCTTGTTCTACACCTTAATCTGCCAGTCCAATTCTGAAAACCTCCCAATAAAAGAAAACTGAATTTAAAAAATTTAGAAGATTACACTGCACCTTTTTCACCTGCTAAATGGAACTGAAGTGCTCACTTGGACGTTTCAGGTAGTAGACTCAAAGCAATGTTTTATTTCACTCAGAGATTTTCTTCAGAGCTAAATTTGACAATGACACCAAATGTCACAGAGTTTGCTTCTGTACAATCCAAACACGCCATAATCCACTTCTGTAAGCCCCCCGAACAACGAAGCATTTTCCCTTTTGAAAGACGTATTTCCTATTCAATCAGATGATCTCTTTTTCTTTTAAATTATATTCCCTTCACTAAGGTCATGAATTACAACAGGTAGAAGTATAAATCCATGCATTCAGCACCTGAGTGAGAGTCCACAGACCCTGCATCAGCAGATTACGTGCTTCCATCTGACACAAAGTATGACCTTGAGTAAGTGAATTACATCCCAATTCACTTACCCAGAGCTTGGATGCCCACGTAGACACACCTCAGCTTGAGTACTCACTGTTCATACTGATAGCAGTGCTGGGAGAACTCAGCAGCCTGGGAAGAAATAGACCTTCTGACCATAGTGAAGTTGGTCAGCCAAAACCCAAGAAATTAGAGGTCACCTTTGGAAAATATGGCCTTAGACATAAGGCTCCTTAGTTTCAAAAAAATGTGAAAAAGGACTAGTAACTATCCTTATAAAAAATTTTGAACTCTGTAGCCCAGTAAATGTGATTTTTGCTATCACTACAAGAAGCCCAGCCACTGCTCTGGGACTTTGGGGCTTCTGGGGCCTGGTCCTCATTGAGATGGCACTGGCCACCCCAGCTGCCTGGGGGTGAGTGACTCGAGCCTGCCTGGAGTGAGCGAGGGCTGTGTAATACCATATGGTGAACACCAGTCCTACTTCCCTGATCACTCAGAAAAAGAGTTTGATTTATTGTCATAAGAAACCCAAATAGGCCTCCAAGCTGAGAAGAAAGAAGTCGGTGATACTGAGGTCATGTTTTTATTGGCAGAGGAAAGTAAGAAGGCCCCACTATGAACAGCACATGTCTTCTGGCAAGGACTTGTGGTACTCCTCCCTCAAGAGAGTGTGCAACGGCCAGCCTGAAAAAACAGAGGAGCACTGGGAAGTTGAACATAATACCAGCAAAGAAAAAAAAGACAGCTGTTAAGAGGGTGTGCTTGGTTTGGGGGCTTGTGTGGGAGAACAGCTTTAACTGTATCATTACTGAGTCTTCCCTGTATTAACTAAATAAGTTGGACTATTAGACCAGTAAATAAAAAGCTGGACTAACTAAAAATTCTTGGCTCCAAATATGTAGTGTGTTCCCTTTTGACCATAAGATGATTTTGAGTGTGATGGTTCTTAACAATGAGCATTGTTGTGACCAGTATACATCCACAGAGGTCAAGATGTATGGAACAGGAGATGAAGCAGCTTTAAAATATTGTCTTAATTAAAATTTATATTGTAGCTGTGCATTAGAACTCATCCTCATGTAGTAAATTCTATTATCTAGCACTCTTACACCTGCTTCCTTACCAACCTGATACCCCCAAAACCAGCATTAGCCACCTTCTTCCATGCAGCCTCCATTGGGCCATGGACAGAAATTACAGTATTGCTTTATTTGCCCCACATTGCCATTTCAGTAGGAATGATTTTTGAATCAGGAGTTCTCATCACAGGATTCCTGTTAAATGTTTAATTTTGAATGCTACAATGTTAAATTATCAGTGGTAAAAACTCAGGGGATCTGCAACAATCTTTTACCTAAGAAATATGCTTAGAGATCTTCAGTAAAACCAGTATATTAAAACGTTCCTATGCAGCTTGCTATGCTTGAAAACAGCAATTATTTTCTTATTTAGAATAAGACGTGATTATAAATAATGATAAAAGCCTAGTCAAAGCAAGCAAACCTCTTCGCAGTGATTGCCAAATTCATTTATATACCATATCTAAAGGGCAAATATTGCTAAGAAAATATTCAAAATCCTGGTTTTCCATGTCAGAAATAATTTAAAACAGCTTATTGTTCAGTTAATTTATTGCTGTTCTGGTTTTTAGAAGGCTGCCAAACCTCTGCATCCCAAAGAGTATCACATAAAAGTTTAGAAAAAAACCCCAAAATTACTTTCTAATCTTCCCTCAATTCCCAAATGCTTGAATTAGAGCATATTTTGCAGCCTTTTCATTCATAGGCAACTAAATTATTTTTATCCACCTGAATTGTTTCCTGCAACCCCCCAAATTGCAGATTACATTTCAGAAAAGGGAATCTAGGAGACTAGGGTATGTAGCAAAATACATCTAAGAAGATAGAAAATACCTTGTGATGTGGAAAGCACAGTAGAAGGAAAGCTATGAGTCTGTGCTGCTGAATTTTAGATAACCTCAGGGACAGAGCTCTCAGCACAGGATCATCAATTTTGGTTTTTTTCCTTTTTTTATTATTCTTTTCTAAAGTGTGAATTGCAAGAAAAGGTGAGGAGAAGGGAAAGTCTGTGCACTGTGACTGTGATACAAAAAGTGCTTTTTGTTTGTCTATTTGTTTTAATCCATGAACTGTACAATTTGACCTGCAAGAACAAATGGTAGATTCTTTTATTCAGCAGAAAGTTAATCTCCAAGGATAACCATGAAGCAGAGTACATGTATTGAGAGAGACCAGTGGAGTCACACTAGATGTATCTAGATTAATAAGAATAAAGTAGAATAGAATTAATTTAATTAAGCTAAAGTTCAGGAGAAAATTATTCTTTGTATTAGGTTTCAAGAGAAGCAAGTCTTATTCACATAGCTTAATTTCAAAATGGTAAACTACTACAAAGTTGTAAACTACTACAAAATTGTAATACATACTTGATTTTCAAAGGTAAAACAATGAAAAATAAACTTTCTGGTTGCTATAAATTTATTAAAAAATTAGGTGGGGACAGTGAAAAATTGTGCAAAAGGTCTTTGTTAATATTCTGTTGATAAAGTATTATTAGGTGTTACATCTGATGTTTGGAGCTTTCAAAAGAGATCAAGTCTTTCATCTTTTCAAAAGGAAGACTGTTGTATAGTATTATTTGGAGAGAGACAAAGAACTGAAAAACACTTCCAGTCAAGTATTCAATTGGTTTTTGTTTTCATTTTTATAGTTCAAAAGTTAAATTATATATACATTTGTTGCTTTTGTGTGTGTGTGTGTTTAGGAAGGATATAGGAGCAGCCTGAAATACTTTCTTAGAAAAATAATATGGTTCAAATACCCAGTTCAGTTGAGAGCTAAATCTTTTGACCACATACTTAGGTGCATTAATAATAGGGATCAAAAATCATATTTTGATATGATGTAGTTATCTACCCAAACAACTGTCCATCTTTGAAGCCGTTGAAAGGAGTGCAAGATGCACAAAATCAAAAAGAAAAGGTGTGATAATATCTCAGTGTGTGGCACTGTACTTCCTTTTCCAATGCTATATTTTATCTGATAGCATTATCTGATAGTTCTTTAATGTAAAATATGTTAACAGTCCAAGATCTAGGGAGAAACCAAGACTATTCTCCCTTCCAAGACCTCCGCCATCTAAGAGAATGATGTACTGAGACTAGTAAAATGTAGAATAAATATGAAGGAGTTCATGCAGTTTGTACCCTAAGGAGTAAGTTTCTTAAGTGGACTACCAAAAATATCATAGTAGATGTAGGGAGAGTGTCTTCCTCATTAGCTTTCCACTCAATAATGAAGTCACTTCTGGTATTGCTTTAGAAAATACTTGGAAAGCTAATATAGTGCTATCTTTCCTACAGTGAGGCACCGCAGTAACTACACTCACTCCACTTATGTCAGAGAACTTTAAAAATCCTTTTCAATAACAGGATAAAACTCCAGTATATCCTTCTCAAAGAAGTTCATACTATGAAATATTTCTCACGTACTTAGAATATGAAAAATACTAATAAAAAATAAGTTGTGCAACTGAAAATAGAAGATGATGACATGACTCAAGAATGTGAGGAAAAGCTGACCATATTTGGAAGAATGCTTCTGATTTTCTGTCAGCTTCGAGCAACATTAATTATCTCCAAAGATATGTTCCTTAAGGAGAACAGGTGAGGAGGAAGAAGTAATATATTTCTTTCACCCCACATCAAATTAATGACATTTCTTAAAATGTCATAGATTAAAAAAGAAAAAAGTGCCTTTCCCTGAAAATCTGCTCCTATGATGGCATCATGTGGTTAAGTGAGTTATAACATCATAAACCTCTACCTATTATCATATGGTAATATCACAGTTGAAATTGTGAATAATGTAAAATACATTTTTCTTATAAGAAATTAGGATAGCAGCAATCAAAGTGTTACTATACTCCAACTTTGAATCCAAATTCAAACTAAATCACTGTCAGAAGTCTGGCAAGGTCTTCTTGCATTGCTTGTAAGTCACAGAGCAGAGAAACTTTGTCTCAGTAACATCTCTTTTTTCTGGAAGAGTTGCATTTTTTTTCTCATTTTCCCAGCAAGTACATCATGATATTTGATATTCCATGTCAGGTTTCATCAGTATGTTGGTTCACAGCTGATGCTGACAGACCCTTACATATTTTTTATTGTGAGAAAAGCATTTTTAAGAGTCCCTGTTCTTGCTTCTGTGTTTGAATTGTAGCTCATTCTTCCTAAATATGATTAAGGTTACATGACATTGTACTTAATGCCATACATAATCCTACAATTAAAACATGTCCTCAAAAAATTTGACATCCAGAAAAGCTCACTGGACTGTTACAGGAAAAAACAGTGCTTACCCAAACTCTGAAAAATCTTCCTCAATTTGAAATCCAGGGCTTCTTCGCACACATATTTTATGCTCGTAGTTGTCACTCCTATATCACAGTCCTAACCCCTTAATGAATTACTAGTGATGCACAACAGTAGAGCAGACTTTCTATTCTAATATCTAAACCAAGGGAGCCATCAGGTTTAGAAATAAGTCATCTATAGATGGCTTTCCAACACTTGTTTGTATTGGTTAATAAAAGCACAAATTCTTCAATTCTTTTCAGGAAGTAAACAAATAAGATCAGGTAAAGAGCAAACCTAGCTAGCAGACTAAGAGAAGAAACAATCCAGACACATGATACTGGCATTCTTCAAGTATCCATGGTGTTGCTCTTACTGAAGTACAGATTCCACAAAAAGGCTTAAAAATCTAAAATGGAATACAAAAGAGCATTATTGACATGCAAGTATGAGAACTATATCCCCAAGCACCCTCTAACTCTATAGAACTCAAACGCCATGATCAGACAAGTATCTGTAGTAAAACTCCAGATACTAAGTTCTGCTTCAGAATATAGCTAGAAACAGATTTGTCAGGGCTTGAAACATCCATGAACCTCTAAAAGTCAAGAAAAGTTAAGTGCATGACTAGAATAAAAACCCCTCTGTTTCAGAGAAGGCCAAAGTGTATATAAAGTAATTTTCTTCTGCATTTTCTGCATCTGGTTACGGTGATGACACATCTGCAGGCTGAATTCTTGTACAGGGAGTCTATGTGCCCCACTAATGTGCTAACATAACACATAACCTAAAAGTGAATCTAGGCCTACAGATATAGCAGTCATTTGTAAGGCCTGCAATGAATGTGCCTAATAACTCAACATTACTGTTGGATACTGGTATCCAGAATTTAGTATCCTTACCTTTCTATTTTTATTGGGTGAAAACAATGCAACTGTTTCTCTCAAAATTCACTACAAGCTTATGTAGCCAGTTTCTACTATCACTCTTGTTTACAAGATTTAAAGGTTAGAGGTTTTAAAGTCTCTGGAGTACTATTAATTAAAATATTTCATTCCCAATCTCCTAAAATGCAGCAGATGACCTAAAAGGGAATGTTAAAAGCAAGCAAGGAACAAAAAAGATTATGACAGCCAGGTTTTCTGGTGAAAAAGGGCAACATGGTTATTATCGTGAATTACTGTGATTGGAACATTCTTAAAGCAAATATAAGTCTTCTGAGTCACTACAGCAAACTAGTTTCTGGCATGGAAGTAGTTCTTACACCTCAGTAGAAAGGCTGACCAGTAAAACAAAGCAAATATTTTATATGCAGTGCAGTCAGGACAGATAATACACCTCATTTACACCATCTATCCCTTAGCACATTTAAAGGGACTAAAATTACTTTCCTTCAGCACAGGACACATGGTTTACTGTATTAACCAAGCCTCCTCTGCCACAAAACTCAGAAGAAAGGCTAAGCTTCATGTCCTCAAGAGACCATACCCTCCTTGTCAAAAATGATATATGCATCCAATACTCTCCAGTTCATATCAGCAATTATGTGACATATCATGCTAGACATTACCAAAAGCTACTCCCTTGTTCAACTCCTCTTCTAAGTTGATTCCACCAGAGGTCAAGAAGGATCCTGATAACACCCTTTCAGGGACCCAGATCATCTCAAGAATGAGACTCAAGATTATGATCTATGACAAAGGCACCACAACCAAGTCTATAGTTGCTTTTATTATTTGGAGAAGACATTCTTCTTGTCAAATGTCAGGCTTCTGCAAAAGGTCCCATCCCAGGTAGATCTCCTCTTCTGGGGCAAAAAACCATGTGGATCCAACACAGATAAGGTCCTGAGTATTATCTTTGGGAGTGCTCTAACCTTGCTCCAAGAGAAGACTATTGTACCCCCTGGGGGTAAATACTTTTAACTTTTTAATTAGATTAGGAGATAAATGGGCAAATGGGTGCTTATAGACAATTTGCAACACTTAGGCTATTTATTCCTTTAGTCCAACTCTCATTCAAGCAGTCAGCATAAGCCCCTCTTCAGCTGCAGGTGCCACTTGCCAATGAGTACTTCATAACTCAATGCCAAGTTATAGCAAAAGTGCCAGAAATCTTCATATTGAAATCTCCCTTCCTACTTGATCCAAAAATCACTCATTGCAGAGCAAACAGGTGACCTGCCCACCACTCCATGTGTACTGAATCCAGACCTGGCAGTTAGCTTTAAACACAATGTACAGAGCCAGCTCCAAATTTGCTTCCAAAATAATTATGCTTTTAATAATGTTAGATAATGTCAAAGTTTTTATTAGCACAGGAAGAGGGGAAAAAAAATGTTTGGTATTCTCCCCTCTGGACGTTAAACATCAATTCAGCGTCTATTCAGATGCTATTCTAAAATTTTAAGATAGTGGTGCCTGATTTGAGTCTTCATACAGTACAAATTAGCAACCGAACATGGGAAGCCAGGCATTTGGCCTGCCATAGCCACATGCAAATACTTGATCTGTAATGTCAATCAAGACATTTTCATGCATGCAATTATATACATACATATATGACTGAAAATCATTCACATTACCTTAGACTAAAATATTATCAGATCTCACAAATTAGGCTCACTGACATCTGATCATTAAAGTAGATGTTCTACCAGAAATTCAGTAGAGTGATTTAACAGTCAAGTGATTTAACAGATTTCTACAGTGTGGGGTCTATAAGTAAGATAAAATCCCCTTAAAGAATCAAAAGGCACTATGCCATTAGTGATGATGCATCTCAAATGAGATTTAAATGCAAGTCTTACAGATTCTTTTGTTGCTAAAACCCCCACGTCATCACTTTCAGAAGTTACAAAGCTCTGGTTCCCTGCACAAACTCCCTCTATTCCATTAATTTACATTTGTATAAATTTTCCTCTGCTTTTCAATTACATGTAACACTCATTGCTTATCTTAAAAGCCAGTGTAATGTTGCAGTCAGCACTTGCACTCCATTGTCAGAGACAGCTGTCCTTCAGAGGTAGATGAAATGGTGTTTGCTTGTAACAGCATTAAGAACATTTGGGAGGCAAAGTACTAAAAGGTATTGCTATCCTCCTCTCATAATTTATGAGACACATATTTTCACACTTACATTGCTTCAAATCATATTCCCTACTCATTTACCATTGTAAACCTAGCTTGCATATTTAAAAGTGAAACATGTGCGAGGTGCAATAAAGTATTCAATAAATGCAATATAGAAATGAATAATTAGTGTTTCTCATTAGTTTTCAGAATTTGCTGCATTATAAAACAATAAACAACTGTACCTGGAAATACCATTTTTCTCCATGTTTACTAAATCTTCTGTACTAATTTTCTGAGCTATTTAAATTTAATCTTTTCTACTCAGTCATGCTTCATGGGGAAGGAAGAACTAATTTAGAAGAAGGGAAAGGAGCAACGATTATTTCCAGTAGTGCCCCTGGAAGGTGAGGAAATGTGTACAGTATCATCTGAGTAGGTGGATGATCTTGTGGCTGAGGTAAATTAGTGGCACATGCTAGCTGAGGCGGTTACCTAAGTGATAGTCCTCCACTTGCACTGGATCCAGATCTTGGCATTAGCACTGGCTGGAATTTCTATCTGATATGGCTGTACTCTCATGCACTAGCAGGAAAACTAGTCCAGTTGCAGGTTCTACTCTTACATATTTAATGTGGGAAATGATAAATTATCAGAGAAAAGTGGAAGACAATTTCGATACAATGAATGAGACTTAGCTGGGTTGCTCACTGACTTAACTGATCTTGGAACACTTGGTCAATACCAAGTGCCCTGTGGAGGTGAGTCTTTCTTCCTTAACTGTAAATACTTGTGGGATGACTAACATCACAATCCTGCCCTTTCCCTTCCTTACCTTGCTCCATATGAGACCTGTCTTGAAAAAGCTTTTATTATGTTTGTACCGGACATTAGGGTTGGGATTCAGCTTTTCTATGTTTGCAGTGCAGACAGTTACGTGTGAATTCATCCCTTCAGACTTATGGAGAGAAATTGCTGTTGCTAAGATCAGAAGGATCATATTACAGCACTATTGTCGCACAGACTCCAAAGGGAACCACTAGTGATCAGCTCAGATGTAGACAACTAACATTTCATCTGACAAATCCCATCATAGGAATCAAATTTTATTCTCTAATTTATTTAAGGAATCAGTTTCTGATTATCAGACAACTGAATCCATTAAAAAATGAGTGCTTAGCTTTGACACGTTTGTGTCTGGTTTATGTGTCATCCTATCAACAGCATTCCCAGAGCAACAGCAACTGTGTTCTTAATGCTGTCCAAAAATACACATATGTATTCCCTTGATGAAGCTATGTGTCTTCCCCAAATATCTCAAGAACCTGATAATATTTTTGGTTGGTAATCATCAGTACTCACAACACAAAATTAATACAGTTTGTGGTCTTGATAATATATGGATACAGGGCAGCTTACATATCTTCCTTGCAGTTTATAGAGAAAAAGTACAGGGCTCTGGCCTAAATATCTTTTCATTCCCTTTCCCCAGCAAAATTTCAATACGTGTATAACCAGTTATATTGCAACTATTGCATGCAGCTGTTTCTTTGATGCTAAAATCCTGTATTAAACCATCAGATGTTTTCGAAACCTCCTTAAAATAAAAAGTCACATTTGCTTCATTCTCAACTATAAACAATCAAATGAACTGGTGGTTTTCCTGTGGCCACAGTACAGAGTGCCATACTCATGCATAATATTATCAGATCTTTTGGGTCATTTTCTTGATTGTAACAAATAGATAAACAGCAAAACTATGACAGAGATCTTTAATTCCCAAGTATGGGGAGAGGAACTCGCTGGAATGTCCATGGTGGATCACAGTCATGGCTTGTGCATTTCTCATGACAAACATTCCTCAGACATTCACAGATCTTAGTCAACAAATCATTTACCTATATTCTGACTTTTTGGCCAAGTGGACCCAAACACTTGGTTGGGTCATTTATCTTTATCCTGTTCAAAATCTCCAACTGAATTCTCACTGTGAGTCATTTATGTTTCCTCTCTGTCAGTCCAAATAAATTTTAAATAACATCCACTGATTCCATAGCCATTCTCTTTGGAGTAAATTACAGCTGCTTTAAAATTACAAAGATTGCCAGGAGATCTATTAGACTCAATTCCTCCACCAGAAATAAGTCAAAACCACAATATTGTTCTGCATATCCAGTCAGGCCATCACATTGGTGTTGTCACAGAGGAACTTGGAGTGAGGTAGCTGCAAAACCAGAACTGCACCACTCAGTGACATAAATTTCAGAATTTATTTACTATGCAGGATGGGTATGGTGGGTGGACAGCAATTTCTATTCTATGACAAATGCACACTCTCTGTACAGACCACATTCACCAAAACCAGGGCCTCTAGTCCATTTGTGATTAGTACCATGGAGTCAGGGAAACAGGACTGGTCAAGGTGTACAGGTCTTGGCTGGTGACCTAGCCTTTACATTTAGTGGGCCTTTGGCTCATCCTTCTGCACTGTGTTGTATATGTAGATGTGTTTCCCCTCAAAGGGCTACTGTTTTCAGTGTTTTAGCTTTCTAATTCAGCTGGTCACCAATGGCCTCATCATTCCTGTCACTCAAAGCCCATCACTTTGACTTTCCCTAGGTAACTCATTATCTGTGTTACTATCACATTCTGTCTTCCCATGCCAAAAGGACTACATAGATGTAAATCTAGGAGTTCATCTGTCCTTTTTTGTTACTTTTCCGAGCGTACCTAAACCATTATAGGAGGGCAGATCTAGTCTGGGTGCTTTGGGTAAGCTACACTCCCCCGCGTGCCCTGCAATTATCTGTACTTGGTTGATTTTCATAACACATACCTGTTATCTAATAAGTTAGAACTGGGCAGATGTAGCCAAGTCCTTGCTTATCTGAGTGATGCTTTCAAGTAGACTTTATCCCATGACACTTGTTCATGTGTTCCTGAAAAAAGAGAGTAATTAATAAAGAATTAAGCACAGAGGAGCATTGAACTTTATTACCCAGTAGGAGTGTCTATAATACATATGTATTCATAGGTCACCATTTAGAGGGCATTCCCTCTAAGGCATATATGGCTTTGTACTAATCCAATCCTTGATAAAGGCAATTCACTAAACAGAAAAACCTGAATGACTCATGTCTTTTATCATTGCCATGCTTATAATTGATTATAATTCCTTCTCCCTTTTGCTATCTTTTCTAGAAAGAAAAAATGATCTGAAATTGGCAACTTTGAAACTCCCATTAGAGATGATAGGCACAGCACTGCACTTACTGTACTTGAAGGTAGCTGTTATTTAATTTTTAAATTGAATATGGAGAAAATGAACACTTTTTACTGTGAAATAAATCAAACTAAATTTACCTTACAATCAGCATAGATAATCTGCTGTATAAAAATAGCCTACCCACTTTTTTTTACTTGTAATTTTGCTTTGATTCTTAGATGCTCCCATCCAAAAGTAACAAGAGACCTTGAATTTATGTGAATTATGTGGGGACTTGGTGAATGTCACCCATTCCCTTTCAGTGTGCTCAAACTAGTGAAATACTAATGAAGCAGCAAGTGATACCTAACAGTATATGACATCAGACTGTATCAAATGAAGGTTAAAGAAATGATGAATAAAATATCTTTGAGCTTAATATCCTTATAGTGCCCCTTAAAGCATCCATTGCCAAATACATTTAAACCTGTGCATTATTAACCAGCTGCCTCTTGGGAGCCATGGAGCGTTCATGTTTTGTGCAGGATGCCATTATATATCAGCTGCCTTATATGGCACTTGGTCTTTACATCTTGTAACTAAAATATAACTGGCCCTATATGAAAAGCTATTTCTGTAATGCCAAGACATTTGTATTCCAATGCAAAGTGCCAGTTCAATACAAAAAGGGCATGTATACCATTATGCACCAGCTGCCTCATCTAGCTGTTTGCAATTGCAAAATATAATAAAGCTCTTTATTAGACATGCAAAAATGAGATTAGAATCTGGACAGTTTTATGCTTAAAAGAATCCTTCTTGTAATTACAGAGAAGCATTATACTTGTAAGGATTCCTATTCAGAGCACTGATTGGAAAGGTCATTCTTAGAGGTCTCTGCTTGCTTTGAAACATAAATGCTCTCTATTCTGGGGTCTTTATTAGATTTTGTGTGTGGCCAGGGAAAAATAATGTTCAGAGGGAGAATTAGTATACGAGAAGAAAAGGAAAATAAGCAACAAAAAACTTATGATATGCTACCAACTGCTCCCACCTAAAACATCCCCCCCGCCCCAACAAAACCCCATAAACCCAAAACATCTCCTTTGCTTAAGTTGGGGGGGGAAATCAGGAGGGAGAATGAGGAGAATGGATATATGGAAATTCAAAATAGATAGGAAGGCACTAAATGTCATTGAATTATAAATTATGAAGACATTATATTCTAACGGTTTGTACTATCTTAATGCCAAATTTTAGGTCTTACTCCACCATGTGGTGTCATACAGTTTCAGCATCTGGTCATTCCTCACTTTATTACAGAAATTCATTATGTAATCTGTAATACACAAATTCATAATTATTTGACGGGTGTATGTGAAGCCCAAACAGATGTTGTGGATCTATTTAGAATATAGAAATAAACATGATTTTGCAAGAATGCTGGGGTTCTGGAGGTCTAACAGAGTTGCAGATTTATAAATGGGCACTTAAATTTTACTATCAGCTGCTGGGTCTTCTCCTTTTGGATGGTGACTGATGACATCTAGGACTTGATCACAAGGAGTGCAGTTACAGTATTATTCACACACTGATAGCAGCTATCATTTAAAAAAGTAAAGATGTTCTGCAAGATTATTTTGACTCATTTCATTACCAAGATTATTATATGCTGTTTTAATGTACTAAAAAGAGTATTTGTATGGTACATATGCAGAGTTAAGACTTTCCTAAATTGGCCACCTTGTGATTTCTTTCATGAAGCACTATAGTTCAGCATAAAGGTTATAGAGTCAGGTCAAAGAGTAAGAAACCTGTCATCTCCCTCAGGTGATGAAAAGATCACTTTCTAGTGAGCATTCATGAGTTTCACCTGGCAAAACACTGAGGCACTGCAAAAAAAAAGATTTATTGTAAATATTTCAGTACTCGGATTTTAAGCTTGGAAAGAACGGAAGTTTAACATGCTCTGCAACAGAAAGCTCTGTTATGTCAAGATAAATTTTTTAACAAAAGTTATGTGTTGTGTTGCCCCTTGTTGAATTAAAGAAATTGATGTGGTATTATAGGGGTTTGCTTTTAAGAAATGCAGAAACAAGTACAATATATTGGCCTGAATAACTGATTAAGAAAGTTTTATGACTGCCTCTGCAATGATGACTGTTCCCTGCAATTACCTGAGGAAGATAGGACAAGCACAGAAAATGATGGAAAGCAATTCAAAGTGAAGATTACCACATTTTGTGCAGCCATATTTTTAATAGGTTCAATAGGATTGATTAACTATTGTTATGTGTAGGGAGACAAATACGCAGCATCAGCTATGATTTGATATGCTATCTATTTGTATATGCACAAATTTGATATTCTATGCATTTCTATATATGTTATTAGGGAACCAGGATGAAGAACAAACACATAAATAGTACTTTCACAGAAGTAACTGCTACATGACATCCCTTTCAAAACAATTATATAATTTACAAAAAAAATACGTATTACTTTACTAGAAAAAAATATGCCCCAATCGCTTTTGGGTGTCTGTTTCCAGATTTGGAAAATATATAGTTCAGATGGTACTGCTTTTTGGACAAAACTACTAATTAATTCCAGTAATATACACCTCAATAGTTATGACTCCTGGAGTTTAATAATACTATTTATACCTTGTGATTATTACATTTCATCTTCATTTAAGACTCTTAAATAAATTTTACTCAACGAGTCTGTTATTCATTGCTAAAGTGATCTTTCAGAAAATTATTTAAACTAAAAAATGGTGTTTTACTCAAAAAGAACTAAAGAAATTTTCAGCAAAAGAGCTAAACCAACAGAAGCAGAAACTTCTATGTCTTTCTCAAATCATAACATCATTTAATCTTTCCATCATTAATTCATTCTTTCAAAGCATTTTTCAATTGCCGTGCAAATTTCAAGTCTATCCTCAGCTGCCCTGTGATATCAGCCTACATTGTATGCAAGGTATAGTTTCAAAGTAGCTTTTTCATGATTTTTCCTGTGGTGCCCTCTCATTTTGGAGGATTTCCTTCTTATACTTTGACTCAACTAACTCCTTATCCACTCTATCATCTTTTCTCTGATGCCAGTAGAAATTTTGGTGACAATTAGGCTGTTGAAATGTTTAGCTTAATTTCTGTGATGATGACTAATACTATCAGAGAGCCCCTTTAACCCTTCTTGTTCAAATATATCTTCTGTTCTATGTTGTGATGTATCACAGCTTGCAAGTTCTCCAGAGCTGCTTGTTTAGTGCAAAAGGCACAGCACAATGGCGTTCTGGTCATAAGTGATGTTTCTTGAGGCTTTGACTCTGCACATACATAAAAATATCTTCATTCCTGTGCTGTGAGAGAGCAAGTCTTTCCTACATTTTCTCTTCCTCTCTCTGCCTGCCACCTTCCTCTCTCAAAATTTGCAATCCACTCCACCTGCTTCCTCCCTAACTGCTTATTACATCTTTAATTGTATATTTGGTTCAGAAACATAAACCTGAAAACTTGACTAGAGGCAGGCAGATAGAGAACAATGGGGGAGCTGTTAACTGGGAAAAGCCTTTGATCCCATGGACTTCAGAAAAATACAATAATCAAACTGATAAACTGAGATTTATCAACTTTATGAGGCTTTATCAGCTAAAGTTAATAAAAATACTAATATTTCTCAAACTCCATTAGCAGGTTTTACTGAAATATTGCAACATCACCACCAGAAAATGGCAGTATTTCCTCCTGAGCTTTGATGCAAGCAGAAATGCCTGCAAGTGTTATTTTTGTGTTGGCTATCAGGTTACATTGAGATTAACAGAGACCAATAATAATTATTTTCCCCCCTAGGATTAGTTCAAATCAGTCACACCAAATAGATAACTAGAAAATGATTTGTTTCAGCAGATATCAAAAGACAAAAATTAACATTTTTCATTTTTGTAATTAAGGAAGCACTGTTACAAAGGCAAATCTCTCTAAAACCTAGACTGGCAGAGAAAAGATTTGGCAAATGGGCTTAACAATGAAGCCATCTTTGAGAAGCCTTTTTGAAAAAAATGATCACATTTACATAATTAATTTTTATATATATCCCATAACACATTTCAAGTACCTTAGCCTGCTGACTAAAACATCTCTGTCAATTCCTCATTTACAGTATTGTTAAGACAAAAATGACCTGAAAAGGGTTTTGATACTTTAATTGAAATAGCCCATCACAAATGTCTTACCAGCTCTAATCACCCTTCTACTATAGACATCAAATTATCTCATCACTTAATTCCCTGCTTTCAGTCAATTAACAGAAACTAAAAGCCTTCTTCTGTGTCAAAGACAAATCTTTTCAGATCTTGCTAAACTTAAATTATTCACATTCAGTGCCTAAACTGCAGGCTTGGGTTATTACACAGGGTTTGGGGCCATTCTCTTTGAATGGACCAACTTTCTCTACAAAACATGATAAGAATTTCAGCCTCAAAAAAAGTACAAAAGTACTCTGGAAATATATTTTCCCAAGGTGGTGTACTTTTGTTCCTGAATAAAATGAGGAACATGAAAGACAACAGCAGAAGAGTACAGTGGAATTTTTTATTCTCAGTATTTGACATTGGATGTCTACCACCCACAAAGAACCACAGACAGCACGAAATAACCCAAGTTAAATATTTTTTCAGGCCATTTATGAAAGCTCAGTTTCCAAATTTAATATGAATATTATAATAAAATTTGGCTGAAAGCTTTATACTTCATGATTTTGATCTACTCCTCTTACCTATTATAAATGTCTGGGTAATTACACTAACAAATCTGAGTAAGGCTTCAATAGCTGTCATTGAATACATCAGGAAAGATTATCATTACACAAGGGCTTAATAACAAAACAGCTGGATTTAGAAAAGAGACAAGGAGGCTGAACTATTTTGAAAGGCACTTTGCTGACGCAAGGTGATTGGCCCACGTTTTGGAAAATTTCTTACACATAAAGGAATAAACACAATTCCATTGCGGCTGTGTAGGCTCATAATAATGTAGCAAAAACCCCAGCCATGCTACAGACTGCTGCAGATGCTATGATTTTGATAACGCAAAACAGATCTAAATCCAAACTGGCTAAACAGCAACTCCAAATACACCATGCAGGAATTTTACACAAATGCACAGTGTTCTGTGTGTCTTGGCTGCTTGCGTTCAGAGCCATCTGTGAAGCAGGCAGAAAGCTTTATTGCAACTTGGTATGCCAGTGTCACAGGAGCTCCAGAGGCAAACTAGGATAACTTTAGATAGGCAGTCTGCATGGCTAGCCTAAGTGCTGTCTATTCTGTGTAAAACAACTCTAGTCTTTGCTACTCTAGGTAAAGCAATGACTAGATTTAAGATGTGCATTACAATAGATGGTATGCATATGACCTCGGATGGAATGGAATTGTATGGACTGGATGATATACAGATGTATTCCAATATACATGGAGTGTATATATGGTGTATTTGAGCATACATCTGTAAACATATTTGTATGGTCAAGAAAAATTTTTCGGTTTAAGATCACTTTGGCATCTAAGAAAATCCATGTTATAATTATCATACAGAACCTTAGTATATGCCAGAAATTACAAAAATTGCATAGCTTGTGTGTGTTTCTCTACTCTGTAAAAAAAAATTCTTGATGAAAATGGGCACATCTGCTCTTGATATATGGGTACCTGAAAATCTCACCATAAACATACGATATAAGATGACAACCTTAGCCCTCTTTCAAGTGCTGTTAGAATTTTGCCTTCCTGAACAGTGCAGTTTTGCACTATGGTTGGTAGAATGCAAATATATTACACAAAAATATCACTAATCATGTAGTTTTAACTATGTCTGTGATAAATCACAAAGTAGACTAACTTTATATTGGATTTTAAAGAGAAATTACTCTGTGCTTTTATGCATATAGTATTTAGAGAATATGATTTATAAATTTGTTTCAGCTATTCTATTCAACAAAATATTCAGGGTTATTAAAGAAACTCCTAGTAAATATCTGCATTCAGCTAAGAAGCAATAAGCTGTCTTTTTTCATAATCTCTCATATTTAAGAGACTGCCTCTTTTTTTTTTTCTTGACCATAGATCTCTATTGTTTCATTTAATTGTACTTCTTAGAAATAATTTTATAACTTTTTGGTTTGGCTTTTTTTAAACAAATGTTGATCAGGTTTCTACTGCATCAGACACTCTTGCAGTGAAACAACTGTGAGTTTATTTGAAATTTTACTTCAACAGCATAAATAGGAATGGAGTGACTAAATATTTATTGTAACTGCCTAATATTTTTGTTAGCTACTCAAAGTCACACAGAGTGAAAACCAGAGTTATATCAACCAGTGAGCCTATATGAATATGGCTAATTGTATAGCTAATATACCTACTGGTAATATTGACCCTGGTTCTTACTGTCTGTCCCTAGCCAAAGGAACAGCTCTACTAACAGAGTGGGTAACTTCTGTCTCTTTACACTGTCCCAGGCATCTCAAACCACCATGCTTGCCTTTTCAAACTAGATTGACTTTTTTTTTTTTTTTTTAGCTGATTAGACAGTACATAAGCCATATTTTTGCCTGTGGCATTGTGGGAAAGCTAAATTCAGATAGCAGGAAGGTGACAAGCAGTTTGGTGGTGGAGGAGGCAAAACAAAAGTGAAAACAGAATCATCTTTAAATAGCACATCCATTTGTCAGTGGAGTTGTTGAAGGCTTGAGTTAGAGGCAAAAACACTGTGAGGCACAGCCTGAAAATTAAGCTGAGTCCAAGGTTGAGGTTTAGGGGAACAATAGCAGCAACCTGCCAGGAAGATGTAAGTTGGTTAACCAGCTAACATTTATTCTACAGTTTAGCTGCACAGTCTAGGTAAGGGAGAAATTAAGCAAAAAGCCATCTGTGAGAGCACTGGTTTGTTGACTAGAGGCATTAAAAGAAGTAGGGGAATTAGAGAAAGCTGCTTCTGGAATCAGGAAAGTTTACAATAGAATAATAAAACAACAACAAAAAAGCCCTAGTACCTTTACATTTTTTCCAATATGATGCACTGTTTGCTTAAACTGAAAGGTGTGTAGGTGAGCTCTAGTTTTTTAAAAGATAGCCTGGTTGATCCCCTCCAGTAAAACTTCTCTTTTCACATTTATTTTTAGTCTTTGCTTTTTCAATTTCTAACTGAAAAACTCCAATGGAATAACATTACATATGGATAGAATAAGGTCTTGATCTGGAAAATATGACAAATTTTATGCAATAAGCAGCAGTATAATTTATGACAAAATCCTAATGCTCCAGGTATATGTGTCAGTAAATGCTGGGTCAATGGTACCAGTAAAATAACATCTGCATTATTTCTGCTGCTCTTGATAAATCGACAAGCTGGATTTATTTAAAGCATTATATGTTTAAGTGGCCTATCCATTAGCAGGTACTGCAGATGACTTCACTGCTCACTGTTCCAAATGGTAGTACACAAAGTTATACCTTTTCTACCTATGCTCATGTAAGGACATATAAGCTGAATAAAATATGTGATATTCAGGGCCGGTCAGTCAGAGGCGACAGACTAGTTGCAACCCTGGATCTAAAGACCTCTAATTTTCTATAGATTTGTGTCACATGTTTACAGGCTTTTGTGTCTCAGAAAGGCTTCAGCTATGAAGGAAGCTTCTCCCTAGGTTACATCTTTGTAGAAGGGCATGCTGTTCAATTTTGTGGATTCTCTCTTATCTATTAACACTATGTCCTCAAGTTGCAACCTTTCCTTTACTCAGCTGTCCAATTTAACAAAATGTTAAAGAGAGCTATTTCCAATATATTGGCATTCTTGAAAAATGTTGAATTTCTCCAGTGAGTTCAAAAGGTAGAGAAAACACTGCTCAAGCATACTTAAAAATGTACAGATAGAGATCACATTGTCCTTGTATTTAGAGAAACAAAAGCTAAGCACATACACACAGAGACTGAAAAGCCACCCTCAAAATCCCACAGTGCTTAAAATTTATGCTTGCAGTAATATTTGAATAGAATCATTGATAAACAACATTTAAAAGTTTAAAACTGGCTGCAGGCAAAACCTTTCATCTTAATTTATAATAATAAAAATACTATAGAAGGAAAATGTCTATTGGAAAACAATAAACTGATAAATTGCTTTCATGGTTATTTAAATACTGAAGTGAAATTTACTATTCAGTAAGCCTGAAAAACCTACTTACTACTGACTACTGGTCATCTGGCAGGACTAGGCAGGGTGCCTTGAAGGCTGCTCGTGCTGCTGTTTGTGGTTGGTCCTTTCAGTTTGTATAGCATCTGCAGGCTCTGCTGCCAGTTCTGCTGGGGCTTTGCCTAACATGCAGGCTGCTGCTGGGAAGCACTGACTGCCAGACCGGGATGCTTAAGCTGAGGGACAGTGGATAGACATAGCCACTGTCAAAGCAGTTAGTGAAGAGAAGCACACAGGGGCCTGCCATTGCTGCTGCTTTTTCATGTGAACACCCACAGTGCTATCAAGGGTAACCCAGATTGCATCAAGAGTGCTTCAGAGCTCAAGGGATAAGGTGAAAGATAAGGGGGTCAGGTGATGTCTCTGTCCTTCCAGAAAGGGGGAAAGTGTCCAGCAGAAGTGGCCTCATTCAGTAGGTCAACATATGCCTGATGTCACAAGCAGGGCTTTGGCTTCTACGATCCCAAGACCCTCTGTTATCAATAAGCACTACTGTGTAGGGATGGGATATCTGACAGCGGGACAGGACTGTCTTTGCAAACAAACTTGTTAATGTACTCAGGAATATTTTAAACTGTGCATGTAGCATAGCGTTGCCATAACCTGAAGAGAAGTAAGAGCACAAGGGGCAAAATAAATGTGTCTCAGCAGCACATTCTCTTAAAGTGTAAGGGCACTTTAAGAGACATGGGGTATGACTTGGGGCCCATACCAAATACCTGTATACAAATGGATGTAGTATAGAAACAAGCAGGAGGAAACAGAAGCCCAAGCAAAGATGCAGAGCTATAACATCACTGGAATTACAGAGACATGATGGGATAGCTCTGTAGACTGGAGTGCTGCAGTGGATGGATAGAGCTGGGAAGGCAAGGAGGAGGTTGTGCTTTATGTCAAGGAGTGGCTCAAATGTAAAAAACTTTGCCTTGAGGACAGAGAAAAATCAGTAGAGGACTAGTGGGTAGGAGTTAAGAATCAGAAGACAGACTAGCACAGGTGATGTAACAGGTGTCTGCTAGAGACCATCTGATCAAGAAGAGGAGGTGGATGAAGCCTTCTTTAGACAGCTGGAGAAAACCTCACAGTCACAAGCCCCAGTACTCATGGGAGGCTTTAATCACCCCAGTATCTGCTGGAAGGGCACTCCAGCTGGTGCAAGCAATACAGACCTTCTGAATGTCTTCAAGAGAATTTTTGATACAGGTAATCAATCTAGTGACTAGAGAAGGTGCTCTGTTGGACCTGCTACTCACAAACAAGGAAGAAACAGTGAATGAAGTCAAGGGCACGCTTGACTACCATGACCATGAGACCAGAGTTTAAAGTCCTGAGAGGTATAAGCAAGACAAACAGCAGAATTACAACCTTAGACTTCAGAAGAGCAGATATGGGTCTATTCAAGAACCTATTTGGTACAATCCCATGAGAAATTGTCCTGGAGGGAAAGAGACTATGTTGTGGTTTAAGCCCAGAGGGCAACTGAGCACGACTCAGCTGCTCGCTCGCTCCTTCCCTCCCCTCCCCCCGCCCCTGTGGAAGGGGGAGGAGAAAATATAACAAAAGGCTTGGAGATCAAGATAAGGATAGAGAGGGATGATTCATCAGATATGGTCATGGGCAAAAGACAGACTCAACTTGGGAAGAAAGAACATCAGTTTAATTTGAACACCACCACCAATACTAATTTACCAACCAAACAGAGCAAGACAGTGAGAAATACAACCACATCTTAAAAACACCTTCCCCCTGCCCTTCCCTTCTTCCCAGGCTCAACTTTGCTCCCAATTTCTCTACCTTCTCCCCTCCAGTGACACAGGGGGGCAGGGGATGGGGTTCATCACCTGTTGTTTCTGCTGTTCCTTCCTCCTTAGGGGGAAGATTCCTCACACTCTTCCCTTGCTCCAGCATGGGGTCGCTCCCATGGAAGACAGTTCTCCACAAATTTCTCTGAAGTGAGTCCTTCCGGCAGGCTGCAGCTCTCCTGAACTTCTCCAGCATGGGTCCCTTCTGTGGGCTGCAGTCCTGCCAGCAACAGACTGCTCCAGTGCGGGCTTCCCTCAGAGTCCTGGCCTTTTTTGGGTGCAACCACCTGCTCCAGTGTGAGGTCCTCCATGGGCTGCAGGTGGGCATCTGCTCCACCGTGGACCTCCATGGGCTGCAGGGGCACAGCCTGACCTCTCACCACAGGCTGCGGGGGAGTCTCTGCTGCAGTGCACCTTCCCCCCCCACCCTTCTCCTCCTCCTCCTCCTCCTTTCCTCAGCTGACCTAGGTGTTTACATAGGTGTTTCCCTCACTCCCATCCCTCTATCTGCTGCAGGTTCCCCTTCTTAAATATGTTATCACAGAGTCACTACCAGTTGCTAATTGGTTCAGCCTTGGCCAGAGACTGGTCTGACTTGGAGTCGGGGAAGCTTCCAGCAGCTTCTGACAGGAGCCACCTCTGTAGCCTCTCCCCTGCTACCAAAAGCCCACCACACACAAACCCAATACAGGCTAGGAGACCTGGCTGATTTTCAAGATCATCCTCAGAGCACAAGGATTAATTTTACAGAACTGTACAATTCCACTTCTGAAAATCCAATAGGGTCATTTTTTTTTAACCTGGAAATAGGAACAGGACTTGTTTCTCTAATCCATCATACCTATTCAATATTTTTCATGACTTCATAAGAAAGCACAAAACTTCTATTCCTTTATTACAGTTCAAAGCCTTTTGCTAGTGATATTAGGGAAATTAATTAATCCTTTCATTTGTTATACCCGTCATGTAGTATAATGTCTGTCCTACTTCATATTTAAATTTCTTGAGATCATACCAGACCATCTGAAACCATGTAAATTCAACAATAAAAATGGAAGTCTTCATGAGGTTAATATGCTAACTACTAAAATAGTATTTTTTAATAGAAGCAAAACAGGGTAAACAGCCACAGATACATGCTAAGCTTAGTAATTGTTTGACTTTTACATTAAAAAAATAGATTTGGTTTGTTATTTATGACCTGATTTTTATGTTAACAAGCCCTCCTTCCTTATTTTCTTGTTTTTGGATTGGGGGGGGGGGGTGTTAATGCTGCTAGTGTGAGGTCATTTTGGCTTTTTAAGGTCTAACAAATCAATCTTTAGTGTGAGAAAGGTGTATTCTTACAGTGGATAACAATTCCAGTTCTAATACTTTCCCTCAAAGTATTTATTTCCAATATTTTGAAGACAATAGCATTTATTTCTTTAACTCCATTCCTACAGTTTAAATATCTTAACAGGCTAAAGAAGATACTTGATCTGCTGAAAGATTTTACTGTAGGATGGAACAAGACAATTTTACACCTGACTGTTTAGGAAAAGAATCTACATAAAAGATCTCTGTAACCGAGGCACCCTAATCCCAAGCAGTTGTCATCTTTAACTTCATTTTCCCTTCAATAAAAAGACCATTAGTAAACCCAAAGATATTATAACCTAGCACTTCTGTTAGAGCTTTGCTCACTCACTTTTACAATCAGAAAGCAATCATAACAGAGAGCCAGACATTTGATATTTTACTTACATCACATAAAGCTAGGCAAGCAAGTACAGAAGTTTGAATATGTTCTCATAATAAGGAGTGAGATATTAGCTGGTATATTTTGCTCTTGTAAAGTCTTTTACTCAGCAAGTATCTATTGATATTCTCTACTCCTTTTATCAGTAATTGGAGATAATTATGTGTTTTAAGAATAAGCCTGTTCCAAGGGTGAGGTTCTACACAGATTATTTAATAGTACATTGAAGCTCCGTAAGCCTTTAGTAACCTAGCCCAAGACCTGACATACAGGATCTCTTATCCAGTGTGTAATCAGGCCTAATGCTTAAAATCTGTTCCATGCATACTGATGCATCTATTGCAAGCAAAATTAGCCTTTTGTAAAATGTTAACAGTCAATTGCTTCTTTATTAAAACTGCAATTATATAAACCCAGAACACAGATAAACAACAAGAACATGCCTGGTAAGATTTGTAATGCCTAAAATTGTGCCAGGTTTTCTAAGGTTCACAGGCATATAAGAACGCTTGAGCTAACATATGAATGGAAAAGAATATATTAAAAAAACCCAAACCTCTGTCATATGCATGTTCATTATTTTAAAACATTAATGATCATTCTGAGTTTACTGTAAGTTTTCATGATAAATACTTCTCCTGGCAATCTTCCTGCCACTCTCACTTGTGACCTAATCTTTATGCATTTTTCCTGATCATGCAACCAGACGTAAGTAGTTTGTAAAGTTGCTACTGCCAAGAACAATGGTATTTGAATGCTCCAGAATATGTATGTATGTATGTATGTATGTATGTATGTATCTCTATCTATCTATATCTATCTATCTATCTTTTCAACTATACATCTGAATTTACAATCTGCCTCTGAACACTACTTTCTATGCTATTTTACAGAAAGTCTGGACAAGGAAAAAGGCAGGACAAGGCTTCTCAACGGAAATAATACCTTTTATTAAAACAGCAAATATAGCTGGAAAAATCAGACAAGTTTTCAGGAACTCTAATTCTTCCTTAGGTCTAAAATAGATTCAGATTTCAAACCTAGGTACCTACTGAGAATCATAGGTTAATAGAGGTTTAGAGGAATATGCATTCTTTAGATCATCATCTGAAAGAAAAGATACTTGATATACCTATGACTGTTAGAAAAGGCCTGGGGGAGAACAGAAGAGAGAGAGGGAAGGAGATGGAGAGAAGATAAGTCGTTATCTCTTTGGGGAGAGAAAGTAGTTCATAAACTGTGGAACACAAAGAGATTAATGGGTTTGCGATTCAATGAGGACTGTGACAATCTGTTACAAAACCATTATCTTTACTGAAGTTGTGGGTTCTGGTATCCGGTAGAGTTATGAATTTTGATTCCAAGGTTTATTTTTGTAAGGAATTTTGGTTCCCCTGAGAATCAGGACAAAGAGATCAGAGATTAAACTGTTCTGAAAAACTTCCTGGAAGTTGAGTGGGTTTTATTCTTCACTGACTATCTGTCAGGATACATTCACATAGATAGTGATGGCTTAATTTTACCTATATAGTTGTTCTGAGATTACCTGGTTCACAAAATGAAGGGTATTGGATTTCTAGAAGTACAGGTGTAGGAGTGTGACAGTTCTGTTGTAAATGGTATTTACTGTCATCTTGTCACTGTGGTAAGTTTATGCATCTCCTGCAGCAACATCCTGGGTTGTTTCAGTTGTTTCAGGCATTTGTAGCGGTAGGCATGTAAATATTTGATCTAAATGGCTAAATAAAACCATTTAAACAGTGATTCAGCCATTGATTATTATTAGGAATAGATTATTCAGTTCATAAATTTTAATAAAACCCAATTTGTAACTTGCCATCTTTTCTAAATCACAGTCTCTGCAAAGGAAACAGCATTTGATTGAAGCAAAAGAACCCCAGACCACCAAACAACACCAAATACAAAAAAAACCCCAAACCATAAAACCCCCCAGGGCTCTATTTTGTTAAAACAGACTTTTTCTGCTAGAATATAGATAAAGGAGACATCTATTAGAAATACAGACTAATTTTTACTAGAAGATAAACTATTACATGAAAAGTATAAAAAAGTAAAGAAACTTTTAAAAGTTTCTTTATAATCCTTTAAAAAGGTTATTTAACATTTCCCATTTTTAGACTAAACTAAAAAGTTTATTTAAAGGATAGGACAGCAATACTATCTTTTATAAATATTGCTGACATTTTATATTAGAGGTTTTGTTATCATTTGCTGAAAAGTAAATTTAGACCTTAGAGATGAATTTTCAGTCTATCTAGGACAGCCTTATTACAGAAACTAAACAATTAGATGCTATAAGAGAGAAACGTAAAGGAACTACATAGGTGGGTACACGCATGTGTAAACAACAAAAACTCTGAAAAACTTTTCTGACCACAGCTATAAAATTTGCAACAAGGATCTAGCATTGGGAGCAGATTAGCCTCTTTGAGGAACATGTGTTTTACCATCCCTGTGGAAATCCATGTGAATTCAGTCAGCATATAAACCCTTCATGCTCAGCAGATACTTTTCAGAGCTTAACAAAGAAAACTGCTGAAGCACATGGGACATCCTTAACAGAGTGACTCAGCCTATGTCAGCCTAAATCTGGAAGGACAGCATTGAAGTTCCCTGTAACAACTTTTCGTGGTCTGTGGAGATTGAAGTAAAACATAAAAATAGTCTAAATAACTTCCTTGCCTGCATCCAGGAAGTAATAGAAAGGTAAGTATTAATTATGACACAGAAGGAATGATACAGATGTCTGAACAGAAAACCTAATGCTATTTTAGATGCTACAGGGTGATGCTATTCAGATGTTCTTGATGTTCAGCTACCATTTGAGAAGAGCATGTCTCCTGTAGGTCCTGTTTTGTATCTGCCAGTCTCATGCAGGTATGTTAGATACCGCAGAACGTCTAAAAGGGTATGTTTAGACACCTGAAACTCTCCCGGAATCTTATAAAAGTAGAAACCAGAAGAATGGGGAAGGGATTCTAGAAATGGGAGGAAAGGTACACAACTAAAAATTTTTGAAACTATAGCCAATTATTTCAGAGTGCACTAAAAACAGACGAGTTGGAGTGCAGTGACAAACACTGGGAAATCAGAGGGATGAACTGGGAGACTGGGCAAAGGACAGAAGGCTACCAGTACAGAATTAAAAAAAAAAAAAAAAAAAAGAAAAAAAAAAAAGAAAAAAAAAAAGAAAAAAAAAAAAGAAAATAGTGGGAAGAAGAGGACAGGTTCTAGATTTCAGTAAGATTCTGGGGAAAAAGATTGTGATTAAGAGCCCATAAGAAAAAAAAAGGAAAAAATGAGAACCAACAACATGCTGAGCAGCATGCAAGACAGAGCGAAGCTAAGGAGCCTGAGGTTAACAAGATGGGTAAGATACAAGAAGTCAAAGGTCTGAACTGTAGGGCAAACTTAGTAATTGGGCAGCAGTATGTAGGGGAGTTTCACAGCGAAATTTGAAAACAGTGGGAAAGAGACTGACTGCAAATTATGTGTTGCGAGACAGGAGTTGAGGAGAGAGAAATTTAAGAGAATACCAACTGTGAAGCTTAAAGGTGCTATGCAGAAGGGCCTCTCTCTGTGACCTGAAGTGGAGCACAGGTGTTCCTGAACCTTAACACTTCTCTGCTGTACAAAATCATGTGCAAAATACATTCATATGGAATATAAACCCCTGGTCTTCTAATAGAGGTATCCTTATGGAAGAATAAATGTACTGCTCTCAATTTCTCCTTTAGCTAATGTAGCAGACCTCAAGATTGCAGTCCTGTTGATAAACCATAAGACTGATCTAGATGAAGCCAATGGCCCAACTAAGCCCAGTCTTTCTTCAGCAGTGCTCAAAACCAGATACCTATGGAGAAGCATAAAAGCAGGATAAAAATGCATCAAAGCCTTCTTGGAATAATATTCCTGATTTTCACAGTTCGCAGTTCTGTGACTTCCTGAACTGCAGATAGTGTATTTCAATTTAATAACCTGGATTCCATGAACTTGTCCAACTACTCCTTGAGCTTATGTAAGGTATCAGCATTCACAAGATTGTAAAATCTGGAAGTTCCACAACTGAATTATACTACTAATGAATAATCAAGTCCCATTGTTTGTCTTGCATCTCACATCTACTAGTTTTATCCCCTTTTCCTAATTATTGTACTGGAAGAAGTAGTGAGGAGCCCATACCTATCCACTATCTCCATGCCAATTGTGATTTTATACATCTCTGTCTCATCTACTCTCAGTTTGTTTTCAGCCTGTAGAGCTGTCCAGTAACCTCCCTGTAGAGAGGCCATTCTGTGTCTTTGATTATCATGGTTCTTCTTTGAAGTTTTTCTAGCTCTAGTTTTTCATTTTTTATTAGATTGGGGACCTATCTGGCCACAGCAGTCAGAATGCAAGTGAACCATGGATTTATCGATGGCATAATAGTGTTTTCTCTTTTGCTCCTTGCTTCTTTCTTAAAAATTGCTAGCAGTTTACTTATTTTCTGGACCACTACTGATCAAAGAAATGAATTTTTCATAAAATATCTATTATATCTAGAAGACCTAGTTCCTGAAAGAAAACAATAGTCAAAGTTGATAATTTCTATTTAACTGCTTTTTCCATGTGTCATTTAAAAATTATCTGTATTGAGAAAACACTGAAATAGCATGGGAAGTTTACTCAGTGTATAAGTTCCTTCCATAATCCATCATAGTTTATTCTTGTCTTTGGCATCTTGAATACCATAGTATCACTCGAAAATTTACTCACATCCTTCAGTCTATTCTTCTAAATCATTTATGAAAATGCTGAAAAACAGAGGTCGCAACAGGAACAGTGCGATCACTATTAAAACCAGCTTTTTTAGCTCAACAGTTCTGCTGTATATTCTTATGAAAGGTAGGCTTGTTTCCTTACTTCTTTTTTCTTTTTAAAGCTGTTTTGCAGTGCTCACTCAAGAAAAGAGCTAGGGACATTCATCTCAGATAGTTCCAGCAACGCCCCATGGCTAAAATGCACCTATGGGATTTCCATTACTAGTTGAAAACTCTAAATCAAAGAGACACAAAAATAACATCATATAATTTCCAGTGGGCTTTGCTGAGCAAGGCAGGACTGTGGAGACCTGGAGACTGACCTGGCTGTAGCATCAGTGGGACAGGGGCTGACACCCCCAGGGGGCTGACATGGGATCTTGGGCTGTGGACACTGTGGGGAGAGCCCTGGAGGTCTGGGCAGGGGCAATCAGGGCTGGTGGTGCCCTAACGGCCATGACACTAAGCATCTGAAGGGAGCTGCTAGGCATGACCCAATGAAGCCCACATCATTTGTGGAATCGCAGCTGGAGGCAGGTGAGACTATCTTAGAGCATATAAGAAAGTGTAAGATATCTAATTTTTGGCAACAATCACTCTTGCATATCTAAGGTCATATCTCCTCCCCAAGCACAGCAACTCCTCACAGAGTCACAGAATCACAGAATCATCTAGGTTGGAAAAGACCTTGAAGATCATCTCGTCCAACCATTCACCTAACATTGACAGTTCCCAACTACACCATATCCATCAGCGCTATGTCGACTACTCTTAAACACCTCCAGGGATGGGGACTCCACCACCTCCCTGGGCAGCCCATTCTAACGCCTAACAACCCGTTCTGTAAAGAAATGCTTCCTAATATCTAGTCTAAACCTTCCCTGGAGCAACTTGAGGCCATTACCTCTTGTCTTATCACTTATTACTTGGTTAAAGAGACTCATCCCCAGCTCTTTGCAACCTCCTTTCAGGTAGTTGTGGAGGGCAATGAGGTTTCCCCTCAGCCTCCTCTTCTCCACACTAAACAACCCCAGTTCCCTCAGCCGCTCCTCGTACGACATGTGCTCCAGACCCTTCACCAGCTTCGTTGCCCTTCTCTGGACACGCTCAAGTAATTCCATGTCCTTTTTGTAGTGAGGGGCCCATAACTGAACACAGTAATCGAGGTGTGGCCTCACCAGTGCCGAGTACAGGGGTAAGATCACTTCCCTGTCCCTGCTGGCCACGCTATTTCTGATACAAGCCAGGATACCATTGGCCTTCTTGGCCACCTGGGCACACTGTTGGCTCATGTTCAGCCGGCTGTCAATCAACACCCTCACGTCCCTCTCTGACTGGCAGCTCTCCAGCCACTCCTCCCCAAGCCTGTAGCGCTGCTGGGGGTTGTTGTGAATGAAGTGCAGCACCCGGCATTTGGCCTTATTGAAACTCCTACAGTTGGCCTTAGCCCATCACTCCAGCCTGTCCAGGTCTCTCTGCAGAGCCTCCCTACCCTCGAGCAGATCAACACTCCCACCCAACTTGGTGTCATCTGCAAACTTACTGAGGGTGCACTCGATCCCCTCGTCTAGATCATCAATAAAGATGTTAAACAGGAGTGGCCCCAAAACCGAGCCCTGGGGGACACCACTCATGACCGGCTGCCAACCAGATTTAACTCCGTTCACCACAACTCTTTGGGCCCGGCCATCCAGGCAGTTTTTTACCCAGCAAAGCGTGTGCCCATCCAAGCCTCGAGCAGCCAGTTTCGCCAGGAGAATGCTGTGGGAAACGGTGTCAAAGGCCTTACTAAAGTCAAAGTAGACAACATCCACAGCCTTTCCCTCATCCAATAAGCAGGTCAGTCTGTCGTAGAAGGAGATCAGGTTTGTTAAGCAGGACCTGCCTTTCATAAACCCATGCTGACTGGGCCTGATCATCTGGTTGTCCTGCATGTGTTGTGTGATGGTACTCAGGATGAGCTGCTCCATCAGCTTCCCGGGCACCGACGTCAAGCTGTAATTTCCCCGATCATCCTTCCGACCCTTCTTATAGATGGGCGTCACATTGGCCAATTTCCAATCTGTCGGGACTTCCCCGGTCAGCCAGGACTGCTGGTAAATGATGGAAAGCAGCTCTGCGAGCACCCCAGCCAGCTCCTTCAGCACCCTCGGGTGTATCCCATCCGGTCCCATAGACTTGTGTGTGTCTATGTGATGCAGTAGGTCACTGACTATCTCCTCCTGGAATGCGGGGGGGGTCATTCTCCCAGTCTCTGTCTTCTGGCTGAGGAGGCTGGATTCCCTCAGTACAACTAGTCTTGCTATTAAAGACTGAGGCAAAGAAGGCATTAAGCACCTCAGCCTTTTTCTTATCACTGGTTGCCTTGTTTCCTGCGTCTACAAGGGGATGGAGACTCTCCCTGGTCTCTCTTTTGCTGTTGACATACTTATAGAAACATTTCTTGTTATCCTTGATTGCTGAAGGAGATTAATTTCCAGCTGGGCTTTAGACCTCCTGATTTCTGCCCTGCATAGCCTCACAGCATCTTTGTAATCATTGTGAGTGGCTAGCCCCTTCTTCCAAAGGCTGTAAACTTTCCTTTTCTCCCTGAGTTGCAGCCAAAGCTCCCTGTTTAGCCAGGGTGGTCTTCTCTGTCGCCAGCTTCTCTTACAGCACCTGGGGACTGCCTGCTCCTGAGCCATTAACACTTCCTTCTTGAAGAGCGCTCAGCCTTCCTGGACCCTTATACCCCTCAGGACCGTCTCCCAAGGGATCCTGTCAAGCAGGTGCCCAAACAAGACAAAGTCAGCCCTTTGGAAGTCCAGGATGGCAGTTCTGCTTCCCTCTCTCCTAGCCTCTCTAAGAATAGAGAACTCTATTATTTCATGATCATTGTGCCAAAGGATTAAAATGGTTTCTTGTCCAGGAGACATATGTCCTGTATGTATTCCCCATTCTAAAAATACTGTAAAACTGACTCCTTTCTTCACCTGCAATAAACACTAGTATTACCTTTTGAAGATAACTTTGTTAAACTGGATGGGAACCAGCACTGGGAAAAAAAAAATTTACTCATATTAAGGAGAAAATATTCTTAACTTACTCATACCAAACCCAATACCCTTCACATATTTAAGGCCCAGTTCAGTGATGATTCTTTCTGTCTTTATAATTTCAACAGTTAGGTCCAAGCTGTTTTAATTATAGTGAGTTAAATGTTGTTTTCTATATAAAGGGAGACTTTCGCATATTCCTTGTGCTCAAAAGCAGCCGACATACTAAAATTACAGTATTAGCACAAAAAAGTGTTGCCCACAAAGTGAATTTCAAAATTACTTCAAGTAAAAATATAGGGGCAGGAAGCGTTAGGCAATTTTAGATGTGGTAGTCATTGCTATTTCTGCATTCATTCATTCCCAGTTTTGGATTCCAAAGAATTTAACAACTTATCATCTTTTTTTTAAACTTTTATAAAATCTAGCCAATGTCAGTAATGAAGATATTCTACTCAGTCCTGAAGACATTTCAGAACTTTTTCACTGCATCTGTAGCATGAGAAGAAAGAGAGATTCCAGGAGAATCTGGAAATCTCACTTGACAAAACTCCAAAACTTGGTTATTTGTTGTCAAAAATTTTGTTTCAGTCATTTTTAACTTAACTAACTTTAGCTTACGAAGAAATATAGTGGCTCTGAAAGGGTATATTTCTGAAAACTATTTGTTAAAATAAGCAGAACTTGTATAGATGCCTTCTGATTAGAAATGCTGTTTAGATTCTCAAACTGCTTACCTATGCCTGTCAGAAAATTAAGAAAGATAAATGCATGTCTCTAGAACTGAATACAGAGGTAAATAAGTAGAACTCAGCTGAATTAATATCCTAAATTTTCTGCAATGATTAATATTTTTTAATTATTCAGTTGTAATGATTTCTTTAATATAGATTGCGTTTTTCAACCAAATTCTACTCTCTACAATTTTACTCTGAGCTTTATTTGCACAGCACATTTTATATAAATATATATATACACACATTTATATTCAGAATAAAGAATGCAAAATTAAATTATTAAGAAATTTTGTCTGAAGAGTTCTGTTCCAACAGCTAAAACAGGAAACCAAAGGAAAACTCTTTGGTCAAACTATCTCCTTTAATGAAAAGCATTTCAAAATGAGATACCAGAAGTGCATTTTCTAAAAATTTATTCAATGGAGCAGGATGGCAGAGATGTAAAATCACACCATATGACAGCATATTTTCAAGTACATTTCTGTCACGTTCTTAATGACTTAAATTTCATCAATTAGATTGGGTCAACAGCAGAAGAGATACAAAATCAGTTACTTCATTCCATATATGAATATGTCTGTATGGAACTAATCTATTAGGTTTTAAAATTAAAAAGTACCCCCTTGCCAAATAATAGGTAAGTATATACCTTTGAAAGTTATTTAAACAGGCATATCCCAAACATTCACAATAACCTTTAAAGCATAATGCTTACTTTGAACAAACTATCTGAATTATGTTTAGTTGCCCTCTGAAGATTATTTTCATTCTCTTCAAACAGCCTCCTGAATTTTCTCTTTGACATGCAGAATAATGACTGCAAAATTGAGTTTTTAAGTAGCTTAGTTTATAGTGGCTCTGTATGTGCAGATAAAATAGAAGACCAATGTAAAACCCATCAATAATAATATTGACTTATTTTTGAAACATTCTACACATTGAATATTTTGGAGTATTTGCAAAATAAGATATTAACAATGAAATTTCAATGAAGTTCAAAAAGGTATCTGGATTATCTGATTTTTACAAAGCTCTTATTAGAAGGAAATTAATGCATACAACGATGCTGCAATTCAACATTAAAGTAATTTTGGAATGACGTGCACTGTATCATTAATTTTTGTTTTCAAGGATTTAATTCTTGCAGAGACAGTATGCTTGGTTTATAGCATTTGAAAATGAAAATAAGAGCTTATTTTGATCAACTCTGTTTTAAATACTGTTAATATTGTTAGTCTAACAGACATAGCTGCCCATAGGTTAACACTTTAACCTGGTATACTATGTAAAAAATCACTGCTTCCTGTAGTATTGTAAGAACTTATCAATAGTTCACAATCAACAAGTAACTTTACAATATCCTTAATGCTAAACATTTAGAAATTTCATAAAGTCCAGATTTTGAAGCATGCCTGGAGTTAGATACTATATCCACACAGTCACATTATTTTCCCCTGTAACTGGTGTGTGAAGGTTTGAAATCAGTACATCAATCTTGTTCCTCATTTCTAAGGTATGTAGTATGAGGTCAATATGAAGAGAAGGGATACAGTTAAGGAAGAGCCAATATTGTATTAGACAGTGTATTGGGTCTGTCTGAGATAGAGTTCATTTTCCCCATAGCAGGCCTCACAGTGCTGTGCTTTGTGTTGGTAGCTAGAAAGATGCTGGTAACACACCAGTGTTCTGGCTACTGCAGAGCAGTGCTCACACAGCATCAAGGCTGTCTCTCCAACATTCCTCCCTCACCCAATAGGCTGGGGGTGGGCAAGATCTTGGATGGGGACACAGCCAGGACAGCTGACCCAAAGCGACCAAAGGGATACTCCATACCATATGACGTCTGCTCAGCAATAAAAGCCAAGACAAAGGATAAGGCGGGGGAAGGTTCGTCTTCTGGAGCAACTGTTATACATACTGAAACCCTACTTCCTGGGAAGTGGCTGAATATTGCCTGCTGATGGGAAGTAGAGAACAAATCTTTTGTTTTCCTTTGCTTCCACACACAACCTTTGTTTTTGCTTTCTTAAACTCCCTTTATCTTGACCCATGAGGGTTTTTTTCCATCTTATTTTCTCTCCCCTGTTCCTGCTAAAGAGAGGGAGTGATAGAGTGGCTTGGTGGGCATCTGACATACAACCGAGGTCAACCCACCACAGACAACTAAACCTTTTCAGAGATGTTTTGGAAGATAAGCCTCATGTTTGCCATCAGAAGACAAAATGACAATCACTCTTCAGGAAAACAAGATATTTAATTATGGACCCTTCAGATAAACAGGATATGCCATCTTTTGTGCTTGAGTAGGTGAGCCTACAGTTTGATAGCCAGTAACTCAGGGAAGAATATAAGTAGTCAAGTTTTACTTACTTGAAGATCCACAAAACTTATAAATATGTTGAAATAATGAATAAGCTTCCCCATGCCAGGGCCCATAAAAATTAATCTGCCTCAACATCTACTGTCCTACTTTTTTGATTTCTAAATTACGGATGATCACCAAGATTCTATATGCTATTTTAATACAACTTAATTAACACTTTTGCTATACATTCTTATCCATTGGGTATACACTGATTTATGGATGAAACAATATTTTTAAGCTGGAGCCTAAATGACATTCTGAAGAACAGAGATCACAGGTATATGAAATGAGCTGTAAAGAATGCTGAAGAATGTTCTTAATGGAGTGGCTGTCAAGTTATTTCTAATTAAAATAAATAAATGAAGTAAAATATTCCCATATATCCCAAATCAAATATGCAAGATAGAAGACTGATCCACAGTGATAATTATCTCACTATTTCAGGGCCCAACACCTAAACATAATGAGATGAAACCAAGTTTGTGAAAATTTTTACTAGATATTATTTAAAAAATTGCTACTGTTAAGGTCAAACTACTTCCAAGGTGATTTCCTAAGATTAGGTGACATTCACAGCTCTTCCACAGACAACAGTCATGCAATAATAAAGACACAAATCTACTCTCTTAAACCTAGTAGATTTTCTTCATCTCTCCTCTCTGATATAGCTAGAGACAATAGAGAATATGCTAGCAAAAGAAACCAAAGTACCTGTAAGTTATATTAAAATAAATTACACTGACCACACATACTTTTAGTTTTTGTACAATAAGTATTTCTGAGACAGAAGAAACAGTCTTTCAAGATTTTATCTATACAGCAAAAGCTCTGCTGAGCATTAAACAAGATGATGAGATTTTCAATATGCAAAAACACACTGCCAGGTAAATATTTCTTGCTGATTAAAGTGTTTCTTATAAATTAAATTCAGATTCCAAGAGCTCTGTTTTATTTCTTTCCATTAAATTTAATTTGCATTGAGGTTTATTGGCTATTGTTAAGAGGTTGCTGAAGCTTAATCTAGAATGAGATAATCATGTCATCAGAGGATAAAATAATGATATGCAGTATACGTGTGGCACTATAAAGAATAGAAAAGAGCAACTGAGTGCCAAATTATTAAAGACTTCTAAAATTATATCCAAGATAACAGCATAGCATCTGAATTAGTGTAGTGTTTTCTAGTCGTTACCAAGGCATCTACATAAAACAGCAAAAAACACTATTTAAGTATTAGGAGAAAATATCATAGTGTGAATAATAATTATGTCTGACATCTATGGTTTACATAAACAGAAATGGCTAATAGTGTGTGGTTCAGAAAAAAAAGGGCATATTTAACTGGACAGTTTTGAGTCTTTTTTTGTAAGAATACAAATGAAGTATCATAGACATTTATATTCAATTAATTATTATTTTCACCAAAAAAAAGCATGGATTAAAAAAGCAAAGTTCACAAAAAAATACAGCTTCTGGTATGAATACTAACAGGTAAAAATTATACTTATAGCAATAACAAATATAAAAGTGAAATGACAGGAAATCTGAATTATTTCTGTGGTGACAGAGTTACAGCCCAACATCCAGATTTTTTTTTTTTTTTAAATCTGCAAAGCTTTTTAAATTACATAAATGTTAAAAAGGTTTCTATCCAGACCACTCTATTTAAAGCTGAAAAGCACATCATGAAAAGTACTGTTCAGTGAAATACTAAAACTAACCACAACTAATAAGCTGTGAACATTTAACTCTTCCCCCTCACCCTTACCCCCTTCTCAGTCACTTTGGTGCCTGATTTTTATAGATAGCAATAGCACTTACATAGCAGTGGAATCTTAAATTCACCTAAATGATTTCTTGCTAAATCATTTAGGTTTTGTAGGTCAAAACCAACAATACAGACTGCAGAACAGTAGTTTAATAAGCTTGCAGTCACACAGTCACGCCACTTACCAAGTAGCCTTGATCCAGAACCACGGTACATAATTTTTTTGCCAGATATATTCTATACTTCCATCCAGATTTTTTGTATAAATTGGACTCATTTTTCATATGTAGTAGCATTGAGCTGTGTGTATGGCATTCATTTCTGTACTTCTTAAGGTGCTAACAATGCTTTATACAGTACTTCCAGGCACCATGCACACAAAGGAAAGAACAAGCAGAGGAAGGGAGCGGAGGCGGGGTATGATGCCTGGTTAACAAGCCCAGGCTTGCTTCTGCAACTCAGCGAAAGAGGACAGTTCAACCAGGAAATTCACAATGCCCTCAGTCTGTCGGCTGGTCTGAAGCTTTCTCTCAGCCTGCCTTATAACCATGGGTATGTAAGCCATTGCACACCTGGATATTAAGTTTAGTCCATTATAGTGCATTAGTGGATTTTCTGTCCTTTTGACCTTGTACTACTGAAATGACCTGGATAATTGTACTACTGGCTTGTTTTAGTTACTCTATTGTTATTTAGAGATAATTTGTTTATTCCTAAAGCTGTTAGTCTGATGTCTACATCCAAAAGTTATAGCTTGTCAGGGTCACGTTAAGTCCTTACTTCTCTTCAGGATGCCCCAGGGAAAGCACAGGAGTTCTAACCACTTGAATTTAATTTTCTAAAGATTAATTATTAATTTAATGGTGCCACTGTTTACAGTAAGCTATGCTTCCAGTTTTCCTTCTGAAGTCCACAGAAAACTCATGAGTGTATATATTTTATTAAGACAGAATAGATAGTACGATGTATAAAGCTTAATTTGAATATAGCTACAGGTGAAGTCATCCATCTAGGAACAAGACACATAGACCAGATCTACAGTTTAAGTAATATAAATGTGACTTTGAAAACATGAGGGTGGAAGGTGTTCATGAATAATTGAACAGATCTTCTCAGTGACATGTTCTGGTCAAGCAGCTGATATTGTTCATATTGCTAGGCAAAGAAATGCAGTCTTGGAACAATGTTGAAATAATACAGCAAGAAGCAGGAGTAAGAGTTTGTGCAATTTACACATTTGATATGTAAATACGGAAGCACTGTCACCAGTTTCAGTATTCAGACTTCAAAAGGATGTTAAAATATTCAAAAGGGTTTAGAAAAGAGACATAATTATTTGAAGTGTGGAGAAAAAAAAAATTTTGTGCACTGAAAAATTTAAAACATTCAATACACTGAATTTATCCAGGAGAAGGAAAATCTGTATATGAGAATCTATTGGAGGCATTTCTGATACTAAAAAAACTGATATATTTTGAAAAAAAATGCATAACAAGATCTTGTGACGGAGAAGGTGCAACCAGAAAAATTGATGTGCTTACATTTTCTCTTACTAACAATAAAAACAAAGAACACCTTATACCTTGCTTAACCTTGTATCTTCCTTACTTAAAACAATTTAATTTTGTATCTTTTTTTAAAAGGTTTTTCACTCAAGCAAATATTGGACACCATGTGAACATTCTTAAGTTTAGTCCTACAAAATGTTTTATACATAAGAAAGATTAGACAGTTAGTGATTCTTCTGGCTTCATTTTGCAAACGAAGAGTGTTATAGAAAGTTTTTGAAATGGAAATAAAACCAGAGTAGCCAGTTCAAAACGTAAAGATGTTTTTTTCCCCAAGGATACAGGTTCAGGTCAAAATTCTTAAAAGGATTACAAACAGGCATCACTAGGTAACAAAAGTGATAATTAAAAAAAAAATATATTAATCTAGATGTTACTTGGAAGACATGAAAGAGACAAACTCCTGCATTTTTCCATAGGATATAATATTCCAAAATATTTTGATACTATCTCATGTTTTCAATGTGGTTTTTTAAAATGTGTTTGTTATTATATGGTATATAATATAGTCATGGTATATAACTTAGGCATTTTGAAAATATTTTTTTTATAATTTCCTATCAAAAGAAACAACAAAATCCATTTTAATGAAAAGTTTTGATTTATTCAAATCTCTACTTTTGAGTGGAAAAAGACTGTGATTTTAAGCAAAAATAGCTTTTGTTAGTTGTGATTAAAATTGTACGTTTTCAGACATTTGTCATTTCAAGTCATTTATTTATATGCTCAGATATTCCAACTATATTAGTACCTCTACCTGACAATGGAGAAGCACATGTCTTCATTTATTGGTCAGAACACACTGTTACTCGTAACAGTTGCCTTTATTTCTACAAAATATAGAATAGAAGGCAATGATGAGGGCCTTCAAAACGGAGGTTTGGAAGATAATTCACATTCGGCCATGTTCAAAGAAGACTGTACTCCTTATTATGCCATTTAGCTCAGTTTGAGTAAATTAACTTAATTGTGACTGGACAACTGGAAGTAGAATTTGAGTTAAGAGCATTAATTAAAAGTGAGTGTAATTCAACACTGCAAGACTGAAGTCAACTTTAGGTACTTATGGAGAATACTATCCAGTAGGAACAATGCATTAAACTTTATACATGCCTATTGTCTAACAACCTCCACACCAGAGACTTGGTGTAAGTATTATTCAACTGCATCACTTCACTATGATTGTGAAATTGACTTGTACATCCCAAAAAATAAGATAACTTCCCCCTCCACTCCAGGAAATAACTTTAACTTATAGGGTCTTTAACTGGTATTACCGAAGATCTTCAAATTTATCACTATTATTCAAGTAAGAAGTGTAACTTTTATTTTTCACCTTGGTAAAATTTCCTAATAACATTTATGAAAAAGAGTGTGCCAAACTTTTGTTCTATGCTCTCTGCAAATTTCTACAATCATTTGAAGAATGAAAGTGCTGAATCTTTTACCTTTGGGTAAGTACATTGTTTTTCTTTTAGAACTGTTGGAATTATAGAGAAGAAAAATAATCAAATTCAACTTCTAAGATATTAAAAATTAGAAATGCCTTATATTCAAGGCTCTAAGATGACATTATGGGCTTATGGAAGCATCTGCTTCTTTGAAATTTTCTCTTTTGTTTTGCTTGTTCTTAGTTCTGAAACAACAGAAAGGCAGCAGGTAAAACACCCAAGTCATTATTTAAATATATATGAATAACAGTAGCTGCAGCTCAAATTTTATTGAATCATGGAATGATAGCACACTGACACAGAAATTAAGTTGCAATACCCTGGGAAGGTAAATCTGAATCACCCGAAGAAGATGATGTGTAGCTCAGACTCTCATTTCTGTTTCTAGCATGTTGCAGTCACAAATACGGCCTGTGAGTGCCTCCTAAACAGATAACTCGTTACAACATGGTGAGCATTCTGCTACAAGATACACAGGAGCTCTTCAACATATTTTTAATTTTATTTTTGAATGGAGATCAATCATTTACTTCAAGCGGTATGCATGTAGGAGTGTTCTGTGGATCTCAGCTGTTATTTAATGCATTGCAGGCTTGAATCTACAAGCTGTAAAAACTGGAAATAAAAGATGTGAAAAATCTGTAAAAAAAAAAAAAAGAAATCTGTAAAATCTGGTCTGAAAAAAAGGCTATCAAAACATTCATGTCCTAAATTACCAAAAACTAAGTATTTCTGTCATCTCCTGACAGCACTCCTGGAGCTCTGTGAAAACATAATTGTACCAGATGTAAAGCAGATGAAATATGTATTTTCATCAATTTAACAGAATAAAGAATAAAAATGTAATAATTTCTACTCATTTTGTTTCCTAGCGTTGATCAAAGCCAGTAACTACTTGCCAAAAAAAAGAGCAAGACACATGATTTTGTTCATCCTACATACTTTTTTCACATTAGGGAATATTTCTGCAACTCTTACTTTCAAGGGATGAAATCACATTAGTTCAGTTCATACCATAGCCTTACTATAAATAACTAGAAAGTCAAGGTCCATTTTTGTAGTTAATTTTATAGTTAATATTTTGTGTTTTCATTTCAATGCTAACAATATGAAATGGTATGTGGCCTATCTTCTGCTTCTGGGATGTGATTATGATTGTTCTTAGTTTTAGGTTGTTTCTTCACTAACTATAAAATACAGATGGCTTCATTCTGAAACTTATTTTGATGCTGAAAGCGAAGAAAAAGGCAGAGATGCTCAGTGAAAGGAGTGGTACAGAGTTAAATCTTATAGTCCCATACAAAAATATTCTCAGATGAGTATGCTAAGATGCAGTTAGATCTGGCAATTATCTTCTCTATTCTCAGTGCTGTCTGCTGTTGCTAAAACCTAACTGCCAATAGACATTTGTAATACACATGGACCTGTACACATGGATCTCATGATCTCTATTTCTGGATAGTCTGTTCAAAAAAAACCCACAATGCACGGGAATTTAAGAGAGAAATACAGCAGCTTATGAAACCTAGAAGGAGAAGATCATGAATAGATATAATAACGTAGGCAAAAAAAATTCTGTAACCAATAAATACTGTAAGAAAATGGAATGATTGAAGATATCTGTGCATTTTGCAACAGATCTTGGTAAAAACATAAGTTCTTTTGAACATTTCCTACTAAACTCCTTGCTTACAGATCATGTAGAACAATCAGTAAATCATGGTTTGAATAGTAATTCCTGGTGTGAATATCCCCTCATTACTCTGTTAATTTTGAGTAGCAAAAAGAATCACTGCAATAAACAAGACCTATACATGCTTGTACCTTCTTGGACACAGATATCAAGACTTGTAATGCAGAAAACCAGAGACATTTGCTATGCTTTTTAAGCCTACAGCAGTCAACAATGAAAGTTTTTGTAATAATACTTACTGACATTATTTCACAAGTTATTGGACAGAACATGAGATTAATATAAATGTGATCAATGGCAATACAGTGTCAAACCACTCCAGGTACTAGGGAACATATGTACCACGTGCACAAGTAACTTAGGAAACAAGGGAGTTTAAGACTGCCTCAGAACTATAATCCTTGTGCTAGCACATGGAAGCTATGGTAAATAAACATAGTTTTCAGAGAGAAAGTTTCTGGATCAAGTACAATGGGTTACCAAGTAACAGATTACCATAGGGAAAAAAAACAAAACAAAACCCCTGCTACACTGAAAATATAGGAGGTAATGAAGACGTCTTTCCAGTCTCTGGACCCTTTCTTATGCTTTTTAAAGAAATTATGCTGGAGAAGTGCAAAAAGAGAAAAGTAGTTCCTGATTCCTAGTTTTACTGAGCATAACGTAAGACAGGCGAGGTAAAGACAGAGACCAAAAAGGCCTGACTTATATGGAGGAGAATAATCTTTATGGCAACAAAAATAAACTTCTGCTCTCTCAAGCATAAATGAATCTCTCCAACATTGTCACTGAATGAGCTATAATGCAGCTTTATGAGGTATTTCCTCTGCAACTTATTTCAAGGCTAATGACCCTTATGTTCTGAGTTAGCAAGAGAAGGTAAGAGATTCATTACCTGCTGGGTTGTAGAAGAGCACTTTCTGAAGTCCACTCATCTGCTATCATTTTTACTAGGTTCTTTGAACTTCATATATACTCCATAAAACTACACTCAGGAAAAAGGCAGGGAAAATTTACCTGTGTACATCCCTTTTTGTGACACTAAATCCCCTACTCTGCAAAGGGAGAAGCCAATATAGCTGACTCATGCTCTGATAAAAGAGATGAAGGAAATGGTCCATGCATTCTCTCCTTGGGTGTGCTCACCCACCCTCCCCCCCCTTGAGCTCATCTGCTTTGCACCTTGTTTTTGCATGGAAAAAGAAGCTGAGTTAGGAAAGTGAACACAGCAGTGACTGTGCGCAAGTCATTTGCAATAGAAGTGTTAGATTTTTTTTTTTTCCTACAATCTCTCAGGGCCCTGTGGGGTCTAATAAGCTTTACTGGGTATGGCTAACCTCACCTGCAAGACTCCCTGTACCCCTTCACATTGATCCAGGAGCCCCATTTCAACTCACCCTGGGGACTGTCTGAACTACATCATAGGTGTGTGTGTCTCTGGCTTCTTTCTAAACTGTTTGGATTTCCTGGACTGATCCAGGACCTGGTTTGTTACTTTGCTTCACATGATACTCACTGGACTGGTGCTGGGACCTATTGCTGTCACCACCCTGCTCTTTCATCCAGCTCAGGTGCTATGGGATGGCATGGCACTGCCTGGCCTGTGCTATGGTCAGCCATGGCTCCCAGCTCCCTTCTTTTAGGGAGCAACCCTTACAGCTCCCTGACACAAACTGATCCTTTTCTTTTCCAACTTCCAAAGGTATTTTAAGTTGCTGAAAATAACAGAAAGAAGAAGGTCTGAGAGGGTAAGCTGTGTTTCCTCTGGCAGTTAGCAGCAATTCAAGGATCAAAATGGTAACTGCTGCCTTTCCTGCTGACAGGTAGTTCTTTGAAATTTAAGGTTGCAGTCAATAGAACAAAAAAAGGCATTGCAGTCTCATAACTAAGCACATCACTTCTTCCACTGGTTTAGTTTATTCCCTCAACTCCTAAGGAATACCATTGTACTTATTCTCACAAGCAGAGGACTATGTGTTCTCTATCAATAGAACTCTTACCAGCGAGAGGTGCACACACAAATAAGTTCACTTAAGCAAATAAAAATTGTCCTAAAAAACTGAAACAGGCTTATGGTTGAATAAGACCCATCCCTTGCAATCAAAGGCAACCAGATAACGAATTGGCTTTAACCTCAATAGTGAAGATGCTTACCTTTGAGGACCCGATGGGTCCTACTAGAAGGTTCTAACAAAGTTCTGCTTTGAAGTTTTAAGCTCCTATGTCCAACATCCAGATGTAATTACATGTGCTGTTTATAATCAAATTGTTTTTCCTTTTCCTTCAATGTAAAAGAAACTTGCCAGCTCCTCCTTGTTGTTTGCTTCCAAATGTAATGCATAGCAATATTCTTTCAGCCTTCATTTTGAGAATTTATAACATCCCCTTCTCATCTCTCTATTCTAAGAGTGGGTCTTTCTTCACCTGGTCATGCTAACAATTCTTTTGAGCACTTCTTGCAGCTTGAATGGCCTTGGTGAACAAGAACTACAGTATGATGGAACCTGGTGTAGTTTAATAAAATGTCATACTTTTGAAAGTGAGCAGATTATTATCTCAAGAGGTAAAATTCATAAAAACATCTTCCACTTTATTTAGGGATCACTATAGGCCATATTCTCTAGATACTACATTTTCTATCCTGTCTAGCTAGGAGAGATGAATTATTAAAAATCCTAGTTACTGAACCTGAAGATTCAGGATACATTTTTGGGGAGTTTTTTTGAGGGGAAGGAGAAGCTGGCTTGCATTTGCTGTTTATACAGGTGCAGCAAGAGCTGGTATCTTGCAGGATTGTAGGATCTGAAGAGGAAGCAGATGAAAGCAGAGCAAGAATGCATGAGAAAAGAACTGTAGAAAAGGCCAAGTGGAAGAAGTCAGAAGTTACAAGGTGTGAACAACAAGCCAAGAGCAAGGATCAGCAAAAGTAGTGTAAGTGGAAAGCTGAACATGCCAAAGGGAATTCAAGGCTATACTGCAGACATTTTGTCCCAGATGCTTTTACACAAAAGGTCAAGAAAGCCAAGTTCTTTTGTTCTACCCCACAGCTCCCCTCTTCTCACTACAGGAGCATTCTGGACTCAATAAACTTTTCTCAAGCATTACAGACAGAAAAACTGAATTCAATCTGAAAACTCTACAGAATTTCTCAAACCAGAACATAAAGAGCTGAAATGATAGTATACAATTTTTTTCCTGAATTAATATTTAAAAAATCTTTTTTCCTCATTATCACGACTAATTTTTTTCTGTTTTAAATGGTGATATATAGATGTTGTATTTGATTGAAAAATACATAGCATACACAAAGGTAAAAACAGCTTAATCCACTTTAAAGCGTGTCTTAATAAACACTTAAAGACACAACATAGTTTTTTCTGTACCTTTGATATTATGAGTTACCATGTTCAAACAATGTGTGCTCTTCAAATATCATTGTTGCAAAGTTGATCTTTTAAAGAGTGAGAAGTCCAAGTGTATCAAGTCTGGAGTATGAATTGAGGACAGGTCTGCATAACTTTGTGCTGCACTGCCTGTTTAGAAATCTTCATTAACACAGGAGGAGTTGTTGAGCAAAAAGGGTGTATTTTCTTTGTGCATATGAGTACTAGTATCTGTGATACAATGTTTGACTCAAAATATGTCTTGATTTTCTTAAAGAAGATATGCTAAATAGTCAAAATTTGAAAAGAAAAAAGTAAATTGTTGAAGGTATTTTTTTCTTACAACTTCTGAATTACCATTAAAACCCCATTATTCATGCAGTTGTATAGTATGTCTATGAAATTAAGTAAAAGGTCAAGCTGCTAATTACTCTCTTTCAGCATCACCACCATTTCACTTGCTTGTGACAACTTTAACTATGTTGCCAGTACATTAAGACTGACAAAGGGACAGGGTCAGCATTACTTTGCTGGCAGCACAATTTTCCCTATCCTACACTACCTAACAGTTTATGCACTTTGGATTGATTTTATCAGCAAACCAAAAAAACAGAAGAGAAAACTCTTATGTATCATTAAAATAGACAAAGTAAGGTCGATGTAGTTTGGCTGCTTAAGAATTACTGTTGGATTGATGAAGTTTTGCATCATAAATTTATCACATTTTTGTAAAGCAGTTCTTATAGAAGATGGTAAGAACCCACCCTGAAGAACAAATACTTTTACAGTTCCAAAATCAAGTAGTGTTCAAATTAAATAAATGGAAAATAATTAGGTAATCACTTCATGTGTGTCTTGCTATCAGCATTTTATTATTATACAAAAATTCTTTGTAATTAGAGCTTATCAAAAGTGCAAAATCAACAGAAAACTCTATTTTAGATTCTGTGCTACAGAGAAGCAAAAGGAGGGGAAATTAATTCTTCCTTTTCTTTACCTCATCTGCACTGGCACATATAGCAGAGGCCTACTTGAAGGGTCTTCTTTTGCTCTGCAAGCCTGAAGTAAGAGATCACAAGACTGGGGATATAATGAGACAGAAATATAGACTAGATTTTAAAAACTGCATAGACACATGTTCTCTTTTGCAGCAAACATCCCTCTCATTTTTTCTAATACATACTATAAAGTGCTGAAGAATACCTTGCTGACATCTAGTCTGAAATATTTTATTCTTTGCTCGCAGAATGACATTATAACTGTTAAGAGTCAAAACCACTTACTTTCACTCACCCTTAGACTGATACTGTTGAGGTTATAAATTACAAGATAACTCTCAGGGAACAGGAAGACTGCATCTTCCTTTTTGTTTCTTCCAGTGGTCTTTTTCTTGATTCTTTCTCACCACCAAAACCAGATCTTTTCATCTTTGAATAAAAATTCTACTGGTCTCTTCCATGCCAAAATATACCCTGATCTCCTACTTGCCTCCCTACATGCCATCACATTTCCCTCCCTCAAAACTCACTAAACGTAATATTTCCAAGCACTGCCTCAAATCTTCTTCTACAACTCAATCTAAGGCAATAGTCCATCCCCATATGAGTAACAAAAATGTAGTCATTTAGCAACACTATAATGCAAGAGAAAAGGCCAAGAGGTTTGTGCTGAAAATTCTTCAGGTCTGCCAAGTGTCACATATCTTACATAGAACTCACATTTGGCAGACTATCGTTCCTGGCTGCATCTCCCGATTAAGTTTCATGTATTAATAAGAAGTGCAGGTAGAAATGTACATCATGTACTTCTTAGTATTAAAAAAAAAAAAAAAATACATTGGGGTGAAAGCCAAGATTTTATAGTTTTGGATTTTATAGTTTCTAATTTCACATCATCTACTAAGTAGTTAGGCTATATCTTTGTTGTAAAGAATTCTGTAATCAAAATCTCCTATCTCTATCCTGGAGCCAGGCAACCCTCAACTCCATCTTGTTTCAAATAAAACTAGTTGTCAAATTTCGTAGAACTACTGGAAGCAGAACTGGGATTAAAACTCATAGCCAAGTCTACCAAACACAAGGCTTTTTTCAGGATTCACATAATCAACTTGTGGGCTTAGCCATCCTGTTCCTGCCCTACAAAGGCCATTCTGCCAACTAGAACCTAAAAATCCTGATACCCCTCATTGTACTTTTATCTCAAACAGCTTTGCAACCTTTAGTAACTGTGCATTTAGTTACGATCTGGAAGGTGCTTCCCACAAATTCAAAGACCCTGGTTTGTTTCCAAGGATCTCTCACATTTTATTTATCTTTTCCTGGTCATTCCTCCAGACCCCCAAGTTCAGCAGCACCCTTAGCACATAAAGACCATTCATGTCTCCCTGTGCTCCTGTTGACCCTTCCTCCACAGTCCTCTGCACAAAATGATACAAGCTCTAACTGTGCGGTCCTTGTCCTGGTTTCAGCCAGGATAGAGTTAACTTTCCTTGGGCTGAGAGGGAGCACAGCTAGAGGGCCGGTCCTGATAGATCATCGGAGCATTCCATATCATGTGACTCATGATCAGTATATAGGTGGATGGGTCTCTCTCTCGCACAAGCCATTTTCAGTTTCTGGGTCGGCGTGGCAGGATTTTCTGGTGCAGTCGGATTGCCGCTGCGGGGGGTGGGGGGTGGTCTGTGTACCTGTCGCCATGCTTGGTAAGCCACTGCTGCATTTTGCCCATTTTGGACTTATTATTGTTACTGTTGTTTTTTTGTTACTGTTAATAAATTTCTTTTATTCAACCTACAAATTTCTTCTTTTGTCCCTCCCCTATTTCACCGTGGAGGGGGGAGGTGAACAGATAGCCACATGACGATTGGCTGACAGCTGAGTTCAAACCACAACAATCCTTTGGTACAGCAAAAAGTATGTGGACAGTGAATACCTGTGTCCTTATGTGCCTCATCTCCACAGTCTTCTCTAAATTGTTACAGTCCTAGATGACATGACTGGAAAATCATGTGGATAATCTCATTCCCACTCTTTGCTGAAGATTGACCTGGCTAACAGCCTCCAAATCCCAGGTGGGAGTTTAGAGGTACCGGAAACTTCTTGGGTGGAACAAGAAGACTTGCTGGTGTAGTGGGCTCAAGCCTTACAGCTCCACATCATACCAGCAAACAGGGAGAATGAAAATAAGCCAACAAGGCTTCAGTAACATTTGAAAACTAATACACACCCCCCTGCCTTCAATTTGTTATTTTTGAACTCTATCAATCACGACTTTTAATCTAGTTAGTATTGTGCGAGAGAATACGTAAAGTGGTTTTTGGATGTTTCAGATAAATACTGTTCCTTGAAAAGTTCAGCCGGAGTTAACTGTTCTATTCAATTGAAGCTTGATGGTGGCTATATGTAAAAATCTTAGAAAAGCTCAGAACAATATTTAAATTAACTTTAGAATAACTATTTTTATTTTATCCACACCTTTTTGGAAAAGCAGCTGTCAGTTAATGGTTGTGCTTGATCATTAGAAGTGCTGTATTTCACCTTGAAGGGATTCCTACATGAAGGTGCTGTCATGAATCCATACTGTTCTGCTCAATGTCTCCAATTCCACTTACCTAGGTAAACCACATGGGTATGAACATGCTGTGTTGTTACAGCTTACTTTCATTGGGTAAATAGAATGATTTGTAAAGTACCATCGCACTGCTGGAACTGAGCCACTCATAAGCGTTTTTGCTTTTATACCAGTGTGATATGAACATAGCCAGTATAGTTTTGTGTCATACTAATTTCTAATTAACTCTTATCACATCTTACTTCTAATTATGATATATTTCCATCACTTGAAATCTTTAAACCATGGCTGGATAGTAATATATATGTTAAAGACATATCAGAAGTTACAGCCTTACTACAGAAATGACTGGTTTCAGTTCTTTGGGCTGAATTACGGAACACATGAGATGAACTCATAATATCCTTTGTCCTTAAATCATCTGAATTTCTAAGAAATCTTTTCTGTATTCAAACATTGCTTAAGAGAGACATAATTTACTAACAACAAACAAAGAAATACCTTAATCACCATCTTAGCATTTTTATGTTTTCAATATATCATTCAGCTGTATTTTTATTTTCTTAATCAATCACCATGCTTCTACTTTTGGGGAGGAAAAATGCTGTGGGAACTCAGATGTAATCCACTTCATTTCAGATGGGTCTAACACTAACTATTCATTCCTATGAAAAAACAATTTTCTTTTGTATCTGGACCAAATACTTCATTTCAGTTTTCAGAGCACTGGCTGTCACCAGGTCATCAACACCACAGTCTTTCAGCTCAACATGATATTAGCATCTGAAGTACAAATCTGCAAATGATACAAAACTGGGAAGGCTGGTTGTGTTGCCATTCAGAGGGACCTCAACAGGCTGTAGAAAGGGGCCACCAGCACCCTCACGACGTTCAACAAAGGGAAATACCAAGTCCTATACCCTGGAGAATAACACCATGCACGAGTACATGCTGGGGGCAACAGGCTGGAAAGCAGCTTGGCAGAAAAAGATCTGGGGTTCCTGTTGGACAAGTTGACCATAAGCCAGCAGTGCACCCTTGTGGCAAAGAAAGCCAACAGCATTTGGGGCTGCATTAGGAAAAGCATCAGCAACAAGTCAAGGGAGGTGATCCATCCCCTCCAGTCAGCTTCGGCTGAGACCACACCTCCAGTGCAGAGTCCATTTCTGGGCTCTGACCAGACAGACATGGACTTGTCTCTGAGAAGACAGACATAGGCTTCCTGGAGCAAGTCCAGCACAGGTCCACGAAGATGGTGAAGGAATAGGAGCACCCATCGTACATAGACAGACTGAGAAAGGACTGTTTAGCATGGAGAAATGAAGGCTCAGGGTGATTTTATCAACATGTGTAAGCACATGTTATGGGAGGTGTAAGGAACTGAAGGAATTAATGCCTCAAAGATTTATTGATACAGAAAACCTCAAGGACAAGTTGTGGACTTTGTGATTAGTCTAAGGGATGCTGCCCAAGGAAGCGCAGAGTGCGTCAAAGGATATATGTCCCCACTCCCTTGCAGTTGTATTGCCAAACTTCTTAAATAAGACTCAAAGCGGGGAAACATGGACTGAGTGAAACCAGATGTTTGGGTTAAAAGACTGATAAGAGAGATAAATAATGAGCACCAGATCGACCTAAGCAAAAATTGAGGAAAGAATAAAGAGGTTGTGAGTCTCTACCTGTGAAGATACTCAAAACCAGACTGGACAATGTCCTGAGCAACCTGCTCTAGTAGACTCTGCTTTGAGCAGAGGGCTGGGCTAAGCGATCTCCAGACATCCCTTCCAACCTCAGTTATTCTGTGAAATCAAGTAGAAGGTAGTTTCTCAGCGAGTGATCAGGGTGTCCCTGGAAACTAAAGGTCATGACAAACCTTATTTCTTCCTCCTACACATGATTTTTCTTATCTAATGCAAGCATGTAGCAATATATCTACACATACATAAAAATACGATCCAAACACCTAAAAAGCAAGTTATGTAGGACAGATGTGAATTATATCATTTACTATAGCAGGACATAATCAAATATTTTGGTGATGAGTGTGGCATAAAAATCTACCTAAAGCAGAGTTTAATCCCTTTCACTTAATGTTACATAATTATCTAATTTCTACATAGAATTAAAGATGATGGTGAGGAAATTACTCTGTACAGTGATTACTATACGTATTTATTATAAAAAAAATAGTCATCAGAGTTTGCTCTGTGCCTGTATAAAAATTGGCATGTGACAATACATAGACTAAGGATCCTAAATGCAAGCATCTACTTTGAAATTTTAACAGGAATAGTGCTGATGAGGGTTTGATAAGAAAAGTTGACCTCTTCAAAACAATGCTTCTAGAAAAAATTAGCAATTTCCTTTTATTTACGTTGAAGCATGTGCATTGCATGCTCTCACATCCTGGATTGTGTATCCAGATCTAATAATCAGTCTTAAAAAAAAAAGCTGCTCTACTCAAGAATGTTATTTGCTATTTCAAGAAATGCTTTATTTATTTTCTAAGAATAGTGCAGAGTTCACTTCTGAAAGGAAAGCACTGACTATAGGGTGCATTAACATGTTCATTTTCCACGTTTGCTGTTGCATATTTAAGGTAAATACAGGAAAAAACAAGAGTAAACAGCGGATAGGAAAAGGATACCCTTCTGTATCATATCAAGTAATTTCATGAGTTTAACTATAAATTCAGAGATACAGCACTAGGGGTTCCTGGGGCATAGAAGTAAAACAAACAATAAAGAGGGCACAATGCAAAAAAACTTACAAAGCATTTTTTATGGAAGCATTTATGGCTTACTCAGACTAATACAGAGTCCAAATTCTACACCAAACTTGAAATAAACTTCAAACCTGTGTTTCTCCCACTGAGAGAGAAAAGTGGAAAGAGAAGGGGGAGGGGGTATCTGCAGGTAAATTAATCTGACATAACACGAAAAATGAAGTCACAGAATCACAGAATCACAGAATCATTCAGGTTGGAAAAGACCCTTTGGATCTCCTTGGTATGTATTGCTTAAAATCAGAATTTAAAGGCCAGTGTACGTGGCTTTAATGGAAAACAAATGCAGGTATTTAAACTTTATGTTATAGAGTTTTATTCAATTATTTCTTAAATATGTTCCTTTAAAGATTTACCTGTACAATCATGTTCAGAGGATATTTTCAGGAAAGGGCTTTTTAAAGAAAATACGCAAGTTTTAATTTTTATTTCAGTGATCATCCAATGGTATTTTAAAAGGAAGCACTTCACTGCATTTTATTCACAGGGGCTGAATTCAGGAGGAGTGGGGGGAGCTGGAGAGGAAACTGTAATTCTGCTTCTCCAAGCTCAGCATACAAAATATCCTTCATTTGATTGAAGTGTCAAAATAAAATGCTACTCAGTTAATTGTGCAGATGTTCAAAATATTATCATTTTGAATTTAATCAAGATATAAAACAAAACCCAAAAGCAAGGTGACATTGAAATTTCTTTTTTGGTTCCAGACACTTCCGAAGCTTTTGTTCTTCTTCCTGCTTTCTCTGTAATGAAACTGAGCCCTGTGAAATTCTGGTACTTATTTTGATGGGGCGATTTGTGTCTCCCTCACATCATGCACAAGCTAATGACAGTTTTCTTAGCTAGGTCTCATTGCTTTGCATGTATTTTGCTCAGAGCATTACCATCTTATCCATTTGACCTTTATTAAAGCTATCATGGGGTAAGATTTACCAAACTGTCAGAGCAATTTAGGAAGGATTTGCCTTTTGCCATGTTTATCCCATGTCTCCGACACTGAATAGAAGGCTATTTCTAATACATTGCATTGAAATAGGTTTATGCATTCTATTCTCGGTTAGTTACAGCATCTTTTATTGCAGACTGGTTGTGGGTGCTCAGGCATGCTCAATTCTCTTGGTACACACTAATGGATTAATTCTTGCTCCTGTAGATCCCTTCTGTTGCAATAATATCACTTCAAAATTGACATTTCTTCAGACTTGAAATAAGAAATATTTTGTTTACTAAGCTAACAAGATTGCAATTTTCCTCCTTTTCACTAATTGCATGTACAGATCAAGGCTGTACTCTACAACTCTGGACATTATCACTTGACCTCTTCATTCCTACACTCCCTGTTTTTATTATAATGCAATAACATGGGATAGTGTATGAGTTAAAAACATTAAAGCCTGTGATGTTCAGCTACTATAATAAACTTTCTATAAAGACTGCAGAGGTATCATATTTAAATCTGTCAAAACATATGTGAGTACTGTAGAAAGTTTAGGGAGATGGGACTTCTTTAACTAGTATTTCTATATTTACTATTAATCATTCTCTCCCACTCTCCAAATGTTTTATAGATTCTGCTCCCCTTCACCCCTATAGATGCTTTTAGCTTTTCAAGGTGCAGTATCCGAAATGCAAAATAAAGCTCCTATGAAACAGAACTGGAAATAAAATGTGAGATGACAAGAAATGTCAAATGTCATGTTAATAGAAGGGTTAATAGAAGGGTTTAATTATAGTCAAAATAGGTTTGAAGTTCTAATATGACCAAGGATAATAGCTTAACTTTCAATCACTTGCATCAACTGATTGTTTATTAAAAAATATCCTTTTATATAAAGGGTGGCTACAAAGAGGATGGAGGCTCTTGCTCCACAAGGAGCTACATGGAGAAGACAAGAGGCAATGGGTACAAGCTGCACCAGGAGAGATTTCATCTCAATATAGGAAAGAATTTTTTTTACAGCAAGAAAGATCATTCACTGGAACATCCTTCCTAGGGAAGTGGTCAAGTCCCCATTGCTGGGGGTTTTCAAGATGCAATTGGACAGGGTGCTAGATAATCTCATCTCAGCCCCCTTTCCCACAAGTTGGACCAGATGAGCCGTTTGAGGTCCCTTCCAATCTGGACTGTTCTATGATTCTATGAATGATGCTATTTTGATATTGCTAATTAGTTACAGGACTGCCAGTGGATTCTCCTACCTATTAGTTGTACAGATGCAAACATTTCTGCAGGCCTTATCAGATTCAGAAGTCTTAGATTTCTATTTTCTCCAAAATTATTACGAGCACAGAAATGCTTAATATTACACAAAACTCACCATTTGACTGAGAGTATGTTGCTATAAATCACTTACTAGTTCAAAAAAATTGTTTTACATGATTGCTAAACCAAGCAGTACAACGTGTTACGTGAGGCTGGCATTATAGACATGACATAAAGTAAAAATCTTAAATAAAAGATACCAGATGGCCAAATTCAGCACTACATTCTCTTCTATTACTTATTTCATGCACAGTTTAGTCATTTGTTGACAGGATTTCAAATCAGCATCAGTAGGCTGGACAAGGTGTCAATCCCCTCTGAGGCTTCCCCAGGTAACTTCCAAGAAGCAGTGGAGTGCAATAAGTATGTTGTCATTACTTACAAGGGGACACAAGTTTGTATTAAGCTAAGAAAGCTCACTGGACTTGCACTGTTTTGTATGAACTTGTCTTGGCCTGCCTGAAGATTTATTTTACAGTGTGTTTAGCTATAACTATAATTATCTAATGTCCAAGTGATACCACTTATTTTGTTTAGTGTCTCCTGAGCTTTGTACAATTTTGTGGTGTAATGGTTATTTTTATTTTTGTAACTGATAGATTAGTAATAATATTCTGTACAGAATGGACTATCTTTGATCATGAAATAAAATGCAGTGAATGGTAGTGCAGACATGGAATGAGAGCATGACCCTTAAAAGTACATGTAGAGGATAATACTGAAGACCACAAGATGATAAACAACTCATCAACAGTAAATTACTAGTCATTAAAGGACTGCACCTTGGAAGCCAAGCAAAATGTATTTTAGGATTAGCAAAGATAATAATTCTCCAACATATAACACACGCCTTACTAAATCTGGATGCAATACAGGCTTGCAGTGAAGAAAGTGCAAAGCTAGTAAACATACAAATGTACATAACACAGTCTATCCATATAGTCTAAATATGTAAAGACCATATTAATAAACCTACTAGATCCTAGAGTGAGGAGAAAGAACCTATCAAGCCAGCAAAGACTCAGGGTACTGATAGCTTGCATTATCCAACCCAGAGTAAGACACCTGAGGATCCAGAGGGACACTGCAAAATGAAAAGGTAGTCTGGAGAAAGTTTGTGTATCATTTTAACTGGATGGAATTTGAACCAAAAGTATTAGTATCATTGTAACAGGACTAATAACAATTCTTAAAATTGACTATAATTAGGCTAATCCTGTGAAGGAGGTCTTACCCCACAATTTTCAGAGAGAAAACTGAAAAAGTAAATGACTTGCTGAAGATCATGAAGAATCCTGTGATGGAAATGAATCAACTCATCTTGTCTTTAAGTTATGGAGTTTGTCCTCAAAGATTGTCCTTCGTGGTTCATTGTGAATGATATGGATGGCACAAATGACAAAACATAGTTTTTTTCAAACATTAACAAATACAGCATATTAAATATCTGTTATTTGCTTTTAATTTTAGTGTCTGATTTATACTCATTGTGGAAAGGAGCCAAAGTTGAACCAGTTCTAAATCTTACCAACTGTGGAATAAAGCCAAGGCTGAATTAACTCTTGCCATAACATTAAAAAAAAAAACCACAACCCTAAGCAGCAAGCCTGAAACCAGATTAAAAGGCTGATTAACAATGTAGGTCCAAGGCAATGAAATTAGAAGGATTCAAGTAGTCTGTTGGCCCTATTTGCAAACAGAAAAACAATTAAAGGATTCATAATTCAGTATATCATGTTTATTTTGTTTAACTGTATTTCAGTTTAATCAACAGTTATATCCGAAAAAACATGAAAAAGTCAATTTTTCCTAAACATTCTTTGACACACATAAAATAAGATACAAAATACATCTGACTATAAAAACCAATAAAAAACTAGGAAAATAATTCAGGTCTTGGGGCATTGTTTACTAGTATTTTTTCTCCTACTTCTTTAGGGTAATTAACAGGAGACATTATGATCCCATTGGCAAGCAATCAACTTCTTGTGTATGTTGACTGTAAAGAAAACGGACTGCATAGGTTTGCTGACAGACTATAAGCCTCTGACTTGATTCCTGCTATTCTAGAACCAGTCTGGGATCTGAGGACCCAATCATGTGCACAGGCAGGCTAATAGGCTTTTGTCATTGCCCATCTTGCATTTAAACTGCCATGGCTGTGACAAAGCAATTCTTGCTCCTCTGTGTTTCCCTGGCTTCTCACCACTGCCTAGCTAGTGCTCACAAAACACATTTTTGTGGCAGCCCGGGGAGTTAATCAGGGGCTAATCTGGCTGAAAAAAAACCAAGTCGTGTTCTCTGTGCTACTTAGTTACCTCAGCTCCCTGATACAGCCAACAAAATGCCTGCACTGACAATATTAAAAGAAGTGGGAAATGGCCAGGAAGGAGCAACAGGGGAGAGAGTCAGCCAGGAACTGCAGCTTTTGGCAGAGTGCTGTGTAAATGCAAGTCAGATGGCATTTTTCATAGTTGTTCCTATGGAAACAGCAAAAGTGTTACTTTCCTGAAGTTTTATCACTGGGTGTTATGCATTTATATCTCCACCAATATCTCCCTCCTCATCTTTGTGGAGAAAAGCAAGCACCATTAAAAATACATTTACTGAATGTAACAGTGAACCAATTCTGGAAGTAGCTGTTTGCACAAGTTCCCACCCAGAGTCAGGTTGCAAATTATTTCTCTGAAGAATACGTTAGTGCTTTGTGATTAATAGGCTATTTAAATTTTTACTTCTACTGAAAGAGTCAGAGAAACCAATTCTTGTGCATAATGTACTTAGTTTTAGACATAACGAGACTTAAATCTGTATTTACAGACCAATTTCTGTTCAAACCACATACTCCTCATCCTCAACTCTGGTGGCTGAACACCGCTGGGTCACTGGGGCACAGGGCCACCAGCCCATGAACCACCCATGCAGCAGCCTCCATGTTGCCAAGGCGGCTGCAGGTCTGGGGCCTGCAGGGCCGGGGCATGGCAGTGCTGCCAGCCCAGGGGGGAGAGCCTCTCGCCTCTCCCAGGTGAGCCAGGGCTGTGCAGTACCCTTGGTGGTGTGGGCTGTACTGAGGAAATGTGCAGAAATGAACTTAAGCAAGCCCAAGGCTGAGGAGGAAGAAACACCCACTGCCAGGGAAAGGCCTCAGGGTGCTGGTGCCTTGGTGTAGCTGCACCCGCCCGCCCCTGGTGAAGACCAGAACTGCCAGTGTGGGACTGGAGGAGCTCAGTGAGGTTGAGCATCCTGACAGGGGAAAGGCATGGCAGCTGAATGGTGAACATCCTTAGGGGACAAACAACAATCAGAACTCTGTTTTTAATGAGGGTTTTCATATTTGTAAGACAACTTGGACTATTAAGTTGTTAAAGGATTGATTGGACTAACAAAGTTCTTACCACCCTCTCTAGCTATACACATACACAAAAGCATATATTAATGATAAGCATGTGGTTTCTTTCCTTTATCCCATGTTAAGACTCTAGTTCAACAGACTTTCTGGCTCAGGGCTGATTTTCATGTACACCCAGAAGCCCCATGCAGTCTCTGCTGCTGATGCCCTTCCAAGGCCTTGAGATACAGAAGAAAAAGAAATAAAAAGTTACCAATAACCACACTCCACTTTTTTAAAAAAAGTTGATTTAGTCACAGTGAAGAATATTAGCAAACCTTGTGAATGCAGACTTAACAATATGGCAAGGAAACATAAAAATCATCTACAGAAACAATTTTTTAAAAATCCATTATTTTTAGGCTCTCAAGAAATTTTGGCCATTGTGATTGCTTAGGATTCAGACTGACAGTGTTTTTGTCTAAACTGGCTAAACTTGTTGGTTTAAGTGCATACCCTACCTGCATCCCAACCCTACGTGGGAACAGGTGTTTCGTGTGTATCAGTCCTTTCTTGCTTACCATATGTTCAATTCCATACTGTCATGGTTTAACCCCATCTGGCAACTAAGTGCCACACAGCTGCTCGCTCACTCCCCTCCAGTGGGATGGGAGAGAGAATCAGAAGAGTAAAAGTGAGAAAATATGTGGATTGAGATAAAGACAGTTTAATAAGTAAAGCAAAAGCTGCTCACACAAGCAAAGCAAAACAAGGAATTCATTCACCACTTCCCATGGGCAGGCAGGTGTTCAGCCATCCCCAGGAAAGCAGGGCTCCATCACATGTAATGGTTACTTGGGAAGACAAATGCCATCACTCCAAACGTTCTCCCCTTCCTTCTTCCCCTGGCTTTATATGCTGAGTATGACATCATATGATACAGAATATCCCTTTGGTCATTTGGGGTCAGCTGTCCCAGCTGTGTCTCCTCCCAACTTCTTGTGCACCCCCAGCCTACTCGCTGGTGGGGTGATGCGAGAAGCAGAAAAGGCCTTGACTCTGTGTAAGCACTGCTCAGCAGTAACAAAAACATCCCTGTGTTATCAACACTGTTTTCAGCACAAATCCAAAGCATAGCCCCATACTAGCTACTGTGAAGAAAATTAATTCTATCCCAGCCAAAACCAGCACACATAGGAAGAAAATCTTGATGCCTCTGCTACAAGAGAGGCACAACACACTCCCAGCGCATGGATGATTTAGAAACTAAAATTCTGCAGTGTGCTGGGGTGTGTCTAAACAGATGTAAACTGAACATGTCTAACAACAGGTATTGTCTCCGGGAGAGATACAACTCCGTACTCTTATTTAAAGGTGTCCTTCTAAACACCTTTAAAATGTACTTTACTTTGATTAATTATCAAAATAATTATTTTCTCAGGCTGTGTCTGTACAGTATCCAGTCCAAGGAGAAATCCCTGGCCTCTAGATGAACTGACACAGTGTTGCGTGCAAACCTATTTCTTATTGCCTCCTGTTTTTGTAGTGGCCATCTCCACTCTGCATTATACATGTTTCCTCTGGAGCTCATGGGGCAGATCTGTGGCCTTACCAAAAGGATTTTTTTTTTTCTTTCTATTGCAAGGACTTGAAATAGTTCTAGAGTATTATCCCGAACATCTTTATATTAAATAGCATTTAGGAGTTGTGTGATATTTATTCTGTGCCTTGGAATGAGAGGGTTTTGAGACTATAAAGCCTGATGGACAATATTGGAGAATTATAACAGTACAGAGCTAAACATTGTGTGGCTATATTCACGTTACCTATGGGGAGCAATACCTGGAACAGACCGTCCCCAAAATGGTGAACAGATTTGTCTTGTAAGGATCTATTTGGTTAGTTCTGAAAGAGAACTTTGAAAAAATACACATGCACATTCATAATCAGCACACCAAGACAATCTAGGAAGGTAAATTATCTGGAAAAAAAGATCACAACTTAGAAATATATATTTTAATTTCCCAAACTACCCAACTAAGAAAAAAAATAATAGCTGCCTGAGTCCTGAGCATCAAAACTGCAATCTTTAATCAGAAGTTATAAAGAACTAAAGACCTGCACTGTAGGTGCAGAAACCACTTGAAAGCATGATGAGAAGAAATCAGATATATTCAGCTAGATTATTGTATTTTACAGACATGAAAATATAAAGTGAATTGGAGGATTCCCTGTTAGTAGTATAGCATTTTATACTTACTTCTTATGCACTCCAATAGGAGATATTTCTGAAAACACTCACATAAGTAATTACAGAGATAATTGATTTAAAACCACCAACCTAGTAATATTAATTGGTAATGCTGCGTAGCTGTAGTATATGAAGTTAACAGTAACTATATTCATCTTTAGAGAAAATATCTAAATATATTTTAAGTATTATTTGATTTTGAATCAATATACATATCTGTCACAGTAATTTTCAATTAAATGTTCTTATGAGATGTTCAGCTTAGACTGTGTTGGAAGGAAAAGGTATTAAAGTGAAATCTTGTAACAGCTGTGTAAATCTGATTGGACTTGTATATAGACTTGTTTTCTGCTTGTTTTTTGATACAGCAGGAATGAAAGGCATGAAAGGGCTCAGACAAATAAATTTCTGACAATCATTGATTAAGACTAAACTGTGATGCATAAAAGCTTTGCTTGAGTTTTACTTCATTTGTTTCAAAGCTTTGCTTGTGTTTTTTATTTCCCAAGGACTCCTTAACTGTTTCCCTAGGCCTTTGTCTGTTTGGATCTCCCTATGGAAATTACTGATAGCAGACTCAAAGCTTTCAATGGACACTTGGGCAGCTCCTAGAATGGGCAAACTAAGATAAGGGGGACTCAAAAAAAAGGACACAGAGATCCTATTATAGGGAGGATGATCTTGCTGATTTAGGAAGAAGACACCTGGACTTTACTTCACAGCGCACGGTCCGGAAAGAAGGTCAACTACCATAAAGAAGACTACTTACTTCTTCCCTCCACCACCGAAGACCCCCACTCTATTTTTACTATGCATGCTAGGACTATGTAAATGAATCCTGGGAACTCATTATCATAAGACACTCCTTTCCAGGAAATCTAATGAATATGTATGATTTGTGTGTATGTAAACTGATGTCCCTTGCTAGTTCTTGGGAGCCCTTATGGTGGAGAATCCCCAGGGTGACCCCAGCGCTGCTAATAAAGAATACCTGCTTAACAGTTATATTGGATTCTGACTGTTGAGTGAATTTGTTTCAGGCAAATGAACTGTTTTGCCATTTTATTTTGAAATAAAGATGCACTCTTATTTCATACCTTATTGTCTCATCCCATGTGGTGGGTTATGAGGGGGGTGAATCTTTAGAATTCCCCCAAGACTGTGCTGGTGGAAGAGCCAGAGCTGGTCTTTGCTCACAGAGCTGCAGGGGGGCCGAGTCACCACAATGTCTCAGAGGAACAATAGTGCTGGTGACTTTATTAACTGACCACGTCAATGAACGAATGGAAACAATTTGGCAACAATCAATGATAATTGTCCAGGGAACTAATAAAGGCTCTTTGGGATGCAACTGTTTTCCTAATAACCTGTCAATGATCAACCAATTGTAATTCATAAAAAACTGATATACATTAATATATGTAAGAAAGAGAGAGCAGAAGGAGGAAAGAGAAGGGGAGGGGGAGGGGATAGGGAAAGGGGAATCACCATCCTTGGATCCTGCATTGTTGCGGAGTACCCAGCTTGGTCCGTAGGTGGTGGGTCGACAAAGACATGCGTGGAGTGTTGCCTTTATATAGTCTCACGCATGCACAATAGGTTGTTCCAGAAGGTTCTCATTTTCTCTGGCTTGTACCTGCGCAGTTAGGCAAGTTCTGTCTCTGGGCAACCACAGGAGGGAGGGGGAGAGAAACGCCCACCACCCCACCTCCGCAGAGCTTGATCTGCTTCTCCCCCACAGGGCGTCCCACTTGAGTTGAGACATCCTCTTTACGAACAATTTCTTGTTTATGAAGAGTTTGTGACACTTATTCATAAATAAGATCAACTGAAACAACTTAATTTTCCTACTCTGCAAAGTGGCTGCCTTTATTAATCTCTAGCTATATATTCAGAAGAGCAGAAGTAAAGAAAAGAATTATCAAAATTGAACATATTAAGGTGCGTGCAATAGATGTTTAGAGGTGGGGGGATATTATAATCTCTTCTATAGAAAATTAAGAGGACTCTCATTTTGTAAGACTGCACAAAGGAGACTGTTACTGCAAGACGCTCCATGTCTGAATCACAATGATTTGGCTGCCTTTAAAAAAAAAAAGTAAACAGCAGCCACCATATTAAAGTAAATAAATTCCTGATGTGGAAAAGCACAGCTGTTCTTTGAAAATATGATCTGGATTTTTCAAGGCTGCAGTCTTGATCCTCCAAAGTTTTCTTTTCACCATGTGTTTAATTAACACTCTGTAGTCATGGAAACTTCAAGCACCTGTAATTGTTCCTCACAGCCATGTTTAATAGTCTGGAAATAGCATGTCATGATCTTTAATTTCTAATCTACTCTGAATTTCATCAACGTTCTTCATCGCTAATATCTCCCCTCCCTCTCCTTTGCTCTGCACCCCACGACCTGTGAAACTGGTGTTCAGAGCAACAGCTGCTGCAGGCTTCCTTGCAGCAGGCCCCTGCCAATACTAACCTCTGATTCCACAGCATGTAATCACCATAGTGCAAGGTCACAGGCTTCTTGCCTTCCTTTCCCATTCATTACCTGTGGCATCAGAACCCCAGAGAGCAATTCCCTTTCTCTCTTACCCGGTGTTTTGAAATTCCAAATATTTGCTGTAATTTAACAAGGATATACTGTACACTGGTTGTCACAGAGCACCACAAAATGCAGCTTTATTGCTTAAATAGCAAAGGATCTTAGTCTGTAGCTTCAACAAACAAAGAAGGGAACAGAAGGATCTCAGACCTGCTTTCAGTATTTCCTTTCTTGTGGAAATCCAGGGAGGAAAATACATAGAGTCCCAGAAATTTAGTGAAAGATGGCAGCTGGGCTGACAGACAATATCATCAAGAATGCAAGGGACAAACTGGAAAGTATGTATACACCTGTAGGCAGTGCTAATTTGGGGGATGAGCCCTTTACAAAGAAAAATTGCCTATTAAAAGGAACTCCAGTTGCCATTAAGTTAGAGGGAAGTTTCTTCCACCTCAGTTCCATTAGATAGAGCTACTCTCTTTGTTAGCTGAGAAATGAAGGAGTGGATGGCCTTCATGGGAGCATTGGGATACCAATGGATATCACTGTACCTTTACTAGACTGTGTAGATAGCTCTCAAGAGATCTTCAGAGTTCAGGTTTAGAATCCTATCCTTTTTCATGGGGAAGGAAAAACTAGTCCCTTTGCTCCTTAAATCTATGATCTCAATAAATGCCTTTAGAAGATCATCTGTTACAGAAAGCTTATACATTCCTCCCTTCAGACTCCCTTACTTTCAGACTTTTCTTCAGGTATCCAGCTTAGTTTGATGCATAAGCATTATCTGCCTTGTATCACAAGTCACACATTATTCTCAACCTCCTGCATGGTTATTTTTCTTAAGAGAAAACATGCTGTTAGTTTTGTGCAAGGAACAGTTGCTAAATGATTATTATTTCCTACAGATTATATCATCTCATAACAGCAAAACATTTCTTTACAACGACTTAATAAAATGCAAGAGAAGGTATCCAAGTTCCATTTAAAATAAATGGTGAATGTATTAAAATTTAAAAAGACATTAAAAATATCTGCAGTCTCATCTGTCAAAAGGGATGGGCACAGTATTGTGGAAAAGGTGCCGGCTTTTTCTCAAGCTGTACACCCATAAAGCTCTATGGGTACTTTAAGGCAGCATAATTCAACACTGCTGCTGGAGGGAGTGGAAGCCCCATGTACTCTATAGGGCAACTAATCCACAGGTAAGTTTTAGCCCTGCTGCACGGGTTTGCTGCACTTGGATGCTTGACAAGGTGCAGATTGTCACGGACTAATTGGATGCACAAAAGAATAGCACTCCTTTCAGTGGCAGTTGATGCTTTATCATGCTTATAAAACTGAGAAATGTGATCCTGAAACCAACCTCTTCATACTGATTATATTTCAATCAAAGCTACATTCTCTAAATTCTGTAACCTTCTGAAAAAGCATTATTTCCTTCTCTAAGAAGCTTAGCTTCCCGCCAAAGTTCAGTAATGCTTTGCAGTGGTGCAGTCCTTGTTGTTTTTCCTATGAAACTCTTCACTTAAAGGCAAACTGAGAACCTGAGTTGCAGGATCACTGGAATGTTCATAGATGTGGAAGAAATGTCCTTATCATGGAGTGATTTTTAGAGGTTATCTGTTGGGATCATGAACTGCATTTCTTATAGAAACTTAAAATGCTTTTTCTGTTTATGAAGTACTGCAGTTGTACTAGTGATTCAGGGTAGAAAGAACAAGGCACACCAGTGTAACAGAACATGAGTGGAAAGAGCAATGGGGCGACATGAGCAACAGGAAGGAGTCCAATGCACATAGCTGCTGCAGTTGATATACAAATGGTCAGAGTGCTATGACTCTTGTGCTACATTTAATGTAGATAGCATCAGGCCCTAACAGATATGAAAGTGAGCTTCTGCTTTCTGTCATTGTGGCACCAATCCAAGTCAGCTATACTGATTTTTATGGAATTTCTCCAGATTCAGGACACCAAAACTAGAAGAAAGTTAGACTTTCACATAAGACTATCATGATTATTCCTCAATATTTTCATTTTACTTACTTTTCTTTTCAAAAACTAGAATTTGGTATTTATTAAACTTAAAACAACCGTGTACATTAGTCTACTCTGAATTTCTGAATGTGGCTGAGATGTAAAGGCATGAGGAAGGAAGGATAGCTCTTACTCTAAAATGCAATTAGGAAATCCCATATAGTCTAAAATACCTCAAAAATAGGAACTGTACAGGGTGTGCCAACTCTCCTGTTAAGGCAATATGCTTTGAGATTAGTGGGCAATACATAAATAATGAAACTATTTCCCCAAAGCATTCTTTACACTTTTTCATATAGCTTTATGTACAGGTGGTCACAGATGGCACTGAGATAAACAGCCTATGGAGGACTGAGTCACAGGTTTGTGAGATTCAAAAGCTACTTCCCAAGAGAATGACACAATATACTACAATTCCCACCCCACAAGAAAGTGCAGTCTGGTTACTGAGCACCTGTGACTTATGTCCTTGGAACCCATCAGTTCAGTTTCTTGGAGGTACACTCAAGACTGATTTTTCACAATGTTTCAGAAAGTTTCCAGCAACACTATAAACAAACAAATGAGAAGCAGTTTTGTACAGACATGTAAATCTATATTTACCTTCCCACAAGGCCGATTCTTGGTCCTCACTTCAGCCCATTTGTGCTGACCAATAGCTCAAATGACCTTGTATATCTCTTTTTACTAAACAAAAATGTATTCCTCCTAAACAAAAAGGGAGGCAGATCATATTCAGCCTCCCACAATGTCATATTCGATAGGGGACAGTTATAAGCTAGTAGAACGTAATTATGTTACTCCCTAGAAAGGGGGAGTCTTTCCCTAAAATTCAAGACAATTGCTGTGCAGAGCACAACATCTCTAGTTGACTATGAATGTATATAAAATCATTCTCCTTTAAAAATACACCTCTGTACAAAAAGCCAGCTCAGTTCCCTTAAGCCTACGTAAGAGGTTTTTTACTGGAGATGTTGTGCTTAGCCTCAGCAGATCCTCTGACATAAATGAAGTTTTAAGTAACATTGCCTTTAAAGACTTGCAGTTAGGTGGGGAAATTTTGCTAGATTATAAGAACAAGATTTTGCCTCTATAGGAAGCAGTAGCACTATCATGGAACTAAATGGTAGAGCTGTGTTACATAAAGAATTAATATAGAATTTTGCTAAGCACTATCATAGATCAAATCAAACCTGTTCAGGGGAAAAGCTTTTAGAGTGCAAGTTACAGAAGGCAAGGACAGAGTTTGAGTGTAGATGGTAGCCTCCTGTGATAAACCAGGAAGGGAATAAATATGGGCAGATATCAGAGGTAGCAGAAAGGAGGAGAATGATCTTTTCACCAGCAGGAGACTGTTAATTTGAACCTTGGATGCCAGGTTTGCTGGACAAAAATCAAAAAGCTGCAGGACAGAATCCACCATAAATAAACAATAGTAGAATAGAAGTTTATTTTCAAGGCTTTTGTTTAATCTGCCTCACCCAAGTGATTTGGGTTTTCTCTAAGATCATCTACTATCTTATCCTGGCTTGTTATTTCTATGTTCATATAAAGTCTAGCCTTAGAGATTGATAAACTTTGCTTTGTCCCTTAAAATAGATGGGAAGGTTTCCTTTAATACCTTACTCATCATATCTGTGGACTAAAGTGCAGTTAAGGGACAGTCTGGTGCTTTCCCAGTTCTGACATTGTCATTCACTATACCATTGCCCAAAGTCTTTGTGTTTTCAGACTTTAAGGTGCAATATAGAGACCTAAATGGGCTTCAGAATTAGAGAGGGTAAGAAACGCTCTGCTGGTCAGACCTGCAGCTCTGTCTCTGATGGTGGAGTAGTACATACTATTAAGGAAGAACATGAAAGCCTTCCTGCTTTCTAGAGAACATTCTCTTCATGTGTTGGTTTAGAGATGTTAGAGGGTACCTATCTGCCTGTTCTCTTCTGTATCTTTTTATAGACCTGTTGTCAATGTACTTGATTAACCCTTTCTGAACTTATTATTTTTGCCTGCCTCTATAAGCTCTTATGGCAGCAAATGCCAAATTATTACCAGTACTTAAAGATTCCCTTTATCTGTTTTAAACCTAGTTTCATTAAATATATCTAGTTTTCCTATTTGTTAAAAAAAAATTCTACATTTGACTTCTCTACTCCTCCATGATCTTGTAAGCCTTAGTCATATGGTCTCTCAACCTCATCTTCTCCAAAGAGATCTGTAGCCTTTTTCATTCCTTCTTAAAAGGTAATTGCTACATCCCCATCCTTTAAGTTGCTCTGATGATACTATATCCTTCATGCTGTGTGGAAACCAGAACTACTCACAGCAGTCAAGATGTGGATGCACCAAGGTAACATATACTGGCAAATAAATCCCTCTGTCTTGTATTCAGTACCTTTCTTGATGATGACCAAAATTTTACTGGCTTTTTTTAGCTGCTGCTGCATTCAGAGAATGACTGTAAGCCATTGCACACAACCCTCTTTCCAGTGTTGTAGCTATTAATTCCAAGTTTAGCATTAATTTGATTTTAAAGTGCTGATTTTGATGATTTTTAAAACTGCTTGCCCCTGCTTGACATTAGCATGACTGAAAGGAAGAAGAGTTATTCTCTCTCCATGATACAATTTCTTCCACTTGTACCTTTTTATTTTCCCATGCTAGTCTTGAGACAGCTGGAGAAGGTGAAAAATTTATTGTGTTTCAGTCAAATGAAGATTCTGCATCCTACTGCCCAGGAGTTCTGTTGGTGCAGAGGCAGTAGATAAAGAAATAGATAAATTATGTGGGGAAAAAAATCTGGTCAAAGACAAAAAACCCCAGCTTTTCCTTCTGAAAAGCATTATCTCAAAAGAATATATTTGTATGTATGTATAAGTTAGAGAACTCGAGGGACACAGTGGCTTAACTTAAAAATAACCAAGGTAAACATAGGACATTCCTGGAAATAAGTTCATGTTTTTGTTTGAGAGAGAAATGCAACCACAAAAGAGCAAAACCGAGTAGAATTTGTATCTGGCTTTAATTGCAGATTTCAATAATTTGACCATAAGCTTGCTGAAATATCTGTAACTCCCAGTTAAAAGGCAATGCTTACCTAGGTGCCCAGTAGATACACAAGAATATAGAAGGTTTAGAAGTTCTAAGACATTCTTGATGGATTTTCAGCCTCTTCAGTTATATCTGAGGTCTGTGACATATTTCATTTCATGTAGTAAATGACAGAATTGAGAACCCACTATTTTCTAAATTTGTTTTATTGTTTCTTGGAAAATAGTGTTAGTCATGTCAGTCATGAATAATCTTTTCTGTAAATAGAAGGAAAATGTGCTTTTTAAGCACACTCCTTGACCCCTTTCTGTAGTAGATGAGACAGCAATTATCTATATTTATTTAGCATTTCATTTATACGAGCACATACATGACAGAAACATGACAGGAAAGATGAGGATGTAACAATTTTATCTGATATGAGACCAGGGAAATTGACCATACGGGATATTCCAAAGTGATCTGAATAGATCATTCTTGCACAAAACTTGGGGGGGGGGGCAGAAATAAACATATGAAAAAGACTTGGTGTTTCCTGAACAGTGACTGTTAGTATCAGAATAATTCAGGCCACGTTGTCAGACGAGAAAAAAACTATCATCTGTGGGGAGAAAATCCCACCTGCTCAGAGCAGGTCTAACATAAAGAGGAGTGGTAGGACTGTGTGCTTAAGCAAACTGTACTTCATGTAATAGAGCTTCATAGATAATCAGCTGTTACTGCAGTAGTATGAAATCAAGTTATGAACGCTAAGCACTGGCAAATCTTCATAACTAGTGATGTGTCACAGTGGAAACAATATACCATAATGCTGTTTGCTATTTTAAGACTGGGTGTATTTAACTGATTCCTGTATTTAACATCTGAATCCCAGCTGTGCAAAGCAAGCCTTTATATTACCAAGTGAAAAGATTTTGACAAGTTCTGTCTCGGCAGTAATACCACAGAATGATCACAGAATGATGCAACTTGACTTGTACTTGGTATTAGATTGGTTCTGACCTAGATAGCCCACAGAGCATTTGAAGGATACACAGAAACAAGATTTAAAAAATGATTGCATTCCAGGTTGTTACATTCATAAGGGATCAAAGGCTAATCCTGCCTTTAGCTGCTCAGAATAAAACCAAGATACAAATGTCAAATGTCTTTGCAGAGTAACAGTACGTCTTTCACATTCGCACAAATTCTATCTTGTATATTCCATTATTTAAGCCATACTTCTAAGTAGCAGTTCTTGATAACAAAAACCCTGTGGTAAAACTTTCATGTACAAATGAATCCCATTAATAAGCAGACTGCCTATTTGGCTTGACAGGATGAGACATGTACTGTGCAAGATCTGTTTCCCACATGGTAAGCTTTGTCACATAATCTGGCTCTAAGCAGTTGTATTATTTTCTATGTCACTAAAGTTAAATAAAAATGTTAAGAAAAGCTGTCAACTGTGAGAACAAATCAAAATAAAAAATTAAGAACCCAGACATGATTTATTGTTTTGTGTGACAAAACATTGCTAGAACAATGAGGAAGGAGTCTGTCCGATGATTTATTTTATACTCTGAACGTACTTAGTGTAATTCCTCAGTAAGAGCAGTCACTTTTCTCCTTTTGCATGTCTTCCACAAAACCCCCACCAGAAAAATGAAATCATAAAAATGTTTAAAAGGACTTGGGAAGATCAGAGAAATTAAACCTATTTTAAATAATTTGTATTGCCATTAGTGGTTTCCATGCTAGGGACAATAACTGGCATCCATTCCATCCTAGCTAAAGATCATATGCTGCTCATGTGAGAAAAAGCATAGTGAAGTAGGAGCAGTGCCTGGCTTGAACGGCACAGAATTATAAAATTCAGCATATATATAAAATGGTTGAATATGCCTACAAAGACAATTTTATTTTCATCAGCAATTCCCTCTTTCACATATGATGTGTTTACAGCAAGGCTATGACCTTATCTAAATTATCACAAACCAATGCTGTTTAGCCTGAGCATAAGGAATAGATTATCTTTCAAATATATCTAAATCAGAGATGAATGTCAGACACATAATCTTGCTTTTACTTCTGTTCTGAGTCCAGTAAAATATTTAATATCATTAAGGATCACCAACAAATGTATGGCACTTTAAACTACATGTGTAAAAGAATGTGCAGAATATTTTCATAAATTAAGTAATTGATTCATACAAATCACCTTTAGTGATATTTTAGTTCTATTTTGCAATCTTTTTTCCACTTTTTTGTGGCAAAGACATTGTTTATTGACAAAAGAATTTTGCTTCTTTTCTGTATTTGTCATATTGAGGATTCTGACTGTAAAAGAGAACTGAAATGATTCGGCCACTGATTTTCAAATAAGTTTGCACGACTTGTAGAGAAGAAATAGTGCTCTGTCAACACAAGTGTGCATCCCTCAGAGATGACTACAAAGATACCATGATATTCACCTAATGGAAAGTCTCTTCTACAATGCCTTAGAACACTAGGTCATAGCATATAGCTCCATAAATCCCTTGTCATCTCTGAGCCCAGCCATGACCTTGACAGTGAGAAGAGGTCAGAGTTTGGCTTCCAGATTTTAATAAGTCCCATACATAGCAGTACCAGTCATGAAGCAGTAGCATTGTTCTTTAACTGACAACAATTATTTGGGTTGGACATGAGAAGGAAAATAATGAATGTGAATTCTGCTAAATGAACAGTACAAGTGGCTTCTAGTTTTTGTTGGCTTAGCTGGTGGATTTTTTTTCCTGCAGTCAGTGAGAGACTGGATGTTATTAAACCTTGTAATATGTCTCCATTCTGTCCTCTACCAAGAACAACAATAAAAAGATGCCTGTCTACCCTTTTCTATCTTGAGATGAATCTCTTTACTACCTTTGCTATGAGAGATCCAATAACAGAATAATTTCTTCAGGCATTGTTCCTTTTTAATGATCAAGGCAGTAATTCCAAAACTTGGGTTTTGTGCTTGGAAAGGGCAAATGGAATTGGCATTCAGAGAAAAGTTTGGGAACTGCAGGTTAAAGTATCACTTTTTGCCCATGCTCTCAACTACTTTTATCATTTGCATCTGTGCCAAATGTGTATGAAGTGTTACTGCTATATGCTCTCCCCATACATGTAAAATGACCTATTGAATGACCAGGAATAGATTATTTCTTAATCCGGTTGTCAGATGGTTAGGAGTCTTTTCTTTCTCCTAGGTCTAGAAGTATCTACCATGCTCATCACTGCTAAAAGTGAAACTTGCTGCCCCTCACATTTATGTGAAAATCATGTCAAATCTTTCAGGTGCAGTAGCAAGGAGAATGAAAAATGATGGAGTACATTGTATGCACTATTTGTTATGCTTGACATCTAAATATTTTTAAGATTTGTTTATTGAACTTTAGTGAATGACAAAAAAATGATGATTAAAAAGCACATGCATGAAAAGAAGATAAAACCAAAATTCCTAGAAATAAAGAGATACATTAGTCCTAGCGAGTAATTTGCGAAAAGAAGAGATTATTATGAAAACTGGTATGCAGCTGTCTGGCCCAGTGACTGTGTGCCATCTTCCTCTTCTGTGATTTATAACAAAAGTGGTTAGATCTTTTCTAGAGGGTACCTTCAAGGACATAGATCACTCTTCCTGTGAAGTGAAATACAGAGTAGGATGCAGCATTTTCTGTCATCCTAGAACCTGATATCCAGGCTTTTTTAAAAGCCTGATGAGACTTATTTTCCTTTCTAAATTTAACTTAAACATATTTTGTAATGTACCTAGAATCAGTAAAACATCCATAGTTTACTATCATCCATATTTCAGTTGTATGTTGAGGTTTGCCAGCTGTCATCTACCATCTGAATTGCAACATAGGATATACATAAACAGTGACACAGTCCTTAGATCTGTATATATTCAGTATACTCACAAAGCTAAATATTTCTAGAGTTTGTTGCACTTTCAAGAACGCATAATCAGTGTAGAGTGACACCCAGCTTCACTGGTAAACAGCCTTGTAAAAGCTGTAGGTGTCTGAAGTGTTTGCTTTTAACAGCATGGGCACCATTAATCCCAATCAAAATTTCTCTCCTTAAAACTGTCTGGATTTTTTCCCCCACATTCCTTTTCTGGGAATAAATGTTCAGTAAAAAATGACATGTCTTATTTCTTTTCCTCTTTGGTGTAGCAAAATGTTTTAAGCAACATTGCACTGGATGGCAGATTCCTCTGAAGAAGTTCTCTTCAGCCTTCCACTCTCTATTACAGCAAGGCCACACTCTGCAGTGCTGTCTCAACTTCCTTGTTGTTATTCTGTCATACCACTTCAACTCTGTGAATTCTTCACAACAGTGAAGAAAAGATATTTTTCTTCAATTCTCTGACCATGTAATTAGGAAACAGTTAGCTATATGTATCAGAAAAAGAAAAATTATCATCATTAGTTTCCCTATAATACTGATGTCATAATAAACTATTAAAAGATAAGTAGTTTTGAAAACAATGAAGATTCTTCAGTAAAGCAATTGGTATTAAGAGATAGGATTTTTTGCTACCTGAATAATAGATTTCCCTACAGTGTTTTTTTCCAGTGAGTATAACTATTAAGTTATTTGGCACCTCAATGTTTTCTTATATGTGTGACTTCTATTTATGATCCAAAATATGTTCTGAAGGAGTTAAAGTTTTCCTTACTGCTGGGGCCAAAGCCCTCATCTCTTAAATTTCTTTGATTCCTATCCCAAATTATATACAAGGGTATGCAGAACTGAAGTTTGAAGCATTAAATTTTATCTGATATTTTGGGTTTACATAGTATGTTTTTTTAATGAGATGCTATATAAATTTTGTTATTATGTTCCATGCCTCTTGCTTATCACTCTAAATGCATTAAGTTCATTGCAGCTGTTTCCATACAAGAGAAAGTAGACATGAGTATGATATATTTTCCAAGCTGTCATCACTTTGATTTCTAATCATATAGTTAAAGACTACATAACCAGTTCTATGATAGTGTCTAAGAAATCAAGCATCACTAACATATACCACACCATAATACTGGAATCTGCTACAATTTACTTTTAAATCCAGAGAAGAAAATCATGGTGGTTTTTATAAGAAAGTTTAAAATTAGTTCTTTTGTGGTGTGTGTGTGTGTGTGTAGGTTCTACTGTAATGTAAATGCTTATATTCCTCTAATAAATTAATCAGTGTATTTTAGTTGTAATGAAATGTACATCATTATCAAACCTCCTTCAGATTTGGAAACGTTAAGCTAAATTCCAATTTCATGTAAGCAAAGAAATTGTCTTATGAATATGTCACAACAGCCTCACTATTTTGTGTTTTCTATAGCAAAATACTGTATATTTAAATTTAAAAACATTACTTTGTATTTGGAAAATTTTTAGACTCCTCCAACCTCTTTATCCTCCCCCCCCCAAAATAAAAATAATAAAAAAAATTGAACCTCAAATATTAGGTATTTAAAATGTTGAGTAATGTCTAACCATAATGAAGCTCACAGATATTTAATGCCCTGTCCAGTCATTTACAGGAAATACAAATTTATGTTACATTTTTAAAATTACAACTTTTTCTGTGACAGGCAATGAAGACAACTCTACAGGCATGATTTACTCAGACACTGAGTTAACTGGTTCAGGAGAATGACTTAGAAATCAATTTTTTTCCTAATTTCTGGGAAAACCTTAAATGGCTATCATAAAAACAGAATATTGGACTTGAACAGAGTGAAAAGTAAAAGAAGACATAGCTTTATTATTATCTAACAACCTATTACTATGCTCTATAGCATGATAAAAAGTATGATAAAATGTATTCTTTCAAAGTATTAGTTCATTCTACTGAAAATGGGTTTTAAATGTCAAAATATTTAAAACTAATCTAGATCTCATAACAGACTACACTTTTCTTCCATGTCTGCATTTCAGTAATTAAATTTTACAGCTTTTTATTCAGTAGCATCTGTTTCATATTTTTGCACTGTAGTTAAGCTATCAATTTTTGGCAGTGTAATAACCCTGTTGAGTCAATAGCTCCTGTTTGCTGTGACATTATTGACTCAGCAGTGAGTTTCTTGTTTTGCTTGTTTTTACAGCACATACTCTTCATATATATAATCACTTTTAGCTGATAGAGAATATTAATAAAAGATGTACCTCATTCACTCTAGTAGAGTACTGTCCGGTGTTACCCATTCAGTGGAGACCCTAGGAAAATGTTTTTATAATAACGTAACTGGAGATAGCTTTAAAGTATACCAAATGATACAACACTGCTGCCATATCTTCCAACATACCTACAGATTGAAAACCTCTTTAAACTGGGTCAGATGCTATTTGTCCTGTTTCAAGGACTGTAGTAAACTTTCCTTTTCATTGTTCTTTAGCCATAGCCTCTACACACTTAAGTGATCTGAACTCATAAAATCATAGGATGATTTGGGTTGGAAGTGATATTAAAGATCATCTAGTTCCAACCACCCTCCCATGCGCAAGCACGTCTTTCACTAGATCAGGTTGCTCAAAGCCCTGTCCAACCTGGCCTTGAACACTTCCAGGGAGGGGGCATCCACAACCTCTCTAGACAACCTGTTCCAGTGTCTCAGCACTCTCACAGTAAAGAATTTCTTCCTTGTATCTAATCTAAATCTATCCTCTTTCAGTTTAAAATTGCTACTCCTTGCCCTATCACTACAAGCCCTGGTAAAAAGTCCCTCCCCATCTTTCCTGTAGGCCCTCTTTAAGTATTGGAAGGCCACTATAAGGTCTCCTCAAAGCCTTCTCTTCTCCAGGTTAAACCACCCCAACTCTCTCAGCCTGCCCTCATAGGATAGGGGTTCCATCCCTCTGACGATTTTTGTGGCCATTCTCTGGACCCACTCTAAGAGTTTCATGCCTTACTTGTGCTGGAGACCCCAGAGCTGGATGCAGTACTCCAGGTGCAGTCTCACCAGAGCAGAGCAGAGGAGGAGAATCACCTACCTCAACCTGCTGGCCATGCTTCTTTTGATGTAGTCTGGGATACAGTTGTCTTTCTGGGCTGCAAGCACACATTGCTAACTCATATCCAATTTTTCATCCACCAGTTACCCCTAAGTCCTTCTCTGCAGGACTGCTCTCAATACCTTCATCCCCCAGCCTGTATTGATATTGGGGATTGCCCTGACCTTGCTGCAAGACCTTGCACTTGGCCTTGTTGAACTTTATGAGGTTTTACATGGACCCATTCCTTATGCCTTGCCAAGGTCCCTCCTGGATGGCATCCCTTCCCTCAAGCGAATCATGGGCACTGCTCATCTTGGTGTCATCTGCAAACTTTCTGAGGTTTCATTCAATCCCACTGTCTGTCATTAATAAAGATACTGGATAGTATTGTACCCACTATGAAACCCTGAGGAACATCACTTGTTACTGATCTCCATTGAGCCATTGACTGCAACTCTTTGGATATGTCCATGCAGCCAATTCCTTACCCATCTAATAGTTCATCTATCAAGCGCATAGTGACAAGGATGTTTTGGGAAACTGTCAAAGGCCTTACAGAAGTCAATATAGATGACATTAGTTGCTCTTCCCTTATCCATCAATGCAGTCACTCCATTGTAGAAGGCCACCAGATTAGTCAGGCATGATTTGCACTTTGTAAACCCAAGCTGTCTATCTAATCACCTCCCAGTGATCCATATGCCATGGCATAGCTTCCAGGAGGATTTATTCGATGATCTTACTGGGCACAAAGGTGAGGCTGACTGGCTGATAGTTCCTAGGGTCCTCCTTTCTACTCTTCATCAGAAAGCAGTGTCAGAGTGATATTTGGTAATTGGCTTTGGATTTCATGCCTTTGAGTGCAGTAATTTCTAATTGCTATTGTACCTCATTAAGTAATGTACTTTGAGCTAATAAAAACCCTACAAGGTAATAGGTGTCTTACTGCAAAAATGTTCTCAGACATCTGAATTTTGTCCTCAACATGTCAAAAAGCAGTGGTACCTTGTCTGAATCACAGGAAAATCTGTGCAAGTGCAAAGCATCTCTGTAAGGCTGACATGCTACCTGTGACATTTGAATTATTTGAAGGGAAGAGAAGCAAAAAAAATTTTTTTTTCATTTCAGTCCAATTGTTTAAAACAATAACTTGCATAGTTCCTGCATGTTAAATAACAACCACCATTACCTTCCTTTAGTACTAATTTAAATTAATAGAGCTTACCATGCAAGACTAATTGAAATTCCAATCCACATTTTAACAGAAATCCATCAAAACCAAAACTACCAGCTGGAGGGAAAAAAATATGTTGAAATAAATAATATATGTAAAACTTATTTTTGCCTCTGAAGAAGTGCTTATAGTTACTGAAAGATAATCACACAGAGAACCTGGAAGGAGTAAAATGTTGTTACTATGCTAACCTTTATCTATTTTATATTTGACAGAGCTATTGAATGGTTTCTACCCTGTCTTAGGTAGAGAAGCAAAGAGGAAGAAAGAACAGGCATGAAGTATTTGCTCCCCTGCATATCTAGGGTAAGTTCTTGATGCCAAGGCTCTCAAGCATTTTGAAAACTGTTATAGCACCATTAATTTCACTAATCACTCCAAAGATAAATGGGTCAGTTACAGGTGGCCCACAGGCCCTGCCCAGCTGTCCACAGCTAGCAATGGGGATAACAGATGCTGTAGCTCTTGTTCAGTTTATACTTCCACAGCACGTATGGGAAGGCATCCTATTCATCTCCTTCCTTCCAGACAAGAGTCCCTCAAGGAACAGCTAACAGTGCTTTGACTCCACCTTTCCTCAGCACCAGAATTACAGTGGAATAGTTTGGCTGTATGACCAGTACTGCAAAACAAATTAACACTGATCAGAGTTACATTAACACATAAATTACTAGGCATTTTTGCGTACTAGTATCTGAGACCTAGATACCAGAGAAAATAAGAATGCAGTCCACAGTCTTAAAGGATACACTGTACTTTGTATCTGAGTGAAGAGAACATTTTAAGTCTTTTTCTTATTTTCTTATTTGCAGTTGTATATGAACAAAAGTGCAGTACTGTGCATATTTTCTGCTGAAAAGTTCTGAAAATTCTGTAACAAAATAGCAAATGAGGTCAGTGTCCACATTACAGCTTTGGGTTCTGAATACTTCAAAAATTGCTTTTTTTTTTTCCAGATCAGTCTCTCTGATTCAGACACATATATTTTTATTAAGACCGGCCTCAATATCAAGGCTATTAATGTAAAGTAAATCATAAGTTTCTTTAAACAACTAGAAAATAAATTGCAAGCCTTTCCTACAGTTAGCAATGTAGTATGTATCTCTCCCCATCATGGATGAGTGTTTTAGATCCCTTAAAGAATCACCGTTAAAGGTAGTAACAAAATTGATTTTAATATAATATTGTAAATGTGCAACTTAAAGTTTGATGGCGAGGTTCATTCTATTACTTATTAAATAGAAAAGTTATACAAAGGAAAACCTAGTTGGAATCAATTTAGAATGATTTACACAGAGACTGGAGATGCAAAAAGGTAAGGGAGACTCTCCCGTTGAGTCACAAGGTTCAGAGTGGACCCCCTTGCTTTCTAAACTCCTGATGGAGCTTAGGTGTGACTAGATCCAATCTTAGTCTCAGACTTGGTCAACAGTTTATGACTAGTGGAAGAGATACAAAGGGAAAGGAAGACCTCCTGTTGAGTCACAAGGCTCAGAATGGACCCCCTTTCTTTCTAAACTTCTCAGAGAGGAATCTAGGTGCACCTGGATCCAGACTTAAGTCAGTGGTTTATCTCTAATGGAATTAGTAACATGGATTTAATTATTATTAATTTAGGAAGCTGTTATTCACTTACCAAGGATCTGTTGCAAATAAGGTGTCTCTCTGCCTTGGTAAAGAATCTCTTAGTCTCTGGTAAGGAATCTCAAACCTTGAGAAGTGTCCCTGTTAAAGGGGAGAGTCCCCTGGTGTGCAGTCCAGTTGCAATTCAAGGATCACTCAAATTGGGCCCTTCCAATGACCTGTTATTGGTAAAAGGTCTCTCTGCCTCGAGGAGCAAACATGAGGGGCGTCCCATGTCAAGGGGAGATCACCACCATTCAGCCACACTGCCTAACAAGGAGAGCTTAAAGAAGACTCACTTTCTGTCATATTTATGGGATAAAGTGGTTGGTTTGTAGTCAAATTGCATACAATGGGAGAGGTATGCATGAGACTCCTTGTACCCACAACTAACTTTGTTCCTTGATGGATGAAGCTGGTTAATATTCAAGGACCACCTCCAACCTCAGGATTGAAGCATCTTGACAAAGAGGAAGTCAGGTAGGAGCACCAGAAGGCCTGCATGGATGAACAAGGAGCTCCTGGACAAGCTCAAACACACAAAGCAAGCCTACAGAGGGTGGAAGCAAGAACAGGTAGCCTGGGAGGAATACAGAGAAACTGTCCAAGCAGCCAGGGATCAGGTTAGGAAGGCCAGATCCCTGACAGAATTAAATCTGTCCAGAGACATCAAGGGCAACAAAAAAGGCTTTTACAGGTATGTTGGTGATAAAAGGAAGACCAAGGAAAATAAGGGCCCTGTCTGGGAGGAAATGGGAGACCTGGTTACCTGAGATATGGAGAAAGTTAGTGTACTCAGTGACTTTTTTGCCTCAGTCTTCACCAGCAAATGCTCTAGCCACACCACCCAAGATGCAGAAAGTAAAGGCAGGGAATGGAAGGATGAAGAACTGCCCACTGTAGGAGAAGATCAGATTCAAGACCATCTAAGGAACCTGAAGATGCACAAGTCCATGGGACCTGATGAGATGCATCTGCAGGTCCTGAGGGAATGGGCAGATGAAGTAGCTAAGCCACTATCCATCATATTTGAGATGTCATGGCAGTCCAGAAAAGTTCCTGCTGACTGGAAAAGGGAAAGAATAACCCTCACTTTTAAAAAGGGAAATAAGACCTAGGGAACTACAGATAGTCAGTCTCACCTCTGTGCCCAGCAAGATCATGGAATAGATCCTCATGGAAACTATGCTAGGGCACATGGAAAATAAGGAGGTGACTGGTGACAGCCAACATGGCTTCACTAAGGGCAAATCATGCCTGACTAATCTGGCGGCCTTCTACGATGGGGTTACGGCACTGGTGGATAAGGGAAGAACAAATGATGTGATCTGCCTGGACTTGTGCAAAGCATTTGACACTGTCCCACATGACATCCTTCTCTCTAAATTGGAGAGACACGGTTTTGACAGATGGACCACTTGGTGCATAAGGAATTGGCTGGATGGTCACACTCAAAGAGTTGTGGTGAACAGCTCGATGTCCAACTGGAGAGCAGTGATGAGTGGTGCTCCTCAGGGGTCAGTATTGGGACTGGTGCTGTTTAACATCTTTGTTGGTGACATGGACAGTGAGATTGAGTGCACCCTCAGCAAGTTTGCCAACAACACTAAGCTGTGTGGTGCAGTCAACACACTGGAGGGGACAAGGCTCCAGGGAGATCTTATAGTGGACTTCCAGGACTTAAAGGAGGCCTACAGGAAAGATGAGGAGGGACTCTTTATCAGAGAGTGTAGTGATAGGACAAGGGGTGATGGTTTTAAACTGAAAGAGGATATATGTAGATTAGGTATAAGGAAGAAATTCTTTACTGTAAGGGTGGTAAGGCACTGGAACAGGTTGCCTGGAGAAGCTGTGGCTGCCCCCTCCCTGGAAGTGTTCAAGGCCAGGTTGGACGGGGCTTTGAGCAACCTGATCTAGTGGAAGGTGTCCCTGCCCATGGCAGAGACGTTAGAACTAGATGATCACTGGGGTCTCTTCCAACCCAAACCATTCTATGATTCTATGATTCTAAGAGTCTTGGAAAAACCACATGCTATTCATGTGTTAATCATGTGATCCAAGCTCATATGCATCAGTGCTCACTAGATCCCTGCTCCTTTGTGTGTTATCTAGAGGAGTTCTTGGCCTGTCTATGTCTCAGGCCTTTTTTGGAGACTGTACCAAACTACTGCAAGTTTGGCTGAGGGGGGAGTTGAGTGCATTCATCACACTCCCCCAGTCAGCTTCAGCTTTGCATGAATCTAGTACAAACTTAAGTGTTTCAGGCATCCATCTCTATCAAACTTGGTAGAATTAAGTAAATGATTCAGAAATCTTTGAGAGTGACAGAGGAGACAGACTGAGGAAACCAGTTTATGAAAGCTAAGTACGAGTCTCAGAACCTGGCAGTAACCACATTTTATATACACAGGTTATTAAACAGTAATAATCTCTCAGGAGGTTTCTTTTAGAAATAAACACTGATGCTGACTGTAACAAAGAGCTTAAAAGATTAAAAAAAAATCTAGTTCCTTATTAAGGAGATTGCAGTTTAAATGTAATTCTTTATAGACTTCCACTTGTTAATATGGACTTAATACAGTTTTGTACTGAATAATCATGCTTTAATGCAAAAAAGCAAAAATGTGTTTTATGTTAACTTACATTTAATGAGAAGACTATGGCCTATCAAACCCTGAAATTGGTGGATCACGTGTCCCAGAAAATTCATAATGTGACAAGGAAGAACATTCCAGTGTGAGATCTATAACAGTTAGGGGTGTTTTCCATAGCAAAAGAGAAATAATAGCATAGCATTTGCCACATCTGCTTAACATAGAATTAATCAGATAAGCAAAGTAAAGCGGTGACTTTGTTCTTTGGTTTTACTGAGAAATGGAAAATTTATCATGATCACAGGTTTCTGAGATTTTGAGAGCCAGTCCAAGCATTTCTATCATGACAAATTATTTTATTTAAAAAAAAAAAAAAAATAGTTGCTTGCATTTAAAATTAAAGGAATGTTAATATGCCGGTCACATTCACCTTAAACATTGAAACAGGAAAGTGCTTGCTAGTAACAGAACTACATTTATATTTCTCATTCCCTCTTAATCCCTCTCTCCCACCTACATGAATTTTGAATTGGATAATCCATTTATGTGTAAAATGCATCAAGCACCCGTCTTGTCTATGTACAGGTGCAAAAATGTTTCCCAGTCAAGAACTTTTAATTAGAACATATTTCTTAATGACTGTATTTTAGATTTGCACCACTGAAATACAAAAAGTGATTATCAGTCTACTCTTCACATACAGTGTTCTGCTTCAATTTTGTGTGATTGCCTTCAGACGTCTCTTTATCCTTTTCCTATAGTCACTCTTTTAGCATATTCTTGCTTGCTAGCTTGGATTTTAAGATGAACATTGCTAGTTTATGTGAAAAGGAAATGCTACTTCTTATTTATTACTCTCAACAAAATGTCAAGGATATAATTCAGATCCCTGATTCTTCTGCAGAATATATAAAACTTTAACCTGCCCTTAAGCAGGTTTATGGTGCCATCATCACTGTCAGAACTACCTGACTGAATATTATTAAAATTAAAATAACAATTTAAAAATTCCCTACTTTGATATCTAACCTGTCCCAAAAGAACCTGCAGAATTTTTAAAATAGTATGAAATTAAAACTCATTTGCAGTATTGACAAAATACATTGCACACAGTTCTTTTATTTTGCCTGGCATTCCTTTACATTCCTGAATGGTAGTCTGTTCTTTTACTAGATTTCAAAACACGATGTCAAGTCATTCTTCAGAAACTACATTGAAATCCAATTGAATTCTCTGTTTCTTTGATACATAAACCAAAGCCTAAATATCTCTCCTTTTCTAGTGTTCAGAAGCAATATAATTATTGCAGATCACATGTGTGTAATCAGTTTCCCTTTTGGTTAATACACTTACTTGTTAATTAGTTCACATGGTCAATATTTATGGCTTGTGGCTTTGCCATGATTAGCAAGCAGTAGTTAGTGTGTTTATCTCCATTTATTTTTGTGCAATTCATTTACCATAAGATATTCTGTACAATAAAAATATATATACATTTATAATTCTAAAATGTCATTGCAGTTCTGCTTCACAGATATATAGACCATGAAGGTTACTATCAATTCTATAGTTAATTGTAATATTCATATTGTTTGCAATTATTTACACTCTTTCCATGTTTATTTCATCCTAATAAATTAAAAAGCATTTCAAATACACCAATTATGAAGTGATGGTTTATTATATAAGTAGCTGGCAAGATCAGATGTAAGTATTTCTTTAGGTCATTAATTTTAAAAGGAATACACAGAAATACTTTGGATTTTTTTTTTTAAGCATTCAATATATTTTAGTAGAATTTTGTTTCATATACAGAATTGTGTATACAGAGGGAATAGCTAGAAAAAGTGAAACTACATGTTATTGTTCTGTTTTGCTTGAGAGCTGCAAGTACTCAAATGCTCGTGTTAATACATCTAAAACATAGATTTGTTTTCCACTCTGTAGACACTTGAAAATTATCTCTTTTTCCAAAAAGATTTCATAATTTATGGATTAAGTAGCATACTTAAGTCTTTAGGTATATTTAATATTTTAACATTTTTAAATTTTCTTACACTTATTTTTTCAGTTTTCTTAATTTTCATGGCAGGCAGTGCTGTTGTTCAATGTCTTCAACAACAAGTAACCCAGCATCACATATTTTACTCTTGAGACAAGCTCTTTTGCTATCCTAGCCTCTTTTGAGTTTCTGGAGAACTTTGTTCAGTGCACAACCTTTGTACAACTCTCAGACTTCTGTGTCATGTGGACTGTGCAGTTTTCATGCTACACCATCAAGATAGTATTTCCTAGGGAATGAATAGGGACATAAAAGTAGGATTATTTAAAAGGATTAAGAATTTATGTAGCATCCCTTCTTTCCACTGTCACTATTTGTCCTAAATGTTGATAACAATTTCGGAAGTAAGAGGGTAAGTAAAATTCAAACACTTACGGAACAATAAACTGAGAAGATGTGAAGAACCCTAAGGGACTAGTATTAGTTGAAAATGTGGAGATCACTCTTCATCAATTTATACAAGATTCAAAATTTTCAGGACCTGATCAAATTGGGAATTCTCTAAGAGGCCCAAATCAGGAACATGGTAATTGACATAACAGGCTAAAATCACTAGGGAATGCTCAGTGCATTCCTAAAATGTGGTTTTGCATATGCTGACAAAGAGGAAATCCAACATCTGCTTTTGTGGCCACTCGTATTAAAACAGAAGTTAAAAAAATATTTTTTTTCCAGTTTTAAAATTATTAAATATCAATGCGCTGTGTATCTTCTTTGAAAAACTACTTGATGTTGCTTCTATTTTTTTTTTTCCATGAAAAAATATTACTAGCTTTCAGGTGGACTATTTATCTCTAAAAACTGTCATTTATTGATTTTTTTTTCCTCCTGGTAATGTTTTTTTCTCTCACAGAAACTTAAGCCAATTTACTTTTCTTTGCCAATGCCTGATAAAAGCACCTACTGATATTCATATCTAGAAGAGCTGATTAAAACTGTGTCAAGATTTCATTTTCTGACTCAAGTGTCAAATTTGAAGGTATGTTTCAAACATCAAATAAAATAATATAAAATACTTGGGTTTTGGGGCTTTTTTTAGTTATCCTAGCAAGAGAGGTACAGAAAAATGTGTCCCATCTTCACAACTGAATCTGATGCCAGCTAATGGACTTCAGAGAACTAAATCAGTTCTCAAAGTAACTTATATCTACTTCAAATATTCTGAAAATTATAATCAGTTCCTCAGTAAACCCCAGTCAATCTGGTGAGAACCTAAAGCACAATGAGGTACTCTTTTGCAGTTGTTCTGTTTAATTTCCCATAACCACCATATGTGATTCACATTACATCTGTTATCACAGGGATGGCATAGTTAATTTATGCTGACACAGTGGTATTACCTTTGGTTATCCTCAAAAACACTAAAATACTAAGTTCTTGCTATGTTTCACCACCTGCAATGTGAGCTCTCAAACAAGCCTGTTTAATGTGCAACAGTATTGTAGTTTCTGAAAAATTACAGAGGAAATTAGAAAGGAGAAACACAGGGAAGGGCACAAAGAGCAATGTGATTCTTAATTTTGTAAACTGCTTTCTTCCAGTTTTATGTTAAAATAAGGTGCCAGATAAAGTTACTAGTAGCAAATATGACTTGAGAAACATGAAGTGAAAAGTAATTTAAACTTGAAGTAAATTGTCCCAGTGGAATACACAGTACTTTAGGTCAGACTGCAGAAAAGCATCAACATCTAAAAGGTATTTTCAGGCCGCTAATAGTAATGTGTCTAAGGTCACCTTCAGATTAAGCTGCACTGTAACTTCTCTTGTTAAAATGTTGAGAGAAATCTAGAGCATCTAAAGAAGAAATGTTGTAAAATTTGCTCTGTTGATAGTGTTCTTTATTTCTTTTGGAAAAATGTGACAAGTGCTATGAACAAAATTACAATATTTAACTTATTATATAGGTATAATATAAAGTAATATAATATAGGTATATAAATAAAGGTACTATGAGTAGTTTTGGGGTTCTGTTTTTATGCCATGGCACTAAACTGGGCAATCAGTGGTTATAACTTGCCCACTATGAAGTTTTCCAAGGACTCCAGGTTGTTCTCTTCAGGAGAAACTGTTGACATTCTTCTGCAGTAAGGGATATATATGTGTGGACTAGACTCGAGGCAGGTGCAGTGCTTAGTAATGAATAGGTAAGGCTATAATGGCTAAGGTAAAAATAGTGGAAAACCATGGCATTCACAGAGATTTTTGCGATCAGAAAGATTTATCTGATTTCATTCCTGTATTGGTTTAATTTAACCTCCTTTATCAACGAAATTAATTTTCCACTATGTTTTGCTGATTAAGGATACCAATTAAACTCGGACACCAGAGTGAAAAGTGTAGGCGTACTTTACTAGTGATAACCAAGTAATGTAACAGTGTAATACAGAGAACATGCAGTAAGAATAAGCAGAATAGTGCACTTAAAGCAACAAACAGAGTAATGCATCAAATCATTACTACACGAGAGAGAGAGAATAGTAATTAAGAGAAATACATCACCACTTGCATATATTATCATCATCATCCAGATCCACAGTCGCTGGGGAGCCCCGGTTACAGCGAGGATTTGGAGAGCCTGTCCCGGCAAGTGGGAAATCCTACGCGGTGCGTCCACCCATAGGTGAGGCATCCAAAGTCGCTGTGAACGGGCCCAGCCTTATATACCAGAGATCGACAAGCCAGAATAGCTGGCACCTTTGTTTTGAGCGGAAAGTTTCTGGTTTCATTCTCCTGTTGGATTCCACCCAAAGCTTGGCCAGGGCTCGGAGGGGAAACCAAGGGAGTTTCTAACAAGGCCAAACACTTGGGTTCTCAGCCTTGAAGAAGGCTGCGAAAGGAAAGTTGGATACATTCTCTCCTCACTACTGATTATATTTTGTCTTTCACTAGCGAGTTTACATATTTTATTAATGACTACATGCTAAGTTAGCAGCTTCAGCTTGGGGCCTGTTGTTCAGGCTGCAGTATTTCACTGCTTTAGCACTTTTTACACCAGCATAAGTGGGTTGTTATAACTTAGTACAATACCTACTAGCACAATGGTTATCAGTTATAAAATATACAGGATTCATCTATAGGTCAACTCTGGCTTGGGCCTGTTGTCCAAGCCTTAGCACTTCACACTAGTAGTGGTAAAAATGCACGCCAAATAAATGAGTTATAAACCATTGTATAAAATAAGCAACCTGTTAATAACAGCAAAGTATGTGTAGAGAATGGTGTCCCCTGATCTAGAAAGAGGAACGAAGGAATGATTCTAAATAATTATTGGCATTTGCTATTTGGACAAGGAGAAGAAGCCTTGGAGTCAATTACAAAATGGCTACTTAAAGGTATAATCAGTTGCTTTTGCCAGTTTTGAAGAGCTAATGGCAGAGTGGTAAAATATGAAAAAGATTCTTAGAGATGCATTACTGTACAATATCAACATTTGTTTCTCTCTCATTGCTACTCTACCTTTTATCTATTATGTCTTAAAAGCATTGTTACAGTAAGTTTTACCTTTTCTACTGCTTACCTTGCAATAAGAAAGTATTATATTATTATATATATAATATTTCAATATAATGCATACATATAATATTTTAAAAAAACAGTTTGCAACATAATACAAACTGAACTTGAATGATCATGTTGCATGTAGAGATGCTAGGTTTGTGGGTTTCTTTCTGCAAATGGATTTCCTGGTCCCTTTCAAGTTTATGAAGGTTTCTGAAACTCTAGTTTAAAAAAGTATCTATTTTTTGAGATTACCCGTTTTCTTAACAGAGTGGCTGTCTATGCAAGGAATTTCCTTTTCAATCTCCCTAAGAATCAGAGACTGCTGTTTTCCATTAAACTGAGAAAGTTTCGGAGTAGTCAGATCTGGATTGGTGAACAAGTAGTTGCTAAGGACTTGTCTGGCAATCTGGGCACTTGTCTGAACCTGGCTGCCAGCACCAACATGTCCTGCTTGCCTCATCCAGCTACTGGGCATGGGACTTTTTCTGGTGAGGCCCCTGCTTCTGCCCATCTTGCTGTCACCCTCAGCTCCTTTCTTACTTTCTCTCAGGGAGCAGGCTGCCCTTGCTGTCACATTACAGGACCAGACTGTCACTGAGGGGATGTTTAAAAACCCTTACTTATTAGGATCTTTTAAACAGGACAATGCTCACGTGGGGAATCAGATCTCTCAAAACTTGATATATGATCAGTCCTTGTCTGGATGGTGGCAGGAGTCCCCACTGTAAGGAACTTTGCAGTGAGTTCTTTAGCTGGATCAGGAAAGAGTCCCCAAACCACTGCTCTGCTGAATTCTTACATCCTTTCTTGTGTCCTGTGGTCCTACGTGACTGTTCCAGCATATGTATGTTAAATTGCTATTGATTAACTTAAACTGTGTACGAAACACCTCATGTCTTAAGTATGTTCAAAAGAACATCCTAGGTGACCATTTCTGCATCTGCAGGAATAATTTCTAATGCTTATTTACAATGATTTTATCTATTTAAAGTTAAATCAATTCTGCAGCAAGAACTGCCACAGAGAGTCTCTGGAGCAGCCAGATTCTCCATTCCAGATGTTAATCAACACATTGAAGCACATGCGTATTCCCTGTGAATTGACAAGTGTGCAGCAGAGGAAATCACCTGGACTCTCTGAATTTCCTACCTGGAAATTAGTGAAATGTTTTATGGTGAAGTTGGGGAGTCAATCCCCTCATCTCAGATCAGTCCACAGGTTCATTTCAGCAGAAACTGGCCAGGGGTCTTCTTTGATCAGCTGAGGAATTGGTGACTGAGTGCATTGGGAGTGCACATGGGCACAGCCATGATACCCACCTACACCACAATTACAAACACAGGACAACTGGAATTTCATCCTTATATATTTGTAACTTAAATTCTGTAGATGTTGGCACAACCAGATGTGAGGTTTTCAGCATTTAAAAAAATGTATGTTTGTGCTTGTTAGGAAAGTTTGCTCTCTAAAACTAACAAACCTTGATTAACAAAAAATAAACTTTTAGCATATTCGTAATTAGGATTTTTGTATGCTACAGTGCAACAAATTATCTCTCTGATGGCTGGTTCAGAGAAGTTGTCAGAATGATAATAAATTTGGACAAAATTTTGGAAATAGCTGCAACTACTTTCCAGTCACAGATCTTTCAGAATGGCAGTTTCTGTCTTCCTACAGGGAAGTACAATAAAACCAGATTAGTGATATCAACAGTTTTGTCAGAAAGAGTTGATGGCTTGTTCACTACATATAAGTCCCATCTTAAGCTCTTCCTAATGGAAGACTTTTTTGCTGTTGGAAACTTCAGCTGTTCTTGCTGCTGTCAGTTGGCTGCATGAGAAAAGACTAAATGGACTAACAAGCACCATGAAGTTCTTGTTCAGTAGTGGGAAGTTTCTGGGCCTGTGTGTTAGCAGTGATAGAATATCAAAGTCCTAATGAAAATAACTACTTTAGGGCTTAATACAAGAAGAAATGCTGAAATATTTTGCAAGCCTTGCCTACACTTTGTCTTAAAATGCTGCATCAGTTGTCTGTTATAAATGCACATATGCTAACAAAATTGTTTTCACCTTCTCCAGTGGAAAAAAAAATACAGGGTTCTTCAAGCATCTCTGTGGCAAAGAGACAACAATTTCATCTGCTTACTGGCAAGGAAACTGAACAAAAGGAAAGTACCTATTTTTTGAAAGTAAAGAAATACTGGACTACCTTCAAGGAAGCCAAAGAAGACATTGTTTTCTCCAAAAGAGAAATAAAAGTTGGGCCAGTCCCATTGTTAATTCTTTTTTATTTCTCTCACATAGCTGAGTCATGTTCTCATCATCAGCATGCTTAAAATATCCTCACTTACACCTCCATAAGCCTCTTAATGTCCACTCTTCATAAACTTTACGTTGTATAAGGTAATCTAATGAGTCTTTTCACAAAAGCAGGTATCCATACATTTAAGTTCCAATTTAAAAATGGCACTACAGAGTCAAAATTACTTTACAAATTTAGCCCATAGGGAAGTGACAGAATGAGCATCATGTTCAGCCCACTTTTACATTGCTGCTCTCTCTTTTCCCACTTACACAGTCCCAACTGAACGTCCTTTTCATGGCTTTTAGAAGCTATGTAGTCTTCCACTATCACATATCAGAAAAGCCTGCATGAAGGCTGTACCAGTCAGCTTCTAGTACCATTCTAAAAGGTTTCTGGGGAAATAATTCATGAAGGCAGAAAGAGAGCAGAGAATGAGAAGCCTGAACTAGTTGGAGTTAATATATTACTTAAAAGTGTCGGCAGCAGCAAAAGTGTTATCTGCTGTTTGCAGCAGGACTGTGGATACATGTCATGCCTAGATTCCTACTTTACTTACCCTTGGACGCACCTTAAGGGATGGGAACAATCTGACTTTATTACTGTGATTAAATCAATGTACTTTAAAGGACTTGAAGCTTTCATTTATGGTCACTGTACTCAACATTGGTCCTATCCTCTCACCAGACTATACAAAACCGAATTCTGCTGTCCAAAGGAGAAAGCAATATGAATTGTGGGAGGAGAATGGCAACTGATAAATCTTTCTCCTGTCTGCCCTCCAGAGAGACAAGGCTTTATTTTCCCCTGGAAGAGGAATTCATCAAAGCCATACCAACAATAATCTGCAGGGGCTGAGAGATTCAAAGCCTGTTGTGCTCCCACTGGCTCCACAGAGAAGATGTTTCTGTGCTCAGTGTACTAGCAGCATGTTGCTATTTTGAGGAACTCCAAACTTTTGTCAAAAAATTGGTGTTAGGCTGTGTGCACTGGCAGCAAGACTGACAGGACTGCCTGTTAATGAGGGTGTTTTCTTACCCTCAGCAATCTACCTGGGACAGGGAGTTGTCTATTGCAATAATGCTAGCCTAGCTTCAGTCAAAAGGAACAGGACTTTTCTGCTATTCAAGCAGAACATGACATAATAAATAATTAGAATATTTATGTCAGCCTTTAAAACCAGCTTGAACTTTGTTAATGCATTTACTGAAAGACAAGAAATTATCTTTCTTTTTACTCGATTTCTTCATGTGGTAAAATGGGTTCTATTTATGGGAAGCAAATTCTTAAATGTATTAATTTAATTGTTGTTTCAATGCCATTTTGTTGTAACGTAACCTTATTCAAAGCAGTTCAAAGAAAAGTTTAAAAAGCTATAGCACAATTATAGGTCTAAAAATAATGCTGAAGCTTAGGTGTGATTCAGTTTGAGGCTAAGAGAGAAAACATTAAGTTTCTACAAGCTAGAGTGCATGTGTACACAAGGTCTCTAAACTCATCCTGTGGCTGAGATTCTGTGACCAGTCTGGCTTTTTAAATACACCCATCTGCTGAGATTTCATAGGGTATCTTAGACATCTCCATGAGGATACATGTGATACAGATGATACAGGAGGTTCACACCTTCCTGCAACAATAGAGAGCAGGCAGACAACATACACTAGAAGGGCTGACATAGCACTAGCTGCCCATGTGAGGAAATGGAGTAGAGCTCCTGATGGCTAATCAGCTGAATGTGTTCCCTGTGACTGTAATGGCTGCCATAACAGTGATTGACAGCTGTCTTAAGAAAGCTGCATGACAGAATTGGAGACATAGTGCAATGGAAGTTTGACCAAAGAAATGGTCATGAGTTTAAGAATGCATTTAACTCATGTAGCAATGGAAAAAAATATTTGTTGACTGGGTAGAACACTCTCTCTACAGGTTTTTGGATGATGCCAGATTGGAAAAAGGGGACTAGGGGGCTGTCCTGCTGTGCAAAGGGACTGAAGCAGAAGAAATGATCTGACAGAAACTTGATACAGTTTTAAAAAGGTAAACAGAGTCCTGCACCATGAATATAATAACCCAACAAAACAGTACTGGCTGGACATCATCTGGACAGAAACCATTTTAGTAGAAAGGGAGCTGGGGGTCTTGGTGGGCAGCAGATTGAATATGAGCCAGCAGTGTGCCCTTGCAGCAAAGAAGGGCAACAGCATCTCGAACTCCATTAGGAGAAGTGTTGCAAGCAGATTCAGGGAAATGATTCTGCCCCTCTCTTTGGCATTTATTTTTTACTACATCTGGAGTACTGTGCCCAGTTTTGGTCTCCTTACCACAAGAAAGATATTGACATGTCAGAGTAGGTCCAGCAAAGGTCTACCAAGGTAATTAGAGAGCTGAACCACATGACACATGAGAAGAGACTAACAGATGAATTTGGTTTTAGGAAGAGAGGCTAAGGGGGAGGTCTCATAGATACCTTTAACAAGCTAGTGGGAGCATATAGAGAAAACAGAGCCAGGCTCTCCTAGGATGAGAGGCAATGGACACAGTTTACAACATGGGAAAGTCTAAATAGATACAAGGAAATCTATTTTCATTATGAGGCTGGTTAAATTGGCTGCCCAGAGACCTTGTAGAATGTCCATCTGTGAAAATATTCAAAACTTAACGGGATAAAGCCTTAATTTAAATGATGTAAATTGGCTCTTTTTTGAGCAGGAGTTTGGATAAGATGACCTCCAGAGATTTCTTCTAACCTAAATTATTCTGTGATTAAGGAGTCTATGATAATAACAAAGAAAAAACGTGAAATAAGTGTAGCAGTGTAATGAAATCCTAACTTTTGTATTAGTCTATGGCGAAGGAAATAATGGTTTGCAAACAGTTAAACTGCAATATTCTAATGGTACTGAGAGTTTAAGACTAACAGTTGAGACTTCTTTCCTAATGAATACTTTTTTTAAAATTCTAAATGTTCTTGACTCGTAATCATTGGAAATGCAAAAATCTCCAGACCTTGCAAAAAAGGCAGCAAACAGAGACAGTGTGAACTGCTAGCAGTAGTTTGTATTTTGTGGGACTGGTCTGTCATTGCTGTATTGCACAGATAAATAATTCTGTGTATGTGTGCATAAGGAGTAGAACTTCAGTGTAATTCTGTTCTCCTACACATGTAAAGAGCAGGGATAATGATGAAATATGAATCAAATAAAATGAATTATTCCCTCTGCATGAGCTAATTTTATTCAAAAGCCACTGTATTTAACAACATGCTTTTTAAAAACAACTTTATGAGTATCTCAAAACCAAAAATATTGGCATTTTTCCCATCTGCTGTAGCTATTAAAATCTATCAAGTAGGTAGGTTTGCATTTTGTGAGCTGGAAAGGGCAGAGACACAATCTGTCAAACACAGTCCATACTACATGTGGATTACACAACTGTTAATAAAGTTGACAAGCACATATTTAGAACGTATCCTGAACTATTCAAAGGGATACAGTTTGATCTTCAGTATAATGCAACAGGAATAATGGGCTCAAGAGGGAAAAACGGACTTAGCAGTGGTTCGCCAACAGCAGAGATCAACATGCTTATGGAAAATGTACTGAATTGCTGAAAACTGACTTGTGTATTGACAGATTCGAGTATCTGGTCTCATCTTCACCACCTTCTTGGATAACTGAGTTGTTCTTTTGGTCCTCTCCCTCTTTTCTGATTTTAGCTAGCATACAACTATACTGACACAAATAAAAATACTTTCATAGACTTTCATAGTTCATCACTCAAAACAAGCCTGATCTCTTCCTTAATCTAAGTTCACAAAACATAAATATGGAAATGGGATAAGTGCCTCCACAGCAAAAATATATTTTAACAGAATTTGACATTTCTGTCAGATTTAAAGAATTCTGACTTTGATATAGCATTAGTCAGGTAGATTAAAGACAAAACCACATTTGTCTTAGTTAAGTGACAGCTTTAAAAAGATCTTCTTAACATTAATTCTAAAAATGCCCAGGATTTTTCATTCTTATGCATATAAAATTCTTTGCATTTTAGGAAGAGAAGTGGCAATAAGATTTTTTATTCTCCTTAAAGAATTTGTGCAAAGTTACAAATTAACTAAAATTTGCTTTTAGCTTTACAGAATTTTAAAACTCCACCCAATTTTTTCATACTTTGCAATTTCTCTTTCCACTTACTAAAAATATCAATGTTTTTACTAAGAAAAAATTTACTAAAAAATTTTACTACCTCTTGTGAAGAACTCTGCAGCCCTATCTCACAGCACTTTTGTCCCTGTTTTAAAGAGATTATGTATCTTCTCCAGTAGGGAATTAAGAGCTTGAAGTTAAAGTTAGATTCATAACTAGGAGACTATTACATGTTAGAATCTTGTGGAGAGAGATGCATGGTATTGTCCTCATGAAGGACCAAAACAAAGTGATGAGGCTTTTGAAACAAAAGGCAAATAAAGAGTAAATGCAGATAAGAGTTTCAGGCAGGCAGCAGATTGCATGCTGTCAGAAGGAATGTGAAAAAGGAGTTGCTTTTATCCAACTTAAACTGGAACCAAAAAAAAAAGTAGAGTAATTTTCAGTGTTAGTTAGCCTATTTTAGGAGATGATAAAGGCAAAGCTTGAAGCCACACATTATATTTCCACAGCTTTTCTCTGCTGAATATAAATTACATTTAATGGCTTTATTTCACACATATTCCAATTGACTTAGGGGCATGGCCTGCAAACAAATTGGCAGTACTGACTTTATAGCCTTGCATTTCATGCTCCTCTTAGCCACTAGGATTCATTTTAATCATCTCACCTCATTGTCCTAGAGAAATATTATCAGACACGGAAAAGATTGCTGGCAAGGCTCTAAATTTCGGATCAATATTCATCACAGTATGCAGAATGCTAAGACCAAATTCAAGAGAAAACTTCAGCACATCAAATTAATCTTTCAATGAGTTTTTACACACAAAGCAGAGTTATTATTGGCTTCCCTAAGTCAGAGTTTTGAGAGGGAAAATATATTTGCCAAGGCAGACTTACTGATTGGTTAGCGAAAGTTAGTGAACTCACTGAATATGAAGGGCCAGCTACACATGGTATAAAATTGCCTAAGCATTCCTTGCAACAAGAAGTTTTGCTTTTATATTTTCTGCATGCAATTGTGAGACTGAGAGAGGACATGATTTCTAACATGGAATTTAGGCATAACACTTCTGGTATGTTAAACATTTTAATAGTTATGTGGAAACAAAAAAAGGATCAATTAAAGTTTTTGATTCATTTAAAGAAAATTAAAATCCTGCTGCTGAATGAGATAATAGTCTGAAGTCCATTTTAGTGAAATAATTTAATTTCACCTGTTGGATAATGTAAACTTAGCAAATAATATGTATGTGGGGAAAAAAATAATAATTTCTCAAGAATTAAGTTTTCCAAGTGAAGTGGCAGCAAATTTTATTTATGAAACTATTATGCTATCTCTGGACTATTACCTAGCAACTAAGTTTCTCTAACAATTTTTCCTCACAGCTATAAAGGCCTCTAGAATACACTCAGAAATTAAAGAAAAAATAAATTCTGTAACCAGCAAAAAATTGAAGTTTATTCAAGCCAAAAATTAAATGTTTTATTTTGTGAATGAAACTGTTTACTCAATTATAAGCAGAACACTGTTGTTTGATGATTGTTTTGTGCTTCATTCTGACTTTATCTTGAATAAGAGTTCCAGAAGTTGAGTAAGAATTAAATGCAAGAAAACTCAAAGCAAGATCTTACAGAAAAGACTTTTTGTTTTAAACAAAAATGTTTTTAGTCATTCACACTCATTACCTCATGTATTTTAGTTATTCATTCATTCATTCATTCATTCATTCATTCATAGCTCCAAGAGGTGTATATCCAATTAGTTAGGCTAGCATTACTTGTGGTGACATGGGAGATAAAGTTGCCAGCTACCAAGTCATCACTTAGGTTCATCTTGACTGGTGACAATGAATTGATTTTAGGCTAAAATATTTTATAGTTCTTATGAGTCAACGCTTGATATGGTGTGATCTTTCATCCCTGAGGTACTCTGTCCCTCACTTCCCTCCCTATAAATCTGAAGTCAGGTTGCTGCCTGTTGGCTTATTTTCCATATCTTATGGCTAAAGTCTGTTTTCCTGTTGAGATGACAATAAAAGGAATCCATCTGTTAAAAGACTGCAGGTCTTCTACTGAAAAGTCATCTGTATTGTAGTCTTGCTGCAAATGTACCTGCTTCAGTGATCACCACCTTTTTGTTGTCAGTCATGTCCTTTTTCTAAATACATGCTATTTTGTCTGTTATTTTTTCTGGTACTTAAAGAGACATGCATTCCCATTCATACTTCCCTCATGCCAGTGTTTTACAGATCTCTATGGAAGGTGTTTGCTCTCTGTACAGTCTTTCAGACAAGCACAGGTGTAAGTGTCAAAAATGAAAGCATAAACAGAATTATGGTCAGATATACTTAAATCTATTGACACAAGTTCGTTCTACTTAGGAAGTTTTTTGAACACAGTTAAGCATACGTCATCTTAACCAGAGAGTTGTTGGCTCAAAAAATATTATTTCATGTGTTAGAAATTTGTCAGTTACATTCTTTTGCATGTATTGAATATCATAAAATAGTGACAAAAGCAGGTCCACTCCTTAGTTTTAGCCTCTTAGAATCATAGACATGTAGAATTGGAGAAGATTATAACAGTATTCTGCTTCCAAGTGTCTAAATTCTCAAAATCCAGGTCTGTTCTGGTGCCTGCCTCTTCCAGTATTAGTTTCCTATTACTCCTGTCTTCCTTGTTGCAGCTTCTGCAAATTCTTTTCTATTTCTTTGTGTGACACTGAGAACCAGTAAGTGCTGTTTGTTTCTCATAGCCGCTGGGGCATGTTTTGTTCACTGTTGGCTCACTTTTGAGAAATTCCACTAAGAATTCTAGCCAGCTCTCCTTCAAAGCTCTAACTGACTCAGAGCAGTTCTGCTACAGTCATCTGAGCATTTTGGAAGATATGTATACCTTCATTACTCTTCTTTTATTTTTTTTTTTATTTTTAAACAACAGAAAAATTTATCTTCAGTATCTCATAGTATTTTCTATTTTCTCATTCTGCTATGCTTTGTGTCCTCAGCTATTATTCGTTTTTCATAAAATGTACTGCTATATACTGAAGAGAATATTCTAGCTGTGATATTAGCAAAACTGACAAGAGGAGAATAATTTCATTGCTTATAAGGTAAAGCACATACCAGAACTGAGCTTTATATTTTCCTTTTTATTTTTCTTTCCTTTATTACAATATTGTATCATTGACTTGATTTGCAGTCCATTAAAGCTCCTAAATCTCTTTTTAAAACAGTACTATGAAACAGCTATTCTCTATTTTTATATCTATTTTTTTTCTTCTGCTTTATATTGTTTTTCTCTTTTGTTAACATTATCTTATTAAATTGGAGTCAAGAATGATTTTGACAAGCTGATCCAGATCTGTCTTTGTTTACTTTTTTCCTGGTTGGTGATATCTGCAAAACGTCAAAGAACATTTCATACTCTGTTGTCTGAATCAGTCATGAAAACAGTAGTTTGAACTGGATCCATCCTAAGCCTTTACAAGAATCTCACTCATATGTTCATGCAACCTAAGTGAATTTCAAATACATATTAGCTGAACGTGACTTTTAACCTGCTAGAGTGTTTTTTATCTAGGCTGTTGAACTTCTTTGATTTTACTGCAAAATACTGGAGAGCAGCATGATTTTAGAGAAGAGAGAGATGTTGAGTGGCCATCCTTTCTTCAGGGGACTGGACACTATTTTTTGCAAAGATAGCTATCTATTTTTTCTGTGCTGGATTTCAGTGCTACAAAATATGTACCCTTTATCCTGTATCATTTGTTCATCTTTTACTGGTTTACCATATGCATGCACTGAGACCCTCAGTCATTTCCCTTCCTTACCTCAACTTGGCTACAGCTGTTAAGGATAATAAAAAAAAAATGTTTCTATAAATTCATTAACAGCAAAAGGAGGATTACAGAAAATCTCCCTCCTTTACTGGATGCAGAGGGAAACATGGTAACAAAGGATGAGGAAAAGGCTGAGGTGCTCAACTCCTGCTTTGCCTCAGTCTTTAGCAGTGGAACTGGCTGTTCCCTGGACACCCAGCCTCATGAGCTGGGAGATGGGGAGGGGAAGCAGATTGAGGTCAGCACAGTTGAAGAGGAAGCGGTCAGAATCCTGCCACACCACTTGGATGCACACAAGTCTGTGGGACCGGATGGGTTACACCCAAGGGTGCTGAGGGAGTTGGCAGATGTGCTCGCCAAGCCGCTTTCCATGATTTACCTGAAATCATGGCTAACTGGGGAGGTCCCATTGGACTGGAAGGTGGCAAATGTGGCACCCATCTACAAGAGAGGCTGAAAGGAGGATCCAGGAAACTATAGGCCTGTCAGTCTGACCTCGGTGCCAGGGAAGGTCATGGAGCAGGTCATCTCGAGTGCCATTAAAAGTCATATAATGGACAACCAGGGGATCAGGCCTAGTCAGCATGGGTTTATGAAAGGCAGGTCCTGCCTGACAAACCTGATCTCCTTCTATGACAAGATGACCTGACTATTGGATGAGGGAAAAGCTGTGGATATTGTCTACCTGGATTTTTGAAAAGCATTCGACACAGTTCCCCACAGAATTCTCATAGAAAAACTGGCTGCTCATGGCCTGGATGAGCGAACGGTCTGCTGGATCAAGCACTGGCTGGATGGACAGTCCCAGAGAGTGGTGGTCAATGGAGCTAAATCCAGCTGGCGGCCAGTCACAAGTGGTGTTTCTCAGGGCTCGGTCTTGATAAGGACATAGAGTGTATCATCAGTAAGTTTGCAGATGACACCAAGTTAAGCGGGAGTGTCGATCTGCATGAAGATAGGGAGCCACTACAGAGAGACTTGGATAGGTTGGATTGGTGGGCCAACATCAATGGGATGAGCTTCAACACGGCCAAGTGCCAGGTCCTGCACTTGGGCCACAACAACCCCATGCATCGCTACAGGCTTGGGGAGGTGTGGCTGGAGAGCTGTCTGGAAGAGAAAGATCTGGGGGTTCTAATTAACAAGCAGCTGAACATGAGCCATCAGTGTGCCCAGGTGGCCAAGAAAGCCAACGGCATCCTGGCTTGTATTAGAAATAGTGTGACCAGCATGAGTAGGGAGGTGATAGTCCCCCTGTACTCTGCACTGGTGACACCACACCTTGAGTATTGTGTCCAGTTTTGGGCACCTCAATACGAGAGAAATATCGAGGTGCTGGAGCGAGTGCAGAGGAGGGCAACGAAGCTGGTGAAGGGCCTGGAGAACAAATCCTATGAGGGGAGATTGAAGGAGCTGGGACTGTTCAGTTTGAGAAAGAGAAGGCTGAGCGGAGACCTCATCAATCTCTACCCCTACCTGAAAGGACATTGTAGAGAGGCTGGTGCTGGTCTCTTCTCACAGGTGATTAGTGACAGAACAAGAGGGAATGGCTTTAAACTGCAACAGGGGAGGTTCAGACTGGACATTAGGAAAACAATTTTCACAGAAAGAGTAGTCTAACAGTGGAATAGGCTGCCCAGGGTGGTGGTGGAGTCACCATCCCTGGATGTGTTTAAGGGTCATTTAGATGAGATGTTGGGGGATATGGTGTAGGGGAGAACTTTGTAGAGTAGGGCTGATGGTTGGAGTCGATGATCCCAAGGGTCTTTTCCAACCTGAATGATTCTATGATTCTATGCTTCTTCAAGACCCAATTCCAGTGGTGACCTTTCCTTGGTAACCCAAGTTACTAAGGTTAGCCTAAAACTAATGAAGTATCATGAGGATGATAACTAGTATATGTATATGTATATGTATATGTATATGTATATGTATATGTATATGTATATGTATATGTATATGTATATGTATATGTATATATGTATATGTATATGTATATATACACATACGTATACATATACACATACACATACACATGTACATGTACATGTGTACATATACATATACAGATACATACTGTTTGTATGGTTAAGGGTCCTCTTTTCCTAATCAAATTTTTAACTACGATATTTCCTTTTGGCACACTTAGGCTTTCTATTTACAGCACACCTCTATTTCAAAGTAAAAAATCAGGGAATAAAAAGGGTCAGAGGACTGAGCGGAACTGCAGTTTTATTAGACAACAGGAAAACCAGTCTCCTACTGTGTGAAGTTTCAGGTTTCAGTATTCCATTAATAAGGATAGAGACTCACATTCTACCATATCTTATAGATTCTGTGTTTCCTCCCTCTTTCTCCTGGTTGACCTTATCTTCTATGCATGACACCAAACTCTGGTGATTAGCCTACTCAGGAGAACACTAGTGTTTTTACTTTCTTCTTGTGAAATGGATTGTGCTTCACTTAAGTAACTAATTTTTCATGTATGGAAACTATTGACTTATCAGGTGCATTTGTTGGCCTGGTTTTTTTTGGCACAGGCCATGGCTTATACCTGCGGTTAGATCAATTATTCACTTACCATAACATACTTATAAAACCTCTGAAGTCCTATGGCACTAAATTAGCCAGTTTGGTAATCTGATGTGAGATGGTGTTCTAGAGCTTTTCAATGTCCTGAAGGATCTGCACATTGCATGTGTCCATGGAGGAATCTTCCCTTCTGGATTAGCATTATGAAGTTACATAGATGATTGGCCACTGCGCAGATCACAGCTGATTACAGTTCATTGTTACCACATCAAATTTTGCCCTTCAAATTGTGACTCTTATGATTCAATCAATGACATAGCAAGTTCAGACTGGATTTACCTCATTCTGGCTGGTTTCTGTTACTCATCTTGGCTGAGGTTATGCAAGACCCACCTTGCTTTAAAATTAATACAAAAATTTAGGTATTATTTCTTAAGATACTGTCCTGGTTTAACCAGGATAGGGTTAAGTTTCCCCAGCGGTGGGGGGGAGCTCTAGCTGGGTTATTCAGATACCATGCGGATGTCACATCCTGACGCGTCACATCCTGGCGCGGGAGCGCAGGGCGCATGGTTTTATACATCTGCTCCTCTCACTCCCGTATTGGTAAATATACTTTGCTCTGTTCATTGTTATCACTGTTATTGTTGCTGTTTGTTGTGTTGCTGTTGCACTGTTGTATTAAACATCTCCTTATCTCAGTTTCGGGGCTTTGTATTTCACTCCCTTTGTGGGGGAGGGGCAGCGGCCGCGTGGTCTCAGACCCCGGCAGGGACTAAACCATCACAGATACTTATAAACATTTCTTCTCAACCTCCTTGCAGTTACAAATAAAATGCATTTTCAAACCACTTTATCTTCAGTTCAGCCTAAGTTCAAAACCTGCAATAAACAAAACCCTCCACTGAAACCAGAGAATGCAAACAGGAAAAGGTTTAGTGGTTGAGCTTAGGAAGGCCTAGGCCTACTTTTTGCTTTTATGCTATGTTGTGCACTAATGTCATCCTTTATGTTGGCGTGTATTATACATCCTCAATATTGTTTAAATCTTGTGTTCAGACTGGGCCTATAAGGCTGTATTTTTCTGGCTTCCCTATGAGGTCCCATGTGGCACTGTGCAAAAAGCTTTATTAAAGTGAAGCCATCTCATCTCATCTTCTACTTCCTTCTTATCCATTACACTAAAAGTTACTATGTCAAAGAAGAAAATTAGATTGTTTTGACATGATTTACTCTTGAGAAGCCATGTTGGCTGTTTTTTATCACCTTTTTATTTTCCTGTAGAGTGCTTATAAATTGGCTATTTAATAACTTCTCCCAGTATCCTCCCAAATACTGAAAATACTGTGACTAGTCAGTGATTTCTCAAGTCTTCCTTTTCTTAGGGTAATGTCATAGTTTGCCCTTCTTCAGTCCCCTGAGACTTCTCTCGTCTATCTCAAATATAATGACTTGTGATTCTGATACTACGTCGTCTATGTCATTAAGTGCTCAAGGTTTTGCTCCTTCCATCCACCCCTACCCTGGCCCATCTAATTACATCAAATATATTTAAATACTTTTTACCACAACAGTTAATTTTGAGTTTTAGTATTAGAATTAACTACACTTGCTGTCTGGTCACAAAGAGAAAGATACTATAGCAATGAAATATCTTTCTTGATTTTTTTTCTTATATGATCTTTTTCTCATAAGAAATCTTCATTTTCCATTCTTGTCTTCAAGCTTATAATGTATTTATAGAACCTTTGTCTCTTCTGTTTATCATCTGTTTTGTATCTTAACCTTCCACGTTTTATCCCTAGATGATTGTGCTGGTTCCACAGAGTCTTGCTTAATTTTGTAGTTTTGCTTTCACATTCTGTATGACATCCTTCACTATTATTTTTTTTCCACCAAGTCTAACAGAAATCATGGTTTAGCTATATTGTATTTTTAGTATAGTTTTTCTGCTGTTCCTCTACTTCTGGAAATCTCTATTTATTCTCACTAACTGTGAATTATTCTGTATTTTTTTGCCATGAAAAGTCAGATCTTGCCATGTCACTCATCTGATCCCACAGTAAGTGGAAATTTTGAAAAAAATGTCCTTTTTTTAAAAAAAAAATGCTCTTATTATTATTTCAGCCTCTTTCTTCCTTTCTTTTTCTTTAGAATTGTGAACTTGATCCTCCTATGACCATCCCCAGCACCTTCCACCTTCTAATCCTCAGCTACCTCCTGTCAATTGGAATTGAGACAGGAGACTGTTTCCTAAACTAACTCCCTTTTGACATTCTCCCCAGTGCATTCTCTAACTTCTGTTAGAAGTTGTGTCTGGCTGTGTTGCTTTCTAACAGGTATTGGATAATTAATGTTTCCCTTTATCACCAGCTCTTACTTTTTCTGTTGCCAAAAATATCTAATTTCCTACCTGTAGTACAATGGTTTAAGAGTTTCCATCATTACAAGTCTTTATTCTTTTCCTTTTTATATTAATCCAGAGAAAAGTATAATCTCTTCATCACTATGCTTTTAGAACAAACATATCTTTCTTAATATTTAACATTTCCTCCCTTTTTAGTTCTGTATTTGTCCTCTTAAATTCCAATCTTGTGACTTGTCATAAATGTTTGTGGTGCCAGTGAGATTGCGGCTTTGTCTAAATATTAGGACTTCAAGATCTGTCTGTGTTTTGTACTCTGATGTTAAGACACTGCAGTTCATTTTTCTTCCTTTTCCCTCTTCCATTAGTAGAATGAAGCAATCAATTCTCAGCTCCTTTTGCTAGATAAGAATTGTGTTTTAGTTAGTGGAGGGCTTTTATCGCCAGCTCCCATCAAACAATCTAAAGCTCCTTTCTCTAGTTTATGGAAGTGATGATCTCCTCTATTGCGTGGTGGTTCTTGAATAGAAAGGTTTCTAATTTGTTAGAATTTGGGTTAGTTAGGCAAACTTGCTAAAATGAAGCTTAGGTGATAAATATATGGAAGAGTGATTTATCTTTAACATGGGTAGTGTCTGGTTTTTGCTAATCAAGGAACAGGGTAGCACACCCTGTGTAGTGTCAACCACTAGGACTGGAATGTGTTCTCACTATGTAGGAAAAAAAAAAATTCATATTTAATACCATAGAAAATACTTCATCCTTCTGGAAGTCAAAATAACTTCTCATCTCTTTTACTATTACAGTGACCACAAATGCAAATGAGGTTGGATAAACCACTAGTATATGGCACCTCAAGTTATTGAAGGTTGTGTATCTAACCTCAAGTATACCTGATGACTTGACTTAGTTTCAAGATAAAAAGTATTTAACTGGGGTAGCTACTATTAATAACCAACACCTATTAACTGGGATGATATGCTGATGGTATTTATTTCTCCTGTACTGAAAAGTCCTCACAGGACCCATAGAAGCACAACACTAAAGAAAAGAGGTAGATAATAGGAAGTTTTTGTACAACACTTCTAACCTGATTATAAAGTTTTTCTGTATCAATTAGATAAGTTTGACCAACGGTAAATTTTTAGCTCCATATGTATGATGTGTGCTTCTTCTGATAACATGGTTTTGATTGCAACACCTTCATGGAGCTCTTTCCTATGATTAAAAAATTCAGAGTCCATGGATATTTATTGCATAAATAAATAAATTACATCATCAAATAAATAAGTTACAAATCTTGCCTATAGTCTTTATGCTGAACTAGAAAATCTGATCAACATCATCTGTTGCTTGTCTGATTTACTCTCACTTCCATAGCCTTTTACCTCTGGGTTATATATATATACATATAGATAATACACATATCCTATAAACATATATACAGATCATATATAGAGAGAGAATATACCTGTCCAATATATTTATGCTGCTCACATAATGATGAAGGTAGAGTATCAAGATGTGTGTTTACTTTGTTAAGTGTGTGTCTAAGCAGATAGCTGTTTATCAATCTTCCCAGGTTAAAATGATAGTCCAGACTAGAAATGCTAGGTAGGAGAATCATTAGTACAGCATGAAATGGTAGTTGATTCAACCTGAAAAATTTGACTCGGAAATACCTGTCAGACTGTGTGGAATGTTCTGCCTGAATTCATTTCCAAGGGACATAGGTTTAGCTTAGCCGGAAGTCCTAGTTCTAAAAGTGAGCTATCCAGACTTGGATGTCCCTTTGTAGGATGAGTTTTTAGAGATTAAAACAAAGGGGGAGCTTTCAGCAGTATTAGCATATTTTGTTTGATTGCTTTTTTTTTTTTTTTTCATTTTTCCTTTGGGATAATTGTTAGCAAGAAGAAAAGAGCTTGCTTCACTGAACAATCTAACAAGAAAATATTTCTCTTTCTTAAAATTAATGGCAACTGCAAAAGAGATTTGCCTCTCAATTCACTCTCTGTATTAACAGTATGCGTATATTGGCTTATGAAACTTATAATTAGTCCGTAAATCTGTCAGTCATTTTAATATAAACAGACCATTGGGGATATAAAATCAGGGATAAAATAATGTGCTTTTCTTAGTGTCTCAGAACTGAATTGATTACAACATAGTCAAATGCAATTTAAAATAAAGTTGACTTAACTGGTTACTGTTCCTAATGATTAGCCTTCATTTTGATTGAAACATAATAGTCATGTCATTTTAAACAAAACATCTAACAGCACCAACATTATTAACATTGTCACTTTGTCACTGATAAAGCAAAGTACAGCATAAGTCGTAACAAGATAAACAATTGTATTTCCGATAGGGGATGTAGCAAACATAAACATATATTTCAGAAAAGTTCATCTGAATCCATTCTGTTACCTTAAGAAGAATCTTTATGTATCTTAAATACATGATGATACATGACTCCAGAATCTACTAAAAGTAGATTTCACTTGGAAAATCTGCAAAGGATATATGCTTTTGAAATATGCCATAAGGATGCATTTGACACTAAATAATAAAAATGAAGTGTAAGTTAGAGATGGGGAAAGAATTGATTTGGAGAACAGGAGCCCACTGTATTTGTATCCTACTCTCTCCTAAATGTGAGATGAACCTACATTATGTCTCTGCTTTATACCTTTACAAGGGCAAAAATGGGCACCTTTTTTTCCCTTGATGGTATGAATATTCATTGAGATTGCTATGTTATATGCACTCTGTGCTCCTGTTCTCATCAGCAGGAATTCCTGTTGAGTGCTATTCATCTGATTTTTCTTCCAGCAGCAGCTAGGAAGGTGCAGAAAGTCCATGTTCAGGAGTTGATGCTCATGCCAATGTTTGCATGCTAAAAGAATTGTTTTTCCTTCCACACATATTTGTAAGGACATTTGGTATGTTCAGGATATCTTACAAAGATGTGTTTTCATAGTGGTTCTATCTCAAAGATCTTCAACTATTCAATTCATATGAATAACAAATTTGATGCCTATTGGTCACTTAAGAAAACAGTAAACCTGAGTAACGACACAAGATGAAAAAGTTCTGAATATCAATGCATGTTTTAGTAATTTTAACTGATCACAGCTATGCAGGGGCAGAGAAGATGACGTAAAAAATGAAATAAAATAAAAATGCTTGTTTTCTATACTGGACAGGAAGAAGTAAGCAAATCCAATATTGCTTGCACTGGAAGTGTGATTAGTATGCCTTCCTGATTGGATGTGATAAAAAGGCACTCTCATCTTAATCCTCGTGAGAAGCTGATTTTAAGATAAACACTTTCTGATACTTTTTGATCTTGTGTAGTTTCCCCCTCAGTCTGAGATCCTACCAGAATTAATAACTGTGAACAAAGCTGACCTATTTGTAGTCCTAAAGAGAGGCTTGTTTTAAGCTGATCTGACCTAGTATCAGCAAAAGGCATCAGAGAGTAATACAGAGGAGATAGATACAGAGGAGACAGAGATTATCCACACCTTCCTGTGCATAAAGTGCACACACATACAAAGTCTGTAGTCTTCCTATTTCTACTTCATTGCATTAGAGAACCCTGTGCACCTGTGTCTTGGCCTACACTCCCACCAGAAAAATGACAGCCATCGATTCTACACTTCAGCTGCACCTGCCCGCTTCTGCCCTGGCCTCTGGAAAAGGCGGCTACCTTCCAGGCCTCTTTCAACTTTCAAGGGTTCAGCACAGATGTCATAGGAGCAGGGTTTGAGGCTAACTTGAGAGTGTCAAGTTTTGCTGCCTTTCCTCACAGTTTTTGGAGCGCACCTGGGAGACAAACGTTACTTATAACAGTGCGCCTTAGAGCTGAGAATGGGCTCTGTTATCTGAGTCATCATCTGTGTAACCTGCAGCTTGCTATGGCTGCTGTAGCAGAGAGCACTGCTTGCTCCCATTGTGATTGTGTACTGTCATGGCTGAAATCTGCACCCATCAAGAGCTCAGAAAGTGACTGTGCATTAGGAAGACACATCCCTCATCTGGAAAGGCTGCAGTAGGCATCTATACACAGACAGGCATGGGCATATCACTGTTGCGATACTGTACAATTTTCTCTCACCAGCCATACGATGGCACCTTGTATCAGAGTACAAAACAGCTGTTTCCCTTGACATACTCTTGCAGGCAACAGCCCCAACCATCAAAAGCAGACTCCTAGTCATAGATGGCACTGGTGAAGGTAGGATCCTTCCATGTCCTGGCAGTGTTCCTCAGTCTGCTGTCAGATTGTTGTCAGGGTAGCCAAGGCATGGCCAGCACACCAGGGAAGGTGGATATGTGTGTAAGAGTACACACAAGTACAATGTTTGCAAGACAGGCTTGGAATACAGCAAGGAAACAGTAAGAGTTGGTGCACCAGGGTACTTGGTGCTCCGAATCCTCCTTTCCCTCTCTTTGTTTAGGATGTTAATTGTGTGTCAGACAGAGGAGACACAGGTCTCCAGACAACCAAAATGGTGGTGACTACAATGAGCATGGCTACATGTACACTGACAATGAACCACCTGAACCACTGGCAGTAGAAGGGTTGAGCCTTATCTCATTGTGGCTTCTCCAGGCTGTGTAAATGTAGCTGCTGATCTGGAAGCACTGTTGGTGAAAGGTGGAGGGTACCTCTTGGGGTTGCTGAGTCTCACCAGCTCATAGAACCACTGATATAGCTCCATCCTTCCTGGCAGCCCAGCTACAGCCACTGGACCAAACACTGTGACAGTCAGCTGAATAGAGCTGCAACAGGATCATCACATCCCTGTTGCTTTTATTGTTTAGTTGTTTGTTTGTTTGTGGGTTTTTTTTGGTTTTTTGTTTGTTTTTTTTTTTTTTAATGAAAAAGAGGCCTATGTAGCCATTCAGCCTATTTCTCCCTTTGTATTCCTACTTGTAAGAGTAACTTCACAAATGCGATACATTATGCTGTCTGGTGACACCTTGCCCAGTGCATTTCCTCCTGTGTCCCCTGGGCCCTGCTGTGACACTGCTGTAGCAAGCCCCAAAGCAGGTCTGACAAGTCAGAAGGTGTCCCAGGTAAAGTATGGCTTGCACTGGGAGACAGCAGGTAACAGCCTACTCTCTGTTACATGAAGGAGTTAGTAATGGAGTTACAGAGAATATTGCAGGCTTAGGAGCTTAGTAAAGGTAGAGATGGAAAAAGGTCTTGGGGAAGGGGAACAACTTCATAAATGAACGCTTAGTGGTGCAGATGTAGAGAATTCCTATGGGAACTGGATGCACAAAGCAGTACAGGCCAGCAATGCTTATTATCAATTATATCTTAATTAATGTAATTTTTTGAAAAAAAGAACATCTGAGTAAAACATTTTTAGGTAAAACACAGCGAAACATAAATAATATCTGGAATAGATTTTCCATCACTATATGTAGGTTTATGAGAATTTAAAGAATACATTCATGTTTATAAAGTAGATTGAGCTGTGATGTTAATATTAAATAATTTAGTACTTACTGCAGTCTTTTTAGTTAACAACTTGTTAACATCTTAGGCAGTCAAAGATCAGTAAGAAAACTGCAGATCATTTTCAGTCTTGCTCTATCTAACAGTTGCAATGTAATTATGCACTGTATGACAAAGTTTCATTTATAAAATAGCATGCAGGTTGCCATGAAGGACTCCAGAAGAACTTAACTAATTTTTATCAGTTGGTTTGGGCCATAGATGATATTTTTGACCACACATAGAATAATATTATGGAAGACAAAAAGTTGAAATACTGGAATACACTGCTGGGTTGTAAATCAATTGCAAGCACTTAAGACCAGACTTGGTTTTCATTTCTGAGCAATACTGCTGGAGTATCTAGTCACCACATAGCTCTGATATCTCAAATCCTAAAATTGACTGAAACATATATCTAGACCTCTTTGGCCAAAGTTCTGGGCAAAAAGGGTTGATTTAGGAGAGGAAGTAGTCAGGAGGAACAGACTGAGGTGTTTACCCTTCTTATACAACATAGAAAGGAGGAACAGTGACTAAAATGTCTGTGGAACTTGTGATGGCAGTCAGCCACTAAGTCTGTGATAGGAGATCTGTCTGTTCATCTGTCATCATTTACAAAACCATTTTGATAAAATGTTTTCTAGATTACCCTGACAATACATGCTAATATTCTACTATGTGTTCAGCACATTATATCTGCTTCCTATTTCTTTCAAAAATACTTTAAATACAAATGAAACTAGTAATTAATTTGCATATGAAGTTGAATTAGGTAAGAATGTTGAAGTATTTTAATGTATGAACATCATTTTCAAAATACTCTGGGGGTGTATATTATTCTACTGTAAATCTTAACAGTCTCTAATTTAGAACTAGACTGACATTTGGAAGTCATGTCACTAATCCTAAGAAATTACTAGTACATAAAGTGCCTGATGCACTTGAAGCCCGTCCTGTCACATAATTTACAATCTATCGGACATTTGAGAGATCTGATATGATGCAAGTAGCTTGGGTATTCCAATATCCTGACTGTCCAGGACAGCATCAAAAATTAAAAGATAATGTAAGTTCCCTTGTCTGAATATTTGTGATTTTTTTTCTTTTATGTGGCTCTGTGAAAAAGCTTTTTGTGGTGTTTGACGATGTGGTGTATGGACCCACTTGTAATCTAAGGCAGGGTTTGCTCCTGCTGCATACATGCAGTTTATATTTTTATTTTACATAGCTTTTGCCCCTGTCAGTATACCCTTCCTCAAGGGCACAGAGGTAATTCAGTTAATCTTCAAAAATTCAAAACCATAACTGTTAAAGTGCTTTATAGGTTTGTGTATTACTCTATAAAGGCCAATGGACATTTGACTGAGTGGGTATTTTCCCCCAGACCCACCACTTATAATTTCTATCTGTCTCCATGTTCACCATTGGGACCAGTGGTATTGTCTTTTTCTTTCCATGTGAAAAAATCATTTATCAGTAAAACTAAGTGTTGAGACTTTGAATTGTAAGAAAAGCATCACTTTAGTCCTAGAGACAGAAAATTATCAACTCACCATCTGAAACTCACCATTGGGTAAATGAGTTGAACTGCTTAACAAGTGATCATTGCTAACTCAGATTTTTGGTTCTATAAATAATTGTTCCTTTCTTGGTAGTGTAAATTGATAGTAACTCCATTAAGACCCCAATGCTGGGTTTCTACACAATTCTGTGTAAGATTCCATAGAAACTTTTTCTGGTGGACAGGAATCTCTCACCACTTACTCCTTCTGTGCACTTGCTATTATACACCATTTTACTATAAAAATGTGATACAAGTAGTCTTTAAAAAAAAAAATAAAAATTATACTCTATATCAATCTAGTAAAGATTGAATCTAGCAGTTTGTAAGATTCAATAACATTTGTTTCTGGGAAATTACTTCACTGCATTGCATAGTACATATAATCTGTGCATTTTTAATGATGCAAGTGAGATTAAGTGTTTAGTTTTGTAATTTGGACTGATATTTCTGCTTATGTAATATTGCTTAATCTGTATACAATCTAATTTCTCTTATTATTTCAGCTATAGTAGAATTAAAGCTATATTATCAGTCTTTAATTTTGTGCACTGATAAAGCTTTCTAGTGAAAAATTGCATATTGATGCTGTATTGTGCTTTTACAGAATGTTTGAGCTATTTTCAGATATTTCCTCCTAGAATTTAATCTGACCTGTCCAGAGTCCTTATAAAAAAAGGAAAAGTTATATTAGCTTGCACACTTCACTAAATAAAGATCCCTGTGATGTCAGTGAAAATTAGAATGCTATTTCAGTGTGCATGGGCATCCTGAAAATTCTGGTAGCCAACCCTACATCTAAAAGTAGACCGATAGATTTTTTTCCAGTCTTTTACAAGCTTTCATCAAAGTAATGTCTCTATATTTGCCATCATTTATGGATCAATAGATTTCTAATTTGAGAGGAAGAACTTTCTGTAGATGTTGTGCTACTACTTTAAAATGTTTGCCTAGGCGGGGGTTATATATTATCATTGTGAAAACATTGTTTTCAATAAAAGTGAACAAAAATTTATATGAAGAACACCAGGAAGCCTGAAAGTATGAGAACCTAATGTATCTATATATTGGATCTATACTGAAAGACTGTTCCTTATGTTTTTAGGCATCTACCTGGAATCTATAATACAAGCACTGAAACTGCTTATAGATGAAAGAGTCATCTTCTTAGCAAATTAAAAAAAGATTAACTATATAGTAGACACAAAAACATTTTGCTGTAAGCCTGTTATAATAGTGTTTAAGATTATTTGGTTTACGTGGTAGTAAGTAGACAGCAGAATGAAATGGATTATATATACTAGAAATTAGATAACAGAGTGAAATTAATCAGGTAAAGGAAATTCAAGAAACAACTTTTTTCCTTAAAGTTTCTTTTGCTGCCAGCATGTTTAAAACAAATTTACCTGGATTATCTGAATCATCTACTGAGAAGTGATGTCCAGAACTGTGTATTGAGGACTCTTAAAGCTGAGTCATTCAACTCTTAGCACCTTGTTAGAAAAGATACTGTACTTTAAGTATTCTAGTATGGAGTTTGGCTGAAGATGAAGCTTCTAGACATCAAATATTAGTGTTTCAGGGAGACCAACTGATATCTCTGAAAATCCAATTTCAGTGAGTAGTGACAGATTTGAAATTATTAGAAGTCCAAAAAAGAGGAGAAGCTGCAGTGGAGTCTTGTCACTTGTGCTTCCCTCCAAAGGATAAAATAAAAATACAGTGTTGTAGTAATGCAGAAGCAAGTAAACCCACACTGTATTTATTAAGGACTGACAAAGAAATGTTATTCAGTGTAATAAGTCTCCACATATAGCTTTGGAAGTATAGAAAATAAGTAGACTCAATTGAACCGTGTAGAAACCTGTATCTTGTTTTATGAAGAGTTTGTCATAGAGGGCAATTCAGTGGTGCTCTGTGAGAAAGCATGTTATTATAAGATGTCTTTAATAAAAAAAGATTGTACTTACATATAGGATATCTAGGAGAGCAGAGTACGTAATAGGCACTAGAACTTTAACAGCAGTTCTGGACTATTCAACATAGAGATGGGTGTACAGCAGAAGAGCAATCTGCCTACAGAAAGGGTGCACTGATATAAGCTCAGTTTTCAATCTATTTGGCAGCTAGCCTTGAGCTGTGATTACTTTTAAAGGTTTCCAGTAAAAGTGGGTAAATTAAGTATAGAAAAATAACTAAAAAAATCAATGAGAAACTTATCCAGGCCAATGGTATTACCTGCAGACTTTCTTACCACATTCAGTAATTTTTGCACCATTAAGTCTTATGTCAAAAATCCTTTTCTATGCTGACCTTTATCAGAAGATTTGCAAGGGCTGTTCTTTCACCAAGGAAGCCTACTCCTTTTGAAAAATAATTTTAAAGTACCATTAGTGAATAAATTTAATCTAAAAATTAGTATTAAAGCACCAGACTGTCAAGGCATTTTGGTGCCTAATGCTTATCAATTTCAAAAGCAGTTCAATATCTACTTAGAATTGTTGCCCAGGTACCTTCAAAATTGAAGTAAATGGGAAGCTGATTACTTAATGCAAATACTTTGAAAAATTGATCCCCACATGTGTCTGGGTAGCAAAATCTACCCATAAAATAAACACATGGTGTATGTTATCCTCAGACAACAGTGTATCAAAGTTATATGTAAAGAAATTTGAAGCAGACTTTGCTCCTTGAGAGTTAGACTGCTGTCAGTACCTGAACTAGCTTGTTTAGATATTTATTCCAAAATGTACCTCACAGCCTGCAATGTCAAAATCTTACTATACAGAAGAGGTACCATCCTTACAAAATTGTGGACTGAATTGTGCATTTTCTAGATCAGCTTCCCCTGTTCTGAAATAGTATCGTGGAAGTTCTGGCCTATGATCAAATAGACTAATCAATAACTAACCTATCTGAAAACAGAAGTAAAATTAACTAAATTACATATATATTACTGATAACTACTGCTCTATTCATGAATAAGACAAATATTATGTATTTTAAAATGATAGTAATATGTTTGATGTTTGCTCGAAGAACTGATACCATTTGTAGTTCCATAGCAAAATGCTGATCTACTGTCATGGTATTAATGTGAATCTCACAGTGCCATTCCTATGCATATTGAGCAGAATAATTGATGGGAATAGTTATTGCTTTGTTACCAGCTGTTGTCTGTCATACAATTGAAATGCAAACCTCAAGACTTTTTTATGAAATCACTGTTCCTAAACAAATCCATGGGATTATGTATGTATATCTGTTTTATTCCTTCACATCAAGCACAAACATAAATTGTAATTATTGTATAGCTGAATTGTGGCTGAAAGTAGCAGTGTACTAAGATCACAGTGCTTTAATCATGGGTACTGTCTCTTGGCATAAAAAATAAAAGCACGATGTGGAGCTGTCTTACTAAAGCATCCTAGAAAACCCAACAATAAAGATGGAGGAAGGAACTAATGATGTTCTTTTATATCAGGCAAGAGTTGGTTTAATACAGGGGTGAATTAGATATTAAAAAGGCATTGCTTTTGCCGACAAGATTGTGCCTTATAGCAAATGGCTGTAGTGATGGTGGTGGGATAATATTTGCTGAGATAAACAAAGTACACTACTAAACCATCCCTTGGAAAGTATAGCACAAATATGAGTTGCAGCCAGCACTAATCCCTCTGTTACAGGCTACCCTTCCTTCTTCAACTCTAAAAATTGATTACTAAAGTGTCTGCCTGATATAACAGTGGAAATGACATTGCATATAATTGAACTAAAAGCTTTTAACTGATTACATGGTGAGGAATTTCAGTGTCTACACCATCAACTGATTGAGCCCTGAAACTATAGCCACTTCAACTGTCATGTTTGATCTGCTCAAAATACATTCCCCATCTTTTAAGTGTTAAATTGCCTGGGGACTGTGATGCGAATATCCGCCCGCACACACATATGTGAAAGTTACCCTTCAGCCATTTTACACTGACAGAGTAACATTAATCTGGCTGCAAGTAACATGACTCCTCCCCAGATACTCTTGCTTCCTCACCAGGCATAATTATTCTTCCTGTCTTACTCCAGAGGCCACCAAGAAGGAATTATGTTGAGGTCCAGCTGGAGGTGGCAGCGTTTAGATACATTCCTATTTGTGGTTCTTCCCAGACCTTGTCCCAGATGTCAGATTAGATTTTGAAGTCTTAAGAATAGGGAAATCCCTGCCCCACCCCCTGTATGCCATGATCGTCACTAGACTAGCAGAACAGCACCTCTCTCTCATTTAAAATTTTATTGCAAAGTTTTCTAGTTTTATTATTTTTCAATAGAACAGTGAGATTTTATTGTGTGTCCTGTTTGCAATTCATATGTTAATTGGCTTTCAAATAGCCTGTTGTCAGAGGAATCCGTTGTTATGCCAGAATTGCTGATTTGAGTTCAGTCTAAGGCCAGTGCCTTGCTGTGCTATACTTATGAGCTTGTTTTCTATATCTCGTATTTTCCCCAGTCTCCTCGCAAAGCCCTCAGATTTGCAGATTCACTTACTCTTTCAAACATTTTACAGTAGCTCTAATTAGCATTCATCTTTAACATTCTGCAATTTTCTGCAATTATATCTTTCAGTTTTAGCAGTTATTAAATTGCCCCTATGAAATGCACTTTCAACAGAGACTAGTAATAAAGGTAACCCTGAGAATCACAGAATCACAGAATCATCTAGGTTGGAAAGGACCTTGAAGATCATCTCGTCCAACCGTTAACCTAGTACTGACAGTTCCCAACTACACCATATCCCTCAGCGCTATGTCGACCCTACTCTTGAACACCTCCAGGGATGGGGACTCCACCACTGCCCTGGGCAGCCCATTCCAACGCCTAACAACCCGTTCTGTAAAGAAATACTTCCTAATATCCAGTCTAAACCTTCCCTGGCGCAACTTGAGGCCATTACCTCTTGTCCTATCACTTATTACTTGGTTAAAGAGACTCATCCCCAGCTCTCTGCAACCTCCTTTCAGGTAGTTGTAGAGGGCGATGAGGTCTCCCCTCAGCCTCCTCTTCTCCAGACTAAACAACCCCAGTTCCCTCAGCCGCTCCTCATACGACATGTGCTCCAGACCCTTCACCAGCTTCGTTGCCCTTCTCTGGACACGCTCGAGTAATTCAATGTCCTTTTTGTAGTGAGGGGCCCAAAACCCCAAAATGCACGGTGACAAGGTTTATTTATTACTGCAGTGGAATTAAGAGTGCATAATTAAGATAAAATCATCCATCTCATGGACTGAGAGAATATGAGTTTATGTCAGAATATGGCCCTTCAAATGAATCACTCATGTATTCTGCAATTCTTTAATTCTAACTTTATATACACATTAGTTGGCTTAGTAAATATCACCTGTGAGCTGAAAACTTTTTTACCTGAAGAAATGATTTATAAAAGTCAAAGTAGTTTCTCTTAAGGTAGTTAAATTCCCTAGAAATAGTCTCCTGGAAATTTCTTGCTAATGCCAAGAGCACTCAAAAGGTTTCAGTCTTTTATAGCCATTAGTGATATTGCCTTATGCACTACCTGAATGAGCTATGTTATATCAGCTTTGAATTACTACAAATCCTAAAACTTTTCTCAAGATCAGAGAGAAAAAAGGTTGTTCAAATTACTTAGCTTTATATAATTTGTGTTGTGATTATTTTGGTAGCCCAGATTATGAGAACAGACTGCAAAACTTTATTTAGTGTTCAAAAACATTGCTGCCCTCTACCACTGCAGTCAACTTTGTTAATGTGGTGGGCTGACCTTGGCCATCTGCAAGAACCTACCCAGCCACTCTCTCAATCCCCCTCCTCAGCAGGACAGGAGGAGGGAGTAAGGTGGAAAAGCTCATGGGTCAAGATAAGGACAGGGAGATCACTGACCAGTTACTGTGATGGGCAGAACAGACTCAACTTGGGGAAAGTAATTTAATTTACTGACCATTAAAAGTAGAGTTGGATGTGTCACAAAAATTTTGCAACTGGCCCCTGCTGACTGAGGTGAGAGACTAGGATGCAAATTATATAATTACAAGAGTAATCTTATTCATGTGCATGAGGTGTCCCATTCATATTGGGGCACAGCAAATGTGATTTTACACACGGTTCTTATAACTGTTTTGCAGAGCAACTATAATTCTATGGCATCATCATCCATCTGCTTCTTTCTTGATCTAGATGTCCCTGGAGTCTCTCTTGCTACAGTTACTTGCCTATGATGTCAGAGAATGTGAAGGTTTCACAGAGGTGTTGGAGGGGCTAAGGTACTGGCATTATCTCGGTAGTCCAGGGGTATCCTTTATTCTTCAGGGTGGGAGCTGCCCTCCTCCTCCTCCTTGCGAGGAGCTGGGGTCCTTTAGTCATGACATGGGGTCCTTAACCATGACTATGCAGTATACTAACATAAACTACATATATATCTCTTAAGACAGTTCATACAATTTCATACTATAAAGACTAATTGATACGATAGTTAAGGAATGAGATTTTCCTAACAGATGGTGAGAAACAAGGACAAAAAAATAAAACACCTTCCACCTATCCCCCCCAATTCTTCCCAGGCTCAACTTCACCCCTTCATTCCCAGCTCCTCTACCTCCTCCCCTCCAAGGGGATGGGGAATGGGGGTCTGCACACCCACTAGCGAAACAGTTCAAGCAATTTTTTTTTTTTTTTAAACATATATAGGCTGAACTGTATTTATGGCTGACCTAAAGAGATACTTGCATCACTCTTAGATGTTCTTTATTTCCTCCTCTTCCTGCTTATCCTTGTGGTTTTCCTAATACCTTATTCCTGATATTCTTAACTAAATAGCACTTACTAAAATGAGCACCAAGGTCTCTTGAAGGTAGCTTGGGCTTATGGTATCTTTGGGCATGTGTATCTTTTCCTCATATCTGTAATAGAAATTATATAATATGAAATGTTTTTGCACATTAATCAATTTCCATTTCACTCTTTATCTGTTGATTTCCTTCCTCTTGGAGATTGGTAGTTAAAGCTCTGAGCTTGCAATATGTTACATATGTGGTCCGTTATACACGTGCAAACAGTCTCACTGATTTCAGTTCATCTATGTAAAGTTAAGTATATGTAATAACTTGTATAATTTGAGTCCAAGCATTTATATTTGGATTCTACATAGGAAGAAAAAGCATGAAAGGAAAATGAATCCTTTCTTTAATATTTCCCATGGCTTAATGCAAAGTGGTTTTTTTTGCAATGCATACAATGAAATCATAATGGCAGTAGTTCCTTAGACACATAACCCACATACCTGTTTAAACCTAAATTGCATATTTGTCATCATTTTGAAGTGAATTTGTCCAAAGATTCTTGTATATCTTCAACAAATTGAACCACCAAACTATGGTTTATCATGTGATTGATGCTTTGGGAGAGATGTTTGAAAGTCACAGTATAAACACTGGAATGTATTAAATTAGTCTGTATGTTTGGTTCTCTCATTTTTTTGTGTCAGGCAGGCAAGATTTTAGCTACATTCCCTAGAAACATAGTCTGTAACTTTGCTGTCTAAAAATGAGTAATTAAAACTCCATGGAGGCCTGAACTGAGTTTTTAAAAAGTCTCATCAACTGGATGGTTATACATTTCGGGTTTGCATCTTTTCTGATGGATTGCAAATACAATTAATGAATCTAAGAATTGCTTAAAACATCTGTAGTAAACTAAGGTACTAGAGAGAAATCTCCTTCCACTGTTATTTGCATCAGTTTAAAGATTCAGCAGTGGTAATGGACAAACTTGTTTCCCTTCTGTATTTTAATTGTGCACTAATAATGTGTTAGTTTATAATTTAAGGATAATAGCCATAATTGATTTTTCATAGTTCCAAACATTTCACATCCAATATATCAAATGTTTTTAGAAAAAAAATCCAATCACAAAAAATTCTTTTGCACTATGTTAGACTTTTCTTAAACAATCAAATGATAATCAGATACTGTTTAAGCTTTATTGAGTGATTTTTTCCCCCAGTAATCTTTCAGTGCTCATCAGCAATAAATTGCTTTATGGGGAAAATGATATTTGGATTGATAGTGTTTTTAATCCTTATTTTGTAAGCCAAATTACTTATTTTACTCTCTTGCACTAAGCAATATACTTCAAAATGCAAAAATCTTGATAATTTATTCAGTTAATGGCTTTCTCAACTCTACTCTACATAATTTTCAGTGGAAAACAGCAGAACTTATATATGGCATCTGCTTGATGCTGACTTAACTTGTATATAGCCTGCTCGTGAATCTGTATTTTTGAAGATCCATTACATCCTCATTTTGAAACCATCCTTCTGCACAACAAGATTAATCCCATATATTTTTCTTTTCCTGTGGAAAACTATGTAAGGAAAATAAGATCCTGTTTAAATATCTGCCCGTGTTTGAGGGCATGTTTGCCCATGTTTGTAGGCAGCTGCAAGATCATCTTTAAGGTTTGAGGACTACAACTTGTTGAAGAAAGAGGAGTATACAGACATCAGTTGTGACATTCAGCATTTTTTCCACAATCAATGATCTCCTCCAATTGTTCTGCTCTTCAGGAACTATGAAACATATGAACTCTGGGAGAGTCATAATAAAATGAAACAGTGGCCTTCTGTATATGAGGTCTGAGGTTTTGAGATATGTCCCTGGAAGACAGGATTGAGAGGTGGTGACCAGTCAGTTTAATAGGTAGAGCCTTTTCTACGACACTGTCTAGATTTTGCAAAAGACATGGAGCCAAAAATGGGTATCCTTGAAGAAGAAATATGTAAGAAGAGATTGTATGAATAGAAGGGGGAAACAAACAAAGAAACAAAACCAAACAAAACACAACTTTGAATGCAAAGTTTTAAATACAAATGCCCAAAGACTAAGAAAATTGCATTCCAATTACTTGTTTCAGCTTGGCTGGAACACACCACTCTTAAAGACTATATAAACAATTATTTAACTGTAATAGCCAGTCATACATAAACATGTAATTACTTGCAGTGGAATTCTAATACTGTTCCACATAGAAGTTTTGAGAGGAGTGGGTTTTATTTTAGTCCTGGAGTTCATCTCATTATTAAATGTAAACTCTAAAGGAAAGTAATTCAGGAACAATTTTATAAGAAATATTAACCTTTTTATTTCTGGAGAAGTAAAAATGTAGGAATGTGACAATATATATCTACTTCAATAATATATGTAAGTATAGCAATATGCCTGAACGAGTATCTAGCTATCCTGTCTCATGAGAAGAAAAACATTGACCTTTGTCTTACTGTGTATGAATTGTAGAAAAGTAAATATTGACCTCTTCAGTTAATACCTATCTCTAAGTCAGTAAAATATTCCACAGAAGACTATATCACTTTCATCAGCCAGCTAAATTAGTAGAACAAAATCTTGGATCACCAGTTTCTAACAACTATTTCATATTGCATAATGTATTTATTTGTTTATGAAAGTCTGTCTTTAAAATTTCAGCAGCCTGTTTGAGAAGTGCATTTAAGTGGCAAAATATCTGTCTGCTGATATTTTTAATAAAAACATTATTTTTTGAAAATTAGTATTTTTTAAAAGGCATGTGTGCTACAGAATTCTACTTTCCTAACTTCTGAGTTGTTTCCAAATGCTGTTTCAAGTAAAACTAAGGTTTAGGGAGAAAGTAGTTTAAAACCAAAGGAGAATTCTGCCATCATAATTTTTATTTGTAACTGTTGAATATAAACAAGCAAACAAACAAATCTGAAAATGGTTGCCATGACTTGAATTGTAGGCAAGATAACAACAGGTGTCCTTTCATTTGAAAGTAAGTTTGGATTTGGAGTGAGTTATCTCAAACCTTCCCACCTGTATAGAGACCACAGCTAAAATCCTATACTATTTTTTGCAAAGCCTGTGTTAATAAATGTGCATCCTGAAATTCAACAGACCAGGGATATTTCCAGCTCCCCCCAAGTTTGAAAGATCTGTATAACTGAATCCTAGTCTGTGGTCGCTACACCTCACTAAACTGCCACACTTTATAGAAAGTATAATTTGATATTCTATCTGTTTTAAAGTTTTACTTTCTGAAAAAGTTAGTTATGTGTACTTTGAAATATGATTTCTTCAACTACATTTGTGCTGCTGCAAGTTTGGTGAGACACATCTGTTTCTTCAAATTGGCAGAACACTAAATAACTGATTTCTCTTCAGAAGTGCCCTGGCTGGTTTATTTCAATGCAAGGGGTCATTTTAGTCTAATGACTTGTATTATTGATTTTCTTTGACCATATTTTTATGCTAGTTATTTTTAGCTAGTCATTCACTTTTAAATTACTTTGGAGAAATACTGCCCTTATCATAAAATTCAGTTGTGTTCTTCAAATCTTTGTAGTGTGTGGCTTGATTTCCTTTATCTAAAGAAATTAATGATCAAGTCTTGATTTCATAATTCCTACCAAGCTTTTCTGTCATTTTTTCCTTGCTTTTATAGTGTCCATATTTATCTTTTTTACCAATCAGCCCTATTCTGCTGTCAGAGAAGTCTGCATCTCAATCTTTGGGCCATGCTCTTAATGAAGGTGAGGCAGCCACTGACTGTTGTCCTCCAGACTCATTTGACACCACAGGCAAAATGGACAATGTTGTTGGGATCTTACAGACAGCATGACTGGTAGCTTGTTAATCAAACAGCCTGGATTGTGAAGTCCCTAAAAGACTATTCAGAGTTCAGTAGCATTTTATTATAATTAAATAGAAATATTTGCCAGTGAGCTCAGTGTTGTGGCCAGCATTATTGACAGAGATATTCATATTACAAATGACAGCAATTGTTCTTCGCTGTTGGAAAATCAATATTAGATTTCCCATGAAACAGACTGGGAGAAAGGAGAAGATGTGATGGTTTAAAGTAACACTTCTAAGGATTAAATGTTCTTTTGAGGATCGTCACTTGTCAAAGAAACAGCAGTAGCATGGGTATGGCATCATGGAATTTTTGTTGTTGGGATGGTTTTTTTTTGTTGCTGTTAGGTTTTTTGTTGTTTTATTTTGTTTTGTTTTAATGGGACAGGGTAGAGTTTTTATTTACTTGGGCTTGATTCTGCCTTCCATGCTGTACCCTGGGCAATTTATTTAGATGGAGCTAATCGGTATAAAGATGGAAAAATTAAATCTTGTATAAGTGTTTTTTTTCTTCTAGTTCACTTATCTAGGTTCCAGAAATGAAGAAAATCATACATTTTCATTCCACATATATCATTCTGAAGTTATTGTTACTGACTCATTTTAGAGGAAAACACTGGTCTATGCTGAAAACTGCATTTCTTTGGAACAATTGGTGGTTTTTTTAACATAACAAATGATATAGCTGAAGCTTGGCAAGAAAACACCTAAAACAGATACTTGTCAATATATATTTCTCCCTTAGACTTAGAAAACCCACAAATGTACTGTTAAAACCTTACATTAAATGTGAGAGAGGTCTTAATCATAAAAAGGTGGTTTTATACCAGCCTGAGTTTTTTGTGTGACACACTGTGGTTCTGAGTGATTTTTCTAGGCAAGTTAAAGTCCCTTGAAAATATTTTCACAATTGAAGTGCTGACATAATCTTAACTATAGCACTGTTAGCAGCACTCGTGTTAATACAAAAATGAAAAAAAATCAGCATCGATCTCAACAAAACAGAAAATAAGTGAAAAGCATATATCTGTACTTGCATTTCTTGAAGGAGTCTCTAAGATGTTGGGTGCTGCCAAAGTGCACTATTTTTCTTGAGATTTACTCTGCATAAAGGAAACAGGTTGTTTTCTTGTTTTCAGCAATTTTACTCAATTTCTACTCACAGCATAGCACATTAGCCTGTCAAGAAAAATCATCACATAACAGCTCCAGATATGTTTCTAACATTCTTGTATGGGCTTCTACTAATGGATATATGCCATCAAGACAGACCATACTGATGTAATCATGTGTGTTTGTGTGTGTCTGCATGTGTACTGCACAATTATGTTGTTGAGTGTATATGACACTTTTTATTTTATTAGTATAAAAATTTACATATAAAGTGGGATTCAGTCATGCCCCCCCCCCCCAAAAAAAAAAAAAAAAAAAAAGTGTTACATTGTTAAGTTAAGACATAGCAGCCTGTGACTGTTTGTTTAAAATTCAGTTCCTGTTCTCAGGATACATTTTTTTGCAAGGTATCTTATTTCTTCAGATAAAGAAGGACAAGAGGCTATGTGGGCTGAGTATTTTAGAATTACTTTTTCTGGGTTGTTGAGTTTGTTTTCTCTTATATTAGCTCTTTTAGTTTTGAGCTGAAAGATTTCTCCCTTGCATTCTGACATAAGGCTGTATTATCTTGCAGTAGGATAACCAGATCTCAGGCGAGAATTATGCAGTTGCAGACACAGCAGCATCTAACAGCACAGTGGTTTGAACCATGCAGAATTATACCTTACTACAGGTAATCACAATGAAATGATTAAACTGAAATCTACTGGTTTCTTGGGAAAGTTGGTGTGTAATGTATGTGTGTGTGTGTACTACCTCTAATCATCATTGGTTCCTCATCTTCTAGTGTTTCTTCTTGTACTCTGATGTCTGGTTCCTTGTTCATTTGTTGATAGTTGAGGAGAATATGGCAGACTAGGTAGTACTGAGTAGGTATTTACTAAATATTCCTGTGAAATGAGACAAGAAAGGAAACTAGAAAAAAAGAAAGAGACTGGAAGAGTAATTAAACCATAGGGTATTACCTGAAGATAGATATGCTAATTAGAATGTGAAAGAATTAACACTGCAATGAAAATCAGCATCATAAAATGTTTATACTCTTAAGTTTGTGAGCCTGCCTCGCATGAATTAGAGTCTGCTGTAATCATGAAGACTCAGCCTGAACTGAGTGTTCAGCTTGTTAATAAATTATCATGTCTTCTTTCCAATGTCTGTCTTTTGAATCTTTAGTAAATATTAGTAGAAGCAAAATTTCTGTCAAACCAATGATGAAAAAAATATTGCCTTCATGAAAATAAGTTTTCAAGAAGAACTTCATAAAAGAAAGTCAGATGGTTTAAACAACAATTTGAAATTGCTGAGAAAAGCTAATAAAACATCTGACTTCTGTGTGGTGATATTTGTCCACATGCTGAGACTATTACAGGTGTTTAATGCTTTCAGAGGGAAGAAAAGGAAAATAAGGGAATTGATGTGTTCATTATAATATTTGCTGGAGCAAAACCTGAATGATTCATTGATTCATTGTACAGGTATATATATGTATTTTCTCTTTGGGGGGTGTATATGAAAGGGTTCAAATTTCCACAACTGAAGAGTAATCTCAAAGACTTAAATAGAAAGGTTTTTCAGGCTGATAACAACTTAAAGACATCTTTATAGAGCTATATTCAGTAAGAAAATTATGTTAAGATGAATTCCAGAACAGTCTTCTGGAAAACAGCAGAGAAAAAGTTCAGGGGGGAGGTTTTAGACCATGATTTTGGAGACCATGTCCATTTGCTGATGAAGATTCTCAGACAGTAATTGTAGGAATGGATATAGAAGTAACTTCTTTTGCTGAAAACAGCAGATTTTTAATAATATATTGATATCATTTTGTCTACTTTCCAAATAGGCAAGTTGCTGTAGGAAGGTTCCTTTATGCAGTATCAGAGCTTCTGACAATTTGAGTGAACATCATATCACATGAGAAGCCCCATTCAGGTATATGATAGCATGACAATGATAGTTAACATGTACTTGGAATAAACCTGTTAAAAGCTGAAGTTTCGAGAAGCTACAGTGTGGTCAGATAAGATCTCAGTGGGAATGATGAAAAGATCATCTCTGATATGTGACTAATTCAGGTCTCTGAATAGAAGTAGGAAGATGTCAGAACTCTTCCCCTGCTCTTCTTGATTATATTTCACTGTGAGGCATCACTTAATGGAACTGACACCATTCAATAAGGACAGCCAAATGGTTGTCTCACTGATTAGCACTGTGTTACTGCTGCTGTAAAGTGTCACTCCACATTTATTATTGCTGTATATCACAGGATGGTACAGTGGTGTAATACCTCTCTCAATAGTGTGTATTCAAAGATGACAGGTTGAATGTCTGTAACTTCAAACTTAAAATTTATAATAAGATTGTATAATTAGTGCTTAAATCAACAAACTTCCCATTTTCAGAAATATAAATTTCACTCTAACTAGCACAGAAGGCCAAAACAGAATATAGACTTTAGAAATGTATCATTAGAGCTAAAAATCTAATGTCATCTTTTTATCACTCTTACATTCACATAATAATGATTTAATAATTGAACTATATTATCACTTTCTTGCCTAGTCATACCATGTCCAGTGTCTTTCCTTAAAACAACAATATTGTGTTAATTCTGAACAAACTTTTGCATTTCTTGATATGAAAATCCTTTCACCTTACCAGGCAGGAAAGTCTTTTGCTGTTAAGGGTTTGGGAAAGTAGAACGCACATTACATTGTTCTTAATTGCTTTACATTGTTTCTGTCTTACATTATTTTTAATATAACTGTAACTTCCAGTTAGAAGCCTGAAGAGTCGAACTCTACTACTGCATTAGTGTGTTGCAAAATTAAGTTTATTCCCAAAGAATTTCAGCCACAGTATATCTTGAAGTACACTAGCAGAGGACTATGTTACTTCTTTCTGCTCAATTGGATGGAAAATGTATTAGAGAAATGTAAGGAATGTACAAAGAAAAAGACCATGACAAATTATGATCTGTAGAAGTAACAGCTGATGACCATTATCCATAAAATGAACCCTGAAGCAATAAGCACGGGAATCACAAAGGACAGAAAGACATGAATAATAAAGCCTCTATTACCACGTTTAATGTTTTTGGTTTTTTCCAAATATTACAGTTCAAAATCTAACCCGAATCTCCCTTCTTGACATTTAAGCCCACAATTTCATCACTAATATTAGGTAACATGCCCTAGATGCTGGTCTTGCATTGTCCAATATACTAAAATAATCTGATTTACTCTCTGTTTAACATTTACTTCGCGTGTCTTCTAATTTTCTGAGAGAAATGTGACTAAGAATCAAGATGAAGAGACTGAAATGTCTGGCCATACATGAAGTCACTGACATACTAGTCAACACAAGACTGGTGGAAGGAAGACATTCTCTCAGTGGCACACTAAAATACAAAATGCATGAGAAATTCACAGGAAGCCATGCTGGTCATAAATTAGTAGTGTAAATTAAAGAGAGCTAGAATCAAGTCAAATAAAATAAGCAAGTAATACAGAATCTGTATGGAGTGAAGTCTTCAGACATTTATCACTCTATGCTGAAACAGATGAAGAGGCAGCAAGGGAGAGAAATTAAAGTGTAGTGGGAGACTCCATTTTCTCCCCTTGCCTCTTCTTCTGTCACGTACATGGGCCAAATATAACGTCAGGATATGATGCAGTGGAAAAAGTTTTATATGCAGTAAGTGATTATTTATTTCATGAGGCAACTACATAGGGAGTCCACAAGAGGAGGTGCAGTCTGTGATTTGGTGCCACAGTGTTCAGGGTCTGGGTAAAGATTTTATTGTTGAGGAGTAACTCTCTAACAACAACAACAATAATCGTAATTATGTTTAACACCTTCACAGAATTTACAAAAGCCATTAAGTCCGCTGAAAAGGAACTTATATAAAAATAAACTTTTAAGGAAGAAACTAAAATGCAAAGCTAAAGGAATTAAATCCTTATAGGTTTTACGGACATTACTGAAGGACACCTTCCAAGAAGTGCAGCCCTAATGAATACAGGAAAGCTGTTTTAGCTAAGCAAGCAGGGAAGGAAAATCAGTAGACATAAGAAACCATCTCCAAAAAGCTGGTCAGCTTTTTCAGAAAGAAAGTAGAAATTATGATGAACTCTAGCAGACAAAATTTAAACAGAGAATTAATCCAGAAAACTTTGAAGAGCAATTGACATAGGAATCAAAATAAACAGTATAACTTTCTTCAGACAGGAAAATCAAGAAAAGCTTTAGTGAGTCTGTTCAGCTAGTTGTTGATCAGGTTGTTAAAAGAGCACCCCAAGAGAGCAAGGCCTTTATGGAGGAGCTGGAATTATTCTTCTCATGAGGTTACACTATGAAAGAAAGGTAGCAATTCACATGCTAAACCCCCTTTTTGAGGATGGCTCAGGAGAGAATAAGTCTGAAATTGAAGAGGATATGGAACAAGCTGATAGCATGAACACTCACAAATCAGCAGGACTAGAACGGTGTTTCCTTTCTAAGGGAGCTCAGGGCAGATAAATTACTAATAACATTAAGCAAGTGTTTATCAATTTCCCTGCTACCAAGGTAGGGTAGAAAATGTAGCACTGACTTTAAAAATAAAAGTTCTAGAAAGATATAAGAAGGTACAGACCTATCAGTCTGACATCAGTATTAAACCAGTTAAATAAAATCTGTAATAATTAGTGGGCATCTGGAGTTGCACAGTCTGTTTGAGAAGAATTGATGTTTCATTGAAGGAGTCCTGCCTTACAAATCTCTTAAGAATCCTCTGAAGGAATTAGCAAAGATGCAGATAGGATTGACCCAGCTGATATATCCCCTACTTGGTTTTATAAGTGACTTCCAAAGGCTGTTTTTATTACTTGGGAGCAAGTTTTTAGTGTTTTGATAGTTCCGTAAAAATACCAGCTTAGCATTCATAGTGGTCAAAAAAAGACTACTGCAATTTAAAAATCCATAGAGAAAGAAAATAAAACCAAAAAGCATCATCGTGAGTGTAAACTCATGATTTACCCCACTTTGGATATGGCATGCACTTTTAGGATCTTCCTTTTAGTAAGGTTGTGTCGAGTCCAGAAAAGGTTCAAAGAAGGGCAACATGGTATTCTCTTCTGATATTTTAGCAATTTTCCAAATGGAGTATTTGGAGTTTTTATGCCCAAACCAAATACTCAGAATGCCAGTTATGGACATCTGAGATTAGTTTGCTGTTTTGCTTTGCAAAACCAAATTAATCACTTCAGCCAAACTGGATGAAAAATACCTGTTTGCTCATCTAATGAGGCTTACTTTTGTAAGGTAAGACTGCTAAGGTATTTTCAAATAGTTTATCCACTTTTGCTGTATAACATATCTGTTTTGAAAACATATATGTTAGGTTAGACAGTGGAATAGGCTGTCCAGGGAGGTGGTGGAGTCACCATCCCTGGATGTGTTTAAGGGTCGTTTAGATGAGATGTTGGGGGATATGGTGTAGGGGAGAACTTTGTAGAGTAGGGCTGATGGTTGGACTCGATGATCCAAAGGGTCTTTTCCAACCTGAATGATTCTATGATTCTAAACCAAATCATAAATATTAGCAGCTAAAGTAAACTTCAAAATGTGCTCAAGAAATATAATATGGATATTTAAATATTTGAAAATAAACTAAGAAGAACATTTGGCTCTTTCACCTTTTCATGATTAGATATCAAAATGCAGTGCAAAGGTTTAGGCGTATGACCTCCAAATTTTTTGACAGAAAGAATGTTAGAACTTAGAAACATTTCTCTTTCTGGATTCTATCTTGGGTTTGGCTTGTTTTGGGTTTTTTTGTGGTTTTGGGTTTTTTTGTTCTTTTTTTCTTTTTTTTTTCCCAAGTAATTTAAGTTCCTGCTTATTTCTTAAATGATATTTCCAAGATCTGTTTGGACCTATTGGTATCAAAAGCATTAAGATATTTAGTCTAGTTCATTTAGAAGTCCCTATAAACAACATATCTGAGGTGGAAAACTCTCCAGTATGGCAACTATAGATATACAGGCAATTACTGCAGTCTTAATAGCAGATATCATTCCGGAATGCATACTCCCAAAATGGGGAGCGTGTGTATCCTTAAGATGCATATCCTTTGTGTTGGAAATGGCTTTTCAGAAGCCTTTCCTGTCTTTATGTGTGCAACTGCAGTAACTCAATGAAAAATGCTAAACTGTGTACTTACTACATGGGTTTTTTTAAGAAAAAAGCCAGCTCTGAATAAAATTTGTAAAATAAATGGCACTTTTTAGCTGCACACTAAACTATATCTGCAGTGCAGGAGGATTTAGTTCACCTCAACAGGTGAAATTAGGCTGCTGGAGCCAAGAACAGAAGAATTTAACCAAACTGCATATACTGTTGATAGATGATGATTAACAGCACTTTTTCTGATGAATAAAAATCTTTGGATAGATTTTTAAAAAGTACTTTAGTGAAGATTAACGTACCTCATTATATTAGGATAATTAGAAATTCCAGCTGTTAGTAAATCAAGAGAACATTCCACTAATTTTCAGTGCAACAGTTGGTATTTCTTTTGGCTTTATTTTCAATTACACAATGTTCATTATTGCATACAGATGTTCAGCCTTCACAACTTTCTTCTTCTGAGATAATAAACTTATTAGTTTATTCCACTTCAACTAAGAGGATGCTATTAGTGATAGGTTTTGTCACAATATTCATCATGCATATTACAACCACGGAGCCCATCTGTATTTTCCTGTTTTCCTACTGCATGGTGTTGATCACACCAAATCTTTGTTCCTAAAGTCTATCAGTATGCTATGAGGATGTTATGAAAACATTTGACTTTGTTACTCTTCAGACTATCAATCCTTTTATTCTGTTACATATTATGTATTATCAAACTCCACAGCAGTACTGTAAAGTCATGTCTGATAAGTCACTGTGTCATGAAAATTGTAGATAGCAAACAATGACATTACAAGTGTCAGCTACTGTAGCTGTTTTCAGGTGCTGTGCTGTTTCTCAGACATCAGTTAAGCCTGGATGAATGAGGATTTGAAGTGACAGATACGATATGCTTCTGTTATGAGCTTTGTATTGAGTGACAGATATGATATGCTTCTGTTATGTACTCTGTATTGAGAACGTGTCCTATAATAGGATGAATCATGAAGAGTCATCAACTTCTGTCAATGCTGTTATAATTTTATAAATTTTAAGTGTTAGTATTTTAAAACTGTGCTCTCCTACTGTTTAAAAAATAAGCAAGGACAAATACAGGCTGTTCAGTATTCATTTAATGAACATATTGAAGAATGTGCAGGTATTGTGAGCACTTGTCACATAATTCACTGGAAATGAGCCTATATCTCTTGAATGTATTTTTGTGAGATGTTTGTATAGATGAGTTGATTGCAATCAAAATAGCTTTTATGCCACACGGTTTATCATCAGAGTAAATAGCTAGGTTTAATAGAGAACAAAAAGTCCTGGAAAATTAAGCAATTGGGAGATAGTAATATGTGCTGATAGTAACAAAGACCCACTTGCAGCTTTAACTTGTAAGGTAGCTTTAACTTATCAGGTTCACTGGTTCATATGCTCGCTTTTGAACTGTCCATCTAAACTCCTTTGTAATCAGTAGAAAGAGATACTCAAAGTGCATGATTGATCTTACTCTAAAGAAAATGCTTGAAATAGGTCACAGGGTCCTGAAAGTATGAATTTCATTTTATTGACTGAAAAACTAGAATAGTGCCCTCAGATGCAGATGTGTACACAGTAGATACTGAAATACCGAGAAAGCTGAATCCCATCCAAAGCATCAGACAATGAGTTATCTTACACTCTGTTTTGAGCAACAGTACTTCAACTGCAAATCTTGTCAATGAACTATTTCAAAATGCTGCGCAATAGTTACTCTCCAACTGTTCTCTATTTGGACATTAAAATTACTTCTTAAATAGGAGAAAACAAAGAATGTACCCCTCCTCAGGTGATAAAGTGATCCTATTCTAGAACAGCCCAGATTGAATGAAAATTCTGTCTACTTACTGAAATGCTTGAGCATGACTCCACAATTCCAATTTTTTTTAAAGCCTTATGAATAGCAGAAACTAGTAGGACTTTTTGAAAAATGAGAGCTGTTACATAAAGGATAATTTACACATTTGGATACTTAACTGTTGCACAATACAATTACAAGGGTACAACAAGTGAAAGGGAAAGAAATTAATTAAAAATCTAAATATTTAATTTTTTTATACAATGCTAATTGCTTTCTGGCATTCACTGATACAAGCTACAACAAACTACTACATTTGTAGTATTAAAGGATTAATTCTTTCTATTACTGAGAACACACCCTTAGATAAGATAAATCCCCTCACGAAAAAGAGATAAAACTCATCATGTTTCCAAGCATAAAACAACTGGGAAGAAATTTCCTGTGTGGTTGGATTAAATTTCCAGTCAGGTTTACCTGCTACTTAGCTAACATGATGATAAAGACTTTTTCCTACCTTTGCTGACAGCTAAATTTTGATTAATGTCATATTAGGGAACTCTTACTATAACTTTAGTTGCAACCTAATTTTGTCTTAGTGTTTACCAAGCACAGGGAGGTTCTTTGCCTTTCTCTGAAGCATTTATGAGCATTTGGTGTTGAACAAAATCTTCACCAGATAGACCATCAGACCCAAACTGTGCTGAAAACTTTGTAAGAGGAGCATTACTTTGGAACAAAACCTGTTTATCCCTTTAAGAAAATCCAAACACTTGCTAGTAGCTTATCTTTCTCACAAACTCTATTAAAAAGTTGTGGTTTAGGCCCAGCCGGCAACAAAGCACCATGTGGCTGCTCGCTCACTCTTCTCCACCATGGGAGAATCTGAAGAAAATGGGAAAACCTCGTGGATTAAGATAAGGACAGCTTAATAGAACAACATAAGGAAAGAAGAAAAAGATAACAACAATACTAATTAAAGAATAGAGAGAGTGATGCACAATGCAATTGCTCATCACCCTGTACCCACTCTCTCAAGTCCTGTTCAAGCTGCAATCACCTCCACACCCCCCAGCCAGCTCCTCCTATTATACAGTGACATCAGCATGGTGTCAAATATCCCCTTGCCTAGTTGGGTCTGCTATCCTGGCTGTGCCCCCTCCCAGCTTCTTGTGAAAATTAACTTTATCCTAGATGAACCCAGGACAAAAGTTCAAATTTTTTTGTTTTTTCTGCTGAAAACTAGGAATTAGTGTTTAGTCAAAAGTTTGATTAGTGTCATGTCATTATTTTTAAAAAGTATGAAACCAAAATGAGAGAAGAAATGTCTGTGTAAAACAACATCTTCTAACAAGATCAGAATTTATCAGTAATATCCAGTAACTAGCTCAGTATACCCTAGCCAGGCATTCAGGCTTTGCTACACCGGAAATACCCCACAATATTATTTCCCACCTTTTTGCTTTTTATATGTCACATGCAGCTGATGGCATTAAGCTCTTGATCCTTCTACAAGTCTTCATGTTCTTCCTTTGGAAAAAACCAGGAGCATCTGACAGCAGGCATCACATAGTTGAATGATCAAGGATTATAGCTGTTGATAAGAAAAACCAGGGAGGATTACAGAAAGCTGAGAACATGCTAGAGTGTAATTTTAATTTTAAATTAATACAAATATATGCAAAATGATGATTACAGTGACATTTAAACCTGAATTAACTTGTAAACTTGACACAGTCTGATCTGAAACTCTTGTTATTGGTGCACTTAAAACAAAGATCTGTAACATAGTTGCCGTCTTGCTTCAAAATTAATGGTTTACTTTTTTTACTTGTATCTTTTTCTTGGTTCATTTACTTTGCAAACTATGAGATACAATAATCCTTTATCAACATATAGATGCATACCCACGTGCTTTTTAATATAATAAATATAATAATGTAATGTAATGTAATGTAATGTAATGTAATGTAATAATAATATAATATAATATAATATAATATAATATAATATAATATAATATAATATAATATAATATAATATAATATAATATAATATAATATAATATAATATAATATAATATAATATAATATAATATAATATAATATAACAGACGATTACAACTTTTCTGGCAATTACTTCTGGTAATTGGCTGTAGATACTGCAATCTGCATAGAACTCACGAGATTAACACTCAAAATGAGGCATTCTGTGTATCCTTAACAAAGCATTTGACTTAGACTTGATGGCTTAATACATGCTAAATAAATGATAGTTTATTTTTTATGAATCTGTAAAGATTCCACAGGAATATAGAAGCAATGAGGGTATGAGTTTCCCCAGAATTAATCTCCTTTTAGAGAATTCTTTGTATTTGTTGACCCTATAGATATCAAACATAAGATAAAAGGAAAGGCAAAAATCAGAAATGCTGTACAGCAAATAACTATTTTTATTTAAAACATGATAATAGACTTTTTGGGGAATTATATCTGCAATCAGGTTCCTTGCTTAGATGTCAAGATCAGAGTTAGAATGTGGTATTTAAGTATCTGCCATCCATCAGCTTTGAGAATTTTGATTCAGTTTACTGGAGAAATTCTGACAGATGCAGCATGTCTACAATGCACTTCTCTAAGTAGGTCAGAATGGTCCCGAATTTCACAGTGATTAGGTTTGGGTTGGTTTTTTTTTTTTTGTAATTGAATTAATATGTAAACTATTTTGATTACTTTTCTAGTTCCTAGTTCTTGACTTGATTTATCACATTATTGGAGACCCATGGATACACTGACAAAGCTTAATCTAATTGCTCTGTGGTTGAGAGATTGATGAATTTGGATTACCACTCTATAGGTATAAATTCTTTCATTAAGCTGTAAAGTGACTTTACACTACTGTTATATAAGTTCCTTTGGATTTATATAGAACCTGCAGAATTATGAGGGATGAAGTAATGTGGACTTTTTTTTTACAGCTGTTTTGTTGAATCTTAGTAAGATGCATTCGACTTATTAGGGAAGTACTTACATATATTCAACCACCAGCTTTGATACAGGTGACTTATCTTTTAACTGGTTCCTGCTATATTGGTTCACCTCTGCATATCTATGGAGTAGATATTTTGGATAAAATTAAAGCATTCATATTATATGATACTTCTCCCATGAAGTATGCTAGTGACATTCAGATGCAATAGATTTTTAGAAAAGACTGCCAGATGTTGAAAAAAATGGAGATTAGGAACAAGATGGTATGCATTTCTAAGTACTATCATGTGCAAAAACATAAGAATATGACTAAATAGTAGCTTGTATCATGGCAGCAGTTTAATGGTGTTACGATTTATGTTTAGTTTGTTAATCAGGGACATGGGATAAATACTGAGAAAGCAAAGTTTTCAGGTGATTGTAATGCAGGTTATTAAAGCTGAAAGAAAATATACCGAAGCTGAGGGAGTAAATTCAGTGAATGGGTACTATGATACTGAATGGGGATGACACCCTGTAACTGGTACAGAATTCGAAATTAACTGCATGCACTCCTGAAAGTGAACTAGTTACTAAAGTGGAAAACACACTAAAGGTTGATCAATGAGCAACTGCATTTCAGAAGTAAAAAAGTAAAAACAAAATATCTAATGAGAACATGCTAACATGTGTTAGCTATATGAAGAGCAATATTGGGTATTTCATCTCAGAGGTCTCTGAAATTGCACTGGGAGACTCATTATGAGTGTGATGAGGTGTGTGAGTTAATATGAGGAAGGAGATATATAAGAAATAGTATGATAAGAATGTAAAGTCAGAAACAGTTTAAATAAGTTAAATTGGATAGGGAGGATAGAAGAACAATAGGATGTCAATCTACCATTCAGTTTTCAGGCTTCTTCCATTAATTATCTAAAAATACGTCTTTAAAATCAGCGTGCTTATGCAATGTGAACTTCATTGGACTGTAAAGGGGCACAGGGACCTAATTTGAGAATGCTACAGGAGGTATTTCAGGTGTGAACTAGGCAGATATGAATTAAAACTCAAACTGATGGAAGTAAAAAGCAAAAGTAGATTCTGGTTGGATCGGGGTGTGAATACTTCTATTAATGTACATATAGGTTTGGCCAGCAGGGCTCTCAATTTATGGATGTCATGCAGGTCTCAGCTCTTAACCAGGCACCCATTTCAGACAACACCTCACTTCATGGTACACATTTGAGTTAACAATCAAGTTCCAGGCAAGCAGGTGGTGGCATAATTCAGCACAAAAACTGAGCAGACTGACTGGGAGATACACACTCCTCCAGTGAAGAGTTAAGATATATGGCCAATAAGCCTGGAAGTCACTATAAATCTGCATGAGTGGAGTACGTTTTCTCTGAAATAACCTGATCATTTGTCCTTATTTTATGTCCCGTGTCAGTCTATATGTTGGCTGACTATAAAATAACTTCTCTGGAATGAAATTCAATGTCTTAGAATGACATTTGAATTCAATATGAAAATCAGTTGCTGATTAGTAGGCTTGTATGGAGAAAAGAGTACATTTCTGTTCCATTAATTCCACAAGCTCTCCATCTGCTTTTGAGAAAAAAACAGACTGCTGTGTGTGAATTTTTTGTTGAATCATCTTTAATTTCAAAGTAGTAATTTCTAGTTTTCTTATTTTAACTATTTTGTGAAACCTTATAAAACTGTCATGCAAAACACTGTGTGAAACTTCAAATTTAAATTTGAACCTTGACATGAACATCATATAGAATTGAGGGATCTGGCTCTTCAGACCAGCTGAGACCATCCAGATCTCAACAGTCTTTCAGAATGACCTCGGCCATTGTTTCTTTTTGTAGATGACAGTAAAATATTCAATTGAAAATTACATTTCACAAGGACATTTTTAGCTGCTTCCTCATCTCAGAACTAAAATTTTGTGCAATAAATGAATAACAGTAATTAAAATCCATGGCTGAATTTGAAAGTTATGTCTTCCCTTGAAGTCGTCTCCAGTAATAAACAAATTAAACAGAATATTCCTCTTCCTTTTTAACCATGCTTTAAAGTTTATCACAGATCATTGATATGTTTGCCAGCCGTGAACATTGGCTCATTACTTTCTTCTTGCTATGCACCATTGGTTTATATGCTATTTAAAATGCAAAGCCAAATTAAGCACTGTTGAAACATCATACAAAAAAGGAAATGTTTTATGAATAATGGAATAAAGGAAATGATTACTCAGCCTAGAATTTTAGAATCCCTTTTCCATCTTGTAGCTCAACAAATCGAGCTGTAATAAAGACAGATCTTTAATGCTTAGAAACACTTGTAACAGAGTCTGTTGTTCATATATTAGTAACAAAATGAATTGTTGCTTTAGAACCTAAGATCTTGATATGTCCGAAATGTGGAAAGAAACCCAGTTAAAGCAAAGCTTTTCTGTGGGTTGTACATTTCCTGAAAAAGTTTAAAAGCAGTAGAAATAAGAAAAAGGTCTGACTTGATAATAGAAAGGATCTTCGTTTTGTTGGTTTGTTTGTTTGTTTTATTATAAAAGACTCAGGTGACTAATTTCACTGTTCAAAACAATATTTTACTATTTGGTGCTATGAAAGACTTAGTTCATCTTAAATGGAGCTTTTTTTTTCCCTGTTGAAACTTCAGTGTGGCTTTTAAGGAGTACAGCAAAAAAATATATATATATAAACCTACCATTTTTATGTTGGCTTACTCTTTTCATAAGGTTCTGATATGTATATGCATTTGGTTTTATTCTGTGTAGAATCTTCCGTTCTTTTATGACATGAAAGATAACTTATGATCTGAGTCGAGCTTTGACATACAAATAATTTTACATCTCCTTATGTCCTGGTTTCGACCAGGATGGAGTTAATTTTCATTGGAGTATTTCATACCATGTGATGTCATGCCCAGGTGGGCAGTCGAGCTCTCTCTCTCGCTCTGGAGCGCCGCCTGCTCGTCGGGTCTTGTTGTTGCTGGGGCGGGGGGTGGGGGGCGGTCGCCACGCTCGGTAAGCCACTGCTGCTTTTTACCCGTTTTCTTTTTGGACTCACTATTGTTACTGTTGTTCTCTTGTTATATTTAGTAAATTCTTTCTTTTTATTCAACCCACGAATTCTCTTCTTTTGTCCCTCCCCTATCTTGCCGGGGGGGGCGGGGGGAGGTGAACGGCCGGCCACGTGGTGTCTGGCTGCCGGCTGAGTTCAAACCTCCACACCTTATGACTACAAAGCTATAAAAACATTATGAAAGGTCATTTAAAAAGCTTCAGATTAATCGAACTTCTGCAGTTAAAAACTTAAGTACACCCTTCTCACTTGGAGAGCAAAATGTGAGTCATCTCACTGGAACAAAAAATTTAATTTTTTGGGTGGTATAAATTGGTGCAGCTCCGGTGCCATTGCTTCCTTGCTATCAACTGTATTCCCCCGCTTTTTACATTTAACTTTCAGTGAAAATACTCAAATTAAATAATGGAACTATTTAAAAGAACAGTGAAATAGTTATCATCATTGTCTTTTAAACAGTTGCTACATCAGTGTTTCATGTGTCACATACTACTCTTCTGAAAACTTCTCTTCAATGTATAAAAAAGCTGTTGAAGATTACCTACTGCTGCACACTCATAAAACATCAATTTTTTTTTTTTTTGAAACAGATACTTTCATGTAATGCAGATTCACTAACATCTTCTTATGCATTTTAACAAAGATTTGATCCCTGTATTCTCCTCGATGCAAGGATTATCACATCCTAGGAGTGTTAACTGCTTCACAGACTATAAGGAAGAGACTCTTCATTTTCTTCACTCAGCTGGGTGTCAAAATAAGGTTAAATGGCATCATTCTAAAAGGTGATGCAGAGCATTAATTAGTTTTTCAGAGAAAGCTTTCCTGTAAGTAGTCTGGCCATTATCTTTTGGATATAAGCTAGCCTTGAGCATGTAAGCGCATAAATGACAGCAAAAAACTTCTGTTTCCTTTTAGAGCTATTGGAATAAGTTAGCTTTTTGGATTAGAAAGAGAGCCCTTAAAGATCAAAAGCAACTATCCATAGGAGGCAAACAGGCATAGGAAGAACAAATTCCTTTTGAATCTTTCAGAGCAACAAAGGTTTTGGTATAGATTTATCAAATAATTTTGAATCTATTCAAGATATATTGGAAGAGGTAACAGCATGAAACTTGTCCTAACTGAAATAGCAGAGAAGTGAGGGAAAAAAATAACTGTTAACGTATTTGTACATACCAGATACTAACTTATATGCTCTTCTAATAAAACCTAGTCAAGATAATTATGCTTTCCTCTCATTAGCTGAAATGATTCTGCTAATTTTTGTAGTTTGGGTCTCAAAAGATCATCTAAAGGTCTACCTACACCTTAACAATTACATGTTTCTTCCTTACATATGGCAATAAAGTCTATTGAATCATTTTTAGGTTACTTTTAAATTATTCTTCCATTTCTATAAACAATGGGAAAACCTCCACATTAACATTAAATAATAAACAAGATGGTGGTTTTCTGGTTTTGTTTGTTTTTAATGGCTGCAAGGAGAGCCTATATATTTAATTTACCACAGAATTCAGTACAATATTTCCATGAATTTCAATTTCTTGCAGAATATCCAGACTTAAATTCCCCATCTCAAATTTACAGTAAGATACCTCTGAAATACCTAAGACTCAAAATTCCATTGGCAGAAAAAAAAGTGAAGGAGCTACTTTCAGAAATCAGTGACTCCTTAGCTGTCCACTAAGTGGTGTTTCAGCTGCCTTTGACATTGAGACAACATGTATAAACACATGGAAATAAGATTTAATCCAGTATGACAGTTCTTGTGTTTAACAAAAATGTCATCATACATGTTGTTTCAGATGATGTTATTTTTATAATGCTTATATTAAATTATTGCAAATATTCAAATTTGGGATATTCAAACAGTCAAATATTAAATTATCCCAAGTATTCAAAGGTGTGATTTGAGATTTATAACTGTGTTGTATCCAGTAAGGCATTTATATAGATCCTTGAGAAATGGCCCGATACTAATTTTCTCTTTAGGTCTTAGAGAGATGCAAGGTCAAAGATTAATTCTAGGGGAACTACAGGTCAGTCAGTCTCACCTCTGTGTACAGCAACATCATGGAGCAGATCCTTCTGGAAACTGTGCTAGGGCACATGGAAAATAAGGAGGTGACTGCTGACAGCCAACATGGCTTCACTAAGGGCAAATTGTGCCTGAGAAATTTGGTGACCTACAACTGGGTTACAGCACTGCTGGATACGGGAAGAAAAACTGATGCCATCCCCCTGGACTTGTGCAAAGCTTTTCCCACATGACATTCTTCTCTCTAAATTGGAGAGGCATAGATTTGATGGATGGACTACTCGGTGGATAAGGAATTGGCTGGATGGTCACACTCAAATAGTTGCGGTAAAAGGCTTGATGTCCAAGTGGAGAGCAGTGATGAGTGGTGTTCCTCAGGGGTCGGTACTGGGACCAGTGCTGTTTAACGTCTTTATTGGAGTCATGGACAGTGGGATTGAGTACACCCTCAGCAAATTTGCTGATGACACCAAGTTATGTGGTGCAGTTGATACACTGGAGGGAAGGGATGCCATCCAGAGGGACCTTGAGAGTCTTGAGAGTTGGGTCATGCAAACCTCATGAAATTCAGCAAGGCCAAGTGCAAGGTCCCACACATGGGTTGAGGCAATTCCATGCACAGATACAGGTTGGGCAATGAGTGGATTGAGAACAGCCCTGAGGAGAAGGACTTGCGGGTATTGGTGGATGAAAAACTGAACATGACCTGGCCATGTGCATTCACAGCTCAGAAAGCCAACTGTCTCCTGGGCTGTGTCAAGAGAAGTGTGGCCAGCAGGTCTAGGGAAGTGATTCTCCCTCTCTATTCCTCTCTCATGAGACCCTACCAGGTGTACTGCGTCCAGCTCTGGGCCCCCCAGTGTAAGAAAGACATGGACCTGTGTTGCAGTCAGACCCTCTGCCCCTATCTACCCTTTGAGGGAATAAGGTTCTAAGTCTGAGGCACAAAGTGAGATTTATTAGGATAAGACACTTGTGGTTTGAGCCCAGAGGGCAACTGAGTACCATGTAGTGGTTCACTCACCTTTTCACCCCCAGCACTGGGAAGGGCTAAATGAAGCAAAAGGCTCAGGAATCGAGATAACGACAGGGAGGGGTTGCTCACTCATTATGGTCATGGGCAAAAGACAGACTCATAAGGGGAAGAAAAAGAACATCACTTTAATTCAAACACTAACAACAAAAACACTTAACAAAGTGGGGCAGTGACAAGCTTTACCACATCTTAAAAACACCTCGCCCCACCCGTCCCTTCTTCCTGGGCTCAGTTTTGTTCCTGATATCTCTACCTCCTCCCTCTAGCAGTGCGGGGGCAGGGAATGGGATGTTTTCAGTCAGTCTGTCGCTTTTTCCTCCTGAGAGGTGAATCAGCATTTCTTCTTCTGCTCGACATGGCTCCCCTCTCATGAGAGACAGTCCTCCATCCTCCATGATCTTTCTCCGGCATGAGTTCTTCCCATGGGCCACAGCCGTTCCCAGGCTCTTCTGGCGCGGGTCACCCCAGCATGTAGCAGTCCTCCCGGCGCCAAACTACAACAGTGGGAGCTTCTTCTTTCCTCAGAGTCCCAGCCTCCTTTAACTGCAGATGCTTTCTCCAGTGTGGGGTCCTCAACAGGCCTCACGTGGGTTTCTGTTCCTCTGGTGACCTCCATGGGTAGCAGGAGAGGAAGCCCTGCCATCTCACCACAGGATATGGGGGGGCTCTCTGCTCATGCGCACCTCCCCGCCTTCCTCCTGCTTTCTTCCACTGACCTTGGTGTTTGCATAGGTGTCCTTCTCGTAACTCCTCCTCATAAGTCTCAACCCCCTCTCAGGTTTCCCTTCTTAAATACGTTATCGCAGAGGTGCAGCCACCGTTGCTAATTGGCTCAGCCTTGGGTAGAGGAAGGTCCGACTTGGAGCCAGGGGAGCTTTTGAGACGCTTCTCACAGGAGCTACCTCTGTAGCCCCTCCCCCGCTACCAAAAACCCCACTACACACACAAACCCAGGACAGACGCTTATTGAGTAGATAACAATTACACCACCCAGCAAGTGGGGACTATTCTGCTTCTCGTCCAAATTCCTTATCATCTACCTAATCACTTTCTTCCCAGGAAAGTATCCTTACCCAACATCCCAAGTAAGGGGAGATTACCAAGGCACAGGCCAACCGTTCCTCAGGAGCTCTCAGGGAGCCGTTTATACACCCTTCCTTGGTGGTATCTGTGGTCACCACCCAGAGGCATCATGTTGCTTTTGCCAGGCAAACTCAGGGCTTGCAGCTGCCAGGCAAGCTCAGGCCCAGCACAATGCAAGGTCAGACCTTGATCAAAGCACTGCCACTAGGACTGGATTGTCCCCTCACAGCCTGCTCGAGCATCCTTGAGCAGAGTAGGCCACGAAGATGATTGGAGGGCTGGACCACCTCCCTTATGAGGACAGCCCGAGAGAGCTGGGGTTTTTCATCCTGGGGAAGAGAAGGGTCAAGGGAGACCTTAATAGCGGCCTTCCAGGACTTAAAAGGGACCTACAGGAAAGATGGCGAGGGACTCTTTATCAGGGGGTGTAGCAATAGGATGAGGGGCAATTGTTTTAAACTGAAAGAGGATAGATTTAGATTAGATCTAAGGAAGAAATTCTTTACTGTGAGGGTGGTGAGACACTGGAACAGGTTGCCCAGAGAGGTTGTGGATGTCCCCTCCCTGGAAGTGTTCAAGGCCAGGTTGGACGGGGCTTTGAGCAACCTGATCTAGTTGAAGGTGTCCCTGCCCATGGCAGGGGGCTTGGAACTAGGTGATCTTTACAGTCCCTTCCAACCCAAACCATTCTCTGATTCTATAACAATTTCTATTTTCTATGGGCTATTTTAGTTTATGGATTATCTATGGATTATTTTAACCGTTCTATGATTTGATGATTCCCCTTCATTCCCAAAAGTGTCATTTGCAGCAACAGGAAGACTACTAAATAGGAGCCGGAGGTATCATATAATCACCTTTAGCTCAGAGATTTTGGAGGGGCTGGAGAGGAGAGTTGGTGATTGTGTCACTGTTGTGGATTATTAATATCTTCTTTAGTAAGTTAATGCTTCCTAGAAAGTTAATGCTTCCTAGAACATAAAACTTCTTCTTTACACTTTCAATCTGGTTTTGAGAGCACTGGAGCAAGAACTGGTCAGACAGGGTCTTGTGCTTAGATATCCAACAGATTTGCTGGTTACATTGAATAGTAACATCTTTCTAAAATAGCAGCAGTACAGTTGATCTAGGTGGGATAACAAAATGACATGTAAAACATGTTGATATGATCCACAGGAAAGTGACATAAAAATTCAATGTATTTAGTTCTCATTCCAGGGAAGAACAATGTCATCATCATCTTTATAGCCTATCTCAGCTCTTTTTGCTTTGCACAGATCAGCATTACTTCAGTACACAGATGTTCATTTTATGCTACAAATTGTGTGGCAGTCAGTCAGGATTAGCAATAAACAAACAACATTCACTACCAAAGAAAATGTTCTTTCACTGAGAACTCATTTGAAAACATACAACTAGTGTAAAATCAAAAATCTTCAAATAGCACGTCTGTGTGCAGACAGGGCAATAGCATACAAGTACAGATTTGCCTACGTAATGATATAGTCTTCATACCCAGTGGCTTCCTGTGCATAATTCGCAAATGCTTTTTGTGTATATTTGATTATTGTTCCCAGCACTATTACAAATATAACAAGCAAACTCCCCTGAGTCCAGATATATGTAAGAAGGCTGTTACGTAAAGATCTCGAAGAATAAAACTTGTTCTGGGGGCTTGAGGCCATCATATAATTTCCTGAGGATATTCTGCCATGCATTCAGTAACTAAATGTGCTTCCTCTTTCCATCTCAGTCCTGAGAAGTCAGTATGTGCCCAGGGCTGTAGGTAAGTGTGGTGGGTTGACACCCACCCAGCTTGTGTCTTAAGCAAATGTTTTAATTAAGTATTCATACTAACGTAAGTTCTACAAAATTGTGATGGGTTGACCGTGACCAGATGCCAGATCTCCACCCAGTCGCTCTCTCACTCCCCCTCCTCAACAGGACAGGGCGGGAAATAAGATGGAAGAGCTCGTGGTCAGATGAGGACAGGGAGATTACTGATCAATTACCATCACTGACAAAATGGACTCGACTTGGAAAAAAATAGTTTCATTTATTGCCAATTAAAAACAGAGTTGGATGTGAGACAAAAAGTCAGAAACTAAAACATGTTCCCTCCATCCCCCCTTCTTCCCAGGCTCACCTTCACACCTTCATCCCTGACTCCTCTGCCTCCTCCCCTCCAAGGGGATGGGGAATGGGGGGCTGCGGTCAGTCCCCCCCAGCTCCTCCCTGCCGCTCCTTCCTCCTCACGCTTCTCCCTGCTCCAGCCCGGGGCCTCTCCAGGGGCTGCAGGGAAACACCCGCCCCAGCGGGGTCTCTGCCGGGGCCGCAGGGGCCTCTCTGCCGGGGCTCTGCCTGGAGCCCCTCCTGCCCTCCTGCCGCTCTCCCCTCGGGGCTCGCAGGGCTGTTTCTCCCCCTGTTTCCCTCAGCCCTGGCTGCCGGGCAGCGCTTTGCCCTTCCTTACCCAGGCTTTCCCCGAGGCGCCCGCCCGGGGCTGAGGGGCTCAGCTGTGCCCTGCGCTGGGGCCGTTGGAGCCGCCTGGAACCGGCTGTGTCCGGCGCGGGGCAGCCCCGGCCGCTCCCCGCAGGGGCCCACCCGGCAGAGCCCTCACTGCTGCCCGCACCTGGGCACCTGCACCCCGTACAGTACGTATGTAGAAAATTGCCTTTGTTTACCATCTTCAAAAAATATTTGAAAGTGTATAAACATTTTGCGTCTTTGTGTTGCATATGTGTACCTTTCACTGTGGAATATTTTTCTAAACTGAAAAAGCTGACAAATCTTTTGAGGACAGCTGTACTCAGTATCACTATGTCACACCAGGTTACTGAAAATGTAACAGCTTTGCATGTAAAAAACTAGAAGCACAGAGGTAACCTCATTCTGCAGTATTGGTACTTGGTGATACAGTATAAATGAAACAAATGCTGAAGATTAAAAGAACTGTTTCTGGCCTCCATTTATGTCAGCTTCCCTCTAGAGCTCATGATTAGTCCTGTAGGTTCAGTACAACATGTGCCACAAAGCACTATGAAAGGTATTAGAAAACTGCTGTGAGGTGAAGTGTAGTTTCTTAATAATAATTATCAGAAAGATTTCAAATCAGGAGCTTCCAATGATTTCTATTCATGTACCTCAAAAGGTATTATGAATTTTTATGTATTTATGTAAAAGCTATAGTCATTAATATACAGGGATAGTAGAATTACTGAGCTTATAAAGCGTAAATGTTTTCCAGAAGCTATTTATAAGTCTTTTGAAACTACACTCTTGCTCTTAGAGAAACTGAGGAAAAACTGTGTAGCATTATTGACAAATTCAATTAAGAAAAAAAAATAAAAATTCCTGTACAGAATACCAAATATGTCCTGGCTCTGTAGAATAAATATTACCTTAAATAATGTTTACTTAAGCACCATAACATTTCATGCTTTCATTACAGAAAGCCCACACTCAGGAAACTTTAGAAAAATAGTTAGAACTCTAATAGAAGCAAGTACACTAGTGAAGTTTTAATAAGCAAAGAGGTGCTGGAGGTAAAGATAAGAGGGTAGTATATTTTTGATCATGATCAGTTCTTCATTTTTTCAATTAAAAAATACCATAAATCTTTTATGTAGTCTATTACTGTATTAGTTCTTTGGTCTTATCTCATATATTTTAAGTGTCACTGAGACTGATACAAAAACCTTGACCTTACATTGTGACTGAGGCTGAATGCTATGGTTAAATACAGTTTCCCACCCCTAGAAAAAGCTTTATAATACACAGGGAGTGATTTTTTTTTTTTTTTAATTTGCTTGGTTCTAGGCTTCTCTTGGGAATGACTCCATAGCAAAAGGCATGATCTACAGTTTGAGGTCTTTGTGACTGTCACTGTCCTCTGGAGTAAAGCTGTGTGGGACAGTGTAGAGATATCCAGAATAACTCTAAAAAATTGATGTAGACAGCTGTGTCTGGCTAAAGCAGGTTTTTGCCCAGAGGAATTACCTCTACGAACAGCTGTAGTTTACATCATCAGAAGTGCATCAAGACCCTTGTCAGTTCTCCACTGTAAAGAATTTCTAGCTCCTGTGTAGTTAAGGTCTACCGAGAAGAGCTGGTAGCTGGGTAAGTTCTCTTATAACACCAGATGAATCTTTTGTGGCTCCACTCCATGCTTTCTAGTTTCCTTTAGCTCTGTGAACCTACCAGCTACTTACCATTTCCATGCCTAATGCATGCTAAGTGTTAGAAGAGAGTGCCAGGGTCTGATAGTATTTGAGAACATTATGAGATACATGTGGGATGGAGGGCAAATACTTTATTTGTTCCAGGTGGGTAACAATTCTTAGTGGTCTTGTATTCCAAACTTCAAAACACACTTTCTCTTTCATTATGACAAAAATGGAAGTTGCCTGCCTATTATGTGATTTTTTTTTTTTTTTCTTCTCTGCCTCTCAGTATTTCTATTTGTGTCTCTGTCAAACACACAAAGAGTATATGGGGGGCGGGGGGGGGGGGAGAAACTAATTTATGCTGGCACACCTAATGGCTGCACAAATGCTTGTATTGGCATAAGTGAAGAGGCAGTGTAAAATATGATTTTAGGGTGTTGTACTGGTTTTGGCTAGGATAGAGTTACATTTCTTCACAGTAGCTAGTATGGGGCTGTGTTTTGGATTTGTGCTGAAAACAGTGTTGATAACACAGGGATGTTTTAGCCATTGCTGAGAGTGCTTACACAGAGTCAAGACCTTTTCTGCTCGTCAGACTGCCATGTCAGTGAATAGGCTGGGGGTGCACAAGAAGTTGGGAGGGGACACAGTTGGGACAGCTGACCCCAACTGACCAAAGGGATATCACATGTCATATAACATCATGCTCAGCAATAAAACTTTGGGGGAGGTTGGGGGAGCTGTTGCTCAGGGACTGTCTGGTTGGTTGGTTGGTGGTGAGCAATTCTTTGCATTTGCATCACTTGTCTTTCCTGGGTTTTATTTTCCTCTCTCTTTGTTATTTTTACGCTCTTTTCCTTACATTTAAAAAACCCCACCAACCTATTTATTTTTAATTATTAACATTTTATTTCAACCCATGAGTTTTCTCACTTTTGCCCTTCTGATTCTCTCCCCCATCCTACTGTGGGGGAGAGAGTGAGCGAGTGGCTGTGTGGTGCTTAGTTGCCAGCTGGAGTTAAACCACGACAGGTGGTTTAACATGTAAATGAAACTTTGCCTTTGTTGTTGCCAGATGTATTTCCAAGGATGATTTCAATATCCTTGTACTTTAGTCTTGAGTCCAGAACTCTTTCAAGATTAAATTGCAGTTTCAAGAGTATACTGTAGCCATGATCAGATTCTTTGAAATCAGGTTGTTTGGGGGTTTAAATAGGTACTGCTCATATAAACTCAGTTAATACAGTTTTAGTTTACCACAAGAAGGAACATAATTATGAGCACAATATATACCTTGGTTACTGATCTAGTCCCAAACAGTCAAAAGACCTCATATTATTAATCCAACTGTGGATGTTTTACTGCTTCGTACGTGGATATTTCAGTCAACTTCTGCTAAGTCCAGGTGTTGCTCAGATTTGGTGAGCTGTTAAGTTTATTGCCTGAACAGTGTCAGTGGAGCTGGTTAAAATGTTCGCAGCATCGTACTGTTGGAAGTAAAATACTTTAACATAGGAAAAGAAAAGTAATAAAGATTTTTGGGATTTTGCTGGGGTTTTTTTGAGACGTAAGTAATTGAAAAAATCAATTCCTGTGTACTGGAAAAAAAAAAAAAAGACAAAAATTACTTTGGGGCAGATATCAAATAAGTATATTTTAAAATGCAGATACATATAACCACTGGGATTTTGAAAAGACACCTATCTGCCTCAGTGACAAAATACATTCATCTGTATACAGAAGACCACATTTTAATCATGGCTGTATTTCAAACAGAATATGTGATTACATAAAATTTGCTGTCTCAGATGTATGTCCCTCACATCATTAATATAACAGCTGCCATTCCTTTTTGACAAGATTAGTAGCAAAATCTAGAAGGAAGCTAAACCTCATCATATTCTTGGAATATTTAATTCAGAGTAGCTTTGACCATCCTGCTGGGTCTTTTGTAAGTAGGTGACATTTCACCTGCTCTCATTTACTTTATTAGATATATGAGCTGTGGGTACAAATAACAAATATTTCATGGTGATCTAACTTGAGGATGAGATACTGCAATATATATGACCAGTTAACTCTTTGTTTCCCTGTAGCTTGATGAATACAAAGAGCTACACTGCTGCCCTCTAGGTCTTGCAAGATCCGGGTCTCAAATCTGCAGTGTATTTTTCAGTTACAGGTCACTACAAAAATCAGGTCTCTAATCAACTAAACAACAATAATAATAATTTTAAAAAGAGAAAGCAGGCAATAATAAATAAATATAGAAAGTAACATGTATCCTTGTGTAAATACAGACTGTCTTTAAACTTCAGTTTTGCTTTCACTTTAATCTGTGATCAAATAAATTTTTTATCCTTGATTTAGCATTTATTATTTTTATACTGAATGTTAGACATTTAAGTGAAGTGCTTGTGTTTTCTGTCACCCAATTTGTCTCACATTCAACCTATTGATACAAATTAGTTGCATCGTATTCAAAATGAATACACATATGCAATGCAAAAGCTTAATTCATCTGAAAAGAAAAAATCTGGTTTGGTTTCGCTTTTTAAGGATCTGCTAAATTAAGTCAAAATTCTCCATTTTGTTCTACACATGTTAAATATTCTTTGACATCAGATCTTTTGCAAAATTTTAGCTATACCATTTCTAATAGTCTCCAAAAGAGTCAGGAAGTAAAATTTATAAACAATTTGACAAGATTAAGACCTTTTTACTAAAACTTTTATCACTTTAAAAATAATATTTAAAATAAGACAGATACAGCTTTTACTGGACTGTGAAAAGCTTTAGGATCATCTCACATTTGTGATTATGGATGTGAAGATTAGGAGGTAGCCTTGGCTGCAGTGACAATGAGATGGTGGAGCTCAGGATCCTACAAGGAAGAAGCAGGGCAAAAAGAAGGATCACAACCCTGGACTCTATCAGAGCAGACTTTAGCCTTTTCAAACATCTGCCCAGAAGAATCCCATGGGATACAATCCTGGAGATAAAAAGGATCCAGGAGAGCTGATTGATTTTAAAGGATCACCTCCTCCAACTCCAAGCTCAAGAATGGTCCATCACAGTGAGCAGGAAATCAAGCAAAGGCCTGCATGGGTGATCAAGGAGATCCTGACTGTATTCAAGGGTAAAAACCCAGGAGTAATACTGAGTCAATGGCTGAGCAAGTAGGGATGGCCTTAGGAAAGCCAGAGCTCACCTGGTGAGGAGCATGAAGGGCAACAAGGAGGGCTTCAACAAGGACATCATCAGCAAAAGGAAGACCTGGGAAAATGTGGGCTCACTGCTAAATGGGACAGGGGAACTGATTACAAAGGACATGGAAAAGGCTGAGGTACTCATAGCCTTCTTTGCCTTGGCCTTTCCTGATAAGGCTGACCTTCAGGAATCTTGGGTCCCAGAGGCGAGAGAGAAAATCAGCAGCAAGGAAGACTTAGCAGAAGGAAAACATTTAAGCAAACTGGACACACAAGTTCATGAGTTCTGGAGGATCTGGCTGGTGTCATTGCGATGCCACTCGCAGTTATCTTTGAAAGATCATGGGCATCAGGGAAGGTTCCAGAGGACTAGGAGAAAGTAAATGTCACTCCTGTCTTCAAGAAGGGCAATAAGGAGGATACAGGGCACTGCAAGCCATCAGTCTGTGTCAGTTCCTCTGAAGGTGATGGAGCAAATAATCCTGGAAACCATCTCCAGACACAGGAAGGATGAGAAAATGTTTGGCAGTATTCAGTGTGGATTTACAAAGGGGAGATTGTGCTTAACCAACGTGGTAGTTTTCTAAAGTGAGATGACTGGCTTGGTAGATAAGGGGAGAGCAGTGGATGTTATTTACTTTGTATTTAGTCAGGCTTTTGACACCGTCTCCTGTAACATCTTCACAGACAAGCTGATAAAATACAGATCAAATACTGAAATGAACCGAAAACTGACTGAACTGCCAGGCTCAGAGGGCTGTGATTGGTGGCATAGAGTCCAGCTGGAGGCCAGTCCCTAGTAGTGTACCCCAAGGGTCAATACTGGGTCCCATACTGTTTAACCTCTTTAAAATGAACTGTGTGATGGCACCGTGTGCCCCCTCAGCAAATTTGCATGTGATACAAAATTAGGAGTGGCTGATACACCAGATGGGTGTGCTGCTGTTCAGAGAACCTCAACAGGCTGGAGAAATGGGCAGACAGCAGCTTCATGGAGTTCAACAAAGGGAAGTGTGGGGTCCTGTACTTGGGGAGGAACAGCCCCCTGCACCAGTACATACTGGGGGCCAATCAGCTGGAAAGCAGCTGTGCAGAGGACCTGTAGGTCCTAGTGGACAACAGGTTGAGCATGAGCCAGCAGTGTGCTCTGGTGGCAAAGGCAGCCAACAGCATTCTGGGCTGTATCCTTTATATCTGATAGAAATATTCCATGTGAATACAAAAATAGAAGGTAGGTTATAGCAGTCATATAAAACGCAAAATCGATTTTCTAAGGCTATTTTATGCAGGTCAAATTAAATAAAAAATAATTATACTGCAAGCCAGATTTTTCTCTCTTAGTATACATTTGAAGCAACGCTACTGTATTTAGAACAGTAGGTTAGGAGTTATTCTTAGTCTGCTCAACTAGAATCAGATTAACCTAATACTGCTGTGAATGATGGCAGTCCTGAAATATATTTTATACAAAGAGCAAAAATGCAGTCACCTGATTCTGTACCTTCTACAACTGTTCCATACTAAGCAGAAAAAACTGCTATTTGCTGTGTATTTTAGGTCTGTAGTAAAATGAATGTAAAATATTAAAATGCCAGTTCTTCATATATATTACTTTTAATGTTACTGTACTGTCGGGAAGCTTTACTGGTTGATAATAATTTTATCAACCTGTATGAACATAGAACAAGACCCCAGAATCTTTCTCAGATAGAGGTCTTACAGAAGACTACTGCCTCATGTAAAGGCTGCGTTTCATGATATCAGAAACAGGACTGTCATTCAAACTTTAGACCACTGCCTTGTGTTTTCTTCCCATGTCCACTATAAACTACTAAGGACTGAGCTTTATTCAAACCCTGTTATTAGTTGCATTTTTTGGACAGAGTCTGAATGCAGGCATAGATTTCCTCAAGGATAATCAATTAGTATATCATAAACAAGTACTTTCTAGACTGCATACACAAACATAGCAGAAGGTAGGAAGAATCATAGTAAAACACTCTTAGAAATTTATTGTGATGGAGGACAGTGATATCAGTTAATCTCTTGCCTTGTTAATTTCAGATGTGTTTTTCTGGCTATACAGAATTTACTTGCAGGCATTATTCAGGTACAAACAGAGTACTCTGTAGAGAGCCACAGAATTTTATTAACAGAAGTTTTTATTAGCCAGTCTAAAAAAGGAGCTGAAAATAAACATCAATAAAATTCACAGAAAACAGTATCAAACATAAAATAACAAACTCCAGCCTGAAAACTTTTCATTGTTAACTCTCTGGATTTCTGGGAAGTGTCTCATGATGGCAAGTGTGACACAGTTAGCACAATAGCACTCACTACTTAGCAAATTGTCCAGTACTTTCCATTACATTGCGCCAAAGAAAAACTAAAGATGAGAGATAAGTTAAGTTTTTAAACTGATTTTTTTCCTCCCTAAAAAAGTATATCCATGAAGTATATTATTTAACTTTCCACCTGCTGTGTCTTAGGTTGTGAAGAATTAAGTGGTTTATATCAAATTTTAGAAAATTAAATTACCTAAGTTGTAACTGCATAGTATTATATGGTAAATAACTAGGATGTTTCCTGGAAAGCCTCACACAATGGAGCAAAAAATCATATTAAAATAACTCTATTTTTTCAATGGCATTTCATCAAAATGTTCCTACTGGATCTTTAAACTTTGTGTCCTGGAATTGTCTGTCAGACTCTAGTACTGTCATGTCACAAACATAAAGTTTGACAAGGACAGGTAGACACCTGGAGAGGAAAATCCTCTGTTAGATCTATTCAGTCATTCCATATTCATGAATCCTGTTTACTTGCATTTTGGGACCCTTCTTCCATATTAATTTGCAATCACCTTCTCAGATGTCCACTTACTCACTTGCCATGTCCCCCAGATAATTTTCTCCCACTGTATGCCTTATCCATACCTGAGATGGTTGGTAGGACTTTCCTTCCTATGCTGATAACAAAATACCCATTTCACCCAAGCTAGAAAGGTAAATGGAAACCATATACAATACAGTTAGACTAGGACTGAGGTGGAATTCCACTCAAGAAAGTCAGTACCACTAGGTAGAGCAAATAGATTTCTGCCAATAAAAATCCAATGTTAAATGCATGGTGCAAAGCCTGCATATCAAGCTGTCAGAGCTTTACATAGATTTTCCTCATATATGTGGATCTGGGAGTAGCTCTTAACTGATTACATGAGCAGAGCTGCAAATTTCATAACAAAATTAAGTGTATTTATACTTGGACCAGTGCTCTGTGAATTTAAATACAAGGTCTTCCAGTCACTGTGTAAAGAACTATTAGTCAGCTGCTACCTAAGGTGATTTAGTGACAGAATTCAACAATTGCAAAACTTATAAGACTGCTCCACTACCTTGAAAATGAATTCACTTTTAATTTGTGTTTTCGTCTTTTGTGTTTGCTTTATATGAACACCAAGTATTTTGTTTGCATAAATGTTCACAGAAAAAGCACTTTAAGTTAATATACCCAACTTCTCTGAATGCATAGTATGTATCAACAACAATCCATCAATAAAATTGTGACTAAAATGAAGTGTTAGTAGATACTTGTGTTTGAGTCATCTTTGTTTATTTGGCTATATGTTGTTTCTTGCAGAGCAATTAAAGTATGTAGAGTATTTTTCAAAGCATCCTCATGCTTGGAGAAAGGCAGGCAATCTAACTTCCTATGGGAATAGTTCAAAGGTCATTTTGTCATGGTAGGTACATTTTTCATTTGAAGGCTTAGAATAATGGAACAAACTATGCACATGTTAGTTTATCTTATAATAAATCTCAAACATTTAAAAAAAGTAATTCCTGAGAAGCACTGTGTACCCTAAGCCCAGTCTGGTAAAAGTAACACTTTAAAGAAATTACTGAGCTCCCCAAAGGATGAGGTAGAAAAGCCACCATACGGAAGGATTGGATGCTGATACTCAGAAACAGGTCAACATTTAATGCAACTTTCAAAACATTCACAGTGTTCTGAAGAAAACATAATCATTAACCTTGACACATTTTCTCCTAAAATTGCTAATGCTGTTTAGGTAATCTTTTTACTTTCTAAATAATATGCCTATATTATGGTTTAGTACAGAACATGCTAGACCTGCTACAGTTGAGGTATGTTGTAAGTCAGATTCTGCCATTGTTCTGTATAATACCTGTTTGAAAAATAGTCATTGCTGGTATGGGTGAAATTCTTACTGTCCAATTTAAGACATCTAGGGTGTGTGTCTGAATTAGAAGCCTTATTAACATGACCCTTTGAATGTACTTGGAATACACGTCTGTGCCCCCGTCACACAGGCTGTGTGCCTAAGGTTAGGCAGAGATGTCAGTATGTGTAACTGGAAAGCCTACTGGTTTACTATTAAGGTCTTTGATCTGCAAAATTTGGATAGAAGTAGGGATTTTGATTGTTTGAAAGAAAAACACTGTAACTAGAAACAGTAATTTTTTTGGTTTTAATAGAAGTTGTGTACCCAGAAACTTTTGATCCAGCCATGCATTGGGATATCAAATACCTCTGAAGTTCTGAAGATCTAGAAATGTTTAACAGAGACAGCTCTTGCCCTTAAAAGTTTCTCTGTAAATTTTTGCATCTTCAAATATGATACATATGTTTAGTGCCCATTTGCATTATTTTCTCTAGTAGATTTTTGCTACTGTAATAAAAAAGATCATCTGCTATCTTACATTATACCCCAAGTAAAACATTTAACAGTTTCTCCCAAGCAATCTGAGCACCTGTGATACCTAAAAGGTGTCAACAGACAACATACAATAGTAACAGAGGAAGAGTGGGAAGGACACTGAAACACAACATTGAACAGAAATTCTTTGGCTTTTTCTAGTTTGATAGCAGGATTTGATCTTGTTTTAAAGAATTTGACTGGAGATAAGCCAGCACTGGAAACAAAGTAAAAAATATGAGAAAAATCATTTGAGGGCTGAGAGATCATGCAGTTTATAAGTTCAAGGAACCTGTTTTATTTGGGTAGTGAGACGTTTGTGAAGGAAGCAGATACGTAGAAAATAATTAAAAAAAAATGTCAGGAGCAAGTCTCAGTGTTAGGATTTGGAAGTTATTTAGACCCTGAAGAAAAATCAGATTTGCATTTGATGTAGGAATAAAAGGGAAAACAGGAGAGAACTCAGAAATACAATAGAAGGGAACATTTCTTTATCAGTGAAACAAATTATCTACATACCTTTAATACAGTTATTGAAGCTTTTTGTCATGGTGTTGGTACTCTTGGCAACGGTGGTCATGGTTTTTTGTTTTGTTTTTCAGTAAAGGGCTTAATTAGAATAGGCTCTTCCAGACTGTTTGGGACTGACTTTATTAGGGGACACGTGCCAGCCTCTGTAGCATGTAATGAAGAATGATAGAATGCTTTTGAGTAGAACTGAGTGGATCAGGCTTCGAGGTACACCTTCTACATAAAAGTAAGTTATTTGATTAGAGAGTCACTAAATCAAACCTGAAAACACAGAATATGGAGACATATGTCTTGAACTGGTTTCTTTAAAATTAGGCACAGACATTTAAAATGCTGTTTCAGTTTGGGAAAAAAATCCATTTTTGCTGATTGTTTCCGAGTGACTTACATAGTAATTAATGGTGTATAAATAGCACTGTTAAAGATGCACTTGGTACAATGGGAGGGGTTTGTAAATTCCAGAAATTTGCATCTCAGATAATCACAGACTACATGGATCCATTCTAAAAGCCTGCTCAGGCCAATTCCGCTGACTTTTGGTGAGTCTTCTCACTATTTGCACTCCAAAGACACTAGTTACTTGTTACTCAAAAAAAAAAAAAAAAAAAATCCTAAAAAAACCAGCAGATGCATTTGTTTACTTTTAGTGGAATAAGGATGCTTCTAAAAACATTCAGAAATGCTGCCTGTATATGTAATATTCTTTGTCCTTTCTTCAGCATCACTGTTCAGTCAGTGGTCCAGTTCAGAGATACTTGATAGTTGATAGGTTCAACGAACATTATATGAAGCAAAAATATCTTTTAACACAAATGTACTTCTAGATGTGTCAAAATTTAGTGTCTTCTCTGACTAGGTATTAATCCTAGCTAATCCATCAAAATTATACACTTAATATTCTCTCCTGATTTACAGCCTTTTCTAACAATAACAGTAAATCTTTTATCCTCATACTGTTGGGCTTTAAAGGCATCAGCATAAATCAGAAGATAAATATTTGTGTGGTAGGTTCGTCATTCCAGGTGATTATCTTAGCCTGTGATGGATGCGAATATATTGATTTTGAAAGAATACGTCTCTCTAAGCATGAATTAAATTACCCGATAACAGTGACTGGAAAAAAAACTACTTCATTTTTTTTTTCAAGTGAAAATGTAACTCCTATTTTCTTTGCAAAAATGGTTGTCTTGAAACATCTGACTGTATTGTATTCAAACTTCTGTATTGTTCTGTTTGCTTCAGTCAGACCAAAATGATGAATAGATCACATACTCAAGATTTAATTTCCTTATTCACTGAATCTGTATGAGTATAATACTTATATTGTATAGCTGTATAAACTAACATCAGGAGAGAGTAAAGCTGTCACTCAGGTGCACGTTAGAATGCAGATGAACATCTACAGAATGTGGTAAATAGCACTGGTTAAATAAAAAGGCTTGACCTTTTTTAGGCGATTAGAATATTATTTCACTGCCAATATGTATAACTTTCCCAAAGGATTCAATCTGACAGACTAATTTGGTAAGAGACAAAACAGGTACATTTGATTACAGAAAATATTTTGGTGTGTGTCAGCCGAACAGTTAGGACTTTTATCTCTTTCAGAGGATAAATTAATCTGTCACCTGCCTCAAAAGCCCTTAATTATTACTGGTTTCTGACTCTTGCTTTTGCTTAAGTTTTCTGAATTTTGTTATGTACACTCCATAATCTGAAGCACTGAAAGAGCAGATGAAAGAAATTAGGGCCAGATACTCATACTCAGGCTGAGGAGCACTTTAGCCAAGGTGCGGTTTCATCAGTTTCAGTGGAATTATTCATGGAATAAAGAACTAATGTCTTCTGAGTACGAATGTGAACATCTTCTAATAAATCTGTCTGTGATTTGCCAACAGCAATCTGTGACATTATTGTGCCTTACAGAATGACTAAAAAAATTAGTAAAGTGTATACCATAAAATTCTGCTACTAGAATAGAATATGTCTCTCCTAACATTACTTCTTGGTATAAGTAAGCAGTGATGGATGGAATGTGCAGAACAGATCAAATATCAGGTATTTGATGACTGTGATAAATGACACTTTTTGAATACATTCTGAAACATGGTACAATCTGAAAAGTTACCAAATGGGGGCCTATTTTTTCTTAATAACATGGTTTACTCTGGGTGCAACTACAATATATATTTCCATACTTTCTGACAAACTGGTCCTTACAGTGCTGAGAGAGACATGAATTAGCAGGTGCATGTAACAGTATCTCCTCTGATCAGGTATTTGTTCTTCTGGTACTCTGCTTGACTATATCAGAGCCTGCATGGAACCTCATTCCACAGGAATTAAGTTTTCTTCTGTTTCTTTAAAGTTTGTCCTTGGCAGACCAGATAGGCTTTAATCCATAAGGCTTATTATGCTATTCAAGTTTAGGAAAATAGTGATTGTAGTATCAATTAGTGAAAAAAGAAGGAAGCCAGTTCTAATTTAGGCAGTTCAGAAAAAAAGATATGTTGATCGAACACAATTACTTAAAGGTGACTTGGAGAAGAAAACTGGGTCTGTGCCCTTTTTTTGATTCATTATGAAATATACCAAGGTCAGAAAGTTTGTAATTTGACTTTAAATAAATGTTGCTTGTGTTAACATTGAAGATTAAAAATGAATAAATAAATCTCTTTTTTGTGGAACATTTTGTAGACAAACTGGTTAGTACCTCTGAGTAGCAGGCAGCTTATTTCAATGTCAAACATCATGTAACCAAGATTAAAAAATGTTCTGATGTCACTGACAGGAGTCATGCCTAGCTATGAGTATTGTACAGTTATTACCCAATACTTTTGCCAACAAATCTCAACTTTTTCCATAACTCTTTCTACTCTAGTTTTACAATGTTGTTAAGCAGAATCTGGAAATCATATTGAACAGTGCAATGAGACTGATACTGAATAAGGTGTATTTCATATGTGATCTTAGTTCAGGGTAGTGTGATAACTCAGTGACTCGGTCTGTCAGTCAAGTATAGTAAGCATAATTTGATGTAGCATTTTTACTACCATTATTTTTTGTATTACACTATAGTATCTATAGTAGAACTCAAAGTCTATAAAAATCCAGGAAGCTTAGACCTGATCATGGATACACATAGGATACACATGGCCACTCAGATTTGTACTATGTATATAAAATTTCATATGCCAGTCATTAAAAAAAAATATAGTTTTATTTTCATAAGCAGTTGAAAAAAAGGCACTAGATTATTAAGACATTTGTACAGTTTTACAAAAACCTATACATAAAAGGTCTGAAGTTCTCCAAAAATTGAAATGAGACTTCAAATCCAAACTTCTTGTTTGATTGTACTGCTGAAAACATAATTCAGTTACCAAGGACAAATTAAAAAATCCAGGGATATGGATGGATGACCTTCTAGTGTTTGCAGCCAGCTTTGAAACTGGTCCATAACTGGTCTAATAATTTACGTGCTTGCTTCTCAGCTAACCTAAAAGCATTTCCAATTGATTTTAGTGTGTTGAAATCTATGTCTTCATTATTCTCTGTGCTATCAACAGCTACAGCATTTGTAGAGTAGGAGCAATAATGGTACCGTTGCCATCTTTTATGAGGCAATAATAATGATTCTAGTGAAGTTAAATTGAAGGGATGTAATAAAAGGAAGGATATATGCCCAAGAGTGTAATCATGTCCATTTTTTTCCTTATCCTGACTGAAGGAATATCTCTTTGTGAGCAGACAGATTTAGAAACTGTTCTTATGACAGGGGAAGGTAAAGAAAAGGGCAGTATGTGGTAAAAACTACTCTGTAACTCCAAAGGGAACATTCTCAGCTGAATGAAAAAAGGTGAAGATTACCATGTCATAAATTCTTAAAGACTCTCATTTTCTCCAGTGTTGTCACAAAGCTCTCTCTGTTTGTTGAAGAAAAAAGAAATAACATCTTAAAGTAGCTGGAAGCTGTCACTGCCAGCAAGGATGCCAGTTATGGTTTTTGGAACACTCTCTTACTAGACCATCTGGATGCCTTTAGTACAAGTCCAAATATGAAATCACATGAGACCACGTTTGTAACAGACGTGCTTATCTGAGAATAGGAAACATTTTGCAATATTTATGTAGTGCTTTTTTTCCTCCATGCAGAAATGCTCTATTAAATCCTTAATAATATACAAATAAACTGGATTCATCATCTTTTGATAGCTCAGCTGTCCACCTGCTCTTTCTTAGACATCTTTAAAGTACATAGGATGTATATGACAGAATGCAGCACCATGGTTTTAACACACACTGTGCAACGTTGTGGGAGGCACAGAGAGAATAGACAGGGATCACTTACTCGATCTTTCATGTGAGCGCTATACTCTGCACACTGCAATCTTATGTATAATTCATGTTTGCATGTACACTCTTTTCTTTCTAGAGGTACGTAAAGGAAATACAGTATATTTTCAAAACTAGTATTAATTTCAGATGGAATCTTTTGATCAAATCTTACCAATTCTTTTCAAAGTGTCAACTACTAATCACAGAATCATAGAATCATAGGATGATTTGGGTTGGAAGGAACCTTAAAGAACATCTAGTTCTAACTCTCCTGCTGTGGGCAGGGACACCTTCCACTAGACCAGGTTGCTCAAAGCCCCGTCCAACCTGGCCCTGAACACTTCCAGGGAGGGGGCGTCCACAACTTCTCTGGGCAATCTTTATTCACAGTAAAGAACTTATTTATATGTAATCTAAACCTACCCTCTTTGTGTTTAAAACCATTACCCCTCATCCTATCACTACACTCCCTGAGAAAGAGACCCTCCCCATCTTTCCTGTAGGCTCCCTATAAGTACTGGAAGGCTGCTATAAGGTCTCCCTGGAGCCTTCTTTTCTCTAGGCTGAACAACCCCAACTCTCTCAACCTGTACTCATAGGGGAGGTGCTCCATCCCTCTGATCATTTTTGTGTCCCTACACTGGACCCACTTGAGCAGCTCCATGTCCTTATGCTGGGAGCCCCCGAGCTGAACACAGCACTCCAGGTAGGGTCTCATGAGAGCAGAGTAGAGGGGGGAGAATCACATCCCTCGACCTGCTGGCCACACTTCTCTTGATGCAGACCAGGGTACAGTTGGCTTTCTGAACTGTGAGCGCACATTGCTGGCTCATAGTCAGTTTTCCATCCTCCAGTACCCCGAAATCCTTCTTCACAGGGCTGCTCTCAATCCACTCTTTGCCCTGCCTGTATTTGTGCTTTGGATGGCCCTGACCCATGTGCAGGACCTTGCACTTGGCCTTGTGGAATTTCATGAGGTATGTATAGGCCCACCTCTCAAACCTGTCAATGTCCCTCTGGATGGCATCCCTTCCCTCCAGTGTATCAACTGCACCACACAGCTTGGTGTCATCAACAAACTTGCTGAGGGTGCACTCGATCCCACTGTCCATGTCTCCAACAAAGATGTTAAACAGCACCTATCCCAATATTGACCCTTGAGGACCACTCATTACTGGTCTCCGCTCAGATATTGAGCCTTTGACTGCAACCCTTTGAGTGCAACCATCCAGCCAATTCCTTATTCCTTAGTGGTCTACCCATCAAACTAATGTGTCTCCAATTTAGAGAGAAGGATGTTATGTGGGACAGTGTCAAATGCTTTGCACAAGTCCGCGTAGATGATGTAAGGAGAAACCTTTTCCTGTATGTGATTTTATTTCCAGGCCTTATTAAGGAATTATATCCTACATATTTAATTATATCTTATGTAATGAACTATATTTTTCTTAATTACATAATGATAAGTAAGAATCTGTGACTTCACAATATTGAAGACTGTAGTCTTCAAAGTTGTTGAATACTTGAAGACTGAGGCTCATATTGGTCTGTTCAAATCACATGTTGAAACAGCAGTTTTTGCAGTAACTTACACCTTGTGCAAATTCCCTGGTCAGAGTCTGTTCTGAAGTTAGGCTAAATAAGTGTGAGTGTTAATCCACTCTGATGGGGTATTACTTCTAAATTTTCAGTAATGCAAGCAGGATCACATTTTTTCTCAGTTCTACCTTTTACCTATAGTCTTCCCATATGCAAAAGCAGAAAGAATAAAATGTGATAGCTACTATGTTTAATTTTATCTTCATTATAACTTCTAAATTGTTTCTCACTTAGTTAAATAGGTTCATTATGAAGGGTTTAAGACAGCATAAAACTGAACAAACTGTAATTTCTTCTGTGTGGTTCTATGTCACCTAACATATGTGGTGGTTAATATGAATGACTACGATTAGGCCTGCAAATAGAAGTCACTTCAACCTCATAGATGTTTTCATTGCTGTAACTAGAATCAAAGGATTATTTATGTTTGAGTTTTTTGCTTGGAAATATACAATCTTAAAAATATATGATGCTTTTAGGTAAGATATAATTCACTAATAAGACCTAGAAATGAAATCACATACAGGCTATCTTAAACCAGAAGACATTAGGCTTTCTGGAAAAGACTTATGAGCTCTCACTGTTTTCTGATTGTTTTAGTTTTTCTTGTTTTAAACAATCTAAAGTCAGTGCACAGCATGGTGTGTCGTTATTTGTACACATGTAAATGATTTGTGCAGTTGTGGTCCAAGCCTGTGTATAACAGGACATACTCTGTTCTTTGGTCAAGTCCTCAGTTCACAAAAGATAATACCTCAATCTGTGCATTATCTTAGATGTAGTTTTGAAATCAATGTACTTGTATTCATTTAGACCAACTGAATACCAAAGTTCTTATACAGTAGGTGCAGCATCAATAAGGCAAAAGGAGAAATTGCTGAGCTACGTGTAGTTTAATGTGACATTATGCTTTATGAAGCAATGGCATAAGCAATGTGTCACTCATATATAGATATTTCTGTGTCTAATTCTGACAAAACCAGAAGAAATTAGATTTGCAAGTTTGTACTTTAACAGCAGTGTAATTTTATTTCAGAATCACAATCCTGAATTGCCAGTGCATACTACATACTACTATGCAAGTAGAATTTCAGTTTTACTGGAACTGACTTAAGGAAAAAAAAATAGGAACCTGGAAAGTCATGTTTGTATGCTTTACAACATTATTTATGTCTAGATAAAAGGAGTAGAGGATTTTTTTATATATTTCCTATTCAAGTATGGAACTTTGAACTGAATATTTTGTGAAAAGAATGGAAAAGATGTTCTTGTCTTTCTTCTCCTCTAGCTCCTCCCATTGTCCTTTTGCATTAGATTGCATACCATCTCAGTTCATGAGAAACAATGGAGAAGTATATCTTTGCCTCATTTATCAACTATATTATGATGACTGACCATCAGTGGAGCATCCAGATATATCAGTTATCTAATAAGAATCAGATTATGTGATCAAGGTGTTTAAAATAAATGCAATATATTGTGAGAATGAGAGTCATTTACAATGGCACCTATAACTGATAGTTTAGTTACAGGGTTATCCTAATTTCCTAATTTCTAAGTCCTATACCTCAGGCATAAGCATTGCTTGGTATACTGTATGAAACATTTCTTCTTGGACAGGCAAGAAATCATGTTTTTCCAAATTAAAAAGGAAAAAAAAAAAAAAAAAGAAAAAGAAGAAAACAGTCCAACTCCCTGTTTCTGACTGCTTCAACAGCTATCAAGGTATGAGCTGCCAGCTGGAAGTCAATAGATAAGTTCTCTGGTACTTTCAATGTTTTCCATCCTCATAGTTAGGCAAAGTTAGCTTCCAAAATCTATATGGAAATTTCTCTCAAGTCAGGAAGTTTCTTATAAATGGCACTTTCAAAGTCGTTAAGTTATAGGAGAAAAATAATGACCTTGTGGTTTGCAATGCCAAATGAAATAAATGTGTAGGAGAGTCAGATGCTATGTGCTTCTGAAAAATCAGTCTATCAATCTCTCTGTGCATTGGCTTTCAGAGATGTAAAACAGTAATAACAGAAACTCCCTACAGTGTTGTGGACTGAGGCATAATTCACTGATGTTTCTAAGATGCTTAGATACTATGGTGATGAATATTCATAGCTACAATGATAAACAATAGAAGTAAGCTGAAATAATTATTAATTTCTGTGATAGCCACTTCTCTTTTCACTTCTCTCTGTTGAAAAGGACTAAAAATTAGGTGACTTTAAACAGTGAAATAACTGGTATTTTCCTTCTGGAAAAATGCAGTTATACAGAGTTTAAAAGCTGACTCTAAAGTATTCATGACTATGTCAAAAAACATTTTAAATTTTTCATCTTCATTAATGTGTAGACAACTTTAATAGTAGACAGCTGTGAATTTCAATTATTAAGATGTACATCAACAAAATGAATGTATACAGTATTAATTTTTACTTTTCATTTTAGTCTAACTGAATGTTGCGTTAAAGGCAGAAGATGAAAAGATTTACCTCTGGTTTATTCTTTATTTAAATAATATGTGTAGCATCAACTCAAAATCTTCCTGTGTTTTCTTGTGCAGGTGAAATCTATAATGTTATTTGGAAGACAGCCTCTCAGTGGTTTCACTTTTTATGCTGCCTTTCCATCTTCTTCAGTGAAAACTGTTTTAAAAGAATTATAACATGAAAGAGTAGAGTTCCCCTCTCCACCAAAAAAGGCAATGAAATAGCATGCCATCACTGAATAGTAACAAGGTAGACTTAGAAAGAAGGTATGTCTGTAACATATAGGACATACTCAAACAAAATGTCCCAGTCCTGTAGTAAACTAATAAATACTTGGGTGAGAGATGTGACATAGAAAGCTTTTGTCCTTCTTCACCTCTTCTACATCAAATGCCACTTCATATTTTGTACTAGTCACAAAAGCAGTGTCCTCACTTCGTGCACTTCTCTTTCTTCCTTTCTTGAGTATCCTTCATCCTTCCTATTGAGCACTATGTAGACATGTTGTCTCACAGCCTCAGACAAATTAACTTGTCTTACCTGTAACAACACAGGTGATTTGCACTAACTGGAAATTGAATTAATCAGCTTGCTAGGGCAGTTCTAGTTGACTTTCACACTATTCAGTTTCTTCTCTCCTCTCATGGTATGACTGGCCATTAATTATCTTTCCTCTGGGACTAATAAGTTAATATTGAACCAAAAGTGCAGAATTCTCTGACTGCATAGTCTGGCAACAGCTTCAATGTTTTAGTGCAAAAGGTCAGATGTTCTTCATTCTGGAGTGTGGTGCTCTTCTGTGATGTTATATTTGGCTTCCATTACCTCTGGCTTCCTTTTTTAGTTGTGGCAGATTATATCAAATTTATAGCACTTAAGTTGTTTTGTAACTACATTATTACTAATCATGTAAATTATGTGACAATTTTCTGTCACTATTTCTGTGCATAATGAAGGAAAAAGATGTCAGCAAATATGCTATTTAGTATAGTAGCCATCATTCTGTAAGAGATGTCTGCAAACCTATGTAATTTTAAAGCAACTATAATATGTCAAAAGACCTTAGATTTTACTTGTGGAAAAGTTTAACTAATGTTTATCTAATGTTTAACTCTGCTCATTCTGAATCTCTTGTCTTCAGTATTGAATGACATTTCTCTTGTGAGTCTGCTTCTATCCATATCTCAGTAACAGAGATCATTAAATGGTGGGCCACTTGGCATTTGGTTTGGTGGGTTGATCCCACCTAATGGAACCACTCACTCACTCCCTTCTCCTGTAGGTTGGGAGAAAAAAAAAAGACGGGTGATAATCACAGAATCACAGAATTGTCTAGGTTGGAAAAGACCTTGAAGATCATCCAGTCCAACCATCAACCCAACATTAACAGTTCCCAACTACACCATATCCCTCAGCGCTAAGTTGACCCTACTCTTAAACACCTCCAGGGATGGGGACTCCGCCACCACCCTGGGCAGCCCATTCCAACGCCTAACAACCCGTTCTGTAAAGAAATGCTTCCTAATATCCAGTCTAAACCTTCCCTGGTGCAACTTGAGGCCATTACCTCTTGTCTTATCGCTTATTACTTGGTTAAAGAGACTCATCCCCAGCTCTCTGCAACCTCCTTTCAGGTAGTTGTAGAGGGCAATGAGGTCTCCCCTCAGCCTCCTCTTCTCCAGACTAAACAACCCCAGTTCCCTCAGCTGCTCCTCGTACGACATGTGCTCCAGACCCTTCACCAGCTTCGTTGCCCTTCTCTGGACACGCTCGAGTAATTCCATGTCCTTTTTATAGTGAGGGGCCCAAAACTGAACACAGGAATCGAGGTGCAGCCTCACCAGTGCCGAGTACAGGGGTAAGATCACTTCCCTGTCCCTGCTGGCCACGCTATTTCTGATGCAAGCCAGGATACCATTGGCCTTCTTGGCCACCTGGGCACACTGCTGGCTCATGTTCAGCCAGCTGTCAGTCAACACCCCCAGGTCCCTCTCTGACTGGCAGCTCTCCAGCCACTCCTCCCCAAGCCTGTAGCGCTGCTGGGGGTTGTTGTGGCCCAAGTGCAGCACCCGGCATTTGGCCTTATTGAAGCTCATACAGTTGGCCTTAGCCCATCACTCCAGCCTGTCCAGATCTCTCTGCAGAGCCTCCCTACCCTCAAGCAGATCAACACTCCCACCCAACTTGGTGTCATCTGCAAACTTACTGAGGGTGCACTCGATCCCCTCGTCTAGATCATCAATAAAGATGTTAAACAGGAGTGGCCCCAAAACTGAGCCCTGGGGGACACCACTCATGACCGGCCGCCAACCAGATTTAACTCCGTTCACCACAACTCTTTGGGCCCAGCCATCCAGTCAGTTTTTTACCCAGCAAAGCGTGTGCCCATCCAAGCCTTGAGCAGCCAGTTTCGCCAGGAGAATGCTGTGGGAAATGGTGTCAAAGGCCTTACTAAAGTCGAGGTAGACAACATCCACAGCCTTTCCCTCATCCAATAAGCAGGTCGCCCTGTCATAGAAGGAGATCAGGTTTGTCAAGCAGGACCTGCCTTTCATAAACCCATGCTGACTGGGCCTGATCATCTGGTTGTCCCGCATGTGTTGTAAGATGGTACTCTGGATGAGCTGCTCCATCAGCTTCCCGGGCACCAAAGTCAAGCTGACAGGCCTGTAATTTCCCAGATCATCCTTCCGACTCTTCTTATAGATGGGCATCACATTGGCCAATTTCCAATCTGTCGGGACCTCCCCGCTCAGCCAGGACTGCTGGTAAATGATGGAAAGCGGCTTGGCGAGCACCCCAGCCAGCTCCTTCAGCACCCTCGGGTGTATCCCATCAGGTCCCATAGACTTGTGTGTGTCTATGTGATGCAGTAGGTCACTGACTATCTCCTCCTGGAATGCGGGGGGTCGTTCTCCCAGTCTCTGTCTTCTGGCTGAGGAGGCTGGATTCCCTCAATACAACTAGTCTTGTTATTAAAGACTGAGGCAAAGAAGGCATTAAGGACCTCAGCCTTCTCCTCATCACTTGTTACCATGTTTCCTCCTGTGTCTAGCAGGGGATGGAGACTCTCCCTGGTCTTTCTTTTGCTGTTGACATACTTATAGAAACATTTCTTGTTGTCCTTGACTGCTGAAGCCAGATTAATTTCTAGCTGGGCTTTAGACCTCCTGATTTCTGCCCTGCATAGCCTCACAGCATCTTTGTAAGATTCGTGGATTGAGATAAAAGCAACTTAATAGGTGAAACAAAAGCTACATGTGCAAGCAAAGCAAAGAAGGAAATATTTACTGCTTCCCATAAGCAGACAGATGTTTAGCCACTTCATGTAAAGCAGGGCCTCAGCATGCATAACAGTTACTTGGAAAGAAAACACTGTAACCATCAACATCCCTGCTTCTGTCTCCTTTCCTTGAGCTTTTATTGCAGGGCACAAGGTCATATGGTATGGAATATTCCTTTTACCAGTTGGGGTCAGCTGTTCCAGCTGTCCCCTCCCAACCTCTTGCTCACCCTCAGCCTACTTGCTGGGGAAGAAGAGTGGGAGAAAGAGAAAGCCGTGACTCTGTGCAAGCACTGTTCAGCAACAGTCAAAACTTTGGTGTGTTACTAGCACTGTTTTAGTCACAGATCCAAAGCACAGCACTATATGGGCTGTGGTTGAAGAAAGTTAACTCCATCCCAGCCAGACCCAGTAGAGCTGGTAATCTGCAGAAGGCTAGAAGGCTCTCTGGTTCTTTCTCTTTCCATATGACAGTTCTGGTTCGATGCTTGTTGCATTAAAAGGCAGATGGGACACATAGAATATTTTTGTAGCACTTTTCTATTTCAGTGCCTTCTGTTAGGAAAAGAATTTTATTTCATCATAAGGCCTGCAGTATTGTGAATGGCAAGGGAGAAGTTCGTAAGATGGTATGTTCAGTAAGTACTGTGTGCTCTCTGAAATGGTTTGAAAGGATAGTTGCTGTGTATAATGTCACTGAACATAAGCAACTAGTGTATAAGTATCAGTAGAATTTTCTTGTTTTCCATTCTCTGTGTATCATTAAATATATATACAACCTAGGAACATTCATTAAAGAACAGTGGCACTTCCCCTTGTCCCAGCACAGAGCCAGGGCTGCATTTCACAAGCAGGGACAGGAGGGGCTGAGGGAGGTCTCTGGGCTGGGCTGGAAACTCTCAGACACAAGAAGAGTCAGAGGGGATATTCTTCTATCACAGCAAGGTGTGATCTGCTCTCTTGCCCATTAGTTAGTGAGTATGCCTTGTCTACAGCATGACATAAAATATCAGAAATTTTAAATGCACTTTCTTTAGCACAATGGCTGCTGCAAATTTAAATTAAAAAAAAAAAAAGTGGAAGACCTAGGTGAAAACTAAAATTATAATTGATATAAACCTTTTTGTTGGATCTGCATTAGGTACCTTGGAACTTTTAGTCTGTCTAGATATTCTAATAACAAATACAGAGTTTGTCGTTCATATTTAGTGCTAACAATTTCATTGTCACATATTGTAAAGTTTAAAGTTAGATTGGTCCCTAAACATACCATTGTTAAGCACTTTCTTTTTGTGTCTGTCTTCCTCTGTCTGTCTCCCAAATCCATACCTTATTTCATTTCTTCCAAAATAATTAACTACTAACAAGAGCTCTTAGGTTTGTCAGTTATACTTCCCAGACAGTTTAACAAGCTACTTATTACAAATCTTCTTAGAGAAAATCTTGTTTAAAATTACATAGCTTGCATTTGAATTTATAATGCGGAAGTAATTTTGGTTTACAGGTTTATAGGAAGAATAATAATAATTTTAAAAAAAGTAAGCTGTGTAAGGAACATCCCTTCACTTTGTCTGAAGAAAAAGCTGCAGTTTAGAGATCAACTGTCTACAGAAACATGGTCTCTGATCAAACAGCTGGAGGAAATCCTAAATTAAAGGATGTCTCTTGCTAATCATCTTACAAGAAATATCCATAGACTTGCATAGCTAATCCAAATAACCAATCTTCAAAAAGACATGACAACACATGGGCTGTAACTTGTTAAAATGTCCATAAATCATTATGATGTGAATAATAAACTCAGCTGAATGCATGGTTGTCAATTCTATAGGATTAGCAAGTTCATTTGAAGGGTTTAATTTAAAGGGTTCATATAAATATCCCTAAGGCCTGGCATCAATGCACAAGTTACTCTGAAAATCTGCTTTTTAAATTGCTAATGACAGCAAAAATAGATTTTTGGTTTTTTCCCTCTGGGTAAACCTTTACACAAATGACATAAAGCCTACAGCAGTAAGGACTAAGACCAGGTCTAATGAAGAACTTAAGCACCTACAATTTAGTTGCCACAGTATCGTAATGGTTAGCATCTCCTCACTAGAAAAGCAAAATCCAGAAATAGTTACTGGGTTTGTTTCAAAAAAATAGGGCATTCAGATTCCACAGCATTGTCATTTGAAAATCTAGATGTTCATCAGGCAATTTTAGAAAAAATGTCATTAGTTTTCATTCACTTTGAAATCACAGGATCATAGGAAAATTGCTGAGATTAGTTTGCTTAGGGCTTTATCCAGTTAAGTCTTGAAAATCTTCAAGGATAGACACTTCATGGCCTCTCTGGGCTATCTCTTCCACTGCTTGGCTGACCTCAGGGTGATAAAGATTCTTCTTATATCTAGTCTTGTTTTTCCTTATGTTTGCTGTCTCTCATTTCCCCACTGTGCACCACTGCAAAGAGTCTGACTCCATCTTGTCAATAAACTATTCACAGGTACCAGCAGGCTGCATTTAGTTCCACCCCCCCACCCCCCCACCCCATCCCCGATGCCATTTCTCCCTCAGGCTGAACAAGCCCTGGTGCCTCAGCCTCTGCTCACAGGGCAAGTGCTCCAGACCTCGGCCAACTTGACCGCCCTGCCTCCTTCCTGTGCTGGGGGGAGCCCAAAACTCAGACAGAGTATCCAGATGGGATCTCATGAGTGCTGAGCAGAGTGGGACCATCTGTCCCCTCAATGTCCTGACTGTGTTCTTGTGAATACTTCTCAGGGTGCTGTTGGCCATGTCTGCAGACAAAGCACACTGGTGACTCATGCTCAGCTGGGGTCTTCCAAGGCCTCCAGGTCCCTTCCACCAGCCTGTGTCCTTGCAGCAATGCTTCCTGGCCAAGGGCAGCACTGGCTTTGTCTTTGTGGAATGTGTAAAGTTCAGACAAGTATTCCTAGTACTTTGAACTGGCTGAAATAGTACACTTAGTATTATTTCTCAAAAGGCTGAGAATGAAAAAAAGCTAATTTAAAAAAACAGACGAATCAGCAATCCATCATTGCTAGCTGTTCTGGAGCATTGAACTGTGATCACATACTTTCTGCATTTTTAGTGTGGTGCCTTAATTCTGTCTAAATCCCATTTTAGATTAATATATCTTTTACTAAATGGTCAATGATGACTTCTAAACATACTCTTTTATAGAAAAACATTTGATAGACCCAATGTTCAAACCAATTCCAGCACTACACTGTTCTTTGTTTAAGTCAAGTTTTTTAGGATATTTTATTTGTTGTTTCTTTATGGTTTTGTTTTGTCTAGCAATGTTGGTTTTCCTCAGACAGTTTCCTGGCAAGGCATACCACACTGGTCAACCTGAACTATCAATAAACTAGGGTGAAGCATTTCTGCATCCATCCTAAAAGCAAAGTACACTGTCAGGATTTAGCCTTACACAGGAAATTTATTTATGGAGTTATCCAGAAACAAATGTATAAATATGCTGCCACTGCTCAAAGTAATGAATTTTCATAGCCAGTTTTAAAGCAAAGATGAGAAACAAGATAGCCTTTCAAAAGGAATCTAAAATGCCTCTCTGCTGTAATTAAAATCATCTGGCTGTCATTGTGTGGTCAAAGAGAGTATAATGTAAGTTAAAATAAAATTCTCTAAATCCATAGCCAGCTGGCAGTAAAAATTGTATTTCTATACTCTAATGGCTAATAGAACATTGAATGTGACTTTGCTATGCATTTCAGTAATGTTTACTCTAAGTTGTCTTTAGAGTTTTGAGGTGTTTTTAACTTAAAAGCTCACTTGGGAGCTGTAACAACATTCAGTTATTTTTTTTAATAAAAAGGTGAAAGTAAATGTTTAAAGATCTTCTCTGAGAGCACGTTATAAAGGAAAGGAAGATGTACTAGAATAAAATGCTGGGATCAGAAAATGTCATAATGGAGTCCTTTTTTTCATTATTTTTAACAGTTTTTTCCTTCTCTTTCCACCTTCTGCTGAAAAATGATGGATGTTTTTAGGTTTTGTGTTTTACTTAATACTGAAAATAGCTCAATTAGAGAACTTTCTATTTTGTTTTATGTTATGCTATTCTGGACTTCGTAATTGAGCTTGGTACAAGACATATCCCTGTAGTATTCCTCCTCTGGATGGTTCAAAATGCCTATGGAAAACCAAGATAAGCAGACTTAACTGTGTGTCTGTCACAGATTTTTTTATTTTTTTTTTTTATATCAAAAATCACAGTAGAATCTTTGCATCAGACTCTTCTGTGCTTACAGAGAGCTTTTTCTTTCGAGAAGTGGCCTTAAATGTTTGTTTGTGTACAAGCATCTGCTATGTACAAGTAATGCTTAACCATTTCAGTTATAAGTTAAGGAAAGACTTGGAGTATGCTTTAAGCATGTTCTGATTTTGTAGTAGTATAATATTTGTTAGCTAATATGATAACTTTTCATTATATCCATTGTATAGCCTTGTCTTAGATTTTCCCAGAAGTATATATTTGTATGTATAATGTGTGTATAGTGTTATCCCATCCATTAGAATATTCATTCTTCCACTGCATCCAGATTCTTATATGTATTTAAATGGTCATACAGTATGCAGCTGTATTTCAAGGCACTCCTAATATCATAGCTTTGCTGCTTCTGTATTTTCATAATAGTATTGCTCAGTTTACCAATTTTAATAGTAATAGTACATAAATAATAAATCACAAAATCCAAAATGATGAATGAAAACTGGTCCAACAGTTTTCAAGCAAAATAAACATTTCAATACTTGCCTTTTTTGTGTCAAAAAATATCTTTTTTTATTGATGGTATCTGATAGTTCCTAAAATCATGCTACTAAGTGAAAGCAATTGAAACATTAGCAAAGTCTTGGGAGGATTTGTAGAAATGTTATAAAGAATGGCGAATTTTTTTCCTTACTATTTCCATAATGAGATTTTGGTTACAGAACTGGAATTTTAAAATCAGTATAATGAGGAATACTCAAACATGTTAGTGTCATATGAAGAAAAATTATATACAAAGGAAGTGGACTTTAGATCTTCAAATAAAAGGAACCCAGTAAGTTATTAAGTGAATGTCATATGCAGATCAAAAAGCAGATAAAGGATGAAAGGAAAAAATATTCCAAGTTACAGTGTTCTAAATGTTTTTAAAAAGTAGTCCAAGAGAGTATTTTTATAGAAGTATTTGATGCTATTGGAACCTAGTACAAAAAACATTGAAATATTTATTCGGCTTCTGATACCAAGTCCATCATGATCACACCTGATTATTTTTAAGATACTTTCTAAGTGTGGTTATTTAAATAGAAAATTCAGTTTCTAAGTATTTTACATTTTTCCAATTCTTTCCTAGACAGATAACCAATTTTTATTCACCTATGTCTTGGATTTGACATATATTGTTGATATAAAAGTTGAACTTTCTTTTTAGGTTTGTGTAAATGCAGGAAGAAATATTTAATGTATTTTTGTTACAGAAGTTTTGTTACAGAAGTTTTAGTTTCTAATTTGTGACACTTTTATTTGCTTATCTATATTCCTTTAAGCAAAGCTGGCCAACGGTTTGGGGATTTTTTTCCCTAATTCAAATTCTTGTCAAAATACAATTTTGTAATTGCATGAAAATATCCAAATATGGTATTATTCTTCTTGCTCTCCTACTAAATTTATCATGGAAGTTTTATGCTTAAGAACAAAACTGGTTTACTAAGGTCTTTCATGAGTATTTTGAATAGAAATGCATTATTTATTCAATAGTTTTATTTATCATGAGAATTTGAAGGAACAATTTTCAACAGAAAAAAAAAAAAAACAACAACAAACCCAACAATTTAAAGATAGAGGTAATTTAAGAAATAGAGGCAACATCATAGCTCTTATATCACCAGTTACACGATGGTACAGGCAAAAGTATTGTCCAAACTATTCAACACCAAGTCCAGTATTTAGACCAAAACTTTTAGAAATATTGATCTTATTGGCATCATGGAGATGTGGGATGGCTCCTATGACTGGAATGTTGGAATGGAAGGATACAGGCTCTTTAGGAAGGACAGGCAGGGGAGACAAGGAGTGGGGGTCACCCTCTATGTCAATGACCATCTGGAGTGCATGGAGCTCTGCCTGGGAATGGATGAGGAGCTGACTGAAAGCTTATGGGACGGGATTAAAGAGAAGGCAGGAGACGTTATAGTGGGGATCTGCTACAGGCCACCCAACCAGGAAGACCAAGCAGATAAGTCTGTCTGTGGACAGACAGGAGCAGCCTCACAATCACAAGCCCTGGTCCTCATGGGGAACTCAACCACCCTGATATGTGTTGGAGGGACAAAACAGCAGGGCATAAGCAATCCATGAGGTTCCTGGAATGCATAGATGATAGCTTCCTTCTCCAAGTGATAGAGAAACCAACGAGGAGAGGTGCCATGCTGGACCTTGTTCTCACCAAGTGGTGGGGAGTGTGAAGCTCAAGATGTCACGTCCCAATTTCTCAGGACGATGACTCAAATTCACCAATTCCCAGGTCAAGATTAAGGTGAAATGACACCAGGGATTCTTCAATTCACAAAACTCCATTTTTATTCACTCACAACAGATACTGGCACGAAACTTTGTCAGTAAGCCTTGCAACCTCTGCAACAAGTGGTAAACCTCACAACATATACAGACAAACCACAAACCTTACAACATACACCAACAAGTGGCAGATCTTATAATGTACCCTGACAAGCGGCAGATATACCCCAACAAGCTGTAAACATGCCCCAACAAACCTTGCCTTATATGCAGGATACAGAATAAAAAAAAAAAAAAAAAAAAAGAGAGAGAAAAAGGGATAAAAAGAGAGTGAGAGAGGCAGGGAGGGAGAGAGAAAGACAAAAAAAAAAAAGATTTCACCAGTCCTGATTCCAGCATTGATCCATCCAGCCTAGGGGTCCAGTTCCAGAGGGGCACCACCACCTGGGGCTTTGATTCATGTCCTCTTATAAATCCTTGTCCCTCCTCCACGTGGGTACTTGGACTCATTAGGTTAATTAGGCATCACACGCATTCTATGTTTCTAGAATTCTTGCTTTGGTACATGCGTAGTTTGTACCTCCAGATTCTTCTGGAAATGAGTCGGTGGACTTGGGGATCATTGGGGAGTTACTCCCCCCTTCCTGCAGGTATGACTATTGTCTGATCTTTCTTCTTGGCACATGCATCGTGAAAACAGCTTCTCTGTTGGCCCTTTAGGGAGTCGCTCAAGATAGGGAAGTTCAGTTTCCGAAAAGTGTGATCCCACCTCTGCGGGATCCCGTCCTCTCGCTGCGTCTTCATGTCATTACCGGCACAACCCCATCATTTCCATAGAAACCATTTCCTTTACCAAAGTTCTTTATCGGATGTTTGAGACATTAACTATGGTTTCATTGGACCATCACACAAGGGAAGACTTGGCTGCAGACCATGAATTGGTGAAGTTCAAGATCTTTAAGGTGCAAAAAGAGTGCGCAGCAAGCTTGCTACCCTGGACTTAGGAACAGACTTTGGCCTCTTCAGGGATCTGCTTGACAGAGTAACATGGGATAAAGCCCTGGAGGGAAGAGGGGCCCAAGAAAGCTGGTTAATATTCAATGATCATCTCCTCCACACTCAGGAGTGATGTATCCTGACAAGGAGGAAGTCAGGTAAGAACACCAGGGGGCCTGCGTCAATGAACAAGGAGCTCCTGGACAAGCTCAAACACACAAAGCAAGCCTACAGAGGGTGGAAGCAAGGACAGGTAGCCTGGGAGGAATACAGAGAAACTGTCCAAGCAGCCAGGGATCAGGTTAGGAAGACCAAATCCCTGATAGAATTAAATCTGTTCAGGGACATCAAGGGTGACAAAAAAAAAGCTTTTACAGGTATGTTGGTGATAAATGTTGGATACGAAGAAGGCTGAGGTAATCAATGAGTTTTTTGCCTCAGTCTTCACAGGCAAGTGCTCCAGCCACAGTGCCCAAGACACAGAAGGTAAAGGCAGGGAGTGGAAGAATGAAGAACTGCCCACTGTAGGAGAAGATCAGGTTCAAGACCATCTAAGGAACCTGAAAGTGCACAAGTCCATGGGATCTCATGAGATGCATCCGTGGGTCCTGAGGGAACTGGTGGATGAAGTAGTTAAGCCACTATACATCATATTTGAGAAGTCGTAGCAGTCTGGACTGGAAAAGGGGAAACATAACCCTCATTTTTAAAAAGAGGGAAAAAGAGGACCCAGGGAACTACATGCCAGTCAGTCTCACCTCTGTGCCTGACAAGATCATGGAGTGGATCCTCCTGGAAACTGTGCTAGGGCACATGGAAAATAAGAAGGTGATTGGTGACAGCCAGCATGGCTTCACTAAGGGCAAATCATGCCTGACCAAGTTTGGTGGCCTTGTATGATGGGGTTACAGCGTTGGCTGATAAGGGTAGAGCAACTGACGTCATCTACCTGGATTTGTGAAAAGCATTTGACGCTATTCCGCATGGCATCTTTGTCTCTAAATTGGAGAGACGTGGCTTTGATGGATGGACCACTTGGTGGATAAGGAATTGGCTGGATGGTCACACTCAGAATATTGCAGTCAACAGCTCAATGTCCAAAAAGAGAGCAGTGACGAGTGGCCTTCCTCAGGCAGTAGTTGGTCAGTTTGGGGACCAGTGCCGTTTAACATCTTTGTAGGTGACTTGGACAGGGGGACTGAGTGCACCCTCAGCAAGTTTGCCAACAACACTAAGTTGTGTGGTGCAGTCGACACGCTGGAGGGAAAGGATGCCATCCAGAGGGACCTGGACAGGCTTGAGGTGTGGGCCTGTGCAAACCTCATGAAGTTCAACAAGGCCAAGTGCAAGGTCCTGCACATGGGTCAGGGCAATCCCATGAACAAATACAGGCTGGGAGAAGAGTGTATTGAAAGCAGCTCTGTGGAGAAGGTCTTGTGGGTAGTAGTAGATGGAAAACTGACTATGAGTCGGCAATGTGTACTCACAGCCCAGAAAGTCAGCTGTATCCTGGGCTGCATCAAGAGAAGTGTGGCCAGCAGGTCGAGGGAGGGGATTCTCCCCCTCTACTCTGCTCTCGTGAGACCCCACCTGGAGTAACTGTGTTCAGCTCTGGGGCCCTCTACATGAGAAAGTCATAAACCTGCTTGAGAGGGTCCAGAGGAAGGCCACAAAGACGATCAGAGGGATGGAACCCCTACCCTATGAGGAGAGGCTGAGAGAGTTGGGGTTGTTCAGCCTAGAGAAGAGAAGAGAAGGCTTCGGTGAGATCTTATAGCGGCCTTCCAGTACTTAAAGTGAGCCTACAGGAAAGATGGGGAGGGTCTCTTTCTCAGTGAGTGTAGTGATAGGATGAGGGGTAATGGTTTTAAAATGAAAGAGAGTAGGTTTAGATTACCTATAAAGAAGAAGTTCTTTACTGTGAGGGTGGTGAGACACTGGAACAGGTTGCCCAGAGAGACTGTGGATGCCCCATTCCTGGAAGTGTTCAAGGCCAGGTTGGACGGGGCTTTGAGCAACCTGGTCTAGTGGAAGGTGTCCCTGCCCATGGCAGGGGGCTTGGAACTAGATGATCTTTAAGGTCCCTTCCAACCCAAACCATTCTATGATTCTATGATTTAAAAGTTGCTTTTTCTCTTTCATGTTAAAGCAACATTTCAGTGCTCTAGCAGTTATTAGGAAGAAACAATTTTAATTTAGTTTTTAACTGTGCTTCTGCAGCTTGGAATCTCCCACAAATATAAAAAATAAATATAAAAAATATACTGTGATGTCTCTGACTGTTTTCCAGAAGTAATGTTGCAAAGAAAAATTTTTCTTACTGAAGATATACTGTGACTTTTTAGATGTTGCATTCTGCCATTAGTTTCTTGGAAACACTGGTGTTTGCTTGAATATATGATGGATTAACAGACAACAGATTAATGACAAGACTGTGGGTGATCAAGAGCATGGGAATGTAAGACAGGCTATTCAAATTATGAGCAATAATATTCTTTTTATAGTCTCATTAAAGCTGAAAAAAGAAAGGGGGCTTCACTGGATTCACACGCCACCAGCTGTTTTCATTGACTCAACACTTGTAGACAGCTGTTGCATCTGCTTAATCTCATGAACTTTTATTTTGCTACTATATATGAACTGAGTTGTATTTGTTCTTAAATCTTATATTCACACTCTGTTTATCATGGGGACCTGTCATGACACCTTTAAAAAGCATTTAATTTTCTTTTTATTCAGTGTAGTCTCTGAGATACCCTTTTAGTTTCGTTAGATTTTAACAAGAATTTAAATTGTTTCAAATTAATCCAACACCTATATTCTGCATAGATACTGCAAGCTCTTGCAATAATATTTTTAAATTTAGATGTTGTTTAATGATATTTTTTAATACAGAGTTGTTATCAAAATATGGTGATGTCTTTTTTCCTTAATATCATGAGGTATAGTGTTTTTACCTTCATCAGTATAGTAAGGATGATCCTGACACTTATTAATTCTTCACTTAATACAGATAGTCTAATATTTAAATGTCCTGCCATACAGGTAATCAATTATTTCAATTATTTATTGTTATATTTGTATGTAGAGTAACCTGCAGTGATATCACACAATAGTTATATAACTAACAAAACATAAACACACTGAATGAAAGAATCAATCATTCTGATCACTTGAAAGTCAACAGAATTTTATCTGTAGAAAGAAAATATAAACTATCTTGTTTGAGAAGTTTTCCAAATGGAAAATTTAATTAATTTTATAATTAAAGATTGTTATAAAAACAAACAAACAAATAAAAAAACCCCACTAAATTAGTTTTTCTTTGTGAGGTTTGTAAAAACTGCCGTTAAGGTCAAACTTGGTAGATTAGACTTTCTCCTGAACCACTAAATCATGTAACCATATAGAAAAGCATATGGTTAGTCCTGCTGAATCACTAGATTTTTCAGGGTAAAAAAGATTGTACAAATGAAGTTTAGTTGGCTACAGCTTTATTACTTCATTGTTATGTTAATTCTTCTTAAAAAGTGTCATTCAGATTTTTTTCTGCAGTGTCAGATACTTTGACAGGACTGTTAGAAACCTTTGCCTCCCTTCCTTTTTACACAGTAGCAGACTCATTATGGGATATCTAGAAATTCCTTCTTTGTATGACGAATAAGGAAGTAATTCTCCAGTGAATTACACATGAGAGGTCTGACATCCCCTGTGAAGGAATGCATCTTAATTCTATTTTCTGTTCTGGACAGTTAATGAGGAAAGACAAGCTTTTTTTTTAAGATGAAGCAGATCGTCCAAGTTAACAGTATAATTTATTCTAGCAAATAGGTCTTCTCCTGCCACCCACTTCCAAAAGATACACAAACAAACTCTTTTTTTAGTTCACAGAGAAAAAAAAACCAACAGGTTGGTATGTTTGTACATGACATTCAGGTGAAATGAGTATAAATATCATCATAGAGAGTAATATAGACTGACAGCAGTAGGATGAAAAGTAGTCAATACCTGTCTTTCCTTACATGACACATTCATCTTCGTTTATGATTCCAAGGATTTCTTATTAGTACAGTTTTTCTGTCATCAGTCACCTTTCCTACTACCATTATCTCCATCATCCAAACTATACATGTTGTTCTCATTACAGTTGGCCTTTATACTTGCTTCCTCTAGTGTTTGTTTTATTTGTCTAATACTAGATTAAGCCTTACGTGTTTGTCATGCCAAATCAGTTACATAATTTCAGAAATTATTTCTTTGTATGAATGGCTGCCTGAAGTGAACATGAGAAATGGGTAGAATTTCTGAAGATATGGAATGTTTCCTACATTTGACAAATGTATTTATTTGTTCTGATATTTTATGTCACAGAGAAAGATACTAATTAAATCCTTTTTTTTCCACATGCTGTGATTCATGCAGGCTATCTATACTCAAACCACTCATTTTGCATTTTGTGTTGTCATTGCTGAGTCTATTAAATATGAATTTAGTAAGGAAGATTATTTTTTGGGGGTATAAATTTTTAGAATGCCTGTAGTCAGTGCTTCTGGGAATGTTCACAAAAGTAATTTTAAAAACTCACCAAATTTTTAGTTCTGCCAGTCTCCCACTTTTCCATTCGTGATATGGTGAAGTTTATTCCTGAGTTCTGTAACTCAGAGGTTGAACTACAGATCAAACTATGTAGGCATTATTGCAAAGAATATATGCATCTAAAATACCTTAAAGTACATCATCCAGGAATAACTGAGAAATATCACATTAAGGAAATGTCATGTTAAGGAAGATGTGATTATATTCAGAACTATCTCCACATTGTACCTGCATATTATTTTCCCCCTAAATTGAAGAGTAATTTATGAAGGAGAGCCAAAGTTTCTCAATATCTATTAGGTTGCATAATGCTAATGTGTCAGAAAACTTATGTTTCTATTCTTTGAAATGTCCAAATTTTTCAGTGCTGCTAATCTAAGGATCAAATGGATAATGGCCCAGTGTTTTGCCAGCCAGGAGTCTACTCTCCTGTTCTCTGGCACCATGTCATTAGCAGTAGGGTTAGTGCTTCCCACAGTCTTTCAATCAGGTGCATCTCCAGAGAGGCTTTGCAAATGTCCAAGTGGCTTTAGTTAGCCAGATCACCTCTTTGGAGTGATATCAAACTGCAGAGAACTGAGAATTACAAATATTTTGCAGACACATCTCCGTGTGCTTACTAGGAATGTACTAGCAAAAAGATTGTTTTAAAAAAGTCTCACTTAAGAAATTATTCAAAATGCGCATTCCAAGCTCATTAAAAAGAATTTCCCTGTTTCACTCTGAGCACAGCGTTTGTGGGCAAAGCTGAGATTTGAGAGACACTGTTCTGTCAAATGATCTGCACTGTAGAAGAGGAACAAGAAAGTTATCTGCAGCTGCAGGCTGACAGGCTCCATAGACAGTCCTAGCTGCCCTGGCATTTTAGTACAGCACTGTGTGCTGATATGACTGAAATGAGAAGAACTGATAAAAAAAACATAATATAAATTTATTTGCTATTTTAAATTCAGTAATTTAATTCTATAGAATATAAACTTATTTGCTGTTTTTAATGCAGTAATTTCAGTCTGTATACACTTCGGCACACTTGGTTTTATAGGAATTTACTGTGTGAGCATTTATTGTGCTTTAAGATGAGATCCCACACCAGCCAGAGCATTGAGGTAGAACTTTGTATTTTCCTAAAAGTAAAGACACCAAGAGACATCAGAAAGCTTTTCATATTTAATGATGTTATATTACAACATAGTCTGTATTGAAATTACATTAAGGAAAACTCAGTTTTTCTTGTAGATAAAGTTTCTGGAAGTTATTTCCTCCGTCTGACTCAGCCCTGCACGTTTTCATCAGGCAAGTTATCACCTTCAAACTTGCTCTCATTTATCAAGTGTCAAAGGCATCCTAGGCTGGTAAAGCTGGTAAAGCAGCTTCTCCTAACTAAAATGCATTCCTAAAAGTTATAATCAATTGAAAAAATTTAAAAATAAAAGTTTAAAAATAAAAATCCCTGTACATGCACTGTCATATGTTTGCTCTACATACCCCGCAACTAATTCAGTCTTGATTTTCTTTTGGGCATTGTTATTCTCTTGGGTATCAAGCAATAACTTCCTTATTATATTTCCTGTCTATCTGAGTCCATGTCAGACTACATTTGTTGGCAGCTTTCAGATTGTCCTCATCTTGAGACAAACCTTAGATGCTCAGTTTTTGTAAACCACCTTTTTTTGTTGTTGGAGCTCATAGTAACAAACCTGATTAAGGTATTTATACATAAATAATTATTTTGAGCTTTTCTGCCATGATAATTCATCAAAAATAAAATCCATGCAATATGCATAATATTTATAAAAATTCTATCCTTGCATACCAGACCTTTCTAGCACCAGTTTGTTCATCTCCTATTCAAAAATTAGTTGTGAAATGACGTGTGGTTTTTGCCAGAGAATTCCCAATGGAAACTGATTCCCAGCCTCTTAGGGAAGTGGGAGACAATAGCAGTGAATTTTTGTCAGAGACACTCAGCTACTCTAAACTATACTTTAGGCTAGACTAAAATAACAAAGTCCTGTTCTGTACTCCTTTGCTCTCCTTTCCTTCAGTTATCAAAGACTAAATGCAGCACTTCCAAAGAGAGAAACAGAAAATAATCTCACAAATTACATTCATTCTCAGCTCTGAATTTTGTCCTCAAAACTGTTCCCTTTAACTGGGTCTAGCTGAGTCTGGCCACATCCCTTTACTCTGGATGTCTACTTCAGCTCTTTAGCTCCTGCAGATGGTACAAGCCAGGCAGAATAATATTGAAATTTACGATCTGCAAATGTTGAAACACACTGTTGTATATTCCGTAATTGAAACTGTTACTATGTCCTGTATATCCTGCAACCTTTTTGTACATGCAGCCATTGTTATCCATTTTCTGTAAAATATTATTCACAAAGGTTCAGAAAGTTTCATTAGGGTTGCTATAAAAGTCAGCTAAATCATGTTTTATGTCTTCTCTTAAGTTGAAGTATCTTGCACCTAATAGAAAACACTTTGTAGACCACTTGCTAAATGAGTGTTTAGCAGACAAGCAGTATAGGTGATTCATTTTTATATGGAGTGATGATAATATAAGAGTTAGAAGCTAATACATCTTTAGCTAATGATTTTTCCTTTGTTTTCAGCACATGAAACATTATTTCATGCCTATTTTTCCGTCTCTGCAAAGCATCTCAATCTGCATTTGGACTGCAGTTATTTTTATTGAGCAAGTGAAATGCAGTCTTCCATGCATGAATTTTTTGAGGCACAATGGAGATGGATTGCAAATTAAAAATTTGGAGATAAGAAACACTTACCTCAGTGATTTTTCCCCCATACCTCAGACGAAGAGCCTAACAGGTAGGCTATAGTTTGCAGAGGAGAAAAATAGTACTGGATAATTGAGATTGGTCATTAGATCTACAATCCCATGAGAGATACAGCAACATGGTTTTCTTTTCTGGGGTAGATAGTATGAGTCAATCAGATGTAAGAGGAGTCTGGCTCACTTTTGCGAGTTAAATTGCAATACAAATGACCTGTGAAATGTCCCTATGAAGATTTTTAGTCACGGGCAGGGCAAAAGCAGTGGGATTTTGATCCTGCTGTAATTTCTGCTTTTGTGAGTGCTGAAACCACTTCAACTTTCTCTTGCCCTGCTCTGTGTGATACTCCAGTATATTATATTAAATGAACTACCGCTACTTGGGTGATAAATTAGAAAGTCATAGTCCTTCTAATAATTTCCCCCTTTTCTTTTTTTAAAAGCACTAATCAAAAATTTCATATATGACAGGTAGAAGTGGGAAGGGGAGGAAGAGGAAACTACACACAAGAAAAACATTTCAAAAACTTAGGGTAAAAAGTAGCACTAGACAGTCAGTTTGAAATTACAGTTCATAGGTTCATACAGGGACATTGACCCCTATATAGTACGATCTCCCCCTTGGCCACTATCATTTTCTATTTTTTTGAAGTCTGTGGCAGTACACTGATCAGTTTTACAACAGGAACAGTACTGCATGCACTGATACTTGTTGAAAACCCCATCCTATTTAGTCAAATAACTTTTTTTATTTCTTGTGGTTACAGGCCCAATAGATAAATAAATACACTTCTTTCTTGTTGAAACATAATGATTAAATTTGTGATTTTTTAAATAAAAACTTCCATTTTACTCAAAAATGCAAATGTGTCTTTTGACAAGATGGACATTTGAAAGAATGTTGAAGAGAAGAAAGGAGTAAATTTAAAAAAATTTTCATTTCACAAATGATACAAGATGTGACATTCCTTGTTTTTTTTTCTGGAAACTTAATGACTAGGGCACTCATTATTATGGATACATTCAATTTTTTCATGTGCTGGAATCTTACAGATCCAGAATCTAATGTCTTCATGCCTGTATATTCTGGTTCAGTAGGAGAGTTCGCTGCCTCTTCCGGGGTTGCTCCTTCAATTTATGTAAAATAGTTAGGATAGTCCCATAGCAAAAATGAGAATACCTCCTACTTTTTAGCCTAAAATACTCCCCTGGGAAGTAGGACTTTAGACTCTGCTACAGTTAATGTTTGTTCATTCATGGAGTATGGAGCTTCACTAGTAAGATATTTTTTAAAAAAATCTTTCCTTTAGCCAAAATGCCTGGCAATCCTGAGACTATGACTTCAAATATCAACAGGTGGATGTGGAAAGTGAATTTAGATGTCCTGCAGTAAAGCCCTAATCTTTTGGCTTTTGAACAAAAAGGAAATAATGTTTTAATAATACCTGCCTTTTTTTGGCCCACATAGAACTTTTTAAAAAAACCTTACATCTATTTTCAAGATCAGCAATGCCAGGATATGCATTTATCATTAAATATTTTGTTTACTGAAAAAAGTGCCCAGCTCCAATCTTAAAGGAGTTATATTTTGTTAGCACAAAGTTTTCCAGTGAATCAGTTTAATCCTGTAAATCCTTAATAGAGACAGGGCCTATTTCAGCACAAGTACACACTGCTGTGTTAGCACTATTGCAGTGAAAGCTATTTTAGGTAAAGCAAATAACATCCTTAGGGCAGCAAAGAAAACCTGAGTTACAAAATAATTTTCCAAATATTCCTGAACAGAGGTTTGGAAACCCTTTCAAAGAGCTTTTCATTTCTCAGCTGCCACCCTGTGTCAAAAACTTTAATTTTGCTTAGGGGTAATATGTAATTTGGCACCAAATGACCTTATCAAATTTTATCAAAAGGAAAAGCAGTACAACTGGATTCCCTCAAGTAATTTCTTTGAAGAACTTTTAATATAATGTTCAACCAAGGATTTTTTTTTTTTTTTTATCACTTTCTTTTAGTACAACTTTAGCTGGGACCATGTTAAATTGATTCTAGCACACTTTCATCTACCATAGCTCAAGCATTCAGTTGTTCACTTAAACGTGTCATGTTCTGTTTTTAAAGAAACCTTTAGAAACATATATGTAGAACACTTCTGCTATTTGTACGCTTTCTCTGATGTGAATAAAGAAGTAGCTGAAAACAGACTGAGGAATACATGAAGATAATAGGCTTCAACTTGCTATCTCAGCTTACAGAAATACAAGGACTGTATCTAGTTCAAAAGTTAGAAAACTACCAGCATAACACCCCTAGCATGAATAGATTCTTCTTTGTTTACTCAAAGAGTTTCATTCAGGCTCTGAATTTTCATTTCCTTTCTTCCTGGAAAGGATGCAGAATGAGATGAAAGAATTTAGTCTTTGAAGACTTCAGAACCAGCACTTCTGCCACTATCATGAAGAAAGATCCACCAGAAAATTTTGAGGCCTTTAATTCTGAAAGCTGACTGTTGACCTCACATTTGTCCTGAAAGTGGACAAAAACTCTGACAAACTCGAGCATTCAGATAAGCTTGGTGACTTATATCCTAATGATCTAAAATTTGGTTATAACCAAATAACCATAGCTCTGTCATCTGTAATAAAAGTGGAAAAGAAGACAACTCTGGATTTGTGTCCATGTGTATAAACAAATATATCTACATATGCATGTGCATGCATGTATGTTGACAATTTAATAGGGAAGACTTTCTTTCAGTCCAGAGATAGGGTGAGTCAGACTAGTGAGGGAAAGATGTCATAGAGAATATGAAACTTCAAACACCTTGACAACTTTAGAATGTTAAGGAAGAAAGACTTCCAAATGAAAAAAAAAAAAAAAAAATCAGGAAGAATCTGTCCTATGTACCTCTGTATAAGCTATGTTAGCAGGTTTGTTCATTAAAGAGCAGACGAATTTGTTTTGTTTCACACTACATTGGCTTATTTTTCTTGCCCTTTCCATAGAGCTCTTGGTGATAAGCTTATATTGTTAACTTGTACTTCAGTTAACCTATTCATCATTCCAGCCAATTGAACAGCACTCCTGTTATGTTTTGTTTTTTTTTTCCAGGTGGAGTGGTGATATGGGAACAACCTGACCTTTAATAAATTTGCATTTGAGTGGAAATGGAACTAGACGTGTAACAGTGGGAATGGGGGGGGGGGGGGGTGTGTGTGTGTGTGCCTAACTAACTCTTTCGAAGGAAAGACTGGTGAATCTTGTACAGCACTATGAATTCTGTAAAGACATAATTACTAAAAAAATGTTGGGTATCTGTGATCCCAATTTTATAACTGCTATTGGATAGTCTTTTCTATAAAGATTGTGGTAAGATTAGCTGAGGATCTTGCTTTCTGAATATTTTCATGTTACTTGTTTTTAAATAATTCTAAAATAGAACGTTACACGGAAATAATTTTCATAAAATTCTTTAAAAACTATACACCAACATGATTTATGCAATATTTAAAGAATGTAGCCTATCTGTATTTTTAAAACTGTAGACTATTACACATTCTGTACATTGTTCTGTGTATCTGTCTGGAGTTTAAACTTCAGTGATATTTACTATATTACAAAGCAATACTTCATCACAATTTTGGATCAAGGGAGCTATCTGAAATGTTTCTTTCATTAAATAACCTATCATATTTGGTGAGATCAGATGTAGCATTGCATTCTGTATTGGCATCAGAAGTCAAATACCAAAACAAATGCAGGAAAAGTTATTACTGTATAAATTCTCTTATGTTTAGGTACCCACACTCAAAGAGTGACACTTTACAGCCAAGTATTCGGTCAAAACCCTTTACACTAGATTACAGAAGTAAAACTCAATTGCTTGTGCAGTCTTAGATAAAATGTTGTCTTTCACAAGAATACTGTAAAAGGGAAGAGTGACTTAAACTGACAGCTGAGAAGAAATTCAAATGTAAATAAAATTAACATCTGACAAGCACAACACTTTTTGAAATAATTGTGAGGAAAAATTATGCTTATCAATCTAGTCTGGGCTCAGAGTATTTCAGTCTTGATGTCTTGGAAGTAAATAAATAAGGAGAACAGGACAATAAAACAAACCTGAGCAGGTGCTTATGTGATGAATCTTTGCTGATGAGTAGAAGACAACATATAACAATATTTCTTAATGACATGTCTGGCTCATAGCCAAGAGAATGATTCTTGGGTGAAAAACTCCCAACTCATAGACATGTAATACTAACATTCTCTATGGGCGTTTTCTTTGTTGCTGCTGAAAAACAGTCTTCTGATTTTGAAAAGCTTTTGTAAAAAAATCACATTAAAGAATGACATTTTGAACAAAGAAACATTAGTGCTTGAAATATTTTTTTGTTTGTTTTTAGAAAGAATTTTTGAGGAAAATTATATGTTCACTCACAGTTGGAGAATTCCTTAGCAACGTATACTATTACTGTGAGCCTGGCTTTATAGGCAATAATATCTAGGTAAATGTCAAACTATTTGACATTCCAGGTTGAGTATTTGGTGTTGGAATGTTTTCATTTACCATGTTTAATAACCTAAATCCCATGTATATTGTAACTAAAAGGATCTTAACTTTGTAGAAAAGAATAATTACCTTTCCAAGTAAGTTCAGATAAGAAGGCAGATTTTAAAAAGCTTTAAGGACTGGTTGAAACAAACCAAACAAAATTAAAAACCTTTAATGACATTTCTCTTGGTCTGTTGAATCTGTAAATTCCAATTTTACTTTGTAGATTTATTCAAATATGAATAGTTTCATTCATTCTTAAACTTTTGTTTCAAGAAAAAAGACATAAAACCTGATCATAGACCCCTGTTGCTCTCTAAAATTAAATGGAAAAAATAATCTTAGTGATGCTACAACAAATAAACAAAACCACAGACTGTACTTCTGTTACTCACTGGAAGATGCTTTCAGACAGAACTTGAAGATCATACGTTCATCAACATTTATAAATCTAATCAATATAGAAACTAAGTCTGCATTCATGAATTCAAGTTATGTGTATGTTTATATTGGGAGAAAAGCCCACCCACACTGAATGTAGAACCAATGAAAAATTCTGGCAACAGAATGGATGCATCTTTTGCACACAGTTTGTATACAGATATATATAAGTATATATACACTTGTATTTACGTATATACGCACGTAATATATATATAGGTATATGTACATATAAGCCACCATCTCTTCAATGTCCTAGTTACCATGATGCTAAGTCCTAATAATATTTTAAACACTTTTGTTAACTTCATTTTCAGTACTGTTTGAACAGATTGTAATTTTTTAAATATTGATTTTAAAATTTTACACATATATAATTCTTTAAACTAAGTAAAGTGATCTCAGGTCACATGATCTAATATGATAGTTTCCTATTTTTGACATGGCCTCAGTGAGCTAGCTACAGGTTATAAGTCTAGGTCTGTGATTTTTGTCATGAATCAAGGCATGAATTAGCAAGAAGAATATAATTCATATGTAAACATACTTATGAGAGAAAGTCCAGATTTTGAGCATTTGAGTCCTAATTGGAAAAAAACCCATCAACATACTACTGCTGGTGTCTACTTTACTATCTCTAATGATAATGTACAGAAAATAAAAATCTAATCCATTGTTTTAATTCATTTGTAAAACATAACATGAGCACTGATAACTAATAAAAATATATTCCAAGGAATAATTATAGGGAATTTCTTTGTCCTTAAATATTCATGCTTTTCAGCGGTACTGTTTACATCAGTTCCAAAGACAGAATTTTTGTGCTCCAGCCATCTGATCATGTATGTCAAGTTCATTCTGAAGGAATGAAGCTGATGTATTTCCTGGCTTTTTCAGAACAAAAAAAATGGACAAATATTTACATATCATTCGTGGTAACTGCTCATCCCAGAATCATTCAGTAATCATATTTCCTTGTAAGAATATGTCAATTGTTTAAAACTGAGTAAAATTCTAAGTTAGCAGATACCTGGTTCCATCAGACATATAAAAAAACCCGTAAAGGACATTAAGGTTTTTGATTGTTTCATCTGGTCAAGTTAAAATATTAAACAAATAATTAAACATAATTTAAATATACAAAGTGGATATTTGATACACTGAGAAATTATTGTTTGTATTTGTATTTTTTACCAGCAATTCCTTGAGAAGCAAGTATTTTGGACAGCATCACTTCAAAACCCCTTTATTTTAATAATATATGGGGTTTGGCATTCCTGCTTGTTTAATCTCGCACTCCTTAAATATTTTTCAAGTTCTGTTACTAATGAGACAGCTGTTTGCTTATTCCTCTCAAAACTGCAGTTACATTAAGTTGAGTGCAGATGATTTAATGTTCAGAGGAATACCTAGACTCATTTAGGGATGTGGCAAGAAATAATAGCCTCCATCTAACACCGTAATATCCTGTGTCTCACCAAATAGACATTCAAGGTATAGGAAAAAGTAAAAAAAAAAAAAAGACTGAATAAAGAAAAATGAACACCATTATCAAAATAATAAATTAATTCTATTAGACAATTTAGTTTAATTCCAACACAATTACATGTAGTGATATGAGTAATTTTTATGCTTATTAGTCTATGCACTAGCATTTACATTTATAAGTAATTTCTATGCAAGCAAAAAGTATATCTGTAAATCAAAAGAACATTAAGAAAGTAAAAATTCAGAATCATCTAGGTTGGAAAAGACCTTGAAGATCATCCAGTCCAACCATTCACCTAAAACTGACAGTTCCCAACTACACCATATCCCTAAGCGCTATGTCGACCCTACTCTTAAACACCTCCAGGGATAGGGACTCCACCACCTCCCTGGACAGCCCATTCCAACACCTAACAACACGTTCTGTAAAGAAATACTTCCTAATATCTAGTCTAAACCTTCCATGGTGCAACTTGAGGCCATTACCTCTTATCCTATCACTTGTTACTTGGTTAAAGAGACTCATCCCCAGCTCTCTGCAACCTCCTTTCAGGTAGTTGTAGAGGGCGATGAGGTCTCCCCTCAGCCTCCTCTTCTCCAGACTAAACAACCCCAGTTCCCTCAGCCGCTCCTCATACGACATGTGCTCCAGACCCTTCACCAGCTTCGTTGCCCTTCTCTGGACACGCTCGAGTAATTCCATGTCCTTTTTGTAGTGAGGGGCCCAAAACTGAACACAGTAATCGAGGTGTGGCCTCACCAGTGCTGAGTACAGGGGTAAGATCACTTCCCTGTCCCTGCTGGCCATGCTATTGCTGATACAAGCCAGGATGCCATTGGCCTTCTTGGCCACCTGGGCACACTGCTGGCTCATGTTCAGCCAGCTGTCAATCAACACCCCCAGGTCCCTCTCTGACTGGCAGCTCTCCAGCCACTCCTCCCCAAGCCTGTAGCGCTGCTGGGGGTTGTTGTGGCCCAAGTGCAGCACCCGGCATTTAATTAAGTATACAATTAAATATACTATAGATAGAAATCATGACAGTCAAAATGTAAATGCCAGAAAGGATTGAAAGGAGAGGATTACATAGGAGGATTAATCAGAGAAGTAAAAAAGAGGCAATGAAGGAAAAAAAGTAAGTCTGGCATTTACTGTAGTTCATATCATTTGATAAGCTTGTAAGGTAAAATTCTAGCTTGACTAGAATTAAGGCAAAGCTCCCTCTCTAACAGAATCAAAATTCCACCCCTTATGCTTGCATCTATACTATGTCATTCAGACATGTCATGACAAAATTTACCCCTGATATAATTCAAGTGAAAAAAAGGAACTATGTATGGGATGCATTTTCTTCTGATCTTTGCTAGTTCCTTACAACATGAATACAGGTATTCAATATTATGAAACTGTATTAAGATCAATCTCATTCACTGGTGAAATAGTGATGAAAGAAGGCTAAGACAGTTTTACCAGGCTTTTCTTCCTTGAATGTTCATACTTCAGATTTACAAAATATGAGTAAGATTATTAAATCAAGAAAACATTAACATTAATGTTTTCTAATGTGTAATAAAAAATGTCTGACCTAGTAATTAATTAGATTATAAACCGAACACCCTTTGAGATTGGTACTCAGATGATCATGTTGCTGAGAATGAGGATTGAGAATAAGTGTGAGCAAAAGTGTGACATATAAGGGAAAGGACTAAAACTGATTCTTAATGAGAGGAAAGTTAATAGCTCATTATAGATACAATGCAGGAGGGACTGGGTTACAAAATAACTATTGTATGAGGCAAATGGTGTGAATAAATTGGAACTGTCAGTAGGTGACTGTAACAGAATAGCAGTTAACATTACTAAGTAAAATTTAGATTTCAATTCATGTAGTGAAAAATAGCAAGAGGAAATTACAATTATTTGGAAGATTCATCTTTGCCCATCATAGTAAAACTTTATAGAAGGTAGTATCCTTGCTCTCCAAGAGTACTGCTATTAAGATCAAAGTAACTTTAATTTTTGTCTTTTTGAATGGCTGCTCATTAAAAGAGATTTCTAAGCAACGGGATTCCATTTGTTGCTTTGTTTCACATAACAGCTGTGGAAACTAATATTCTGAAAATATTAATTACTTTGGTACTCTAATAAGGAGATGAATCCCGTGGCACATACAAGTTAGGGTTAATCATCTGTATTCTGCCTGTTTGTTTGGGTTTTTTAAATAATGAATACAGCACTTTTTAAAAGCAATAGTTATTACACTATACATGTGCAATCTTTGTCCATGAAATACTGCCTGAGACAGTCTTTATTCAAAAGTTAGAATTTGATAGTTTACCACACAATTCACTCAGAGATATTGTAAAGGGTGCTGCTGGCCAGAAAGCTGACCAGAATTTTCTTTCAAAATTTTTCTTTAATGAAAAAATGCATTTTTCTTAAAGTATACCTTCTCTGTTTCTGATATGTGCTAAAAATTACTGCTTGGGAGCAGGCATTTGAGAGGGATGTAGTTTGATAAACCAGATTTCTTAGGGCAATTTGTAGCACTTATAAAAATAAGAGCAACTTCATTTACATTTTAAAAAGAATATTTATAAAATTAATGCTAGGTATTTTCAAACCTGAGTATTGGCCTATTTCTGACAGAATTGTCTTTAAGAAGTTACCTGCACTCTACCTCTAAACTAACCCATTCATCTCTACACTGATACAACTCCTTCCTCAAAATACAGAATAAAAGAGGAAATGAAAATTACGTTCTTTTTTCTTTGAAGTAATTAAAAAAAACCCCACCTGATTCAGGTTTTTGAACTCTCCCTCTTTTTTTTTTTTTTTTTAATTTGTGAAGACTACAGAACTCCACAAAAATTATTAAAATAAGCATCATCAAACATTTCCCTTACTCTCAATGGCCAGTTTTACTGTGGATTCATACCTATTTCTCTCACATCTTTTCAGTGTGCAAATTAATTCAGTAATGTTAGAAAATTTCATAGGAAAAAAAAAAAAAAAGGTCTTTTTACCTTAAATTCTTTCATTTTTGTAGGCAGGTGTTAGAATCCATCATACGTATGTCACTTCTTTTTCCAAACAGAATAGATAGCACTTAATAGTATCATGCAGAATAACTTGCTTCTAAAAATGCTACAAGAAGATCAGCATGAGAACTATTAATAAGGTATAGACCTTCTTTAATCTCTCAAAAGTAAGGGATAAAATAGGTCATTGTGGAATTTTTAATCAAATATAATGTATTTACTTCTGCCAATCTGTCAAAGTGCTTGTATTTTACTAGCAATTTATTCTGAGAAAAATGGTTTCACTGAGCATTTTATTACATACAAATTCAACATGCTGTATGTGAAGTAAGAAGTCTTGGCTGCTGAGGAGCTATTTTATTACCTTCCTGATTGTCTCGGGTTCCAGCATGTGTTGTTCTCAGCAATAAGAATCCTCCCTATAGACAGAACATCCTTTATTTTTCTCAGAGTTTATAGGATCATTTTTTTTTTTAATTTAAAAAAAAAAAAAAATCAGCAGCTTTTGAACATCTTTGAAGCCACATCCTGTAACTGATGGTGGTATAAGTATTCCTAACTGAACTACATAATGTTACCAAATAAATATTGACTTTTATTTGATTTTTAAAATAGAACAAAATGATGCTACAAAGACTGGTGATGATAATGTCTCTAAAGTGAGGTCATATATGGACTACTGGGGGACAGAACCTCTGAATCTTTGAGAGGTTTAATGGGAAGAAATTACAGCATAAAACACCTCTAATGAATGTAATGCTATTGAGATAAAAATTAAAGGCCAGGTTCACCATCAATGTCACTCCAGTTTTTCATCAGCGTATCCCAGTGAAATCAATTGACTAAAGTTGATATGTGTAATCTCAATCAGTTTAGAAACATTAGGGGTGGGGGTTTTTTTTCAGTGCAGAGAAAATCCATTCATTTCTTCTGTTTCTGCCAGCCTTACTAAAGCCCGTTAGCATTTTGCCAATAACTTAACAGGTTGCAAGTTTTAATCCAGTGTTTAAAATGAAGCAGTCCTCGAACATCTGACTACAACAGTTTTACCTGTGCTGGTTTGGGCTGAAATAATTTTCTTCATAGTAGCTAATATGGGGCTATGTTTTGGATTTGTGCTGAAAACAGTGCTGATAACACAGGGATGTTTTAGTTACTGCTGAGCAGTGCTTATACAGAGTCAAGGCCTTTTCTACTTCTCACCCCACCCCACCAGTGAGTAGGCTGCGGGTGCACAAGAAGCTGGGAGGGGACACAGCCGGGACAGCTGACCCCAACTGACCAACGGGATATTTCATACCATATGTCATATAAAGCTGGGGGAAGAAGAAGGAAGGTGGGGACATTAAGAGTGATGGTGTTTGTCTTCCCAAGTCACTGTTATGCATGATGGAGCCCTGCTTTCCTGGAGAGAGTTGAACAACTGCCTGCCAATTGGAAGTAGTGAAAGAATTCCTTATTTTGCTTTGCTTCTGTGTGTGGCTTTTATATTCCCTATTACAGAATCACAGACTCATCTAGGTTGGAAAAGACCATGAAGATCACCTAGTCCAAACATTAACCTAACACTGACCATTCTCAACTACACCATATCCCTCAGCGCTATGTCAACCTGACTCTTAAACACCTCCAGGGATGGGGACTCCACCACTGCCCTGGGCAGCCCATTCCAACGCCTAACAACACGTTCTGTAAAGAAATACTTCCTAATATCTAGTCTAAACCTTCCATGGTGCAACTTGAGGCCATTACCTCTTATCCTATCACTTGTTACTTGGTTAAAGAGACTCATCCCCAGCTCTCTGCAACCTCCTTTCAGGTAGCTGTAGAGGGCAATGAGGTCTCCCCTCAGCCTCCTCTTCTCCAGACTAAACAACCCCAGTTCCCTCAGCCGCTCCTCGTACGACATGTGCTCCAGACCCTTCACCAGCTTCGTTGCCCTTCTCTGGACACGCTCGAGTAATTCCATGTCCTTTTTGTAGTGAGGGGCCCAAAACTGAACACAGTAATCGAGGTGTGGCCTCACCAGTGCTGAGTACAGGGGTAAGATCACTTCCCTGTCCCTGCTGGCCACGCTATTGCTGATACAAGCCAGGATGCCATTGGCCTTCTTGGCCACCTGGGCACACTGCTGGCTCATGTTCAGCCAGCTGTCAATCAACACCCCCAGGTCCCTCTCTGACTGGCAGCTCTCCAGCCACTCCTCCCCAAGCCTGTAGCGCTGCTGGGGGTTGTTGTGGCCCAAGTGCAGCACCTTTGGCCTTATTGAAACTCCTACAGTTGGCCTTAGCCCATCGCTCCAGCCTGTCCAGGTCTCTCTGCAGAGCCTCCCTACCCTCGAGCAGATCAACACTCCCACCCAACTTGGTGTCATCTGCAAACTTACTGAGGGTGCACTCGATCCCCTCGTCTAGATCATCAATAAAGATGTTAAACAGGAGTGGCCCCAAAACTGAGCCCTGGGGGACACCACTCAGACCGGCTGCCATCCAGATTGAACTCCGTTCACCACAACTCTTTGGGCCCGGCCATCCAGGCAGCTTTTTACCCAGCAAAGCATGCGATCATTCAAGCCTCGAGCAGCCAGTTTTGCCAGGAGAATGCTGTGGGAAACGATGTCAAAGGCCTTACTGAAGTCAAGGTAAACTACATCCACAGCCTTTCCCTCATCCAATAAGCAGGTCACTCTGTCGTAGGAGATCAGGTTTGTCAAGCAGGACCTGCCTTTCATAAACCCATGCTGACTGGGCCTGATCATCTGGTTGTCCTCCATGTGTTGTGTGATGGTACTCAGGATGAGCTGCTCCATCAGCTTCCTGGGCACCAAAGTCAAGCTGACAGGCTTGTAATTTTCTGGATCATCCTTCCGACCCTTCTTATATATGGGCGTCACATTGGCCAATTTCCAATCTGTCAGGACCTCCCTGGTCAGCCAGGACTGCTGGTAAATGATGGAAAGCAGCTTGGAATTAGAGTCTCTTTATCTCAACCTTTGAGTTTTCTCACTTTTACCCTTTCAATTCTCTCCCCCATCCCACTGTGGGAAGTGAGCAAGTGGCTGTGTGGTCCTTAGTTGTCAGCTGGGGTTAAACCACGACATTACCTTACAGGACTTTGATGTACAAAGGTACCTAAACAGATGAGTGCACGTAGTCCTACTCTTACTCCTATCCTATGAACCAACTGTCTATGAACAGCGTCAGTTCTTATAGCTATCTAGCCTGATTAGCACAGTAATGAAGCTGAAGAAGGGTGTTTATGGTCTCAAGTGTGGTACCACGGTAGTGTAGTTTGACATCTACCAGACTACAGCTGGCTGAGAGAAAGTCCCTTTCCAAATAATAGGCCTTTTTTGCTGCAAGCTAATGTTTTGGTCTGAAGAGAAAAATACCAAGTAAGGAGAACACTTTCTTCTCACTATTGTTTTTCCTTAATTTTTTTCTTTCTTTTGTAGAGATATTTATGTATTTTATAATTACACTTGAAAAAATATGTTGTTAGAACATTCAAAAGCTAATTCTTGCTAATAAAATAACTCAAAAGATAATTACTTGCTATACATCTACATCCATAATAGGTGCAGAAATGGGGCAAATTATGGGATAAACTATGTGTTCATATACTATTTTTTCTTTAACTGTGGACATCCACACAGCTTACTGAATGAAACAGAGGTTAAATAGAATAGGATTCATTACAGACTTAATATTATATATAATATTTTGTAATGAATAAGCACTAAAGAATTAAAGGGAGATTACACATTCCACCTTTACTGGGACATAAGCACATAAAAGTAATCATATCAGTTCAAACTAGATGTGCAACAAGCCCTGACTCCTATTTTCAAGAGTGGACACTAAATAGATACTGAGGAAGAAGCACTAGGACAATGAAATTATATAATGACACTCTTCTAGTCACCAGTGATTTTCAGCTTACAAACTTTTTGAGCCAGAGCTTCTATCTATGTGTAAATAATCCTTGATATTATTTTTTAAAAATTATTATGTGGATTTATCTAATTGCTTTTGCAGTTCTTCAGTGTTCATAACAAATCATGGTAGGGAGTTTCATAGGTTAAATAGATCCTGTGTGAAGAATCACATCCTTCAGTGTGTTTTGAATGTCACTTCTTGGATTCATGTAATATTTTCTGGTGGTTTTCTTAGAGGTGGAAAATGTTACCTGCAGTTCTCACATTTTTCTAGACTGACGTCTCTTTCTACCTTAGTCATCCTTTTTTTTTTCTAAATGGAGCACTCTAGCCTATCCACTCCACAAACATCAGCTATTTCATAACTATGATCTTCATTGTTACTTTCTTTGAGCATATCCTAGTTTTAGTATATTCTTTTTGAGCTGGAAGCACCAAAACTGCAAGAGCTGTTCAAGATGAAAGTTGATACACAGTTGTAGGATGGCATTGTTTTCTCTTTTGTCCTCTGTTCCTTCCTGGATGATGTCTAACATTCTTTCAGTTTCTGCCCAAGGTTTCCCTTCTGACTGGTATTCACCAGCTCAGAGCCAATCTTCTGTTACATAAAATTAGGGTTCTCATTTTGGAGGTATGGCATTTCACAGCTATCTATGTAAAAATGATTTGCCATTTGATTACAGAATTTTCTGTATTATGAGATCCTTTTGCAAATTCATCATGTTTGGGTAACATCTTTCTTACCTTGAATTCAGTACTGTCAGCAAACATTATAATCTCAGTAATTCTAATAGTTTCAGTCTATTCCTACTGATGTACTTAGTACAGACATTTGACTTAATGGTCTGGAGTGTCATAAAGCTGCCTAGAACCTTTTCTAATAATTGACAACCCATCATCTGCCTTAGTGTAGAACAGCACTGGGCAGTTTCAAGAGAAATTTCATATGAAGTCAGTATATCAGTTTTGTCCTCTGGGAGTGTTTGCTGATTATCTTCTGATCCTCATGATTTATTACAGTTCTCACTAGCTCCCATTGAATATCCTTTATCAGCAAGTTTTTAATTTAAGACAGAAGTTCCCATGGGCCACTTGTGTTCTGATATGATTCTGATATGATACTTCCCATCCTGCTCCTCTTATACTGTAAAAAGATTTCTTACTATTTTTCAGACTTTTGGAACTTGGTCTTTGATTTTTTTTGTTCATGTTTATCTTTTCTGTTTTTTTTATATGGACACAATCTTTAGTATGAGCACTTAAAGTAACATCGAAACATTAAAGTAGTATTTGTTATATGTACTTAATTAGCCTTAATTTTTCTTTTCTCTCATGACAAAATCTTCTGTAGCTAACTGGCTTTCCTTACTCTCTCCATTTCTCACAACCCTGCTCAGACTCCCAGGTCTAGCCTGCTTCTAGGCACCTAGTCTTCTCCAGAAAGGCTCATACCCTTTACTATAACTCTTGGTCATAGTTTTAACCCACCAAATTTTATTTGAAGACTTGTCTGCTGACCTGTGATCTGATTTTCATTGTCTGTGCATCCAAATGTTTCTCTTACACTGACCAAAAAAAAAAAAAAAGTTGAAGTGAGGTGAGTTTGTAAACAATTGGAAATATGATCATTTCATGGTATCTGTTGGCCAACAATAGAAGGTGAAGCCAACTTGCTTATAAGAAGGTAATTTTCTTAAGGGGAAGCCTAACTAGATTAGATAACAAAATAGCTCATTGATATTTATGAAAAGCTGTTAGATCCATTATGTAAGCACACTAATACGTGCTAGCTAGTTTCCTTAATTGTGAAATGGAGCTTTAAATGAAAGAAACTGTTTCTCCCTACTTAATATCCATCGTGGAGAAAAAAAAAAAAAAAAAAAAAAAAGTCATTTGAAACCCCATTACAGTTTTCTGGATTGCTTGCAAACTTTTTAAGTCTAATGATTATATTGTGAAGTGTGAGTGACTTAGATTAGAAATCTGATCATAATATGCATCTTTTTATTACTGGCTAAACATGAATCTAGGATTATCTTTCTGGCAGAAATGTCTGTTTTGACTTTGAAATTTGTTTTACAGAAATCTTTCATGATATTCCTGTCAGTAAACTTTCTTCATTAGAATAATTCCAGAAAGTGATCAAACTGAGGATCACACACATTTCAAATTAGGTTATTAAAAAAAATCACTGTTTGCCTAGCTGCAAGTAAAATATCTTTTGTTTACACTTCTTTCTTCATCCCTTAATCCATCCACAGCTACAAAGGAAAAAACAGCTGCCAGAATGAAAACCTGGACCCCTTATGATAGTGCAAATTAAGAGACAATTATGGACAAATTAATATCTAATGATAATTATAACTTTTGGCTTTAGGAATATTTAGGACTTTTGAGTTGCACTATCATGCTTACATGTTTATTTGTTACTTTTATTTAAATTGTATACACAAGATATAAGTGAAGATATTAATTTATTTATTACCTTTACCTGTTGATAGCATATTTGCCAAACCTTTCCTTTGGAAAAAGGGATCATAAATCTCTTGGGGATTTCTTAGATGAAATGTATCTAACATTTTTGCTCCTTATTTTCTTAATTATTACAGTTTTACTTTAGAGTTATTGCTGTACCAGTTCTCACAGACACAGAATTTTGTCAGTGACCTGTAATGACCTCCTAGCGGAGTCTGCTTATGCATCAAAAAGGAGTGTTTTCTTTATGGACTATTTTTTATGTACAGAATGCTCTTTGTTCAGCTACTTACAAGAGAAAAATCTGTATTACACATAGAGCTACAATAAGGACAGAAAAACATTTGGGATACAGTACCTAGCACATTTATAGGAGAAGCAGAAAGGAAGAAAGGGTAATAGGTGTCTTAAAGGACAGCAGTGATATTTTTGGTTTTGATGTATTTATCTTGATGTATTTGACTTGGCTAAGGAAAAGATTGTTTGAACTTATATTTCAGAACTTAGTCTCAGTTCTTTATAAATGAGATGAACATTATGTGAAATTAAGAAAGAAGCTGATACAAGGAATTACATTCCTGCATTAGGCCAGTGAGGGAGAGGTGAGGACAAATGGAAACCAAAGAGGCCTTCCAGTGCCCAATCTGCCATCACTAATGGATCATGTCGTCTATTCAGGTAAAGATACACAGCCTCTCTGCAGTTAAGTAGATGAAGTATGATATTAGTTACTTGCATCAACATTTGCTTCTGTCGCTGTTCATTAACAGCTGTTATACACATAATACATATATATTTATGTATAGTTATTAAATACAGAACTAATTTTTTTCCATTGGAGCATATAATTCAACAGCCAGCATATCTTAATCTAGTATTACTAATATTTGTCTCTACTATATTCCACATATATAGCTTAATCAGATTTTTTTTTAATTAATTATTAATAAAGAGAGCAGCTCCTGTCCATTTTATCTAAGTTTAATTATTTAAGGGAAATCTGCAGTTTGGCATCTTCATGTAAAACTTTATTGTGGTCGATTATTATTCAGATTATTACTGCAGACACATTAAGCCAGATGTTGGTGACAGGGAAAGACCAGAAGGAAATAGGGAAATTCTTGAAGGGAATGGAAAAAGAAGACATCTTATAAAACAGTATAGGGCTAGGAGGCTGGAACACATTAATCTCTGCTCTCCTTTTGCCAAGGATAAGGGGATGCTAGGGAAGCTGGTGTGTAGGTGCCCATAGCTGAGGTTCATGTAGTCTGTTAATATTCTGGAGAATTTCCACTAACCTTTTCCCTGCAGAATACATGGTTTTGTTTATTTTTGGTTTTGGTTTTTTTTTTTTTTCTTTTTTCTTTAAACTATAAAGTTATCTTAAAATCTGCTTTGTGTGTTTTCTTCTTTTTCTTTTTTTTTAATAAGTATGTGTAATAGAAATTAGAAACTAATATAAAACTGTAAAACATATAACTGATTTTTGAGGGATACAGTCACATTAATACAGGCAGATAATGAAAATACAGTAGAACAAATGTTTCTTGGTTCCAGACTAGATTTTTCATTTATAATGCCATTATTCCTTCTTTCATGTGTGTTGACAAACACTGAACAGCATTCTTTGTTTTTCCTCTGCTCATGTCAGTATAATTGTGAAAATCACTGCCTCCTTTCTCCATAAACATGGCAAAAAGAGCAATGCTACTGGTTCTAATTGCATAATTTTGGTAGTGATAATGACTGGTGTTCTTCAGGGAGAACTGTCAAGTCTCTGTAAATTATTAACAAACACAATTCTGTATTAATAAGACATTGCAAATATGGCTTAATGATCATTTAAAATGATGGCTTTAGAAAAAAAATTGTTTCTTTACAGTTCTTATTGACAAAAATAATTTGCCATCTTTCTATCAGGGAATATTTCACAGAATATCAAAGAAAAGCACTATTTTAATAGCATCTTGACATGATTTTTTTGACATAGCACTTAGGGATATGGTGTAGTTGAGAACTGTCAATGTTAGGTTAAGGGTTGGACTAGGTGATCTTCAAGGTCTTTTCCAACCTAGATGATTCTGTGATTCTGTGGTTTTTGCATTTACCTCAATATTTTCTATAAAGTTAACTTTTATAGTAACAGACGAGAAAAGTCTGAGGAGAGAGTAGAGATTCACTTAGGGTGAAATTAGCTTTTCTGTGAATTTAGCTATAGTGTGTTTTTCAGCATCTGCAATTTAATCATATTAAATTGTTCCTTGATGAAAATTATAAGGAATATGCACATATGTGAATACTATCTTTTAAGTTCTAAAAAAATCTAGGGAGTACTGTGCTAATGTTTAGGTGGTTCACAAGAGAGGAAATGTTAAACACACTCTCCTTTTCTGCTGAATATCAGAGATAAAGGATGGTATCATAGTCAAGAACAGCCTCTCCCACAGATACCCGCTCTGAGCTTGGACAAGTAAATCACCCTCTTCATGCCTCTCTGTTTCCAATTTTAAATTAATGGTGTTGAAAACTTCCCTGTATACATAAAGTGATGTCAATCTGTATTTACTATTTGTATGGCACTGTTTTCATATTAATAGGATCACTGAAGTAATATTTTCACTGGAGCAGTGTGACTTTCATCTGGGGCAAGGATGTTTGCATGAGCTTTTGTAACAGAATTGGCAATAAATTTGTGGTAAAGAGAATCAAAGGTTATATCATCTTAAAAAATGTTTCTTCTTCAATTAAGCTTCTTAGCTTTACTTGAATTTCTTTGAAATTTTAATAACTCCTCAGATTTCTTTTTCCTGTTTGTGTGTGTGTGTGCGCCATATGCTGTCAAGGAGACTTCCTTAGTTAGGTAGCTGCAATTACACTGTTAGCTCTGATAAACTCTGATAGCAATCAGGTGAAGTGTCTTAATTCTAAGACATAAAAAACAAGGTATTTTTTTAATTTACTGGCTTGTTGGACATTGTGTAGGGTGTAATTATTTAGAGGAAACAGATTTTATGTTAAAGTAATTATTTCTTTAGATACAACTTTGCTTATGAATCATCTTCCATACCTTGAATTTTGTATCCAATAACAACTGAAGGGTATATACAATGAAAAGCAATATTTAGTGGCATTAAGCTTTATTTTTAAAAGTTGGTCTCTCTTGCATCTTTCTCTTCATTAGTGGACATTGGAAGCTGAAGAGAAAAACTTTCTTTGACAAGCTATAAAAATATGAAGTTCTGTTTTGTTAATCAGCAATCTGTTTTGAAATGCAAATTTATTTTTTTAGACCAAAATTTGGGGTTTGGAAGGTAATCTTTATGATTGCATGGAGCAATATCAGCTCTTTCCTCCAAACTATTTGGCTGCTGTGAAGCCAACATAGGAAATTCCTCTTTATTTACTTCAGCCGCATGAAAAAAATTGTCCAGACTCTTTGTATTACTTTCCTTCTTTTGTTACTATTGCTGCAAAACTTCTAGTGGGATTTGGTCACATTAATGGGCTAGTATAGACAGCATTGACAGTGATACGAGGAGATAACATCCTTTAACCAGATTGTGTCTATTGAAGATCTGGGCAGTGTAGACAAAGGGTTTATAGTAGCCTTATTTCCATCCATCTGTACATATTTTTTCAGGGCTGACTTTGTACATGAAAGAATATGGCCAGAGTCCAGAATTTTGCGACAATTTTCTGGCATGGGGTTTCGAGAAGCAGAGCATGTTATGACATTCTTCTGGCTATATGTCTTACACTTGGAGCAGAGGTATAAAAATACTCTGAAAATAAGAGCAATTTATCAACATAATGCTACTTTGCTGCCTTATGTCCTACTTCATTCTTATTTCCAATGCAAGGAAACAATACATGAAAGCCAGAACAGCTGGTCAGAACCACTAGTCAAATATCTGTAAGCATTTCTGCTGGGCTTCCCTTCCTTCCATTAGACAAGTTATTCAAAAGAGAGTTTGAGAAGAAAAAGTCAACTTGCTCTTTAAAACAGAATTTCATACATTTTCACCTAGAACTGAATGACGTTTATAGGCAATTGAAAAAGATATATACAAATGATGATACTGACTTTTTTAATACTAATGAGGTGAATGTAGCTGTAAGAGAAGCTAATAAAAATATTTTTAATCCATTTGCTTGAAAGGTAATAAAAATCCCTGTTCCTTGGTGGAATAAAAGTGTAATACAGCTATTAAAGATACTGCAGGGAGAGGGAGATCTAAATAAAGCTGAGACGTCACATTTAGTAGAAGGCTTAATGGAATATAAGAGGCTTAAAAGGTTATAAGGCTGAGAGAAAGTATATATTGGCATAAGTTTTATTCAAGTGTTAGATGAAATACAGTGTCATCAAAACTGAGATGAAGAAAAGATCTACAATGCTAGGATAAGTAGAGAAGATAATTACATAAAATATGTATTACTGTATGAAATTTAAACTGTGATCATATATAATGGAAGGCTTTGTTATACGATGCAACTGTGGCGCCTTTTGATGCATTAGCACAGGAGAAGCATAAGGAATGCTTTGAGCAGCCAAAGACACTCTAGTAAGAACATACACATCTCTATATTAAAAATAGCTGCTACATTTGGTTCGTTAAAACTCACCACTTTGGAGGGGAATGATATATGGAACATTTCACCTACAGGCATCTTTGAGTCTAGCTTTATGAGAGTCAGAAGCTGAGTGTAAATATTTTCCTTTAAAAGCGATCCTTCCAGTAAGGGGAGATGTCCCTCAGCAGAGCAATGCAAGAGAACGTACACCTTTACTTGCCACGTTCTGTCTGAAAACCATATTGCTTTTATTCCTTCCACTTTGAGTGCATCTGTGTTAGCATTTTGGTTTTGATTAAGTGTCATCTTTTGCTGTGAATCTCCTGATTCACACCCACTTAGATTATTTTGATTTTAAAATTGGGTGATCTTGGAGTTCATGAACTGTATGTCTCTTGAATGATGCTAAACCACAGATATGCTTTAGGAACACACCTGGTACACTGCATCCACTAATGGACATTCAGGCCATGGGAACAATCCAGAGTCAGTATTATGCACCCCCTGATCTCTCATACTGTGTGGATGTTGGTTCTCAATGTCAACTATTTTTCTTTATAAATTTGCTCTTACTGGTACATGCTCGTTACTGAGATAGACATAGCCTTGGTGTTGAGTACTCTTCATGTCATAATTTGAGGACATGACAAAAAAAGGGCTTTAAAGTATTGGCATTAAGCAAACAATTAGGCATAGTTAATGGAAATGGCTATAAAATATTTATGTTTATCATTAAATGTTAGAGATTTCTGATTCATTCAAAGTTTTTCTTAGTTAATATCTGGGGGGAAAAAAATGACATTGAGTATGTCCTCAAAACTTTTGACAAAAAAGGCTTATTTCATTAATAAAACCACATTTTTTTCCCTCCCTCTATATTTAACAAATAAGCAAACATTATCAAACATTACTGGAGCTGTAAACAATCTGTCTACCTAACAGAAGGAATGCCCGTGTAATTTATCCTAGGCTTTTAATAATGTTTTTATTTGCTAAACCCATTCAGTCCTTTGTTGTAAGTCTACTTAAAACTATATTGAACTAAGTGAATAGATGTAATTTGCATTAATTTAGTGTATTAGGGTAAACAGGACATGAAGACCCTAGGGGAAGCACTTGTTATATATTGCATAACTGATTAACCTGTGGTAGATGGTAGAGCTTATTTTGGCTCAGCAGACAGTTCTGAAGGACAATTGAATACCAAGTCCAAAAGTGATGTTTGAATTACTTGTTCATTTGACCTTTATACATATTTTATATTGTTTGAGGAAAAAATTAAGAGCAAAGACAACTTCTCATAAAAGCACAGGAAAATTCTCATCACTTTTTTTTTTTTTTCCCCCCTGAAGTAAACATTTTCTATTTATCCTGTTGAGGGAAATTAAGGGGCTATGAATTTTTAAATTGGGTTAAACCCTATGAGCGATATGGGAAGCAAAAATCTCCCTAGTTAAGAGAAATGGTCTTAGAAAAAAATAATTAAATTGCAACTAAGTTACTTACAGGAAACACAGATTAGTGAATCCCCTGAGGTAGAGAATATATAATTTTCCATAACAGTATTGCTAAATCTTATGATAAAAACATAATGTGAACTCATAATATAAATCTTATGATTCATCATTATAAAATTGCCCAAACAGTTCTCATCAGAGTCTTCAGATTGTCTCAAATTTCTTGATTTATGGAGACCTCTTTAAAATCCTGACTGTGATGCTGTATAAAGTAAAAGATGATCAAATAATTTAGTAAATGCTTTAATGCAGTATGCATACTAACATAAGTTCTGACAAACTGTGGTGGGTTGACCCTGGCCAGATGCCAGATCCCCACCCAGAATCTCTCTCACTCCCCCTCCTCAACAGAACAGTGCAGAAGTAAGATGGAAAAACTCATGGGTCAAGATAAAGACAGGGACATCACTGACCAATTGTTTTGCTGATTAAGGATACCAATTAAACTCGGACACCAGAGTGAAAAGAGTAGGCGTATTTTACTAGTGATAACTAAATAATGTAACAGAGTAATACAGAAAACATGCAGTAAGAAAATGCAGAGTAATGCACCTAAAGCAACAAATAGGAAAATACAGGGTAATGCATCAAATCATTACTACATGAGAGAAAGAATAGTGATTAAGAAAGATACATCACCACTTGCATACGTTACCATCATCCAGATCCACTGTCGCTGGGGAGCCCCGGTTACAGCGAGGATTTGGAGAGCCTGTCCCGGCAAGTGGGAAATCCTACGCGGTGCGTCCACCCATAGGTGAGGCATCCAAAGTCACTGTGAGTGGGTCCAGCCTTATATACCAGAGATTGACAAGCCAGAATAGCTGGCACCTTTGTTTTGAGTGGAAACTTTCTGGTTTCATTCTCCTGTTGGATTCCACCCAAAGCCTGGCCAGGGCTCGGTGGGGGGAACCAAGGGAGTTTCTAACAAGGCCAAACACTTGGGTTCTCAGCCTTGAACAAGGCTGCGAAAGGAAAGTTGGATACATTCTCTCAGCATTTCATCCTCACTACTGATTATATTCTGTCTAAGCTGCATCTTTCACTAGTGAGCTTACATACCTCGTTAATGATTACATACTAGGTTAGCAGCTTCGGCTCGGGGCCTGTTGTTCAGGCTTCAGTACTTCAACACTTTAGCACTTTTTACATCAGCATAGGTGGTTTGTTATAACTTAGTACAATACCTACTAGCACAATGGTTATCAGTTATAAAATATACAGGATTCATCTATAGGTCAACTCTGGCTTAGGCCTGTTGTCCAAGCCTTAGCACTTCACCAATTATCATCATGGGCAAAGCAGACTCTACTTGGGAAAAAGTAGTTTCATTATTGCTGACTAAAAAATGAGTTGGATGGTAAGAAACAAAGACAAAAACAAAAAATCACCTTTCTCCCACCCCTCCCTTACCTTCCTCCTTCTTATTCCCCATTCTTACCCCTCTGAGAGGGTGAAGGGATAGCAGAAAGCAGCAACATTTTTCTCCTTCCCTACACATTACACTCGTACATAGGAGGTTTACACAAAGCAGAGCTGCAGATTATCTTTCACCAGCTTTCCCACTAGAGAAAGAGAACCACCAACTTACCTGCACATACCTGCCACAGTGAACTACTTCTCTGACATATGAAGTCAGAGCTAGAAGTGATCAGAAAGTTTTTTTCTGTGATATATTGTTACCAGAGTTTATGACAAAAGCCAGTTCCTGCAGTTCTAGATTTCTAATCAAAGTAATAGAGGCCTCCATTCTGAATACACAATAGTGTATTGGTTTTATCATTATGAAGTTTGGGGTAAGTTTGAATCCAGGAAAATAATTTACCGCACTACTGTAGTAATAATGACCATGTATAACCTACTTTTTGAGGAATGTCAGAGATGTGTTTTGGACTGGGTATATTCTCTTTGCAGAATGAAGAAGGTCAAAATAATCTGAGAACAGGTCTGTATTAGGAAGTCACCAAGCCTATGTGCTGTGCACCGCTATTATATGACAAAGTTCTTTTGTTCTTTCCATGCTAAATAGTAGGAAAACTTTAAATCTATAGGTAAAATAGAAAATTGGTCAAAATAGTTGTATACATACTTATGTAGGTGAATGCTTGCAGGTTTGTGGTATAAGCTTGCAGAGCAAGACTTTTACCCTAAAGTTTTGTCTTGAAGACGACCCAGTTATTGTATCCCTTTCCATTCACATATGCCAGCATTAATTTTTTTTTCTATGTAAGTGATCATTGCTAGGCATAAAAATGTTAGGAGAAACAAATGTAGCTGTACTTCTTAGTATCAGCTTTTATTGTGTTTATAGACTTCTTGGCTCTTTACAGATATATTAGAAGACAACTTTTCCGCCGATTATCACCAAAGAAGCTATAGTTGACCTAACACTTCTGATGAAAACTTTTACAAGTTATTGCTGAATCTTATTTGCTACTAAAAAGGCCACATAAACTTTTTTTCTAAGAGCTGAATGCACACTGTTCCTATTTGAGAAGCTCAAACTTTCATTATCTCTGTGCTTTTAGGTTCACTTTCTCACTACCCTTATTTCATTTGAAGTAATCAGATTTAGCAGGCTGCTACCACCCTTAGGTATTATGTTTTACTCCTCCACTCATTTTGCCTTCTGTATTTTATTATGCTAGTATTTCTATTCACTGCCCTGGAGGATTTCTTTTTCATTATTGTGACCAGAATTTGCTTATGTGTCTGTATTTGTATTAAAAATTTATGTGTAAAGTATTTGTAAATAAGAACAGACCATATAGGTCATCTCTGGAATCAGCACAGCAACACTCTGCGCATACACTGAAACATAAGAGACATAAAAATGAGCATTTAATGTGGTCACAGTTATAAAGGAATGCATGGGATTAATTGGCAAAAAAACACCTGGAAAGTGATTTAATAAAAAGATTTTTCATATAGGAAGGAAAAGGCCCTAACACATCACAGCTGTTCTGGGAAAACTTGCCAGAATACAGAAGTCTGTCAGAACAATAATGGGGTATGCTAAGTACCAAGCCAAACAGCCAGCCCTTCCCAACCCACATATGACTTTTAAAAATCTTTTAAGTCCTGGACAAAAGTACCTTCAAAACTGTCATGGTTTAAGCCCAGCCAGCAACTAACTACCATATGGCTACTTGCTCCCTCCTCTGCTGCCTGGTAGGAGAGGGAGAAGAATTGGAAGAAAAAGGTAAAAACTCGTGGGCTAAGGACAGTTTAATAGGACAACACAAGGAGAGAAGGAATAATAATAGCAATAATATTAATGAAAGAATCTATAAATTGAGTGATGCACAATGAAATTGCTCACCACCCAGAACCAGCATCGGCTCAGCCCATTCCCAAGCCACGATCCCTCCCCCTGCAGCCAGCTCCTCCAATTTATATACTGAGCATGACATCATGTGGTATCAAATATCCCCTTGGCTAGTTTGGGTCAGCTATCCTGGCTGTGTCCCCTCCCAGCTTCTTATGAAAATTAACTCTACCCCATCTGAACTCAGGACAAGAAGGTATACTGCTCTACCCAGAAAGGCAGAAAATCACTATCCACACACAAAGTAGATAGAAGTATGATAATTTGGCTATTGCTCGTTCTCTTTTTATATATATTCAATTTTCTGCTCAACATTTTACATATCAGTTAAGTTCCTTGCTTGGAGATTAGGAAAATAAATATGAAATCATGTTCTTTCTCTTATATATCCTGCATATTTATCATTCCATCTTTTATTGCAACCCATCTTCATTGTCAGTATTTTCCTTCGGCTTCTTCTTGCATATGCTAGTCTTTCTTCTCATGTCTATTTTTCCTTAGGTCTTCATATAAATTTCTTGAACTATACAATGCTTAACAATCCTTGAATTCTTAGAAACTGCTGCTCAGGAGCCAAAGGAGGCCAGGCAAAGGTGCCCTTCTCATTTGATCTTTGATTGCAAGGTAGACACACACTGCAGAGTGCCTGCAGGCAAGCAATTCCACAGCTGGTCACCTAAACCCTGATTATAAGGCAGGCATGTGGCTTAAAGGCCTCCAAGACAATCAGAAAGCATGCCTTCAACTAATTTCTGAGCCACCATTGTTGGAGCTCCACTAAGCATGTTTCCCATGGAGCATAACGCCACTAATGCCTGCATCAGTTGCATCAGACCCAGACCCATGTTACTGGGTGGTCTCATGGCTCCTACTTCAAAAGAGTTCCCTCCTCCCCAGTACACATTACTTCCACCCTGGTCACTCTGAGTGGGGTAGGACGTGCCAAAGGAGTAGGATGGAATGAGACCATGTGGGCAGAGAGCATGCCCACAGAGAGGCAGGGTCGAGGGTGCCCATGGGGATGGGGCAATGGGTTGCCTATGGTGACAGGAGGACAGGCTGCTTTGGTGAAGGAGGGGGCTCAGGAGCAACAAGGAACACTTATCTGCTGCCGAGCCTGGGGAAAAAATGTTTCTCGATCCCCTTTGCTTCTCATCATTCTGTGTCCTGACTCATACTGACTTGCAGTCCCTTTGATAATTTATTTACTTCGAATTTGGGTTAAAAGCAAAAGAGAAATTCTGCACAGATTTCAGTAAAACTGCTATAATCCAGACCCCAGTGTTAACAATGCCAGCAAGTGCCTAAGACTCTTGGGAAGCAGTCACTGAAAACTCCTTTGTGTCAGCTCAGTACTGTGCAGAGAAACACTGAGCTTCCTGAACAAGAAGAAAAAAATTTGTATGGATGCTCCTACATAACTTAGATTGTAAAAAAATCCTAATCCTTTCTTAGTTTATTCCCCTTTTTAGTCTGAGGTCCAGAAGAAGCCAGTGTGATGCCATGTACTATAGAACCTTTTTCCATGCTGAATTTCTCTAAATCTATGACTAGATCCCTGATCCCATTTTGTCAATCTCATCCCATGCTACTTTTTATACAACTATTTAGCATTAGCAATATTTTTCAGGAATACAACAGGCTCACTATGGTATTTCAACAAAAGTAAAAAATCCCAAGTTTGGGGAATAAATGCTTTCTTGTTATTTGATGATTTCTGTTTCTTTGTTCATTTGTCTATGGCGTATTCAAACTAAACAATGGGCTGGGACTCACAGAGAGAAGGAGAATAGATGACAGGGCAGGGGGAAGGGTAGAAATGGCCATACTGAAGAATTACTTTTTCTGACAAAGCTAAGAGTGCCATCAGTGATCTCCAGGATGTTCTTTATATGAGGTCCACCCTGCTGTGTGGTAATTACGTTACTGAGAGCTTGAGACTCTTGTACAATATGGGAGCAAAATACAAGCAAGTACCAGCAATCTCAAGTCCCGTTCCTTGTCACCCCAAGCTTCCCTTTCTCACCCTGTAGGAAGGGATGATAATTGAAGACAGGGGAGGCCTTCCAAGGGAGGCCTATAGCATATATTGGGTAGAGAAGGAAAGGTCATGAAAGCAAAATCTTGTCCGTGTGCACAGCTTCCTGACTTGACACAGGATTATCCCTGTTGCTTGCACCAGTAGGACTCTGAAGTTCATCAGCAGGCTTTTGGGCTGGAGTAATCGTGTTTCTATATCAGCAGAACATGTAAGAGCAGCATGAGCATTACCATAATGCATGATCATCCAAACCCTATATATTGACCTAAGAAGTTGCCACAGAGGGAGATAAAGGATGACATCACATGTAATTGTGTAATTGTTAACAGAAACTTTGAGATTATACAGACACTGGGGTTGCTGTGGGAGAACAGAGTGTCCCTGGCTAGGGACAAGGCCTGTGGTTGATAGACAGCCCTCTCTCTCCCTGGGCACAAACACTTATTTATCCCATTGGTGCTCAAGTCCTCTATGAGGGGCAGCTCACTTTTCCTTTTACTCAGTATCATCATGATGTATTGACACTTGGTCTGCAGTTACCTCAAAGTGGACTATGCATGGCAGCCTGTAGCTCTGTAGAAAGCAGGGCTTCATCATGCATAACGGTTACATGGTAAGACAAATTCATAACTCTTCCTCCTTCTTTCCCCCAGCTTTTATTGCTGAATATAATGTCACATGGTCTGGAACATCCCTTTGGTCAGTTGGGGTCAGCTGTCCCAGCTTTTTTTCCCTCCCAACTTCTTGTGCACCCCCAGCCTACTCACTAGTGGGCAATATGAGAAGCAGAAAAGGCCTTGACTCTGTGTAAGCACTGCTCAGCGGTAACAAAACCACCCCTGTGTTATCAACACTGTTATCAGCACAAATCCGAAACATAGCCCCATACTGTGAAGAAAATTAACTCTACGTTAGCCAAACCTGGTACACTAGTGCATATGCAGACAACCCAAGATGCTAGCAGGCCACACAAATTGCAAAATTTGTGGGCAATACTTGGCCTGTGGTACAGGCCTGCTACATAAGTGCTAAATTTAAACTAATTGCTAGTAGAAATGAAGTGAATTATCAAATAGTAGGCAAAAAACTCAACCCTCCATCCCAATTCATTGTGCACCAAAAAAACTTTATTGTGCAAAATTAGAATGATTTACAAGACATCATCCTTAAAAGACATGAACATTTGAAGCACATCAGAATTTTGGCAGTATCTATATATTTGAATATACATGATTCTTTTGTTCAGCAGCCTTTGCTCTCCCTTTTCAAACTGCCCCTCATTTCAATGTTATGTGACTCAAACTTTTAAGATGGAGGCCAACCTTGCTATAAAAATCAGGCCTCACACACAATCTGAGCTCCTGAATGGATCTTTCATTCTTTCAATACGCTGCAATGGAATAAAAATAATCAATGAAAAAGGGAAAGTTAACAGCTAACTGCTGGCTTCAGTTGATTTGAAGTAGCAAAGAAGAGGAAGATCTGTATTTCAAGATCATAAAAATTGCATACCTTCAGAAAACAAGATTAAAGATATATGAAATGTACTGTAGTGTAGCAGTTACTTTCGCATAACATAAGAAGAAAGCATAATGACTGTTAAGCTTCTCTTTTTTTACAGCTTTATTGTCTTTTTTCTCATTTCTCAAAGACAGAACTGACCTCGTGGGTTGAGAAGTAATAGCATTAATTATATGAATTTAATATGTGTAATGTTTGAAATGTTATTGAGATCATGAATCTTCATTGCTTGATTTCATAAATTCCAATCAGAATACTATAATAATACTGAAAAAGATACATCTCGTGAATGTAAGTTTTTAATGGCTACATATTTTTGCTACAATGATTGCATTTGAACAAGCTTCAGTGAAACATTAAAAATTGCTAAAGCTCTCTCAGGCTTCAGATTTGTCAAAGTCCTTTTCATTCCATGTGAGTAAGAGCAAAAGATGAATGAGCTGTAAACCATTTAAGTCCACACGGAAGGTAAAATGAAACTACCACTTTCAAAAACTCATCTACAAATAACGTTCACACTAACTAAATTGCACCACATGGCAATGTCAGATTTGCTCTTATAAAATCCAATAAAAAACACACACAGAAGGCAACCTACATTTTTCAACAATTCAAACTGAGTCAATACACATGTCTCAGACCTTATCTCAAAACCAGTAGTTACAAAAGTACTTTTATGCTAGCATCAGTCTTTAACAATCAACAAAGATTTCTGTTTAATTTTCATATTATAGGTGAGCATCTGTAAATACACAAAATACACAGTAAATGGCAACTTAGATCAATGCCAGTTAGAAAACACTGACACAATAGATGCTCTTGCAGTGACCATATGGTGTGATTTTGTTAGCATGGCAGTGAAAGGTGGGACTTCAAAGGTGGGAAGTATGAGAATGTTTTATTCACTCATTTCCCGCCTGCTTTCTAAAAGTATGCAACAGGCAGTTTTATTACTTTGGATGCTAAAAAAACCCCATGCCATCTTGAGTGGGTGCCTTTGCAAACAGAAATGTATTCAGACATGCCTTTTAAATATTAAGTTTCAAATCTTCAAAGCCTTACATCAAACAGACTGTGAAGAAATGGCAAGGATTGAGTCTCAGAAATTGAACGGAAGACCTACTTCCTGCCCTTCCTACCAAAATGTGAATGCATAACTAGGGAGGACAGATCTATAATCCGTTTACAGAGACATCTGTTCTTTGCAGGCCTTACGGAAGGCCAGAGACTAGGCATGGATGGCTGGGGAGAGTGTGGGCAAAGTCCTGGAAGAATAGACCTGCTCCTTGCACAGATCACTACTTGAACAAGGCTGGCAAAAGCATTCCAAACCCAAGGCACCAAAGGAAACATCGAAGCAAAGCAAAGTAGGAGAACAAACGTCACCATCAACATTCATACTTTTTGTTGTATTCCTACTTGTGGTAAGCTCTAAAAGAGATTATGCTAGTTATTTGTTGACCTGGCTTGGAAATGACCCCAAACTTAGTATGGCAAATTTGTAGTGAACCCTGCCACACTGATCTGTAAACCAAATTATAATTTGGGTAACCTGAATAAATACACTTAAATTTCATTTGTTCTCATCAAAAGCATGAGGTCAGTTAAAAAAACCCAGCCTGAACCCAACAACTCTAAACCAAAAATACCCCAAATCCCCAAACATTAAAACCAGTTACCCTTTAAAGGAATTGTTCTGAGATAGGCCCATCAATTCATAAAAATTATTCTGAGTGTGAATTGAAGCCTTCTATTCACTTGCTACACTATAGTCTAGCTCATGAGTCCAGATATGCACAACTGAAACAATTTCCTGTTTAAGAATTGCTAAACTCTTTAATTCAAAAGATATTCCATTACCCACTAAAATAATAATAAGAATTAAATATAGGCCCATGGTAGTGCAAATAGTTTTTTGTTGCCTGTCCACATCAAATTCCAAGCGAGAGTGAAATTTGTACGAAAAGATTACTTTCCCTGACACTTAGCAACTTGTTTGCTTCTTCCAGTACTTATCACAGCTAATTTGCCCTACAAATAAGTTTAGAACAGGAACAAAAAGAATGTGAGAGAAGGAGTGACTTACTTAATCATTTTAGGAAGGTTTTATAATTCGTCCTTCCATAAATTAATGAGAAGGAAGAATATGCTTTCTCAGGGCGCTATCTCCTATTACAGCTGAATGGACATCTTCCATCAAAAGATCTCATTCCCAAATTCTGGCTTGCAGATATTTATTTCCTAGTCTGTGTCCTATACCACTTCTGATGCTTCTCTGAACATATAGTAGTAAATTAAATTTGCTAAATTGGCAAAGAAACAAACACCCACTCCTTAAAACAGAAAAGCACTTTTTCCTGGGTTAGTTTACTGCCATTTTACTGAGTTGATCAGATAAGCTTCAGGTCAGGATAAAAACAGAAGAATAGGGTAAGTGAACATATGACTTCTGTCTTTCAGAAGCAATTTAGAGTTAATTTGTTTCCAGTCATAATAAGAAATCTCCACTGCTTTTCAAAATAGCTAACTTCAGCTATCAATATGTAGTCAGGTTAGTAACTACACAGTATATACGTACTTGCTACTATTTTCAGTACCAATTTCTTTTCCTAATATTTTGCTTTTTTGTTTCATGTGTTTGCTGAGATTTCTGTTTCTTAACAGGAGTTGGAACTCCTCACTAAGTAATTCCAGAAGGACTTGTTTAATAACCCCGCCACTGTGGGGATTGATTTTTTTTCCTTAATTTCTAATAAATTAAAATGACAGAAATGGGATGTTTTAATTTCTTTTGAAGAACTTTTCAAATTGGTTATTTTGTTTTCTATCAGCTAGTTAAGGAAACTGATTAAGCACACATACTTAAATAATTTCCTTAATTAGTAGCAGTATTTTTCCATGCTGAAGTGTGTCCTATTAGTAGCAATCAGATTGATGCATTAAATAGAAGCTACTTCATTTTCTAATAACTTACTAACCTAAGTAATTATTGTTAGAAATATTTGAATTAAGTATATGATATCTATAATCGTATACTTTAAAAGGTGTTTGTCATCTCTTATAACTGCTAGTATGCTCTTGAACATGTATCTGACAGGACATCTTCTGAAATTTCCCCAGTTATAAGTGTTTTGATTAAAATTTGAAGGTTTTTTGTAAGTGTTTGTAGAAAAAAACCTCAAACACTTCATATTAGAAAAACTTTAGCCCAATTTCACTGCTCTCCTTTAAAGGGACACAGTGGGAAAAAAAGGCCCTTTTAGTGATAAGGCTTATGACTCTGACAATGCATACTTCCTGAACAGAAAATCTCCATTCAAGAGATTTGCAGTCTCTTTTAAAGAATTCTTTTAAGACCATATTTGTCTTACAATGACTGTTTTGTAGAGACAAAGATTACATCTGTGCTAAACTGCTTTGAGTTTATTTTATTCTTCTTCAAGGAGTCTTTTCTTGAAGAAGATGCACATATTGATTGCTAGGGTGTTGACAAAATAATTTATGTCTTTACAATCTTCTGATTTTTATACATTCATAATGTATATAGGTCAGTTAAAAAATTGTTAGATGTTTTACCCAAAGAACAAATGCAAAACATTAAAAAAAACCCCAAAACAAACCAAACTTAAACTATGACAGTAGTTATAAAAGTTCCACTGCAGAGTGCTTATACAACTTATGTTGTTTTATATCCATGGATGTTATCTCTGTTAATAGCTGAGACTCATCCTAGTGTTGCAGAAAGGAAAAACTGTCACAGAATTCCTCTGAATATCTGTAACACATCATTTGATCAGATGACCAGTCAAAACATTAATATATGGTTTTCTTCAAATGTTTTGAGTACAAAGATAATTTCAAGTGTGACAGAATGAATGACTGGACATGTTTACCATTATGTTTAACATTATTACAGTCTGACTTTCAGTGATGCTGAGCATGAAAAATTCTTCTTGTTTTAGTGGGAACAGAAATGCTCCACAGTTCCCCTAAAAAGATAATCTGACTAAACTCACCAGTGCTGAGGCATCCAAAAAGAATGATCATGTGGAAATTGAGGCAATTAATTCCTTTTTGTCCTCTTTTATGATGGGTAGTACAAGTATTTCCCAGGGAATTTACAAGGTCCTATTAATTAAAGCTTATTAATCGATTTAAAATCCCCGAAGGAGAGATATTATGGAATTGCAAAATATTATCATTCCTTCTTCAAATTATGAGCTTCATTCCTCATCTTACAAGTGAAGCATTTCATCTGCTTTTCTGCTGGCTAATTGCCAAAGTGGGAAGCCTTTTAATTACCTGCTAGAGTGACAAGGGCTATTAGGCATCTTAGGGTGTGGTTTCTCTTTGACAAACTGGTGATTCCAGTCTACAGAGGATTATGTGTGCCATCTACTGCACATGAGTCAATTAATAATTTGAAATTTCAGCTAAAGAAGGGAAGGATGAGCTGTGATGATATTATGTTAATTGATTCTTGTAGTTGTAATGAAGTGAGTGATAGCAATATATTCTAGAATTAGTTTCAATCAGATGGATTGAAAATATTGGATGAGTACCATTTCTTGTAAAGCTCATTTTGTATATCTAACCTCTGAATAATGATTTTTAAAGTGTTGCCATTTCCTACCATGTATTGATTACATTAATTAGTATCTCAGCAAGAGCACAGAAATTACACATTCGTCTGAGCATGTTTCTTGTGTAAACAGAAACCTTATTCACCATGATACTTATATTGACAATTATTTCTGTTAATATCCTAGAACATATGATTTGTCTTACCATTTCCTACCATACCAAAACACTCTATGTATATGTGATTCTCAACGGAAATCTTTTAAGAGGTACATATTTATATACACAGTTGTTCTATTTGACTTGCTCTTTACTTAGTATTCACCAATACTCAAGAAAGGAGAGAAACAAGGAAACCTTTTCTTACCTTTTTTTTGGGGTACCTTCCCTATAATTTTTTCACAGTGACTCAAACACTAAATTTAGACATGCAGTATTATAAAAAAAAAAAAAAAAGAAAAATTCAGAAAATGTGATCTTCTAAAGGTTGAATAATATTTACTCTCTGGCCTGTGTGATATTGTGTAGTAAGAATTGGGTGTATTATATCTCATGAAATCTTCTTGTACCTATTTTACCCATAGGTGAGACTTTCTGGTTAAACAGCAACTCCCCTGATTATCTGCAATTCAGATATTCCAGTACACACTGTTATCACTCAGTCAAATGGAAATGCTAATTATGAATTAACTGAAATCAGGCATGTTTAACCAATAGTAATATGAGTCATTTATATCACACTGATTTATTTGGATCTTTCCAAATACTACTCGCAGTTATGAAGGTGGGAGAATGTGATATATGATGGATAAATGAGTATTATGTGGGATCTGGGCATGACGTAAATGGTATGGAATAAGGGGTGGAGATTGTACTGGGTCTGGCTGAGCCGGAATTGGTTTTCCCCTGTAGCAGCCCTCATGGTGCTGTGTTTTATGTTGGGAGCTGGCAGGGTGTTGATAGCACACTGGTGTTGTGGCTACTGCTGAGTAGTGCTTACACAGCACCAAGGCTCTTTCTGACATTTCCCCCCCACAGTGGGACGGGGTGGGCAAAATCTTGGGAGGGGACACAACCAGGACAGCTGACCCGAACTGACCAAAGGGATATTCCATACCATGTGACGTCTGCTCGAGTGTAAAGCTAGGAAAAAGGAGGAAGGGATGGGGGGGGGGGGCAGTCACCCTTGGTCCTCCGAGGCAAGGACTACGCGTATTGGATCCCTGCTTCCTGAGAAGGCCTGACATCACCTGTTAATGGGAAGTAGAGCATAAATCTGTTTTCTTTTTGCTTTTGCGCACGGACCTTGCTTTGCTTTGCTTATATTAAAACTGCTTTTGTTTTACCCACAAGGGTTGGGTTTTTTCCGATCTTATTTTCTTCCCCCCTTTTTGCCCTGTTGAGAAAAAAAAGAAGGGGGGGGGGGGGGGAAGTGATAGAGTGACTTGGTGAGTACCTGGCATCTAGCCAAGGTCAAACCACCACAGTATTTCAACAGGAATGAAAGCTACAGAGCAGGGTGAACTGCCAGAAACCACTGTCCTGAAGTAATTATTCCTAGCTATTTTCTACTGTGGTGCTGCCTTTCTGGAGCCTGCAGCAAAAGGCAGGAGCTTCCACTGTCATGGATTGCTTCTGCAGGATGAGTACTGCTCCTTTCCCTTTTGCCCCAGTGCAGCCCTCTTCATCCTTGGTCCTGCCTCCATGGCCTCTTTTTGTGTGCGTGTTCTATTCCTTTCATCTGATTGTTCATGTTCCCACTTTCTTTCAACCCTGGGATACTTCTCACTAGGCTGAATCTCCAGTGAAATTAAAAGAGCTCTCCAGCAGGAGAAAGGGGCTTTTCAGAGTGGTACAAGGTGGAGGCTGCGGAAAAGAAATCTCTGACCTAGTTTCTCTGACCTAGCTATTTAAGAAAGAGTATTGCTTGTCAGAGCAGTATTGACACAGCATGATGTTAGTCTTTGATTGGAGCTTGTACCTATTAATAGGACAAAATACAATTTGTCACAGCTCAATTTATATGATGCAGTCATTCTCTGATATGAGGAAGAAGTAAAGAAAAGGGCCCTTTTCTTTCTGCTCTTTTTTTTTTTTTTTCTTTTTCTTTTTTTTAACTTTGCTACACAGTTCTTAGGAGCTCTATAAGTAATTCTGATATTTTATTTCTGGTATAGCTGGAAGTGTCTACTCTGAGATTAATTTATATTTGAAGGACATAACACTGCTGTTATAGATTAATGTAACACACTTGGCCCAGTTGCACTTTCATTTCAATGGAACATGGTAGGGTATTCAGTAGGAATATTCTTGTGTTTTTTGGAGGAAACTAACCAGTCAACCTGGCTGCACAAAATAACCACACATCAGAATTATTAGTAGGATTGTACACTGACTGGTTATGTTATTTCTTAAAATCCAAGGTATAAGTTCTTATCTCCTGCTCCCCATTGAGAGATTGAAGAGTTATTTAAATTTCACCTCTTCCTCTGGTAACAGCTGGGAATGTTCACATCACAGCTCACCTGCTTGGATTGGATTGGATTGGCAGTAGTCATTTTCACCTCAAACTGAACAGCGTAGTGGAGGAAGAGATGCTCTAGCCATGCAATTGGAGATACCGCATAGGGTCATTTTTCATTCACACAGTCAAGGTGTTTCAGTGTGCATCGTGAGCAGGATTTCCCAGAATAAGAGAGAACAGAACTGAGTGAAGGCTCCTGACTCTCCAGGGTAGGGAATGGGAGACTGATGTGGAAGAGAGGAGTCCTCCATTACAAAACATGTCCTCTGCTATCTGTGTGTCTTATGAAAACTCTTAAATGAAAAATGTATAAGCAGACTCTAAAATACTTTTTTCCAAGCAGAAAAAGGGAGTACTCATTGCTGAAATAGGGATCCTGGCAACTCTTGCCTGTACTATCTGCATGCTGTTAATCCTGCATTACAAGACTTCGATTGTAAAATAAGTTTGAATTTTGTAAGATAACACTTCCTTTTGGTTTAATCTAACAATCCTGATTATTGACTTAGTGGTGTGTCAGAAATTATTAAATGGGAACAGTCTTGTCTGGTTCAGGTATATTCAACCCTTCACAAGTGATCTTCCTCTTCTGGACATGCCATCATATATATTTTCAAGATGGAAAGTATAGTGTTAGCATCCCACTGATCATCAGACATGTCCTTAAGCCAGCCAATACCAGGTAAAGGATAGAAGCAGGAGGAAGCTCCACAGGTAAGCTTTGTCTAATTTGTGCTGAGCTGGATGCAGTATGCGTGTGTTGGGAAAGCTTCGGTTTGGTTGTATGCTTGGGGGTTTTTTGTTGTTGGTTTTTAACCTCGGGCAGCTGTTTGCCTTTGAAAGCACATTTGCAGGTCAATTTTGTCTACCTAGTTTCACTGTCACCAATCTCCACAGTCAGTGAGTCCCATCTGGATCTCAGTAGGAGATCTAAATGTTTTATTTTATATTGTTTTCTTGAATCACAAATGATCTTACTTCTGTGGTGACTCAATATTTGTATCACTACCCTTTCCTGCCTCCTGTGTCCCTGGAATATCCTTTACGAAATGTTTTAAATTCAGTTTCACCTCTCATTCTATTATCCTAATTTTGTTGGTCACAGAGAGTAGCAAGAAATTCTGCAACAAGTTGGCAAATGGTATCTGAATCAAGGCAGAAATGAGATTTCAGTGGGTAGATAGATTTCTGTGAGATAGAAAAGAAATAAGAATGAAGGAACATTTTTTTTTTTTCTCCATTCCCATCTGTTTTGAAATAAAATACATGCAGCCTTTGTAAGTGCAGGAGAGAAGTGACTGTAAAGGCCATACAGTATTTTTGACAAAAAAAAATTGATTTTTTTTTTTTTTCTGCAGAGGAGCTGTTAATGGCAATTGTTAGCACCTACATAGAATTCTATTTTTCTTCTTTTCAGGCATACTGAGCCACATTTCAACAGGAAATAAATAGCTTATTACTTTCTGGGTCAGGAAATAGCTAATATAGAGATTGTTGACTGGGGAGATAAGGCTTCTCTATATATGGAAAGAAATGACTTATGTGTCATTACTAATTTAATTCTATCTGTATTAAATTATTTTAGAAGTGTTTAATTAAGAGGGAGGCTGCTTTTCTCCAGACATTTTTATATGATGGAAGGCCTTTCTTTTGCAATGGAATTAACTTTGTACTCTTCTAAAGGAATCTCATTTTGCAAAAGTTAACTAGTACCGAATCTGCCTCTAACTGCCAAGTCAATTATGTATGAGTTAGGTGTGAATATGAGAACATAAACCTTTTTGTTAAAAGGGTAGATAGACTAAGTAAGTGATCCAGTTCCCCAGTAGTTTAGCTCTTGAATTATCTCTACTAGTATAAGCAAGAACACAGGTTACGTCCTGTTAACCCTATGAATCATGAAAGAAAAAGTGGGAGTGGGTAGTCTACCGAAGTTGTCAAGACTGCGTCAGAGATGGCTACTCAGAAACAGTGTCAGACAGCCTAAAAGTATTGTTGTGAGAGGATTATAGAGCTGGAAGAAACAGAAAACAAGTATTGGATTCAACAGAATGTATAAAAAAATATGGGAAGGAGTAGATGGTGGCAGCAGAGAGGATGGAAAAGAACAAGAGACACAGAGCTACAAAAAGTACTGAACTCAGATGCATGGAATTCAGTCATTTTTCATTTGGTTGAGGTTGCTGAAGATGGTGTTCCTTCCAACCACTGGCTGGGAAATAGAAGTATAACCTTCACACATAAAATAGTCAAATCATGTTGCAGAAAACTTCCATTGTCAAGACAGTTTTCCACCAGGGCACTGCAAGATTAATAAGACATTTTGCCTCAGCCACTTATAATATGTATCATTACTATACTACTGGTTATAAAATATTATTTTCTGAAGTTTAAAAAAGCCCCTCACTGCAGAGAGCATGTTGTGATACTGCATTGGTATTTTCTAACAATACTACATATATGTCATAATAAAAGCAGAAAAAAAGAAAAAAAAAAGAGACACAAAAATATTTTTGCAGTCAATAAATTGCATCACTGCATGTTTAACTAACTATGGAAATGCATTAAACAATCTGTCCTGAAAAGAAATATCATTTTTGCTATAGACAAAGAATGCTCACTGCATTATAAAACATTATATATAGATTTTTTTTTTTTTTTTTTTTTTTTGCAGAGCATTTGCATTGAATTTATATTCTTTAGGCTTCTTTTGATATGATGCAGTCATCATGTTTGGGATTGATGTAATTAGAACATTTTAAACTGGCATTTTGACACTGTCTCATCATGACAGCAAAAACTGAAGTGCTAGATATGGACAAAATGCAGCAATATATTTCAGTTTAGAAATACTGTATTTTGTTAGCCTACGTTTTTCTGCTGCCATTGGAATATTTAAATGTTTTGCTGATCCATGTGACCCACACTCACTCATGCATGCAGAAGCCATTAAAGATTTTCTTCGCCATATTGTTTGCTGACCTTGTCAAACACCTGTTTTGTGCATATGGCAGAACAGGCCCTATCAGGATTAGTGTTTCCTAGCAATTATTATCATTTAACCCCCTCTCTCCCCAGACCAAAAAAATCCCACAAACTTAGTTAAATGTTTACATTTGGGGTTAAGTAATTTGGAGGCTTCTTTACCTCCTCTTTTCTTCTAAAATTTCATATAATATTTAGAGCCGTTCTTTGCAGCAATTGATAAATCCATGTTTTTCCAAGAAGTGAGGTTTAAAAACTCTACCCTAAAAGATCTGATTTTTTGCAGTGCTCAAGAGTAGTTCTTACAATGTTCTTTACCTACCTATATGCCTCATGAATTTTTAATTTCACTCCAATGTTTACATGGGTTCTTAACTTTCATAATTTCTTTTAATGTTGAAGATTATTTACATGACAAATAAACATTTAAATGATGTTTAAAAGACCTTACTTAACTGGACTGACTGATCTTTTTAGCTTTGCAGATCTTAGCTTATCTAGTAGTACGATGCTACTTGCACCACAGCCCTCTCCTGTAGCATGCTGGGACCTACAACTAATCACTTAATTGACATATGTGCAGTAAGCCAGTTGCTTCCTGACACTTCTGGATTTACACAGCAAGGTCTGCATGCAGGCTGCAGTGTGGCTTGGTCTGAGAAATGCTTGGGAAAAAGCTCACGGTGAGCTACTGCTGCCCTGAGCACTTCAAGCAGTCCACTGGAGCCAGACTTAAATGAGCAGTTCAGGTAGTTGCTAAGGTCACAGCAATGTCTCCTTGAGGCTTACATGAACTTTCCTCTGCATCTAGAAGGTGTGTTTGGAGCATCTGGGAAATGAAGGAAAGTCTGAACTAAATAGGTACTTTGTGTAAACATCTTCAGGTTAAATTAACTATCTCTTGTGATGATAAAACATTAACCGTATAGGCTATTTCTATCACAGGGTATAAAGAAGACATAATAGCTCGTGTGTAGATATAAATATAGCACTTGAGAGAGTTATAAATGTTACAAGGTAAGGTGGTGCCAGCCCTATTTTTCAACTGTAGACAAAAAAGCCAGTCAGAGCCCAAGAGAATTATTTTGAATTTTTTTTTTTTTAGCACAAAAGGGCCATAAGATTACCCTTTCCAGGTAGCTAAGGCTTCCTTATGCTTAGTCTTAATGACAGTCCCACAACCTCCATTATGTGAAGTTTATTGGGGTTGAATCTGACAAATAGTGCTCAGGGTAAAAGAGGGGGAAAAAAGTCAGAGAGCTCTTCTCTGAAGGCCTTTGCCTAGTAAACCATTCCCAGGAGACCAGGTAAACTGGAACAGGCCCAGGCAATCCTAACGGTGATGCAGAGCAAAAAGGAGTATGTCAGGGCATCAGACTCTGATCCACTGGAACACTTATGCATGACTCTTACACTTTCTTGTGGAGGGACAGAAAAAAGGCTAGTAAGTTATAAATAACTCAGACTCTTGTGTGAGGCTGCTTTTAGGTGGTAATGTATTGATTGCAAAAAAAAGATTCTAGTTGTAAAGCAGCAGACTTTAATGAAGTTTCTGTCTTAAATCACAGTATACTATGAAATTGCTTCATATATGTTGCTAAGAAACTTTGTATGGGTTGTTACTGAGTTCATAGCTATGGGATATATCACTTGGTACTAAACCATAAATTACCTAGAGCCAAAAGTGTAAAGAGGTAATATTGGAATTACATTATTGGACTTCTGCAGGCATTATTAACACTAACCAGAGTAACAGGAACACTATCTTCATCCCTGATTAACAACCTAGCTTAATAGAGTTGTAGACATTTTCAACAAAGCTCATCTATCATGTGAATTCAGAATTATAGTGGTCCTGTTGCTGCAGATAACTAGAACACTGCCAATGCATGGTAGTGCCCTAGCTGTATCATTTATGAGCATGACAGGGTTTAGAACATTTATTCACGGTTATGGTGATGTACCAGGGTCTCAGATGGCTGTAATCATTGGAAAACCGACTACAAAATGTGGTCAACAAAGAAGGCATGGTGCATCTCTTTCATGTGATATTCAGTTCTGAGAAAGCAGAGGTACAAATAGCAAGACTAAAGAATTAATTGTCTTTATTTGTGGAACTACCATACACTGACAGTCTTCCCTTTGCCCTTTCAACCTTGAAGAAGGAATGAAAAGGAAAATGAGCCAGTCTTTCATGGATAAAGCCCCTGACCCCACAGTGCTCTGGGGGCACAGGGTCTGGGGCCTGTAGGACCAGCCTGGTCTTGGTTTGGGTGGTGCCAGCTGCCATGACTGCCTGGGTGTGAGTGACTTTCACCTCCCTGGGGTTAGCTGGGGTTGTGTGATACTATCTGCCCTGAAGACAGCCATGGTCATCACAGAGTGACAAACCCCAGCCCTGGGTGTCCCTAGGGCGGGGGACAGCCAGTGAGTGCTGGCTGCCTGGAGAGGACACTGAGGTGTGCTGAGGAAACATAAAAATTAAATCCAAGTTGATCCCACTATTAAGGAGGAAGAAACTTCTACCATGAACGTCAGATTCTTCTTGACAAAGACCTCAGGATGCTGATGATTGTTACAAAAAAGCCAGTGTCAATAAATGCTTGCAATCTAAGTAGCTGCACAGAAATGCAGGCATAAGAGTATGGATAAATTTTTTTTCTCTGATACTAATTTCCTCAAGTTGCTGCAAAATAAGCACTGTTGTAATTTTGGTGAGCTCTGTATTCTGTCTCTGCTCATCAGTATACCTAACTCATGCTTTTGCTTAATTAATTATTAATAACTAGTTCCTATATAAACAACACTTCTCATCAAAGCAGTTTTCAAAAGAGGTCAGTGTCATTAACTTCACTTTTCAGTCAGTGAAACTGGAACACTGAAGGTGATTGCTGTGACCCTAGTCTCCTGGGGTCATCTAATCCATACTACTTAATCATTTAGCTACCTGTTGCAGTTTAAAACATAAAAAATAAAAAATCTTGTTGAAAAAAAAAACCTTTTTTTTTTTAAAAAAACATCTACATGATTGACATGTTTGTTAAGAATCATGTGCTGTTTACTACCTAAACTTAGTAAACCAACTCTGAAACTAGAAAGGCATAATAAAATCCAGAAGCATACTTAAGCACCACAAGTGCTATTCAGCCTTAACATTTGTATTTGGCAAACAACAAATCTTCAAGTAAAATTAATTAATATTAAGTTTTCTGTCAGTCATTCTGAGTGCTAGCTAGCTACTAAAAACCAAGTACTCAAAGTTGATTCAGCCTACAAAAAAAGTACAATTAACTTTGAATCTGAATTGCATACAGAAGCCAGAGCAATTTTCTTCTGAATGTTATAGAACATATTACTTCATAGCTTGGCTTGCTGCTATAGCCAACCTTGCCCATTGTACTTTTTTAAAAGATAATTTGTTCGTAGTATTGAAACATTCATGATTTCTAGACTTAAGGAGGGAATTTTTTTTTCTCATTGCTTATTCAAATTCATTTGAGTCAGGGAAGAATGGTAGAGAGGGAATGACTGATTCTTCAGATTTTTTTTAGGGAATTCCTTTATAAGAAAGAAAAAAAATATTTTATTTTTCCATCTTTACAGCAGTTTCCGAGAAGTTTGTTGGGTTTTGGTTTTGTTGGTTTTATTTTTTTTTTTTTTTTCTAATTTCACCTTTGAGAGTGGGAAGTTAATTTGGCATATGCCTTAAGGGCAGGCAGCCAAATGATCATCACTTTGACTTTTAGACAGAATATTGCATTTTCCCCACAAAATTGATTTTTTTTTTTTTTTCCCCAGGAAAGTCAGATTTATTTCAGCTAGAGCATGTAGTTTGTTATGCCTTTGGGGGAATGAAGAAATTTTAGGTTAGGAAACAACAGCTTCAGAAACTGGAGCCAAAAAAGAATGAAATACTCATGTGCAGGAAGCTGGAGATCCTATTAACAGAGATGGAGTGTTTCAAAGAAGATGTTATCACAACAGGTGACAAACTGAAGGTGCTCTGATTGCTGAACCTAAACTGGATGCACTAAGTCCTGCTTTTTTGGCCTTTTCCAGTTCATGGGTTTGTTCACATTCTGCTGGAGGGTTTTTTCATGTTAGCTTAGACCAAGCTTTCTGGTTCCAAGTATATATTTTAAAGTATTCTCAAACTGATATACAGGCTTATTATCGTGGCTGTGAATTTTTTAATTTAATTAAATTTTAATAGCAATTCTTTCAACTGCTCATGTAGGCCTGTTTTGTATGGATGGTGTTAAGTCTTTGTCAACTGAACACATTTTCTTCCATTCCTCAGTGGCAGAGACAGCTGATCAACTGAAAAATAGTTATCTGGATAGAAAAAGGAAGAAACAAAATTGTGGAAAAGTGACTGATTTATTTAATTGCACCTTCAGGTAAATAAAAAGAAAAGCAGTTCAGTGATTAGGACTTTAGCCTGAGTCTTTACATTATGTTTGTGGAAGACTAACTGTTTCATGTTGAGCATGGCATTTAATTCCTTGTTCTTCAGTTCAGTTTTTAAAATAGAAACACTAACATTTGTCTACATCAGATACTATTAGAGAAATACATAACTATTTATAGACTACTATTCATACCATATTTATACCACTGTTTTCATATATTTATGTACTGCTACAATTATATACCACTACTGAGTCCCATAGAAGCATCAAAAGACATATAGGCATGTATACACATGTAGAAACAAACACCACACATTGTGTATCTTCCTTCTTACCAAAAGTAGCATTTACATATGGGTAGAATTAATGGGAAGACTGTTTTTTAAAAAATTTCTATGCTTTTCATTCCCTTATTCTTTTTCTTTGTTCCCTTACTTCTGTAGACACAAAGCTGACATACAAAAGCAATCACATTAGTGTTTAGAATATAAGCTTCTTGCGTTGTGCACAAAAATTCATTAAATGGCTTTTCTAAACAAAGCTTCTAGGCATTATCACAGAAAAAAAAAATCAGTTTATGTATAATTATGCATTTTTCCACATATAGTTAACGAACAGAAAAGCATTTTGTGTTCAAATGTAGTTAAAATTTTATGTATAATGTTATAACTCTGTCCATTTCTGCCCCTGACATATGCACCTGTAAATCCATGGGAAGTGTCTTTACACTCAGTGCAAAACTGTTTGCATGTATAACTAAGTGCTGGTTACAAAATTATATTCCTCATCTTCTCTCTTCTCGTTTTGCAACTTTGAGTGTAATTCAGAAAGACAGCATTTTTATTTCACCCTCTTATTAGCTTTTTTTTTTTTAAACTAGTATTGTATAAGTTGTGGGCTTTTCTTTCTTTCAGACTAGGGTAAGAGCACAAGGGCATTGTGTAAACTGAAATCGATTTTTCTCAGCATGACCAATGAGTACCATGGCTGAGACTCTCAGAAAGTGGTGTCCTGCATTGACATGCTTTTTGGAAACATCAAGGTAATCTGTACCATTTCAGAGTAGTCTGCAGGGAGGAACATCATAGACCCAGTGAAGTGCATCACGTGACAGTTATTTGTACTTGCAGAGCAACAGATTAATCCCAGATAACATGCTTTAGATGCACATGCCGTATTACTAAACCAGCCATAGAGACCAATCAGATAAGGTCAAAGAGATTCCAATAAAGTGGAAATAGTGAAAAAGTTAACAAGAAGTAAGGATTAAGCTAACTGCTGGCATCTGCTCGTTCCTTTATACTACAGCACCATTTTTGTCTCTTCATTTGGTGTTGGAGGAAAAAGCTTGAAACACCACTGTGTTAATCCTAGCCTAAAACTAGAGTAATGCAGAGATGGTGTCAAGAGCAAATCTGTTATATCCTTGCACTTTAGTATTTTTCCACAAACTTATGTTACCTTATTTTTATGTTTTCAAAGTTACATTAGGTATGGACTTACCAAAAATGCTGGAAGGGATGTTTCATCTTCACCTTTCTGGGCCAGTCGGTAATTCTGCATTGTGTGCCATGGTCATAGCTACATACCTTCACCCATTCAGGTAGGGGCTGTATCCATTGCTGTTTACTGTGTGATAGTGTGATGTGACAGTCAAAGTGTAAATTGTCAGTCTATGAATATATATGTGAAGGGAACAAAGTTGAAGCCCCAAATGCATAATATCTTGATAGGAAGACTCCAGAAAATAAAGAGAAATATTTATCTCCATGTTGATATATTTCAAAAGATCTATGAAATAGAAGGTAAATGGAATCTTTCTTACCAAATTCTCTGTGGCCATTGCTTTAATGGCACAGGTGTGTGTGTGGGGAAGTAGTCCATGTCAGTGATGATGTAAAAAAAAATGTAGACACTAATAAGATCCCAAATTTTAATTTAATTTTAATAATCTAGATATTGGACTAGATTTTGAACCACAGATATTAGTTTTACTCCGGCAATTGAGGTTCTGAAAAAGATAGATCTTAATTTTCCCAGGGTTTAAGCAGCAGCATGATCTATATGCTTTTCCCAGAAACTGAGGAAAGAAAAGTCAAAATAGAGGCATAAAAGAAGTTCAAATACGAAAAGCTACTTCTGGCAGCAAGTCAAATCTTGGTTTATCAGGAGTTTGGCACGGGCAGAGTCAGGAGCAAGCAAGCACATGGCAGTTTTGTTATGCCTGACACTAAATCACAGTGTGATGTAACTCAAGTGTGTATTTTCCCTAAGGCAAGGGATTGCCTTCAACAAGTCTTGATTCATGCATGGTCTTTATCTGAAACATAAATATTAAGAAAATTGTATTTTAAAGTTTTGGTATCACTTTGGAATATATTTTGTTCAGCTCACAGAGTTTTGTAAGTAATATAACCGCTTTTCCCTTCTTTTTGATTATTTTTTTTGATGAAGAATCTGTAAACCTACACCCAAACCTCCTTCTACCCATTCTATAAGTTACACTTTGATTTCTTAAAGGTGTGTTTTTATGTGTTGGATTTTTTTTTCTAAATAGTTTAATTTATTTTCACTGAATTAACAAATAGAAGAAATGTTGAAAATTATCTAAAAATAACTTTTATATCTGAATAGATAAGGAAAACTAGAGAAATATTTTTTTTGATCATGTCTTTGCATTGGAAATCTCTAACCATAAATATCAGACGTAAGCTAATACTGTGGGTTTTACTATTTATTCCTTTACCTGCAGTGTTCATCCTTTTGATTCATGTTTCACTAATCTCATTTCTTTAAATTACTTTCAGTATTCAACACCATTTCTCTGAACCTCAAATTGAAATCTTCAATCCACCTCAAAGGAAGTTGCAATTACCTACTAGGTAATCTGATCTCAACACTTACTGAAAAAAGGCCCCAGAACTGCTGGACTAATTGTATAAGACTTTCCACAGAGAGTCTATGAAAACTTCCCAGAAACACTGTTCTATGCCTTGTTTAATTTCCCTCTTGCCTCATGAAGTATTTGAAAATGATTGGGAATTTGAAGGAAGAAAAGAAATAAAGAAGACAGTGCAAAGATGACCTCTAGCCATCTATGATTTCATCATGCGAATGAATTTAAGTGTGATCAGGGACTTCTAAGTAAAGCCTCAATTCAATAATCCCTATTCTATATTGGGAAAATAATCTGTCTAGCTAAAACATTACTTTCAAGAAATCTTTGACCTAAAATGGAGTGTGACAGAAGCAGCTAAATGGCTTTCTCCATTCCATTCTATGTATTAGTTTATATGCTCTGGCTGTCATCTCTACTACTTAAGACTGGCTGTAAAACTTCTTCTGAGAAGAAGAAGGAAAAAAGGAAATGGCAAAGTAATTTTTCCTGCAAAAATATTCCTGTATCTCAACTTTTTAATGCACTTGTTCAACTGTCTGTAACTGTTTCTTCAATTTTACATCATGTTTCAATTCCTCTTGTTACTTCCCAAATCTTCTAGATAAAATAGGCTGAAAGAGAGTGTTTTAAGCACACTTGATTTTATCTGGTTTGGTTTTGCTGTCTGCTAGTCTGTGGTTTGATTAGGGAGCTGATGCTGTAAGACACTTTTTCATGATCTATGATAGGGATAAGCCTTTTGCATAGTGATTATGTTGATAGTATAGCACAAGTTAGCTGCTTTACAAGAGGGTCTGGATCAATAAATTAAAAACAAACCTGGAAGTATGAACCAGGAAAGAGTTTTCTCATCAAAAAAATCTCATCATGATTTGTTTATCAATTACTCCTGTAGTAAGCAGTGATCATATATTTGGTAAAGTCAAAAAAAGAAAACAGTCATTCCTTGGAAGGGTCCATAATCCAAAAATTAAGGAGGAGAAAACTGCATGTATTGGCGAGCCTGGAAGCAGGACTCTAAATTGACAGATTGGTATTCATTAGCAACAATAAAGCAGTCTTTAGCAGAGAATTACATATGAAGAAGTAGATGGCTTAGAATTTCAGGACTAGAGGCAGGAATAAAAAGGATGCTAGTCCAATGTAACTGAACAAAATATATGCAGAATTAGCAAATGGAAGATACTAAGTTGCACCTATACATGACCTGATTTTTCATAGCTTTTTGATAATCAGCTACCCAGTGTCAGAGCCAGTTTACTGGATTAGATGGATCTCTAGCCTGACCCATTTGTGTGGCCTAACTTGAGGCTGAGGTTGATGATGTATATATATTTCTAAGTGGCATATGCTTGAATTTCTAGCAGATAACATTTTAAGTATTCATATATGAAAAATGTAACCATAACCGTTAACTCTCAATTTCACTTAAAGAAAATTTCTAAATAATGGCAACAGGAAGACCCAGGTTTGTCTTCTGCATTAGGCAATGTAGGGATCAAGAGGAACTAAAAGGACTGCTCTACATGTACAAAAGAATTCACATATTGCAAAGACTTGGTATTCCACTATAAAAAATTTTTTTGAAGGGTAATCTACAATAGAGGGCAATACGTTATTCAAAAGAATGGTTATAGACAACTTTATTTTGACTTTTCTAGACAGTGCACTTGTCAAACATTATAAGGAGAGGCTAAGGCATGTAATTAGACAGGTTATTGGTGTGGGAGACAGTCACCCAGCAGAAGCTCTTTTAGGGGACAGCCATGCAGTCATTTATAAGAAGATTTCCTGTCTGAAGTCAATAGGAGGTCTGAGTCCATCAGGGATTCAGCACAAGCTCATAGCAGGAAAGAGAAAAGACAGGAAGTCAAGTGTCTGTGTTTGCTCACTAGGAAAGACCTAAGGGCAAGGAAGATCAATACAACTGGAGAACTGAAGTTAAGAGGAGGATTTATGAATTATTTCTCAGACTCTTCTCTGAAAGAAGAGAAAGAAAGCAAGTGTCTAATTTTTTTGTCTCAAGGCTTTTTTTTTTTTCTTCTGGCAAATATCAGGCAGGTAGGTAGGCATTTTATTGATGCTTAAGTTAAGAACTGGAAGAATTTTCAGAGGTATAGTTTTACTAAGCTCTTTAATCTCTCATCTTTTTTCTCTTTTTTTTTTTTCTCTCAAACTAGCTCAAGGTCAAAAACCTAATCACATCTTCTTCTTCCCAGTCTAACTTAAACCTAGGGATTCTTTCAAGGATCATTAAACATAAAAATTCCCCACATTTTTTATAATTATACAGACTTATTCACTATATTAAAAATAAACGTTGGTGAACTTCCCTAAACACATCTTCAACACCTGAAGTGCAATAGGTAGGTATCCTGTATGTATATATATATTTGTCTCATGTGTGTGTATATATGTGTGTATTTAAAGAGATAAACATTTCTGATACCCTTTGGTTATTTGAGCTACCCTAGAGGTATAAGGTATTAGTAAATTTAGCATATTTTTAAAACATGTCAAGCTCTTTAACTGACAAGTCTATTTTCAGTGAGTTTTAGACTTCCAAGGTGAGATTATTTTACTCTACATTTAGCATCTACATTTCCTCAGTAATCAGTAGAAATAAGTAGATACATACTCTGTAAAGGCCTGTTTTCCTTTATTGTTTGTAGGGGGAGCTTAGATGAATAGCTTAGACAAAACACTTAAGTTTTATCGGTGATATTAGTTCTTTTGCAATTGCATTCATCTTGAAAATGGGACTACACTTTTTAAAAATATGACATAATTATTTGTAACATTAGTATTGATATAGGCAATAAAACATGCTCTGTTATGAGTTACAAAATAATAGCTTTCCTTTGTACATTGTTTTTGTTTATGCATTATCTCTACAATTGTAAACTCACATTTTATGTTATGCACCACTTATAACTTGTCGTGTAAGGAAAAGAGAAGAGGAAGAAAAATAAATCTTAGACAAAAGGAGAAATGCCAAAGAATGTTCATCTTATTCTATTTTTTAACTTAAAATATTAATCCCATTTCATTTATGTCATAAACATACATCCTTATGTTTGTGCATTTATTTCCTTTATGAAAGTTCACCATATAAGAAAATAATTTGATAGCTATATGGTAACATTATAAACCAAATGTGAATACAAGTTCTGCTCTCCTTGAAAGCCAAGTTTACCTCCATTTTCTTTTCATGGCTATACCTACCTTTTTATTCACACTTTAAGTAAAGGATTATCTGAAGCAATGTCTCTTTTGGGAAGCAACTGTTGAAGCTGGTGTGTCTCAAACAACCTGAAGGCACAATTCCTGTCTTTCGTCTCTAGTTTCTTGTGTCAGTAGTGTTAAATTGATGTTGCCTTACAAATGTGTTTTACATGTGCTTCTCAAGTTGTCATGTCCCAACTCACAAACGGGATGTAGTAGGAAGAGTAAAAAGACAAAAATTCAGTTGATACACAGTATCTTGCAAACAGGATCTAGGAAACTGGGAAACTGCATTTGGTTGTTGCCTCTGTCTGATTTTGTTTGTTTATTTGTTTGTTTGTTTTAATTAAACTGACTTACATCTCCATGCATAAGAAACTCTTCTAGTTTCTTCAACCCACAGTGAGCAGGAGTATTTGTAATCTGGATTATTTGTGATTATGACAATGATAATTTAAAATCAAGAGATCAGGACAGAACAAAGTTTTCTTCATTAGTACAACTGCTTCTCCATATCAGCCATCCCATTTTTAGTCAACTGAATTCCTAATACAATCAAGGGCAGTTCAGTACCTATCTCCAAATCAGGCCTGTAAGGATTAGCAGCAGGAAACAAGTGAAAATAAATTATACAATAGGAAAGTTTAATTGACATTAAATGAGTTTTAGCTATATGCCAGCACACAAAATTTTGCCCCAATTATTGCATTTTGCCATTTTTTCCCCTCAGTCTCTCTGCTTTCTTTCTGTGATTTATGTTTGTTTAGAGCTGTGGTGATAGAAGAAAAAAGAAACCCAACAAAAATAAACCCTCCAATCTGAAAGTAAAACGGTAACACTGATTATGTCTTCTTGAATATTATCTCATGCTTTCAGATACTCATTTCAAGCATTTGATCTTAAACCAATTTGATTGTCTGTGGCAGGTTGATGAATTACAAAAGCTGACATTCTTCATTACAAGTCCAACAAGCAATGACCTTGAGTTTCAGAGGCTCTTCTTTTGCTAGAGATGAAATATTTTAGTGATTCTATTTATTATAGGTACAAATAAACATCATGTACCAATTTTGTGCTACTGTGTACTGGGAGTAGCTGTATGGACAAAAGTAGAGTACAAACTGATAAAAGATCACAAACTATTCCACTGCCATACCCCACCAAGTCAGTAGTTCTAATATATATGACTATCATTAAAGAGATAATGGACTTCTTTCCAAAACAGTTTCTAACTAGAAATTATTTTCAAACAACTGTAATTCTTTCTTTAAGTCCTCTCTCATAGAGAAAAGTCTGTTTGTCTGGCTTTTGAATGAATATAATACAACTAGAATATATTGAAACAAAAAACTGTAAAGACCATTTTCCCAATCATTTCAAAACACCAGATAACAGAGTTTTCCATTACCAAGGAGCAATTTTCAACAGTTAGACACTTCCCCCCTTCTTTAGGGAAAAGAAGAAAAAAAAACCCCAGATATATGAATCTTTAGGCTACTGTTAAGATTTCCATTTATGCAGACAGCAATAGACTTTGTACTCACATTGGACTTTGGAGGTATTCTGTAATAATGTGAATATCAGAACTAGAAACTAACTCTGTCCAAAAGTATGTTTGACATAAAGTAGTTCATCACTGAAATGTCTGTGTATTAGTTTTAATTGCATGTAATTCTTTATTTAGAATACTTGCATCATAAAGTTTTGGTGCTAAGAAAAAACTGTTGGCTGCTGCCAAATTTTAACTTCTCTCCACTGAATTTCACAAATGTCACTATTACATACCTTGCTGCTGAATTTCATTATTCTATATGCAGGCCTGGTGGCAGAGGCCTGCACTGTATGAAAAATGTTTCCCTGATGTTCAGGATGCCAGGCAGCATGATGACACTGTAAGTGGCAATATGTGATGGAGGAGAAGGATGGAAGAGGAACCATCTGACACATCAGAAACGTGTGTATTTGGGGTTGGTTTTTGGGTAGGTTCTTTCCTTGTTTTGAAAGACGTTTTGGTTTGCGAAAAGAAAAAGGGGAGGTAGGGGTGACAGGAAGGAGGAGGCGTCCTGATGCAGAGAAAATCTTGAAGTTTTAGCAGTATATGGGTAACTATCTCTAAGAGCTTTGTGGCTGGCCAGTCACTCTTATCTAGGACACTCATTTCCAATCGCAAAGTGCAAAAAGTTAATGAAAAATAAAATCAGTGTTGGGGGTGTTTCTTTAATAATGTGCATGAATTAAAGAAGAAACAGTTGTTAAAAGGTTTTCTGTGATCTGAGAGCTGGAAGAATGTGTTTAACAGCCTTCTGCATATAAAAGAGATATGAAAGTCCTCAGTGCTACCTATATTTTGTGAACAACTAGAATGGTAGGAACTATTAAAACCACTGAATAGAAGCTAACAGAGCGAGGAGGGCTGAGGAACAGCTAGGGCAGTTAGAGAGTGGGATTACTGTGGGAGTGTTGTGGGACCAGCTAGTGAAATAGAACAGGAATAAACAATTAAAATTTTTTAAATGTGGCATAAACCGTAATCAGATAAAACTTGTTGTGTGCCTTCCTATCCAGTAAATCTTGAATATACCAAAGAGGAAGTGCAGAAGAGACTACAAAAAAGCAGGAAAGCCAGCTGCACCAGCAGTTCTGTCATCAGAGTAGAAGTCCAAAAAAAAGCTATGATTTAGGAATTGAATCTTAGCCTTCTAATCCCCTTTCTTGTTTATGTTTTCTTCCTTTACTAAAATTTGTTTGTGAGCAGGGAGAATTAGTTTTATGAGTACAAGAAAGTTCAGGTTAATTTTGCCATGATGTGGAAGATCTAATCTGTGTTTTATTAGTGACTCCTTAAATTTGACCCTGACCTATATTCCTTAGAAACAGCTCTTGCTAGAAGTTTTCAAATAAATATCTATATATATGATGGTATAGATTTCTTCCATTTTTTCTTGCTGAAAAATATGGTACCTGCCCATGAAGTATAGCAAAAGGAAAATAGCTTTCAAATTTTGTGTTATATTGAACACAGCAAAGCTATTCTTGCATCTTCAAATTATCCATTACATTCTGGATGCAAATGCATGCATGTAGCTCTTTTGAATTTCACTGGAGCCTGACTCATTTAAGAAATTAGTATTATCCTGTGTACCAGATTTAGAGGCATTGGTGTAATGAACTGAATACTAAACATGCATTGAATCCTGGGAATTTCTGCATGCCAAGTGCCTGTGAAAATACTTTTTGTATATCTGAAGAGAGAAGGTAAATTTTTAAAAGAAGAGAATGATCTCCTGTCTAAAGATCCTATTATATTAAAGTGATTAGTAGAATGTCTCAAATAAGATAGCAAATCATATATTAATCTTGCTATTTATACTGAGCAAAGCCTCCCTGTGTTATTTAATCTGGATAGTTTGAGTTTCTTTCCCTACTTTCCTGCACTGTCACTAGCTCACTCTCTGATAGTCAAGACTCTTGGCCCAAGTCTGTTATCTTGTTCATACTCCGTTTTATAATGCACCACTTTCAGAGGCAGCTATCTGCCAGTGTTTCCACATTCAGTCTGTACAGCACTTTGGCTGACCACCAACTGCAGATTAGATCCTGTGCAGCTGCTCATCATTCTAGCTAAATGTAGATGCTTATCATTCAGTTCTTAGCAAAAGTCTGACTTTACTGAAGATTTGCACCTTTTCTGTGTTGCTTCTGCATTATTGGTTTGTTGTTTTGTTGGGATTTTTTTTACCTCAGAGTTGTTACTCAAAGACTACTGGAGTTTTCAGACTTTTTATGAATTCACATGAATTCAGTTTTGTTATTCTGAGTTAGCACTCAGATTGTCATAATTTTCCTCCAGCCTGAAATGTTTGATATTGCTCTAAACTATCCACCCTTAGGAATTATAGCAGCCCAGTTGGGTGATTCTTCCTTGTGATACAAATTATAACTATTAATTTTTATGTAAATATTTTTAAGTTGAGTGAAACTACTCTCATTTATTTCAAAAGACAGCACCCAAATTTTACTAATGAATTAGTTTCTTTTGAATATTGTTTCATCTGCTTCTTTGAGTCATTTGTGTGTACATACCCATGCATACCCATGTTCACATTTGCAATTTTTCCTCTGTAGAGCATTACATAAAGCTGCATTTTGATCAATAGTTTTTAATTTGCATTAAGAAATATTTTGTTTGCTTGTTTGTTTGACTTACATACTTTGGATGAATGCATTTTTTGAGAGGTCACATCTGTACTTTTGATGTAATAAATGCTGAAGACAATAAAGAAGACAACAATATAGAACAATGAAGACATATAAGATAATTAAATTTACAACACAATATGCCATTAAAAGAATGTGGTTTTGTGAGGCCTTCTTTGGCAATGTGGTTTAAACATGGAAACAGTTCTGTACTTCCTTCTGGTACCTTGCCTACAATTCTCAGTTCTAAACACAGAAAGGTTTCTACAGATATTTCTGCAGAAATAAGAATAATGATTACCATCAGCATTTTAGAGAACACCACTGCTTGAAGGACAGTGAATTTTCTATGTGAAACACAGACCCCTACTGACATGTTCAGCAACGACCTAGTCCCAAAGTATTTGATAGCAGAACTCACTAAGCATCTCAAAACAAGGGGAGACCAGAGGATTTGAAGAGGAAAGAAGGAAATTAATCCCATGAATTGCTCATTTCAAAGTGCCTGAGATGTTTTCAGTAGATATAGCCACTGAAGAATCTGGAAGAGGTGCATAGATGCAGTCCTCTAAATTTGTCTTCTGATGCAAAATGAGTAAAAAAAGGCCCTAGCACTAAGATTTGTTCATCTGTCAGTACATATAAATATGGCTTATATGACTAATATGTTTATCAAGATAATTTGATACTTAATTTTCATTGCAGTGTGAAATAGATGCAATAGGCACAACACCGCATTTTTAGCACCACCGATGTCCACTTTTATTTGTTTAATTATTTTTAAACACAGTTGAAGTTCTGGTGCCTGTCTTCCACCCAGATTTCGTGGAAGACGAAACAATTGCAAGGTGTAAGATGGATGACAAATTGTAGACAAACGCAACGCTCTACATCTACCATATCCAATTCAAAATCAAATTGATTGAATAACAGGCTGATGGTGCACATTTCAAACGTGTAGTCTCTTCTCTTTCTTTTCAGTTAGTGATGCTTTTAGATTTAGGATGAAGTAGGTGACTTGTTGCATTCTTTTGTCCAATCCTATTGTAGAATTACAATGAAATAAATAAGCAGTATTAACAACAGCTAATACTACAATTTGGGTTCTGAAATGCCATGTTTTTGTCTAGCAGCTTAGTAATCGTATGCTTTCCAGCATGCTTTATAGCTACAGCAATCGAATTGCAGCTACAAAAAATCAGACCATGGTTTTAGGAAGAAAACCTCTGGGGAAACAAAAGGCAGTAGGGAAACAAGAGTAGGGTGTGCACAATGAAACTTAATACAGTTTAATGGTTCTTAAACATGATATTGGTTACATTCTGCACTGTAAATAGAACATAGAATCTCTATGTAGTTGTCTTGAAACTCAGACTGAAAACTGATTACTTTAACTTCTGCCAGCAAAGGGATATCAGAGGTCATGACTGTTTCTGAAATATTTTGACTAGCGTGATGAACTTTAACTTTGGACTCGTCCATGAGTGAACAAGAAGTGTGATCTAATAATACATCATTTTTTTCTAAGTTTAATTGGTGATTATTCATTTCCTAGTTCTTTGAATCTCTAAAATATCAACCACAGTAAGTCTGATAATCCTTCTGTACCTTTTTGCCACAGATTGCCAAATTTCAAAATACATGACAATAGAAATTCAATACATGACAATATAGACTCCCTTAAAAATAATATGAATGGACGCCAAAGCTCCTTGCAATTTTTTAGCCCTCTTCCCACTGCCTCAATGAAAAAAGGAGAGGCACTTCAGAATTAGGGAAAGCTTTCTTGTTTGATCTATTGTTGTACTTAGGGACATGGAAAAATTAATCACGCTTGTTTGAAAATCTTCATGAAAATCATGTTCATTTACACTGAAGCATTTGCAAAAGAGAACCTCACATTCTTCTCCACTTCAAAACAGAAAAAAAAATCATTGTGTTAATTAATATCCTAAAAGATGCTAGTGTTTATATCAAGTTATCCTGATGGTACCGCCAGCTTCACTGGTCTTGGTAGAATAGCTATATTTACACCAGTTTAAACTGCAACCAAATCTGACTCTATGTTCATTGGGTAAAACTTCCCTTTTACGAAGGTAAAACTTTCCCATGCAAAAGATATGAAACAGTACTGAAATGCATTTTCAAATTGGACTTAAATTTCAGTATACATCCATTTTGTATCAAGATTTGATTGGCTTATAGAAGTACACAATACTAAGGAATGAAAGAATGGCTGTGCTTCATTGGAGGGAAAAAAAAAAAAAAAGCAGATTTTTTGGTAACTGCCAAAGCCTTTCTAGTAATGCTTGATAACATTAATGAAAATTGATTTTGTTTATGTACAGTCATAATGGATATGGCCACATAATTATTATGTGCTGACTGCTAGTTATTAATTAATTATATTTTTTTCTATAATTTATTTACCAGAAAAATTCAAGTCTGAGGCAGCATCTGTTTTCCAGTGAAGTCCTCCTTTGACTTAATTTTACAGCTGAACAGGAAGGCGAACAAAGAGCTTGAGTAACTTGCCCAAGGTCACTGAGACTACAATCAGCCTTGATTAGAGCCAAACACAAGTTATTTTTCAGTCTTGTGTTCTAGTCACTGAAGCTGATGTGGTTTTAGTTTTCAACAGCTGTTGCTAAAGTTACCAAAAGAGGACACAATCTTGGATCACATCAAGCACCATGCGTGACAGCAAGGCAGGTAAAATTTCTCAGAAGCTTTCCTTAGACTTCCTTGAAAACTTTAGTGTAAAAGAAGAGCAGTTTGAATGTACAGAGAAAAGGAACTTAAACTCCACATTTCACTAGCTTCTTTTTTTTTTTCCTTTTTTTCTGTGTATAAAGATGCTTGGGATAATGGTAATGACTGTAACAGAGTTGCCATGGTAGACTAAAATCAATCAGCTGGCTGCAGCTTTAGAGTTGGTACCACCCATTCTGCTTCCATGATGTGTGTCCCTACCATTAAGGCAGACGTAACTTCTGTACTACTGGATCAGTTCCTGAAGCAGCATAGTTTTCTGCCAGGTGTATTAAAATAAAGCAAAATAATTTGTTTTGTCTTGATATGTCAGGGTGAAGCTCATAGAGGTTTAGCAACCTATCCATGAGCTGATCAAATGTCCTAGGTATGAACCTTAATTGGAAAGATTGCCTGTGCAGTTTAAGTGGATCCTGCAAGAAGACACCTCCTGACTTGTCCTGCCAATCAGACATTTGCCAGACTCCTTCTGTGCAGAATACCACCAAAGCGTCACTTGTGTTTGCCTGTGGAAGTTGGAGTACACAGGTCGCTCTGTTCCTCTACCCTGCTTCTGTAAAGGGGCAGGTATGCTGGCTGCACTGGCTCCAGTGACACAGATTGTGCTGGCTTTCTTAGTGTATATTATTTAAACCCAGCAGTTATGTTTCAAAAGGGGAGGTTGGTCTACATGACTTCCAGATTCCCTTCCAACCTAATTTTTTCTTTGATCCTCTCATCCCTCCTTTTGAAGACTATCAGTATGCAAAAAAAAAAAAAAAAAAAAAAAAAAGAACAGAGGATTCTTGGGATCAGAAAGAGAATAATCATGAAATAATCTGACTCTCTAGCCCTATGAGACAGTAATGTCACTACAAAGGGACATTGCTGGCTACTGCCAGTGCTGTGCAACCTAAAATGTGTGTGCAATCCTCAACTAAATTATGTGTCTGCAGAGTCTGATGATTGAGTTAATGGCTTGGCCTCTTCTCAATGACTTAAATTTCATATGTCTGCCTAAGTAGGGATTTCTATTGTGGCTTTACCTCAAGGCATAGTATATTTATGTAATAAAGCATACCATGACATGATATCTGTATTATCTCTTCCCACTTGTTTGCTGAAGAGAGATTTCCTTTTTCTCTTTTGTAGAACATGCTTTCTTAACTGCTGAAAGAAGAGTCTGTCTCCCCCTTTCCTTCCTTTTGATGACTGGAAAGCTATAGCATATATCACTTCTATTGTTTGTTTTTCTAATCTTTTCATAGCACCAGACAAGCACATATATAGTGGTTTGGATTCAGGTATGAAGGCTTTTTTCTTTACAGGGTACTTTATTAATGGCAATTTAAAAAATGAAAACTGTTGCAAACCAAATGGATTCTTAAATAACTTAGAGACGCCATAATGACCCAGTGAAAAAAAGACTCAAATCAAAAATTGATCTTAGAACCATTTCGAGTTATGTAAATTCGTTTGAGATATAAGGATAATAGGCATATCTTGAAGAGATAACTGCAAAGATTTTTGATTGGGAATACTTAGCATATTAAAGTACATGTTTATAGCAGTACCAAGGTAACAGATTTTAAGAGTGTGCCTTAAAATGTAGTGAAAGAGACCAATAAAAATGGGCAGTAGGAGGAATTACAGTAAACAGTCATTTTATGTGGCTTCATGAGGCTCAAAGTTCTCAAAAAAACCCACTGAGAATAATTTTTAAAACCTATTTTCCTCTACAGAAGGGAGATGTCCACAGTAACAATGACTATCATACCAGTGCCTGGGAGTATGACTGCGTAAACAAAATATTTTTCTCTTTGGGATGATGACCCCAGCTTCCAGCTAAAGCTGCCACGGCAGATGTAGTGTCCATATTTTAATATTTGATTGTGCAATAATTGAAGTGTTACTTGAAAAATTCATGTACTGCTGTGCCTGAGACTACTATCACATGGAAGGAAAGCTAAAAGATACTGCTGAGCAAGCAAAAGCATCATGCTTCCAGAGAAATCACAGTTAGGTTCAGTTTTATTTAACATCTTTCTTAAGCATTTTGATGAGAAAATATATGGCACAAAAGCAAGTTTCATAATACTAAAACAGGGCTGTCCCACAGACTGGCTATGATGAAAAAAATAATGCAAACAGAAAGACCAGTAAAATAGAAATTAAAATAGAATTGGTTTAGAATAGCATAGCGCTCTGTGGTTGAAAAGCTTATGAATTATGCCACAGGTAATTCACGGTATCATGGTGATTGGAATGACAGTGATTGGAACCACAAGTTGAAGAATAGATGTTCCTACGAACAACCTGAGCTGAAATCTGGCTGACCATTTAATTACACGAGAAATAAAGTCAGTTATCTTTCGATTGTTTCTTTCAAGTACCTGCTTCAAAGCATCAACAACTTCCTATATAGGAGGCTTGAAATAAATTTAAATACAGCTAGCCCTTGGAAAATCTTAATGCCCAATAAGTCCAGCTGAAGGAGTATATGTAAAAGTCAAAATATGACTTTGTTGTATGGTACAGCAAAGAAAATAAGGTAATGTAAAAAATAAGTATCGCATATTCTATAGGAATTATGAAACTCCTTCCATTGTCTTGATTCTGTCACCCTTATATACACTGCTCAAGGCCTTTTTTGGTATTTGATCCTTCTGAAGGCAATTGTGTATGAAAGAACACTTAGGTTTTGTACATGAGAAATAATTTGCAAATGATAAATTTGTAAATGAGAAATAATACAATTGCCTCCACAATAATACAGCAGGTACCACATTTTCCTAAATCTGTTGAAAGATTCAAGTCAGCAAAACACTCAAAATACTGTTAGAGAGTTGAGGGAGTGACTTGTGAGGGAACATCTTTCAAGAGGATAGTGTTTATAAATAATGGTCGAAGGAAAACATGTCATATCGCCTTCAGCAAAGTGTTAACTCCAAGGAATAAAGAAAATTATTTAGTGTAAGACTTGGAGAAAGAGGTAAGCATGGTAAAATTAAATCAAATAATGAGAAAACAAGATTGCTGTGAGAAAAATTGTTACAGCAGTAGAATTTTTGGAGTAGTCTTCAAAGGCACTGGTTGGGGATTTCAAATAAAATAGCTTAAAAACACTAAAAAAGCATGCTTTGGGGAATCATACCTACATTTGCAGAAATCAGTGATCTACACTATTTTCCAGTTGTAACATATCATACACGTGCATAGAGGTTCACTGGCACAAGTCAGGAGCTATAGGGAAAGCATACTAATATATTGTTTCTGACAAGTACTATATTCCATCGTTTACATCTGCCACTTTAACAAAATCATGAGGGTCAGAATGTTTCCTGTTGGTGGAGGGGAAGGAAAAGTTACTATGAAAAAGTAGGTAGAGTTTTTATAGACAGAGATTTTATATCCTCCTTCCTTTGAAATCTTGTCCTTCAGTTACTAGGGTTCCAACCTTGGCATGCAGGAGGATGCATTTAAAGTGCCTCTCTAAAATAAGTAAATTAACTTCCTGGGATTGCAGGATAGCTTTAAGGTCCACCATCTTTTGAATTCCATGGAATTTATCCAGATGTTGAATTGTGGACTCCAGGCAAGACCTTTTCCAAATTATATGCTTAAAGTTATCTTCCAATATCTGTATTTAAGGATCAAGAGTAAGTGGCCTTTTTTTCTCACCAAAATTAGGAAAAAAAGAATCAGATCTTTTGATCCAAAGGCAGATGCTGTACTTCTGATAATCTTACTGGTACTTATTTAGTATGAATTTAGGAGCTTGATGTCAGGCCTGTGCTGCCCTATCCACAGCTCAACAGCTGTGGTGCAATGTTGCTGTAACCACTGGAGCTGAGCCAGTTTATTCCAGCTGGGGACTCTGTCCCCTACTACTGAAACTACTTCTTGGCAGCTCTCCATTAGTATAAGCTTGGTTTTCTTCTTCTTTTTCTTTTTCCTTGTTTGTTTTTTTTTTTTTTTTTTTTTTTCTTTCTTTCTTTTTCTGGTAGCAAAACTGTCACTGAATGAATGCTAAATAAAGCAAGCCTCAGATGAAAGCAATTTATTTTTCCTTTATCTAACCTGATTGGTTACAGAGTTCAGTACCCAAGGGTTGGATCACCCAATCTGTTGGGTATGTGTACAGAAGGGAAAGTGCAGTCCAATATCTGCATTGTTTTTAAACCGCTACTGCAAAGCAGACTGCCATTTAAAACAAGGCAGTCAGCCGCTGCTACTGACTATTGTCATTAATACCATAGGTTTGAACACTATTTCAGTATTGCAAATGTATCTTAAATTAGTTTTTCTCCCTTCTGCTCTGCTCCTTTAAAAACAACACCAGTGGGTTTTATCGAGAGTTTTGAAAGCAACTGGCCTCCATGGCATTTATTAATGGCAGGAAGCAACAGATTTTCGTGGGCTCCTACAGAGAAGTTAAATAGCTTCAAACATTTTCTATCAGCTTAAAGCACTGTGCTTGATGGTGCAAGCACACTTTGCTTCCTTTGCCTTACAGTCACCCTGGGATATCCATTCTGAAAATAGATTTGAATGAACTTGAAAATTCAAGATAGGCTTGATTGCCAATCTGTCAACAGCCCCTAAAAATAATTAAAAAAATAAAATGAAGTGACAGCTCAGAAAAGCAAACTGCTTGGTACACTCCATGCCCCGCTCAGTGTTTTCTGTCTTGTCAACTATCAATATTTATGTTCAGTGGGGGAAACCTGGCCAAATTAGGGGACGTGAGAGGGCACTGCTGAAATCAAAACTCTGCCACAAGTCACAGTTGGGCTTGACTTTGTTTCATTAAAAATTTAATTGGAACCAAACTGTGCAGTCACAAAGCTCATCAGTGCTTCCTGTTCACAATGTTAAAGAATCAGATGTTCAAACATAGCAAATTAGTGAAGAGCATGTTTACACTCTGCTCCCTTATTACGGAAAATGATTATTTGATAAACAAAGAGGCGCAGCCAGGAAGAAATGCCAGCATTTGTTGACAGATTTAGTGTGCCTTGGTGACTGCACCTTATACCACTGGGTGGACCGGGAATGGTGCTTCAATGAGTACTTTGAAGAACTGATAAATAAAAGAAAGCAGCCAGCTGCCTATGAGCTCTAAATTAACCTCAGAGCAGAAATGGTACAGGACTCTGACTTCATGCAGTACTGGCAGTGCTGCTTTAAACCAACAAGCTTATGTATGTGCATGAAAGGGAAGCTTGTTTGCAACATGCAGAAGAGGCTCAGAGGGCAATACACCTTTGTAAATAGGATCTTTACTGTGCGCAGGGTATGTTGTTTCTCACACTGAGAGAATGCATTACTCACAGGTAGACAGCTGATGTTCCTGCTTCCATTTCAGTGGAAGCTATATAACACCACTGGACTGCTAAAACCGTAACCTCCCCATTTCAAAGCTTACCAAGTCCAGACATTCTGTGTGGCTGTCCAGTGAAAATTAAACTAAGAAAAATAGTTTTCTTCTTTCTGAGGCTTTAAAGGGTCAGGCTTTCCCTTGGGAATAAATTTATTGCTTCAAGTCAGAGGAGCTTCTACCTGGTTTAATTTCAAACAGCTTGCAGCTGGAAGACAGAATAATAAAAGTCTCTTAAGAACGAAACAAATAGTAACAGCTCAAGAACAACTGAATAAATTTACATTTCTGTAAAATGGCTTCTTAGCTGAGATCAGGACCTATATGCAAAGTTGCAACTCAGTCAAAACTTAACATACATGGGCAAATAAAATAAGCGAAGAATAACAGTAAAAGTTATAGTTGTCTGTGGAATTACTAACTGGGAATTAATTAGATTATGTATTCTTAACAAGAAAATATTAATTTAGTAATCAGAGACATTAAAATTAATTATTGACTCTGCCAGTTTTATTGCCAGCGGGATTGCCATCAAATTGTTCTACACTAAAAAATATGAATCTTAAAGGTACTTAGAAAGTCTTCTGTATTTAATTGGGAAGTCCTTAAATCTGCTTAACTGGGTCTGCTGAATCATACAGGGAATAGATTTAAACCCAGAGATAGTGACAACAACTGCAATTTATGCAGCTTCTATTTTCTCTTAAATGGGATTCAAGTGATTTTAGTAATGCCTGCCTGTAGGTTGCACCCCTGCATCAGAGCACCCAGAGACCGCCTGTTGGGAAGCCTGGTTGGAGCCAGCATCTCCTCCTGGCTGCTTGGCGTAGATGTCTCCATACTGACACGTTTCCAGCCTCCAGCTCTGGCCCCTTGTCCTTACTGCTTGAACCGAGCAGGCACGGGTTGCTCCTCAGCTCTCCTTTATCTCTCTGCAAGTCTTTGGAATATCATACTACTAACCCATGACTTTTATTAATTGTTAATTCATAATAATTCTATTAAATCATTTCATTAAGTCACCCCCCCACCCCCCCAGACAACTTTTAACAATTTTATAGCTTTTATATTTTCCTATTTTAGGAACTAGTGCTTTTATTATCATTTAATTATTGATGACTTCAATAACACCTGCATTGGCAAGAGTACTCTGTTGCTCAATGTGTTGTCTAAAAAGTTTACTCTTCCTTTTCTTTAGAGATTTCAGAAGTATTGTCAGAGAAGTAACCTAAGACTGGCCATACAGGATACTTCCCTATTAAAATAAACCAGAGACTCTGGACCTGCTTTTATCCTGATGTAAATAAGAGGTGACTATGCTGAAAAAGTATCATGTCTATTTTATCACTGTAAACCAGCTTCAGATTTAGCCTCTTGCAGAATCACAGAATCACAGAATCATCTAGGTTGGAAAGGACCTTGAAGATCATCTAGTCCAACCATTAACCTAACACTGCCAGTTTCCAACTACACCAGATCCCCAAGCGCTATGTTGACCCGACTCTTAAACACCTTCAGGGATGGGGACTCCACCACCTCCCTGGGCAGCCCATTCCAACGCCTAACAACCCGTTCTGTAAAGAAATACTTCCTAATATCTAGTCTAAACCTTCCCTGGTGCAACTTGAGGCCATTACATCTTGTCCTATCACTTGTTACTTGGTTAAAGAGACTCATCCCCAGCTCTCTGCAACCTCCTTTCAGGGAGCTGTAGAGGGCAATGAGGTCTCCCCTCAGCCTCCTCTTCTCCAGACTAAACAACCCCAGTTCCTTCAGCCGCTCCTCGTACGACATGTGCTCCAGACCCTTCACCAGTTTCGTTGCCCTTCTCTGGACACGCTCGAGTAATTTAATGTCCTTTTTGTAGTGAGGGGCTCTTAACATGCTTCTCAGCCCATGATGATTGTGTGTGAGAAATATATTCTCAAAGATGATTTAGAATTATATATACATATCATTGAACAACGTACAGTACTCTAGATTTAGCCTTTGAATCCACAAAAAATTTGTACACTTTCATAAGAAAACCTAAGGTGTCTTCCCATCATATTGTAAAACTAAAGCCTTGTGCAACTGTGTTATTTCCCAAAATACTAATTATATATTTCATGTTTAGCTTGTCATTATATATGTGTAATGTTATTGCTGGTGGGGCTAAACGTAAAGGGAACAAAAATAAAATTATTGTTTATAGAGTTGAAAAGCAAATATGGTTATGAAACACCTTTATATTCTCCTGCTTCATAATATAAATTATAGTTATGCGCACTGGGGTGCAGGTGCCCAGGTGCGGGCAGCAGTGAGGGCTCTGCCGGGTGGGCCCCTGCGGGGAGCGGCCGGGGCTGCCCCGCGCCGGACACAGCCGGTTCCAGGCGGCTCCAACGGCCCCAGCGCAGGGCACAGCTGAGCCCCTCAGCCCCGGGCGGGCGCCTCGGGGAAAGCCTGGGTAAGGAAGGGCAAAGCGCTGCCCGGCAGCCAGGGCTGAGGGAAACAGGGGGAGAAACAGCCCTGCGAGCCCCGAGGGGAGAGCGGCAGGAGGGCAGGAGGGGCTCCAGGCAGAGCCCCGGCAGAGAGGCCCCTGCGGCCCCGGCAGAGACCCCGCTGGGGCGGGTGTTTCCCTGCAGCCCCCGGAGAGGCCCCGGGCTGGAGCAGGGAGAAGCGTGAGGAGGAAGGAGCGGCAGGGAGGAGCTGGGGGGGACTGACCGCAGCCCCCCATTCCCCATCCCCTTGGAGGGGAGGAGGCAGAGGAGTCAGGGATAAAGGTGTGAAGGTGAGCCTGGGAAGAAGGGGGGGTGGAGGTAACATGTTTTAGTTTTTGTTTTTCACCATCCAACTCTATGTTAATGGGCAATAAATTACTTTTCCCCAGGTTGAGTCTGTTTTGCCCATGATGGTAATTGGTAAGGAATCTCCCTGTTTTTTCTCAACCTGTCCTGTTGAGGAGGATGAGTGAGAGAGCAGGTTGGTGGGTGTGTGGCAGCCAGCCAAAGTCTACCCACCACAGTATGAAACTTTAACTTTAGAAAATTAATTCCACGTTTTTCTTTTCCACTACTTACTAACAAAAAAAATAAAAAGGCACGTTAATCTGCATCTTATTATTATTGAGAACTATGCAGCATGCCAAATGTTCAGGTGGGTCAGTTTCTGTAGTTCGACATCTGTTAAAAAGAAAAAAGAGGTACAAATGTCTGCAGAGACTAAGGAACCAAACTTCAGTGGTGTTTTAATCAAATCTTTATTTCTGGCAGAGAAAAATATATAAAATATATGTCAGTGAATATTAGAGAAGTTGAATCCTGATTTTATATGTTTCTATTGGTGATGTCAATGGCTGCAGAACGGATCGGTTTGTACCCATACCAATGTACAAATGCACGGTACGATTATATGCAGATTAACTTCACTGATATATCACCTCACAAGGATACCTACTACCAAGCAGCTCAAGAGGCCATTCCACTACAGACTTCCCCAGCAAAGGCTGATTCCTCTGGCATATATAAACTTAAGGAAGATGACAGTGACAATGTCAGCTTAGTGTCCTCAAGCCACATCCAGTGGCCTGTACAATGATTCAATTAGTAAAACATGACCCAAAACCACCCACCTTGTCTGTGACATAACTTTGAGGTAGATCTCCTGATTATACTATTGAGCTCATATCCTTGCAAGCACCCCACTGAGTTGCAAGGAACTTACATACCCTTTTTTTTTTTTTTTTTTTTTTTTTTTAAGCATATTTGCTCTACTGGAATTCACTAAATTTGAGTGAAGTTTAATTTATACTCCTATAGTACCTTGAGGAAGTCCTACTCGGCCATCTACCAGTTTAGAAGCTCTGTAATTTCCCTCCTGTAGATTATTTTGTTAGAAAAGATGCTAATAAAATCTGTAGAATTTGTAAGGAGGCCAACATGTTAAAAAGCAGTAGAAAAGCATAAAACCTGAGCAGAGTCATAGGTGGGTAAAAATCAGCAGCTAACCAGTTAGTCTGTAATTAATTCAGTTGTCTAAATCTAGAGGCACAAATGGCTTAGGTTTAGTTCTGACTGCTGTGGCTCTTTGCTGTCTCTCTCATGGAGAAAGGAGATGAAGAATGCAGATAAAATTAAAAAGAAATAGAGATCATTATTGTCCCTCTTCCCTGCCTCCACAGTGCTGCACCTGGAGACAAAAGGAAGAAGGAAGTCAGATTCAGATTTTGTGAAAATGGTGATTTTTTATTTCTTAAGTGCATGATATTATATTTGAAATCACATTCCTCTTTGAAGAACAGATTCCTTCCCTCAGTCTTCTCAAGTTTCTTTAAACAGAAGGATAGAGTAAATCTGATTTACTCTACCATGGGAATAATCCACTGTTATAAATGAAGGGATTCCAAAGCTTTAATATATATGCCTGTCTAGAATTTGGATAGCTTAAAGGACAGCATATTCACTATTAATCTGAGTGAAAACTCTACCTTATTTCCTCACTGACTTTAGCCAGTTAGGTGAGCTATCACCAGCTGAGGACTCAATGTAAGAATTTCTTCAGAAATAGTATGGTGCTAAAGTAGGAAAGTAATAATTTTTTTAACTTTCCACTCAGAAACTGAATTAAGTCCAAGTTTACAGGGTTCACTTCTTTCCACACAGTTTTATAATGATCACACTCTTTGAATAACGGATGTTTTATTGCCATTTTAAATGAAAGGGGAATTGTTCCCTGTTTTAGATAATTACATTGCTATAGCAGAAACATGGTTTACTATTCTTTTACTCCCATCAGCTTAATAGAATATTAAATAGTTATTGACTTTGGAAGAGGTGAACCATCATGATTTATTGAGCTGAGAGGTAAATATTCAGCAAGCAGCTACAATTAAGCTTTTCCTTGTGTTCTTCATTTACAGGAAGTGTAGGTGGTAAAAAGAGGCTTACGAAATGTGATAGTAATTACAAAGTGGTCTAAAGAGGATCTGAAGAACTGTAGTTTATAAGTCAACACAACAAAACTGACTTTTAACAAAAATAACATTAGCAAAGCACAAAATACCTTTTTCCATCTCTAATATCTCTGACCGTACAATTTTAACTCCTTCTGGACCTAAAGAACCTAAGGGAAATAGTAAAGAGTTGCACAAAATCTTCTCTTACAACATCAAACTACTGTTTAATATTGTTCAGATGAAGCAATAAATTATTGCAAAGTTGACAAACTTAACAGTTTCGTTGGGTGTCATTTTTCTATCACCCCTAATTCATTAAATGGGAAACTGCCAACTTCTGTTTGTTTTGCAGCTCCAGGAAAGTACTTTGAGTATTAACTGCAGCATAATTGTATTGTAATATTCAGGCAATTCAATATACGAAAAGAATATATTGCACTTTATTTTCCTCCTCCCTTTGTATATATTAAGAGAAGTACAGTGCTGTCGGAGAGTTTGGATGCAAGAGAGATAATTTGTCTTCCTCAGGAGAGACTGTTTAAAGAATTTTACTAATTTAAAGTAAAACCAAAATGTTATTGCAACCACCACCATTTTTGATGATCTGTCAATACATCTACAGAGATATTTGAACTGAAATAGACTGATTCAAGTCTTGCCATAAGTCATTTACATAACTATCAGCTTAATGAAAGGATAAGTGTAAAAGAAACAATGTTTGTTGTTTACAAGCAGTTTGTAAGGTTTTTTTTCCTGATTATCATATTGTTCTAGGCATCCAGAATGTAATTTAACATAGACTCAAAAAAAAAAAAAAAAGTAGAAAACGGGACTGGTAGAGAATGGCATCGTCTACAACCAAGGGCAGGTATTCCCCAAGCTACATCCTGATCCTCCAGGGTGTGAGATGTACTGGACAACACCATAGCTTCCTCCCTGCCAGCACACATTTTTTCTCCCAAAGGATGGGAGCTGCACTAGCTTAGCCCAGTCCTGACATTCAGTTCAGACAAATCCAGGCGTGAGGAGGTACTCTTGATTTTTTTCTGAAGCAGACAGTGTTTTCTTGGGCTAGAATGTTTTGTTCACAAAAGAGTGGAACTACTGTTTCTTCCACGCTAAGAATTATTACTCCCATGGGCAACTTTAGACACCCAATGTGAACTTGAAATCATGTAAATCACCTAGTGGTTTTCTTGCTGCTGAAATTTCGTTGAATCACAACTTTGACTGCTTTAAGCAGAAGCAAACAACAAGCATGAACTTGTTACTATAGTTCCTCTGACACTTCATTTTAATCATCTGGGTCTTCATGTTTCATTGAATGTGTAGAAATGTTGTTGATATTCCTATGGCAGTAATGACTTTATGGGACATTAATACTAGCGCTTAATACAATTCCTGGTACAACGAATGTATATGTCAGGCACTTACGTACTAAAATGATTTCACTGTTGAGGTAATTACCATACATTTTAAATAAACTTAGAATGGACAGTCTTATAATATATTACTTAGAGTTTTATAGTGATTGTGTGAATGCTCCCTACCATTCATAGAGGTTTATTTATACTATGTGAAAAATCTTGTTTTAATGAGAACAAATATTTCTAGAAAATTTTTTAGTTAGGTAAATAGAAGGGTATGCAAGCTGTCCCAAGACTAGGTTGTTTTCTTACTTCTATTTGGAAAGATCTAGAAAAGGAGTCAGTAATCTGATTTTCAGAGTGTTTTATTTGAAGATGTAGTTATGTGACTAACCCTTTCCTAAAGCTGTCTTTTCTTCTTTGGGGAATGTCTTCCACTCCCAGTTGCATACAGAGTTCTAGGCCAGTGCATAGTTTTTTGTCTTTGATTTACAGGAAAAAAAAAAAAAATAGGAAAAAACCCCCAAACAGACAAAAGCCTCCCTCAGTGGTGAATATTGATATTTTGTTCTGCTCTGGCTACTGTACATGTGAGTCTCCTGTTAGTGACCATGGGAGTTATCCACGCAGGGGATATAGTGAAAAGCTTTCTGAGAAAGAAACTGCTCAGACATTATTAGCTGTAGCTGCTTGAATACTCCACAGGAGTAATTAAACTTTCGTACCAGCCTGTTCTACCTTTCCTGAACCTGTCATTCTCAGCAACTGCAGAAGTAATGAATTTATTTAGATAAATAAAGGGGATATTTATTTAGATAAATACAAGAGGAAATAGCTCCTCTTGTATTCATTTACTGCTGTCAAAGATTAAGATGAATCATCTGTCCCTCTGTGACTTCTGTGTACTCAGGCTTTATTGAAAGGTGAGTGCAGTGTGAGAGACTGAAAGAGTTAATGCCTCAAATGTTATGGCTGCATAGCAAGAGTGAGCTGCAGGTGGGCAGGAGGTCAACAGGAAGGAACAAGGGGGGCAAGTGCTGGAGGGTGGGCAGTTCTGCGTTGCCAGGCAAGACGACTCACAGAGTTTATTTGAGGAAGGGGCTTACAACCACCTGAAAGACCTCTCATGACCACCCCCCCACAGTGGTGCCTGTGCAGAAGATCAAGTTATATAAGCTGCACAGGTGTTTGAGAGTTATATAAGTCCTCAAAGGGGTGTGACTGGTGCGATCGAGAGGCAGGGACTAGCACCCAAGCACCACCCTCTTTCTCGACTCACATGTAAACGAGCCTTGGAAAGCCCGCCCTTTTCCTCGCCTTGCATGTAAATGAGCACAAGAGGATGTGCCCCCTCTTGCCTTGCATGGAAATGAGCCAAAGTATTTAAGGAACAGCAAGCCATATCACAGTGTGCACCCACCACCATCGCTGGCAAGATCAGGAACTGCACCAGAGACGTTGCTGGAACTCAGGGTGGTGATCAGGATCTCTCCTCTACTTCAATTTTCCTATCTTTCTCTCTCTCTGTCTTTAATATGTTACAGGCCATTCAGCCCTATTTAAAATAACAGGGTTTAATATCCACTGTTGAAAACTCTTTACGGAGCTTTAACGAGGTTTAATTAGCTTTAAAAGATCTAATTGGCTTCTGTTAAAATAGCTTCTGCTGTTAATAAATTTTTCAACCGATTGTTTCATCTTACATCACCTTAATTTAGCCTGAGGTATCTCAACCATTGACAGAGTGGGTTGTCCAGGACAGCCCTCTCTGGCAGTAATTGGCCTACTTATTAAGAGATAAGTCCAGCCACCCCTAGCCCCTCTAATCTTTGAGGACCAGCTAGAACACAAGGGGATTCATCTCTTACCACATTAATTCATCACCTTGAATGCAACATACTTAGAAGGTATACTCATCTGCTGATCCATTACTAGAGTTTTAAGATATGACAGATACCCCTCCTCTGTTGGTACTATGGACTGTGAAGGGACATCCAGGCGTTTAATGCTTGCAATTTCCACATGATTTAATAAATAACACCATCTGCCTCTAGGTTAAATACAAAGCGCCATTAAGTAGTGGAACTGAGCAGTAAGTCTTTCACTGGAATTCTGAAAAATTTGTCTTTACTCCCCCTTAAGTCACAGAGAACAGAACCATTTGCATAGAAATTTCACTGCTGCAGATTTTGCATAATGAAAAAAATGTACCCATTCAAGGCTTGTTCAAAATGTATACTGTAGATGCCTAAAGAAGCAGGCTGTATAGGTAATTATAAATATCTGGTATGACATTATATCTTGGGTAGTATGAAACAGAAAATTTTATCTCTACTCTAATTTTTGTGACTCATGACTCATACGTTTTTGATTTTTTTGAAAATCTGCATTTCTTTTCAGAATCAGGATAGTGCCTGTGGTTACAGTCCTAGCATGGTGGTGTCTTTTCCATTTCCTGAATTATAAGACCTGCTCTAGTAACACTCAGGCATTTATTAGTCAATGTTCTTTTGCAGTGTGCCATAGTTTAGCATGATTCAAAATATGATACTAATAAATTATAAAACATAAAAAATGAAAAGCACAAAACAGTATTACCTGCTGTAAGAAATCTGTTCTAGAAAGTTGCAAGAATATAGATTGAACAGGACAGATGTTGAAGGAGATTACATAAAAAAACAATAAAAAACCACCTTTATTTAACCTATTTACCTTGGATCAGATTGTTTTGGAGGCTTTTTTCCCTGAAAATTACTTTGAATTGTAAATTGTTATATTCATATTTTGCTATATATTCTTCCTTTTGTTGTTATTAATAGCATATGGGAGGACTACTTTCAGCTGTATATCTTTATCAATATTCTGGTGACTAAAAATCAAGAAGTGATTATTTGGAAACTACCTACTTAAGTACCTTATTAGGTATAAAAATACATAACCATTAGATACGTACATATTAGATACTAAAGATACATGACTATTTAGATTTGTAACTTCGCCCTCCATTTCAAAATTGTGTGGGTGCATTTTTCTGAAGATATCATCACTATGCATTCATAGACAGACCAGATATTTTAAGGACAAATCCTTAACAAGGTGATAAGAATTGGTAGGTGTTACGCATTTCATGGAAAGCTGTTGAGACTCCTGATGCTCTTTTAATCGTATCTGTACAATTTCCTACACGCAGAACACATACTGCCTCTCCTCTTCATTTGCATCTCCATTTTGTGCCTCTCCTCTTCATTTGCTGGGCAAAGCTTGGAGTTATATAAAAAAACCCCAAACTGGTGTTTATTAGAATTTGTGGTGCTACATGTTCTGTTAAATTAGACTCTGGCTTGGTTGGCCTACATTTCCGCCTTCAGTCTTGTAGTATCTTGTAAACCTGCTGCTTTTTACAGGAGGTTGAAAACCTGAGAGATGTAGAGACCCTAATTAAAGCTCAGGAGAATTTTGAAGTCAGGAAGACGCAGAGCAGCAATAAAAGGCTACTGTAAAGTTTGTGGTCCTAAAGTCTAACATTAACTATATCATGCTGAAGTGGAGCATAAAATGAGAAATGTCAATGTCTGATTTTAACAATGCCTGATTCTCATGAGAGGACTGAAGCAGAAGACACTGAGGCACCTAAGAAATCTTTCTCGTGTGGCAATGACTGTTCATTTTTGTTATTTCTACTAATACATTACAAAGCTTAAGCTTTGTAACTATTCAGAGAACTTCAGTTTAACTGCTTAAAAGAGATACTGAATCAATTTTTGAAACAGTTTTTTTAAAGTAGCATAGTGTCAAGAATAAGCACATAAATCAATTGCTCTGAAGCAGTATTCAAATACCTGAGGGTTGAGTGAAAAATCCCAGAATGAGGCATTATTGATGGATCAGATATGCAGGATGGTTTTATTAGACCATGGCCCAGATTCAGATTTCTGGCACACTGCTTTTTACTGATGTAGCCCCAGGGGAGATTCAGAATGGCTGGTAGGGTGCCATGTGTAAACCAGCTAACAAATACCTGCTCTGCAACAGTGTGTGATCAGATAATAGGATGTAAGAGCCCTTCTGTTCAGCTCTAAATAGCCTTTAAGGAAAGATCCTCAAGCTAGAATTCTCATTACAAAAGAGACTGGAAGTAGGGCTATCTGGAGTAGGTTGGCATGGACTAGATAATCTCTATTTTTCTGTGATTATTTAGTGAAATAATAGTGATATGTCAACTCTGCAACAGTGGTAGGTAGACATCACATACAGTTTCTTACTACAATGTACCTATCAGGTAGTTTTCTCAGATATTGTTACATAAATCACAGGAGACTTTTCATCTGAATGAAAATAGACACTAGCCCTCACATTTCTTCTCATGTTATTTAACATTTCTTTTATACAATCTATATTAAATTATAAGCATACTATTTCTCAAGTAGAAAAATCTCCTATCTTTCCAATTGGTTGTAACATATTAATGAGACTGTCATTCATTTGAAGTCTGCTTTTTAAATTAAACAGCAAGAGTCATACTGAGATCCCGAAATGAATACATCATATTAATTGAACTTTCAATTTACTTAAAGCAAAAAGCATGAGTGATGGCCAACAACTAGACCATCAGAAACTTTCTCTTGATGCCTTAGGTATCTGATTAGGTTTTTTTACAGCTTCAGCAGAATTTTCTCTGCCCTGAACTGACTGGCTTACTGACTTCTGTCATCTCCTTTATCTGTGCTCAATCTTTTCACTATAGCATCATGCCTGCATTTTTCATGCTGGTTTCTTTTTTTCTCCTTCTTACTTGCTTCCTCCCATTGCATTTTTTTAGTTCATGACAAAGTTTATGAAAAAATAATGTCATGAAGTCACAAGAAAATAAAAAATACTAAAATAAATTACCTAAATATGCATCTAATCAGGTATCATGTCTCTGATAGAGGCACCATCAACAGGATTCTTCAAAATATTTTGGAAGCTGAAATTGTGAATTCACTGATAGCTTGGTCTTTTACACTCACATTAGTGTCTCCTTTTCCCTCTTATCTCCTTTCTAATCTCTTGCATTCAGATGTCAGGTCATTAAGGGAAAATAATAATAAAGATGACAAAGATAAATTTGACTCTAAAGGTTTACTAGAGTGAAACTTTAACCAAAAAAATTAGGCACCTGTGTGTGAAAGCATTATGTGTAATGAGCAATATCTAATTATAACATAATTATGGTTTTCAAATTAATGTAGATAGTTTTAACCTAAAATACAAACACAGAAGTAGATGTGGATATGTTTTTACATGTCCCAGTGTAGCCATTACGTTAGTATTACTTTTCCTGTAAATGGAACTGGGTTTGTACCCCAGTTACATGATAGACATATGGTTGTAATATTATAGTAGCAAATGTTAAATTGCAACCAGAGGTAGTACTTTAATCTATTTGCTTTTGTGTCTTCAAACAATTTCCTCCACATCTGTGATCATTATGTGTTTAACCTAATTTGTAGCATTATCTACACTTTACTTCCTATTATTTCAAAAGCAGTGAACTCTGGCCTGGTGAAAATATGACCAATTAGTGCTAAAGAGTAAAACATAAGATAGGCTGCTGTCTCTATTCCCTTAATTAGACTGTAAGTTCTGTTTTATTGATAACCTGTGGCTAGGGTTGCCAAATTATTTTCTGCATTATTTGTGCCCCCCTCCCCACCCCAGTCCAGCATATTTATTAGAAGTCCTTAGGGAATTCCAATTTCTTAGAATTTTGAATTCCATTTCCTCAGAGTTTTTAATTCCTTCCTCTAGATTTAGCATAATTACAAGAGAGGTTTGGTACTTCATGAACTGCAACACAGGTTGGACAGCAACTGGATATAGTTTGTCCTCTTTACTGCAATAACAAGATATAGAAATAGAAGACAACGTTCACTGAAAAGCAGGTCAATCATTACACATGTAAACATGGAACTTTTCTTTCCCATATGAATGTTCATATGCTTGCATATTTCATCTGTTGCAGGTTACTTCTCCTGAAGTGTTTTATTTGCTGTTAAGAGGTACAGAGGAGGTGCATGCATTATCACCTACTTACTTTTTGCATTTTATACCGAGGGCTAATGCGGATTTTTCCAGTGTCTACACCTTATGGCTCTCACCATATAGCTAGGTGAAACCTGGAGGTTTGGTGTTTTGTTTTGGTTGGTTTTTTCTTTTTTCTTTTTTTTTTTTTTTTGGGGGGGGGGGCGGAACTTGAATAACATTATATGAACATGAAGGCAATTATTCTGTATTTTTATACACCCATACGTATTTGAATTCTGGAGTAAGAGCAAAAAGCTGAGTATCACTTTTCAGGAGGAATAGAATTCCATTGGTCTGATCACACAGTCACATTAGGAATAATACATTAAAACAACATATATGTGAAAAAGCACAAGACACTCACATCGTAAACACAGTTCATTACAGTGGAGTTGACCTTTTTGCCCTGATACGATGGAGCTGTTTAAGCCCAACTGGTTTATAATCCTTTCAAGCATTCTTTTGCTCCACTGCCTGATTTACTGCTTGCAGAAGCAAGAAGCCCAAGAGAGAATCCATTTAAAATAGACTGCAAAAATAAATAAAACAAATGGAAGAATGAACTCAAGCTTGTTTACTGCCAAAATCTGCTTCTGTACATCAATGAGTAATAGACAAAAATGGTAATATTACTGTTATATTTTTATGAATAGAGGTCCTGTGCTACAGGTAGATGACACTAAAAGCTCCACAGTGAAAAGGGGCTTAGATAACAAAAAAATAATTTTCAAAGCATTGGAAAGCACTTGGCACTATTTTCATAACACTTTGATAAAACCATGTTATTTCAGTCAGCCTATTGTTTTCCAAAGACAAACATTCAGCTTTTCAGAAGTAGCTTTATAAGCCAAGAAGAAAAAATCACAGTTGGTGTGGATAGTTTAGCAGTGTCCAGAGATGATGCTGTGCACTGCCAGAGGCAAGAAAGCCCCTCTTCCTTCCTTGCTTATTTCAGGTATTGCTTGTTAATATAGTTAAGCATTCCTTGTATACTGAAAAACTGTTGAATTCAGGAGGATATTTAGCTCTTGTCTCTTGGAAGGATTAACTTCATATTTATTTGTCTATCTTTACAGAAATTAGATTACTACAATTTTTTTTTTTAATTACTGCTACTGTTCTTTTTTCCATAAGTCTCTGTAAAATAGGATTTATATCAAACTTTTTTAACTCTGATGGAGCTGGAACAAAACCCAGAAATAAATGTTAGCTGCTGCTTGGCAGTAGTGTCACAACAAACAGAATTTTTCTTAGCATGCAATCAAATATTCAGTGTTGAAAGTGTTTACTGCATATCTGCCCCCATTTCAGGTTTTAAGTAGAGGCAGTGGCACTAGAATATGGATCTGTACAGCAATCTGGAGATTACCATCCTCCATTTGGTATATGATTCTTCTATTCTTGAGACAGATCCCTCTTGAGGGCGAGTATTGTTCTGAAACCTGTTAGAGGGGTGTGAACATCTATGTGGTAAAAAGCAAATTACACCAGGGTGAAGGACTCTGCATGCATTCTGCATTCTTACTCACCGCTGAAGTGGCCTGCAAGACTTCTGCTGATTTCTGCTGTTTGATGGAGGTGATAAAATAGTACAGCAGTGTTATGTGACAAAGCAACAGTATTTTTGCTTGTAGGTATTATGTTTGTCAACTGACTTCTGGTGCTGGACAAACATGCTATTTGAGAGCCTGAGGAATCTGAAAGCATACAGGACTTAATAGAGTTTCCTGTTAGAATATATGTAAAGTTTCAGAGTGTTTACATTCATACAAAAATAGCCTAATTTGGAAACTCATGGTATTTTCCTGTATTTTAATAGATTTTGACAAAGCACATGAAAGTGACTGGAAATGTTCAGATTATCATAGGTTTTTTACTGTCAAACCTCTGATTGTGCCACCACTGTATCAATAACCTAGTTTATTAACACAGACATAAAATTACTGCAGTACTGCCTCAAGGGTAGTTTGTGTGAGGAGAAGGCATAGTCGCACTCAAGCAGCATTCAGTTTAAGCTAAAAAGCTCAGGCAAAGGTGAGCTCATTCCATGAACTGTAAGTCCCTGCGCTGTGCCTCACAACAGAGAACATGATGTGGACGGCAGGGACGCTTGAGCTGGTTTTGCCCAGAGCCATTCTTGCCCCGTATTCCTCAGTGCTTTAAGGAGCACTTGAGACTTAAGTCAAATACTGTGCAAAATCATGTTAAATCCAGACCACAGTGGAAAGACAAGCAAATTAGGGCAAGAAAGGGCAGTCAACACACTGTCCAGGTTTTTCCATTGTCCATGGTAGGCTAACCCTCATGACATCAAATGAGGAACTGTTGAATTTTTTAAATACAGCAGAAGTCAAATTAGAAAGTCAGGCTGATACCAAACTTGAGCAACCTATTGGACTAGATGATAGGAATAGAAGAGATATATTGGACTTCCATTTCTTTGACGGTAGCTCTGAGATTCACAACTCTCCTTTATATGCTAGTGCCACACTTGGCCAGCAGCGTGAAGGAATATAGTCTTGGGAAAAGGATTGGTCTGAGACTAGTTGTTTGATAAGGCAGAGAAGAAAAGGAAAAACAGCAACGCATATTCTAGTGATGGCTTGATAGGAAAATAGGAAAAGTTAAAGATAGGAAAGAGTTAAAATCTATATCTAAATGTGAAGTTTTAGGTATAGATGACCTGTCCAAGATCTTTCACAGTGTGCAGTCCATCATGAGTATAGATTTTATTTTACCCAAGTCTTCAATTTGACTGTGACACTATTCTTACTCTCTGTATAACTTACTTGTCCAATTAAGCATGTTGATTTGGTGAGTTACTGCCTTAATAAAATTGATTAAAAAGCCTTAATGAAATACACACCTGAAAATATTTAATTTATCTGACACTGTTTATAAGTAATTAGGGCTAAATCAACACAGTTAGCTAAAAATACCCAGTAATAAAGAGCAGACACTGGGATTTATCTTCCAGTATGCAGCAATCAAGCAGGCAAAGTGACCACCAAAACGATGTTGTTGATTTCATGAAAGCTCCAGGAGAGCAGATGATGAAAAATTGCAGGTACATAAAGCTGTTGCTATGGTGTTCAATTCTTGCACCACTGTGTCTGGATTTAGTGCCTTAGACTCAATTACAAAATCATATATTCCAAATGCTGCTTATCATTTCAACAGAACCTAGTAATAAATGACAGGAAATGCATCACCCATCTGAGATGTGTAAGAGTATATGAGCCAAGATTGAATTCAGGCTTTCTAAAATGCTCACTATTTTTTTAAAGCTGCCATTTGTCTCCCCTAACATATATATCCAGTTTGTAATTCCAAGGCACAAGGTAGTGTTTGAAGACAAAATTCAGTAGCTGTGAGCAGTTAGGGATAGTGAGAACATGAAGAAGGAAAGATATATAATACATTTGTAGATCTGAAGTCCATACTTTAAAGAAGAGGGGGGGGAAAGAAAGCAATCAAAAGTTTAAATTTCAAATATCTCTACAATTTTGCAAGCTTAGTATGGCACAGCCATATATGTAATGTGATACCACAGCAGACATTACTAACTGAAGATACTGTCAAATGGACTTCTGAAGATACGAGTCACAGCAGCAGCCAATTTGAGACAGTGAAATATTACAGGCAGACCTTTCTGAAAGGAAACAAAGAATGATGGCAGCAACACCTTTCCTTGACTTTCCCTCTTTTTTTCCTATGCTATTTTTTAATTTCCTCAGTATTGACACAGATGTTTTACACCTGGTCTTCCCTAACTTTCCCCTTTCCTGGAATCTTATGTCTTCTGATCTCTTAACCTTCCTGATTATTACTTTCATCCCTTCCACCTTTGACTTCACTCATGTCCTTTTCCTTCGCTCTGGTTCTTTTCTCTCAATCTTTTTATGCCTTTTTCTCATGAAACAGTCTTCAACCTTTCCTCATTTTAAAACAAAAATCCAGTGCAAGTTTCATTATCTTATGCTTTAACCACAGTTCTGTCCTGCAGAGTGGCCTTCACAAAAGCTATCTTGCCCCATCCATGCAATTTGAGAGTATTTTTGCAGAGCAGATGTTTATATGCTGCCATCTAGGTTAGCTCACTTTTTCTGTCAATCTCCTCCTCAGTTTCTGTTGCACGAAGCCTACATAACATGCCTTTACATCAGCTCTCCTGAATAGAGTTTCATGCAGTAGCGACTCCCTGTCCCAAAACTCATTGGGACATAGAAGCTTTCTGTGTGGACATCAGACGTGAAAACACAGAGGAGGTAAGCAGGAAGTATCCTTTTTTTATTTCCATGCGTAGTTCTCCCATCAAAACTCAGACATATGTATAATAAGTTTGGAGCTACATAAAATGTAGGTTCATGGCCCAAATCCTGGTTTGGACAGCATGGAAATATTACCTTAATCTTTGAGTAAAACAAGAATAATTTCACTTATTCTGTCATGCACTTTTAATGGGCTGTCTTCCTCTTCTGCATAGTGGTTTTGGTCAAGACAGCAGAGAAAAAGAAGTTTCACACTAGCCAGTGGAAATACAGATTTTGCCTAATGTATTTTGAAAATACCAAACTTTAAAAATTGAATCACAAGATAACAAAAATCTTCTGAGATTTGAAATGACACTATGTAATTTGAAGATAAACTGATTTAGCAGTGTAGATTAAATATACTAGATTTTATGTGGCAAATTATGCTTACAGTTAGGGACTTCTAAAGCAAAATAATATATAACAACTCAATCAAGTTTAATACTATTGTAGTCTTTAGTAGAACTATGATTTTTGTGTGTAAATGTACCAAAACCCCCCAAATTTAATGTTAAATTAACTATGCCCTGACTATCTCTACAGAACAGAGAAACTCCCCATTCTTTCTTCAGAAATCTAAAATTTGAGAGGTGCCTTTGCCTCAGTGAATGAAACTTACCTGTTTCATTGTAAAGTACTGAACTGTTAGTGTTATAAAGGAATAGCAGGAAATAAAAATCAGAAAATAAAGAGGAAAGAGAATAAGAAATGTGGAAAAAGGTGAAACATTGTCAGCTACAGTGGGTAGTAGATAATTAAATGTTCTCACATATCAAGGCATACTCAACATCTTACTAAGGAGAATTATAAGGGTCATAGAGTTTGGTCTAATTATACACAGAAGTATAGATTAAGTGATTATTATTTTCGTAGCAATTTTGTCAATATAATAAAATCATGTTAAGGCGATTGTGTTAAGCAGAATAGTGACAGGATGCTTTCAAATTTGTTTAATTTGCAGAGTATATTCAAGTTCCAGTTTGCTAAGAGCAACACATGGGATTTTTTACCTAGTGCAATAACATGTAATATCTCAGCAAAAGATAATTAATTTTTGCTACTTATGTTTGTAATTTCAGCAGCCTGTGAGTGCTGGCAGTGCCTCAGTTCACACACTGAGAAGGTAGGAGGACTCCCTGGAGAGCAGCTTTTATGTGCAAGACATTAGCACTTTCTCCCATAGGTTCAGGTTTCACGTGAGGAACAGTTAGCACGGGATTGTTCCATGTGACTGTAGCAATATGAGATGTTCAGCACTGATGCTAGAATATGGATCTGAGGAAGATCTTTATGCAGGTGAACACAAAGCATCAGAGAAACTCTCATACCAGGTCCCATGGAGAAAGGGAGTGCCCATTCAGAAATGAGTTGTAATTGTGATCTGGGAGGCTGCAGCTTTGCAGTGCTGCAGGTGTCTGCCTAACAAATTAAATATTTACAAGTCAGTGAAAAGTGGTGCAGAAATAAACTTTGAGACAAATATTGATGCTATTTACTTGAATTAGATACTGCTGTTGTGTATGAAGTCAGAAAATGCTTGAAAAAGATACAGTGACTCTGTGGTCACTCATGAACTCACAAGCTCAACCCAAGGAGACAGACAACTTACACTGTTTCTCTGATCTTTCTTCAAGGCATGCAACAACAGTGCATCTTTGACATATGAGTGGTGCCATGCATCTGAAGCAATCTGAGGTTTAATAAAACAAAATACGATCTTATTCTTTTCATTATTTTATGACCTACTCTCCAGGGCTCTGACCTATAGAGACAAAATGTGAAATTAAACCACCTCGCAGAATAAATCTTAGTTGCAAAGTTTGCACTGGTAGTGTTGACAGGTTTTGGTACAGTAGGATAGTAGCTACCTGCACAACTATTTAGATGTCAGTGACTAATGCCATCGATGTTATCGCTGCAGGTTTTCCCTGCAACTGCCTGTAGGTGAGACTTTTCCTCAGTAGAAACCAGGGAATTCATCTGCCTTTTTCTCCTGTCAGATCCCTGAATGGATTCTCCCCCTCCTACCTCTCCTGGTATTGGGATGCCTGGGCTCAGGGCCATATTGCAGCTGTCTGGCCTTGAGACACCTCAGCAGAGCCCTCCCCTTGCACTCAGGATCCACCTTGGAGCCCTGGCCATCAGCCCCTCCCCTGCCCCAGCCACGGGCTTCACTGCCTTGATCCACTGCCCCAACCACCTGGCCTGCTGTGCTAAGAAAATCTGTGGTGCTATGTTAAGAAATTTTGAAGTGTTATAGAATACAGTGCTGTGCTGAGTTTGTCAACCCCAAAACTAAGTGGGAAGGGATTGCTTACTGAAGGCATATTGAACATAGATGTAATCTGTAGCTCAGGAAATTCATTGATTTTTGAAAGCTGGGAGAGTATATGGTGAAAAAAATCATTACACTGTTTGACCTGTTATTATACCTTTCTCTCAGCATCCTGTTTTTAAACTGTTACATATATAGTGGGATGGCTCTTTCAGTTTGACCTAGTATTGACATTTCTGTGGTTACAGCAGCACAGGTGGGAGTCCCAGGACACTGCTGCTCATCCTGTGGAAGCACAGAGATCACCTGCCAGCATGAAAATGAGTTCCTAAACTCAGCTCTCCAAATACTATGAGCTTCTCTGCTCTACTCTGATGATACACTAGTGTGGCCATTCTGTACTTCTCCTTTGGTTATCCAGTGTCTGTTCTGGTAGACCATGTCTCAGACATTCCTTGTTTTCATAATGATTTCCCTTCCTTGTGAACAGCCATCCCCTGGCAGTGCAACAGAAATATAAAATGCTGAAAAGTAAATATATAGACTTCTTGTCTGAAATAATAAACAGTGAATAATGGCTGACATTTCTAAACTTGTATTGGCTTAGTATTTATTTTATCTTGAAGGTGTGGATTCAGTGAGGTAAGAATTTCAGATGAAAAAAGTGACACCAGAACTCCTCTCCCACAAGCCATTATGAAGAGGAGAAAGTGAGAAAAGGAAAAAAATTACTTGTTAGAAAGATTTCTTATAACATCAATACATATAAATCTTTCCTAGGATTAAATGATTTATCAGAAAACTGTGTGTAGAAAGAACAGCCTCTTTCTAAGGCAAATTTGCATCCTTTTTTGTAAGAGGATTTTCTGTAACACACTGATTGATATTCTATTCCTTTATATTCAAGGAATAGAGGGGTTTTGCACGCTAAAGGGACTGTTTTTGAAACTTTGCTGCCTAATAATGTCACTGTAATATGATAAATTTATTTTCTCCCTATGCTTGTGTCATTTCACAAGTAGCAAAGGTGGGAAAAAACCTTATGAAAGTAGATTGTGATCTAAGGCTTAGAACTGCACTAACCAAATGGAATGTTTCCAAAATCAAGACTTTTGTTGACATCAGACTTGAGATATAACTCATAGTTCTGATGCAATTTTACTCATAATAACGATGCTAGAGGTTTCATTCATTAAGGTAGTTCTTCGTTCCACTCCAATGCTGTTTGTTTTTTTGGTGCAGTTGGCAGTGTCTAAAAGAATGTATAGATTTATAAGACAATTTCATATTGTCACACTATCTACCTGACCTCAGTTCTAGCACTGTTTTCTCTCTGCAGTTTGGTACTGTTCTTCCACACCTTTCTCTCAGGGTTCTCTTTGTCTCTCTTCTCCTTCAGCTTTAGTTTCAAAAGTTAAAAACCCAACTATTTCTACTGAGTTCTTGAACATTTTGTTATAACCTTTCACTAGGACTTCTGTGCTAGCTGGATATTGGTCTACCACCATAAAGTGTCTCCCAAAACCATACTGTCTGCCATATATGAGTGCATAACCAGAATCTGAGGTAATTTATTAACTCCTGTTGAAATGACATATTTCAGAGCTCTTTGGCTAAAGAGTCTAAGTTTGCTATCATAGAAGCAGGCTGCTGAAGAAAGGGTTAAATGAAAGAGAGATGCATACTGAATTACAGCTTATGCTCTGTGAAAGGTGAGAAATTAGTATCTAGAAAAGCTGGATGAAGCAAGAGGATTATCAAAATTTGTGACCTACTCAAATAAGCTTTTAAAACATCTTCACTGCAAAGTCATCTGCCTTAAAAAAAAAAAACAAACAAAAACCAAAAAAAGAAGATGAATTCTCTTAGTGTGAACAAACACATGATATTTCAAAGCATGGAAGCATAACACTAAGACTTCTTTTTCAAAAAATGTGTGAAGCTAGGCTAAGAGCCAGGTTAAAACTGAAGGTAAATTTGTAGTGGTCTAATGCTCTAAGTGACACATGGCCCTACATCTTGTTTTCAGGACCAATTTCAGCATATTCTAATGTCCCTATGTGAAATTGCAATGAACAAGATTTAGACTTCTTCCTCATTAAACACCCATAGAGGACTGCCAGGAACTCGTTAAGCAATCTACTTGGTTAGTGCTCTGGCTATGTCTGCATGTAGTACAGTTTATTTCAACTTGTTAGTTCTTGCTGCCAGTAGCTGTGTATCTCAAGCATTCTGTGGACCAATAAAGCCAATAGGTCAATGTGAGCACTAAATAAAAAAAAAAGGACAGAGATTTGTGCAAAGCATAAAGCATCATCTTTGCAAATGCTGAGAAAACCTGTGTATTCCAGAGATAATTCCAAATGCTTTTCATTCAGTCTGTGGGATGCATGCTGCTTTCCTCAGTGGTATTGAAGCAAAGCCAAACTATTTGTCTTGAGATAACCTAGGATCTGACTTCTTCTTCAACATATAAACGTATTAATTATGGCATTTGTTTCTGGCAAATCAGGATTAGAGTGCATAAACTTCTGTGATTAGTAACACTGTTAGCCCTGCAAAGTTTTTAGTAACATTCATCTGTCTCAATTCACTTTTCAATGACAGTACTGTACTATGATGAGCAATGGAGCATTTATAGATACCAAAATTCCACAAGAAATGTTTGATTCCTATCCTCAAAATGCAATAGTTGAAACCAAAACTACTAAATAGCATCTGTTTTAACTGATCTCTGGAGTCAACATTTTTTTATTTTTTAAGGATGTTTACACTGACAAAAACAAGCAATTAAAACAGTTTCAAACTGAAAGACTTGATTTTTTTAAAAAATGACATTTCATTTCCCTGTTTGCTGCAATAACCTTTTTAAGACAATTAGAAGAAACTCCAATTTATAAAAAAAAAAAAAAAAAAAAAAAGAAGCCCCAATTGACTCAACCCAAACTTATAAGACAAAAAATTATCTTGGAAGTTATGACCTTTGCTTTGATTCAGGAAAATATTTTCTTATCGTGGATATATTAACTTGACTGGAAAACTTTAACTGTCCTAATGCTGTCTCCCATTGCTATTCTAGTGGTAATTACAACAGGAGGAGATAAAAACCTAAGTTCCCGGCTTGAGCAAGGGGTTGGACCAGATGGATCTCAAGAGGCCCTTTCTAACCTCAACTATTCTGTGATTCTGTGAAATTTTAAAAAATGGTTTATGGCCTTTATAGCTGGTACTGTGTACTAATTGCCATTACAATTAATCCCATTGTCCAAAGATTAAATGTTATTAGCTGTGTGGATGGGAAATCACATTTGTTCTTGTGATTTCACAGGGCAGACATCCAGCTTCTTCTAATGTGCATCTACATTTCTTACCTATTTACTTTTTTTCTTATTTGGTCTATAGTCTAAGCTGTGAGATTTATTAATATCTGCTCAGCAGGAAACATTTGGTAGATTCTATTTTTAAGAGATAAGTCAGATGCTTCACTTTTCTTTCATGACTGTGATTGGTGGTGATGAACAGCATCTGTTCACTAGGAAACTGGGAGAGTGATAAGGAATATGGAATCTTCTGCAAATGGGGAAGACATCATACTTTTAGGACCTTAGTGTGTGCTGGGCAAAACTTATTTGCAATCCCTATTTGACCCAGCACCTGTTACTTAAATTGTGTTTTACAGAGAGATAAAAACATGGCAAATTTCTCAAAATCTGGATTGGAGCACATTTAGTACTAATTAGGCCTTCAAGAGTTGTCTGGGATCTAAACAGAGTTTTAAATGGTGTGCAGAGATATCATCGATCATTCTGCAGAGATTGCATTCAGTTCCACTGCAACAGAGTGATATTCATGCTCCAGCAGACTTGCTGTATATACATGTGTATGTATGTGAATATCTCAGATAGTGAGGATCTACAAGGTTACATCTGTTATTACTGTTGTTACTGTCTGTTCTCTTGCTTTAAGTAATTCAAACCTTTTTGTTATGCACTTTTAGCTTGTATTCCTATTTACCTATGCTACTGTGCATCTTTGCTTGTTTGTTTTTTAATTTCCCCTGCAGGCATTTTCCTTTGCCTCTAGGTGTATCCTGGATAAGTCCATTTTACCACACAGGTGGCATATCTGATCTTTAGAGTCAACTATCCAGCTATATCTTTTACATACTCAAGCACTTGATATTTGTGTTTGGAAGTGTCACTCATTTTGTACATTTTTATGGGTGGATTCAGCAGCTGAGATTCCTCAGCTCCCCTCGCTTTTGCTTTCTTACACAAAAAACTGAATGTAGAAATAAGAACCATTTCCACTATCTCATTTGATAGTTCACAAGGATCTCCTCATTAAACACAGATGACATTTGCAGTGTTCAGTGAAACTCTTTAGGGCAAACATAAGTTGTGAATGCACCTTTCTTTCTTCTTAGATCATATTAGAGTCATGTAGAAGCTGGGCACCAGGGAAGGGGCTGCCTACAGATTTTCATTAAAACTAGTGAATGACAGTTTCTGAAGTTTTCCTTTTGTGAGGACACATTTTTCTCATTAAAAAGGCAAAATTATCCTTTTCTTCCAAAACAAATGAAAAAACTTTAGAGTAACAAAATCCCTCTCTTCATTCACTTTACTCATGGGAGCCATCTCATAATTCTCAGTTTAGCCTACTATGGTGAGTTGTTTGACTAAACATAAAGCTGAAACACAGGTCATCTGATGCAAGGTCCTTAAGCAAAAATGCATTTTGTAAGAAAACATTTGTACTAAAAAGAGTCCCTAAGCAAAAATTATACAGATAATTTTCAGATACAATTTAAAGGATCCTATACTTGTCCACTCACATAATGCATCCTCACATTTCTTAACATAAGCACAGTTGTACTATATATAAATTTCATGTAGTCCATTAAGCTGTTTCCAGTGATGCTTATTAGCAGATTGTGAAAAATACTTCTGTGGTATTCTGTCCTAGCCTTGAGCAATCTGCAGCTCAAGGTCAAGTTGAACCAGAGGCAGTATTTGTATTTAATAATCTTTGTCAGATTATTCCTTTAAGCATTTTCCTAATCATCCTTATTTTGACAAATAGTTCCCTGTTCTTGTATCTTTGTATGTTCCTCTTTTTCTATTTAGTTCTTTAAAAATTAATGATTAAAAACCCAAGAAACCCCTCTGAGATGTATAATTTTAAGAACATATAACTGTGCTGTCATTTTTTTAAAATTTAACTACTATAGCCTTTTTATCTTTTTTCCCTGTTCTTTCCTTCATAAAATTATAAGTAGCAGAACGGCTGTTATGTTTGCTGAGTCCTAGCAAAAACTATTCATAAAAATTAAGCTTCATTAACAGTAATCAAACAGCATATGAAAAATGATCACAGTGAAACTATGTTTGCCAAATTAAGATCGTAAGATCTCACCTGGAGGTAAAATGGCCCAGTAGTGAGTAACTTGAAACTTATTCTACAGTTTCCAAGTGCTTAGTTGAATTTGTAACTATAGGTACTAGAATGACATTTGTCCTGGAAAGCAAAAGCCGAATCAATGTATTGTAATATGAAATATGTGCATTCATTGTGGATTTAGCTAATCCATCACCCTCTCTGCTTCCATTTCTATCCTTTTTCTAGGTCTCAAAAGCTTTCACATTCTTGGGTTTTGTTTTTAGCTGAAGTTGTAGTTCAGCTTTCACTGCACGTGAAACTGGTAATCTATTTTTCAACAAGAGATTATCAAACATAGGTGCCTTCATGCCTGAGATGCAGCTAACAGAGGTGACCAAGAGATGCGGCATTTCACACAGAGGGGTGCACAGGAGGGGCCAGCAACTGTGCAGAACATCATATAAGTCCTCAGCAAAGTGCCAGGGGGCATGGGCCCCAGCAGGGATTGAAATCACTTTCCCTGTAACATCAGAGGCCTTGAACAACAGTGAGCTCCTGAGGGAGAATGCAGCTCTGCAGTTCTTGGGCTGCAGGTGTGCCTGGCACCTCTCCCTGAGGCTAAGGCAGCAGGAGATGATCTCCTAGGCTGAAGTGAATGTACAGGTTGAGGATATATGTCACCAGCTGAAGGAGATGTGGGAGGAGGTCAGCAGACTGGGCAGTGTCAGATGTGATAAGAGCTTCACTGGATTTTGTCTGAGATCCTGCAGTTTCAAAAGGCTAAAGTCCCAACTGGAGGAGCAGGCAGAGTCTGTGCATGTCAGGTGGGGAAATAGAGATTCTTGTGGTAGCAAAAGGCTGGATTCTTGTGGTTTCTGGCACCAGGAGGCATCTGAAGATTGGCAGGTGCAGAAGAGGTTCAGTGCCCTTCCAGGAGATAAGCTGCTGAGAGCTCTGTGCATTGAATCATCTGAGCTAGCTGAGCTTCAGCCATGCGTGAGCATCAGGAGGAAGTTGTGAGTGATAGCAGAGGAAGACTCTCTGCTGCAGAGAGCAGAGGTTGCCATGTGTCAGTCTAACTGTCATGTGGAGACGTTTGCTGCTTGCTTGGGAGTCTGATATAAGGTGTTGTTAAAAGACTGCCAAGGCAATGTTATGCAGATGTCTGTTACACACTGATCAGGAAGAAGGAGATGGGGCCTGCTTCACACAGCTAGAAGCAGCATCATGTTCGTAGGCCCTGGTCCTCAGGGCGAACCTGAACCACCCTGACATCTGCTGGAGGGGCAACACTGCAGAGCACAAGCTGCCCAGGAGGTTGCTGGAGTGACCTGATGACACAGTGACTGAATTGCTGCTGAGGGAGATGTAGTGCTGTACCTAATATAAAAAGCAATCTTGAAAAGGTATAACTGCTTTCTACATTTGAGCCAAGCTTTGGAGAGATTATATCTCTTCCAGTAATATATATATTTTTTAAATTTACTAAGATCATCCTAAGAAATCTGGCTAAAATATCAGAGTAGGGAATTTTCTTGCTTAGGCTAATTTACCAGGGACCAGGATTTGTTAACATTATCCATTTTCCCTTCCATTCAATTGTCTCATGGTAGTTGTAGTATATGAATACTTCCAGTTTTTTAGTATGGCAGATTTGATACATTCATGCCTAAACTATCATCCATCCTTTGATGTACTTTGATTTTTCTATGATTTTATAAATCTTGGACCAGATATAACTGTTAACTTTTAAATTTTCTCTTGAACATTTCTGCTTCTTTTTTGCACATTTCTAATTGAACATATTACATGAATGAGATGGGTTTACGGTATGTCCTGCATGGCTTTATATTCTAGCAAGAAAGTCCTGTTGGGAAGCAACCCGGACAGATTGAAAGGGTTCAAAAAAGGCTGTTGTATATATATTAACACACAATTTTTGATTGCCACAATTATTACACTTTTCTGATTGGGAATTGTCTTCTTCAAAATGAGTGAAAAATGCATGCCAAAAGGGGAGACAAATGCAGAACACTTGATAAAGAGCACTATTGAGAGAGGAAAAAATTAAGATTAAATTTTTATGTGTTGACACTAATTGTATTGAACAGAGAATGATTTAGTGAGGTTAGGTTACAAGATCACCATGACAACTAACTTTTCCATATCAACCTGAAGGTATTTATGTGTGTATTTATTTTTTTTTAACATGCCAGACAATGACACTTAAAATACTGCAGTATGGAAACATAAAAAATATATTTGAGGAAGACAGTGTATAAAATGTCATTTTGTAGATTACAATGATCATTAGCTGAATTCATGTCTATCCTATAAAGCAGACTGCAGTCTGATACTTAGTCAGCTGTGTCCAATTTTCCAACTACTTGCACTTCTAAATATCATTTTATATTGTAAAATGAAAGATAAATATGTCAAAAGAGGAAATTTGAATTTGAAAATAATAATTTAAGGCACAGCAGTGTCAGGTTTATAGTTTTCAGTCCATAACCATTATCTTCTGATTACCAAACTCATATTTCCATGTATGTCAGATTTTGTCTCAAACATTTTCTTTTGCTAGCACTGGAAAAAAACAGATAGTTGACAATAAATATACTGCAATAAAAAAACACTGGGAAGCTCCATAATGTGCTAAGGTACACTATTTTATTTTTCCTTTCATTAACACAGTTGAAGTTAGTCTTCATAGGTAAATTCTGTACTAAGGGATATGTCATATTTAGGTCAATGGAAATATTGTGCATAAACCTAATGATAAATCTTGTTGACTCACAAGTACTTGGGATCTCCTTTGAACATAGTAAGACATCTGTATGTATTCCAGAGGAGAGACCATTTTATTTTGCTTACTGTAATAGAAATTGTTCTTTCCCAAATGCTAGTTTTAAATATTATAAATTAAAAAGAACCGAAATATCAAAACCTTACATTCTTTACATAAATGTTAGAGTTCCTGAACTTAAGGTTTTTCTGTTTTCTATTTCTCTCTTCTAGGTAGTACTAGAAACATTTTTGCTTTCTTAACCTTGACGCAGACCAAGTACTCCTTCAACTATTGCTTGAAATAGAAGGCACTTAACTTTTATAACAAATGTGGCAGGATATATAGGATAACAGCTCCTCATGTGATGGAACATGATGCAGTTTGACCTACCACAGCTGTCATGTTAGTGCAAATTGAAAGAAATACCATATTGGGGTTAAAAGCTGCTACAAGCAGATAATTGCCCATGAAATGTGTGCACTTCCTATCTCCAGTGGATTGATAAGGAAAAAGAATCCCTTGAATCTGTCAGAACACCTCTATTATTAGACTGATGGGATAAAAAAGGCTTTATGGAGAAGAGGCCTATTCCAATATTTAGCTCCAGTTGAAAGCAATTGGTTTCAAATGAATGAACTGATTATGTTAGGGGCCTCTACCAATTTTATTCTCTGCAGTCAAGAATTAAGTTTCATGGCCATCACTTCACTTTCAAAACATATCATCCTTGATATCAAGGTCCTTGGCAGTATTATAGAAATTGTACTTTTAGGGAGAGAGATTGTTCTTGAAGAATTTCTCTGTTGTAATAGTTGTAATAAATAAACTTAACAGCTTGCAGCAGTTTTCTTTTCCCTAACAGTAATTCACTTCTTTTTTTTCCTAGTTAAGTATGTCTATGCCAACTTAGTGAAAACCTTAACAAGAAAAAGTAGTGTTTTAATTAGTGGGAAAAATAATTACCATTTGACAGCAATATCCATCTGCATCTTTTGTTTAAGACCGATGCGTTAAACTATTCCATGGCAGTGATATAAATTCAAATATTCTATTTGCACTTGTGTGCAGAATCATCATGAAGATGAGTGCTTTTTTTTTTTTAATGCCTGATCACATTGCCCTTGATGAAAACTTTAATTTTTCCATTCTATTTATTTTTGTTTGTTTACCTGATAAATTGATTAGTACTTTAGTTAGCATTGTCAGATTTAAAGGATTATTTTAGCCCTGTCCACCATTGCTGGGATCAAGCTGATGGAGGATCTACTTCTGCTTCTATTTTGCTAGGTATCATGGTAAAGTGAAATGAAATCTGATCTCCAGCTATGACTAGAACCTACTAGATTTGTAATACCTGTTGTGTAAGGTAAAAACTACATTCTGGCATAATCCTTCAAATTACACTAGCAGATAACACAATCCTGCTTCTTTGAATGCTGTAAAATTTAGAATGGATGAAGGCATAGTACAGGAGCAAAACCAGATGGAAATGGTGTTAAAAGTTCAGTTACCTCAAAGCAGGATCAGCTCTATGCTGTGTATTTATAGTATTCTTAAAAGCTTCTGATAATATACCAGATCTTCGTTGCAGCATATGCTAATGGTTATCATTAGAAAAAAAAAATAAAAATAGTCATGTTCATAAAGAAGTCTGAAGGATTTATACTGTTACTGGAGACAGGACAAGAGAGCTAATTTCTTCTTATTTATGAATTATCATCTCTCTCATTGTTCCTTCTCTAGAAATGACTGCAATTCTTTCAGTCTTTCCTCGTAAACAAAAGTCCCTAGATCTGTGATCACTTAGTGCTATATCCTTCAATTTCTCTGTAGACAATTCCTGACAAAGTCTCCACAGAAAGGTCTTACTCTTTTGTCTGGTATTTCAGATCTCTCTGCTTTCTCCTTTTCATTCTTCTTAAAGCTTTTAGTATGTGGATAATTAGCCAACTTCTAGTTTTCTCCAGAATTTCTCTTTTTTACTTCATGTGTCCTAGAGATAAACAGAGAATTTCAGTCCCTGGGAGAGAGCATCACATTTATTTGAAGAATGTGTGCAAGGCTGCAGATTAAAAAAATGTTAGGCATAGCAAAAAGCCAACGCTAGTTATTAGAAGAAATACAGGTTGCTCAGATGACAAGCTCAGAAAACTAGAGAAACTGAAGAGTAGCGGCAATTTTTTGCTGGTCAAGAAGTAATCTTTTTTTCACTTTGTCAACTTACTTCCTCAGAAGATATGCCTTGACTTGTATGTAAAGAAAGGATTTGTCAGCACCTAAGGAGTGGTTAGAGAGTTAGTGGTTAAAAGGTCCCTCTTTCATCCCAAAATGTGGCTGGAACTTGCTGTCCTTCTTGCAGAAATTCCTTCAGCATTTGATAAGGTAGTCTCCATCCTTGTCCTAGCCCTCAAGACTGGGTGCAGCTACCTATAAAAGCAAGGTCTCCTGCATACCTTCACTAAGATAAAAGGTCAAAAGGACACGTAATGTTGTTGGAGACAAAGCTCATGACTGGAGCTACAGCTGCTCTTTCATCACAGAGAGCATGGGAGCACAGAGGTAGAAAGAACATTTGGAGAAAACTTAGGAGAGAAAAATTAAAATGCTAAGCAAGAGAAGGGGATTTAGAAATAAAACCCTCCCTCCTGAATTTAGACTGACTGGAAGATATCATAAGTTAATGGAGTCTCTCCTTGCTTACCCACATCTCCCTGAAACCTGATGTAGCCCACTAAAACCCTGTTAATTGCAGCCAGCTCTCCCTGCCCTTCCTTCATAGCTACTCTGACATCATTGCAGGGATAAAGATTTATGTTGTAGGCCTGGCAAAATTTAGTTTTGTCTACACTTTCAAAAAATGCTAAGCCAACTGTTTTTTCAGTATCACAGAATCATCTAGGTTGGAGAAGACCTTGAAGATCATCTAGTCCAACCACTAACCTAACACTGACCGTTCCCAACTACACCATATCCCTAAGCGCTATGTCAACCCATAGTGTTTAAAGACCATCTAATTAAGTGTGACATATTAAAACCAATTAAAGTTGGTTTTCTCTTTTGTTGACCTCTTGTTAAAGCTACACCAATTAAAACTCTCTTTGATCCTCTAGATTTTGAGATATGCACAAAATTTTCTTGACTCCCTCAACTTTCTATCACAACCAACACAGACTCTGATCATGTTGATTACTCTTCATTTTTAAGTTAACCTTTAAATGGGGTACTAACCTATGTTTTAATGACAATTGCAACAGTTTGCTTGTTTTTTATCCACAGAGAAGTAATCCATTCCATTGCAACTCCACTGCAGAGTCTTTAGTTTCCCAGATTTTAATCACCTTTACTGAGTTTTAATGGTGACTATGAGGTGAATAATTTATCATACTCTAAACAGAGGAAAAGAAGCAGAGTAAATGATTCTTCACAATTAGATTTAGAAGGTGACTTTAAAATCTTAGGGGATTGTCTAATATATTAAGAGTAGTCAATTTAAAAAATTTAATTAGAGAGTTAGAGCCTGGTTTCATGTGTTATATGTGTACTTTAGATTAACCCTGAAGGAGGTTTCATTAACACTTTCTCATTCCTATGCATTTGTGTTTTTAAGATTTTCTTCTTTATAATGGGTCTGCTGCTTCCCTTTTAAGATAGAAGACTAAATACACTGAGATAAAACAAATACAAAGCCATTAGTGAAAGGGCACATTTTTGGAGCAGTCAATTAGGATAGTCTGGTCTATTTAAATTCTAGCCCATTTATTTTCTTTACACATTTAATTCATTAGGACAAGGCAGAGCAGTTGAGGATTCTATTAAGATCTTCTGAGATCTTTTTCCTTACAAAGACTATCTTTTTTTTTTTTATCTTTTTTGCTTATCTTTTCTGTGTAAATACTGGTCTTGAAAAAACATTTTTTTTTCTTCTTTTGTTTTGCCAGATTAAAATAAATCCACAACATTAAATGACCTTAAATCTTACACTGTGGTATACAAACATATTTGTATCATATTTGAAAGAAAAGCATTTCAGATTATTCTACCCAGGTCTTGACTGTATTATTTTTAAGGGTAGCATGTCCTCTTCAAAATACAAAAAAGTCTAAGGGTTATTCTTCCATCACTGCAGCTTTTTGTCGTACAAGATGTTGAAAGCATGATGGTAATTCAGTGCTGGTTTTTGATGGTACATATTAAGTGGGTTAAAAAGAAGTCATTTATCTAGCAAAGTTGTCCCCTTGCAGATAGAATCATAAAATCATTTAGGTTGGAAAATACCTTTAAGATCATCGAGTCCAACCATAAACCTAACACTGTCAAGTCCCACTAAAGCATGTGCCTAAGCGCCATGTCTACATGTCTTTTAAATATCTCCAGGGATGATGACTCCACCACTTTCCTGGGCAGCCTTTTCCAGTGCTTAATAACCCTTTTGGTGAAGAAACTTTTCCTAAAATACAATCTAAATCTCCCCTAGCACAACTTGAGGCCATTCCCTCTTGTCCTTGTTACTTGGGAAGAGACTAACACCCATCTCGCTACAAACTCCTGTCGGGTAGTTGTAGAGAGTGATAAAGTCTCCCTTCAGCCTCCTTTTCTCCAGGCTAAACAACCCCAGGTCCCTCAGCCACTCCTCATAAGACTTGTGCTCCAGACCCTTCACCAGCTTCATGAATATTCTTTGAACACACTCCAGCACCTCAATATCTTTCTTGTAGTGAGGGGCCCAAAACTGAACACAGTAATTGAAGTGCGGCCTCACCAGTGCCAAGTACAGGGGTAAGATCACTGCCCTGTCCCTGCTGGCCACACTATTTCTGACACAAGCCAGGATGCTATTGGCCTTCTTGGCCACCTGGGCACACTGCTGGCTCCTATTCAGCTGGCTGGTGACCAACAGCCCCATGGGGGTCCTTTTCCACCAGGCAGCTTTCCAGCCACTCTTCCCCAAGCCTGTAGCATTGCATGGGGATGTTGTGACCCAAGTGCAGGACCCGGCACTTAGACTTGTTGAACCTCACACAGTTGGCCTTGGCCCATCTATCCAGCTTGTCCTGATCCCTCTGTGGAGCCTTTCTACCCTCAAGCAGATTAACACTCCAGCCCAACTTGGTGTCATCTGCAAATTTACTGAGGGTGCACTCGATCCCCTTGTCCAGATCATTGATAAAGATATTAAACAGAACTGTCCCCAGTACTGAGCCGTGGGGAACACCACTTGTGACTGGCTGACAACTAGATTTAACTCCATTCACCACAATTCTTTGGGCTCAGCCATACAGCCCATTTTTCACCCAGAGAAGAGTATGCATATCCAAGGCATGATCAACGATTTTCTCCATGAGAATGCTGTGGGAGACATTGTCAAAGGCTTTACTGAAATCCAGGTAAGCAACATCCACAGCCTTTCCCTCATCCACTAAGTGGGTCACCTTGTCATAGAAGCAGATCAGGTTTGTCAAGCAGGACCTGCCTTTCATAAACCCATGCTGACTGGGCCTGATCAACTGGTTGTCCTGTACATGCTGTGTGATGACACTCAGGATGATCTGCTCCATAACCTTCCCCGACACCAAGGTCAGACTGACAGTTCCCCAGATCCTCCTTCTGGCCCTTCTTGTAGATGACTGTCACATTTGCTAACTCTCAGTCAACTGGGACCTTCCCGGTTAGCCAGGACTGCTGATAACTGATTGAATGTGACTTGGTGAGCACTTCTGCCAGCTCCTTCAGTACCCCTGGGTGGATTCCATCTGGCCCTATAGTCCTGTGTGTGTTTAAGTGGTATAGCAGGTCTCTGACCATTTCCTCTTGGATTATGGGGGCTTCATACTGCTCCCTGTCCCTGTCTTCCAGCTCAGGGGGCTGGGTACCCCGAGAAAAATTGGTCTCATTAAAGATTGAGACAAAGAAGGCATGAAGTGCCTCAGCCTCTTCATCCTGACTGGGTGGTCTGTAACAGACTCCCACCATGATATCTGCCTTGTTGGCCTTTCCCCTGATTCTTACCCATAAACTCTCGACCCTTTCATCACCATCTTCAAGCTCTAGACAGTCAAAACACTCCCTAACATACAGGACCACACAAACACACACACCCCCCAACCTTACCTATCCCTTCTGAAGAGTTTAAGGACATACATTGCAGCACTCCATTCTGCGAGTCATCCCACCGTGTTTCTGTGATGGCAGCTATATCATAGTTTTCCAGCTGCACAGTCACTTCCAACTTCTGTTTGTTGCCCATGCTGTGTGCATTGGTGTAGATGCACTTCAGTTGGGCTATTGATCCTGCCACCATTTTGGGGGGAGAAGCCCTAATTCCTGTGTGACCATTTTCAGGCACTTTTGTGGTTTCTAACACATCAATAACCCTGTGTCTTTACTGCCACATGCATCTCCATCTCCTACCTCCACTGAGATGGCTGACCAAAGGACGTTGCTAGCACACCACCCCTCAAACTTTGGCGTGCTGCTCCCAGGCTTACCTCTAGCGAGCCTGGTTTTATCCCTTTCCCCCTTCAAATCTAGTTTAAAGCTCTTTCAATGAGCCTTGTTAACTCCCATGCAAAGGTCCTTTTCCCCCTTTGAGACAGGTGTACCCCATTTGTTGCCAGCAGGCCTGGTGTAATTTAAACAGACCCATGATCAAAAAAAAAAAAAAAAATTCTGCTGGTGACACCAGGCCTGGAGCCAGGTAGTGATCTTCTGGGTCTGCCTGTTTCTTCCCTCATCAGTCCCTTCAACTGGAAGAATAGAGGAGAACACTACTTGTGCTCCTGATCCCTTAACCAGTTGTCCCAAGGCCCTGAAGTCTCTCTTTATTGCCCTACCCTGTTTGTGGTGCTCCTGGTTGCTGGTGCTCCTCAGGGGTTTCTTTTATAGGTGTGGGGGTTTGGCTGCTGTTGCTCCTGGCCCTGCCCAGGTCTCATCAGCCACTGTCACATGAGCTGTGGGCTCCTGGCAGCTTGCTCAGCTCCCCCTGAGGTTTTCCCTGGTTCAGGAAACCACATTGTGCACTGTGCTGGAGCATTCCACTGTGCATCATTCCAGCACTGGAGTTCTGATGACTTTTCTTTCCTGATGATATCTAGGCCATCTCTGTGCAGAAAGAATAAAATGGAGGCTTAACAATATATAAAATAACAAATGTGATGGTTTTCATATACATTGGTGTGTTACAGTGATTTTTTTTCTTTTAATCTCATCCTTTAAACTGTTTTGTATCCAGCTAGAAAAACTTTCCTTAGAAAAAATATATGAATGGCAAGCAAGGAGGGAGTCCATGTGTTGTGACAGTCCTGAGCGCTGCTTGGAAAGGAATCAGTCTCCTCTTCCCATTTTGTGAGTGTTGCATTTAAGGTAATGAATTAATTTGGTAGGAAATGAATCCCCTTGCGTTCTAGCCAGTCCTCAGAGATTAGAGGAGCTAGGGGTGGCTGGACTTATCTCTTAACAGGTATGCCAATTAGGGCCATAACTATAGGCCTGACACCAGATGCACGAACAGCCCATGTGCTGTAGGTCCGGTTGCATTCAAGAGCAGCAGTCAGGTTCACAAATAGTACGGTTTATTCTTATGCAACATCTACAGATTCTTTGAGATTGCCTACGATAAATGCACAAACTGCAGGTTGGCTACATAGCACTACACACAAAAAGAAAAACGATTGCAATCACACACACTTAATTCCCGGGTAATCACTCGGCGTAGCCAAGGGACCAAATCTTACCAAAAGGTGTCCCTTTGGGGGGGGGTGGGGTGGGGGGGTGCGAGGAGCACAAACCCGTCAATCTGTTCCTCTGATTTGGTGTTGGATTATCGTCCCTCCAACTTAGATATAAACTCGGGGTATTATTTATCTAAGTGTGTATGTGTGAGTGGGTGGGACTGTGGCCAAGCCATTGTTTCTTGAGTAATGACACAGCACATTCCTTGGTGCAAGGTGTGCGCTGTTTTTGTGGGAAAAGAGGAAGAATGAGAGATAAGGTCTGCAGAGTACTTCAAAACAATCCTTGAGAGAAGGGAAAGAGCAGGAGATAAATCTGCATAGTCATGTCAAATGTTCCTTGAGAAAAGTGGAAGAATGGGACCACGTGGCCTCCACCTCCCTTCACATTCCTCCTTGGTGCCACGGCAACACAAATCACTGGATCTCCATCCTGTCCTGTGTTTGTTCTGGGCACCATGTGTTAAGGAAATGTGTGTCTTGCAGATTTTTCGCTGTTTTGCTTTTCCCACACTTCCAACAGTGAGAGACTAAGTCTTCCAAACATGAGAGCTTAAGTTTCTGGTGTAATGTTTCTGTGGAGAAATATTCCATGGCTTTGCCTGGAATGTGATTTTTCAATCTGTTTTCAGTCTGAATTAAAATACTTTTACCTTGAATAACATAGAAAGGTTCAGTGTTTTCTTCCACAGCTGTAAATAGTCTTTGAATTTTACCTTTCGTAGAACCATCAAACTTACTGATTTTTTCTTACTGTCTTTAGAACTAAGAGAAGATTGATTCCTTCAATGTTGGGCATTATACTTAGGTTGACAGTTCTAGTGAGTTATAATATTAACTAGCATTTCTTTAGAAATAATGTGTATCTCTCCACAGTGTTTTTAAAATTAGATTTTTGCTTATTTAGGAGGGATAAGTGAGACCCTTTAGTCACTCTTCTCAGTATCACTGCTAGTAAAGCTGACTTTTGACTGGGAGAAGACCTTAGTTTTAGAAGCTCAACTCCATCAAATGTATGCTTTATGTCATCTTGCCCTAGAATTCAATAATTCAAATTAATAGCAATGATAATAATTGCTTTTACCAGGAATCTTTATTATTTTCTTTCAGAAAGAAAAGAAAAATATCTGATTTCTGAAAGAAATAATTAATTGCATCTCCATAGAAAACTATTAATGCTATTTAGCTCAAGGCTGCAGGCTCCCTTTGGTGGAGTGTTTGCTTCATTACCAATTATAAATAGTGTTTATTACATCTTATTTGAATTAAACATGTAGCACTAAGAGTGAGATACTGGACCTATTTGAAAATTATATAAACCTTTCCATTGATTTCTGCTAGATCTAAAATTTCGTAGGAAGTCTAACCCAACCTTTTTTCCCCAGTTGAGTAAGTTCTATTGAAACCAGTGATAGAAGCTTTCCTGCAGGTAGCCTGTGGGAAGATGTCTACATTCTGTGGAACCTTAATGAAATTCCATAAAGGTCCACAGGTTCATGTGCTTATATATTTTAGAATTGTTCTGTGATCCAAGAAAATTACATTGCCCTTTTTTTGGTGTTAAATAATTTTGAGGCAAAAAGAACATGTGGTTCTAAATCACTTCTAAAAAATCAAAATAATTTATCAAAATGTTTTCTCACATGATAAATCTAGTCAAAAAAAGAGAAAGTAAATGGAGTTAAACCAGTATATGTCAAGTGTTTTAATGCTCTATATTTATGTGGTTATAAGATGACGAAAGGTTACACAAAGACAAAATTAATTGTAAGGTCTGAGCAATTGAGATCAAAAAAGAAGTCATAAATTTGTTAGAAGTTTTGACTGACTTTCTAGAATAAAAAGAATGCAACACTTGTTATAAACTTGAAAAGGATTACCTGCCATGTGAATGCTGTAATGATTACTTTGTCTTCTAAAACTGTCTTCATCAGCAAGGGTGATGAATGTATGAGTCAGCATGTTAAAGCATCCAGTCTTGTCAGCATTTTCAGTGTTCTCCTTGTGGGATCTCAGTGAGCGTAATGCAATGATTTCTTTCCCTAACTTGTGGAGTTTGGTGTTTTTTTTTTTTTTACTGTGAAGGAGAGGAGATGCATGAAAGGAAAAATGCAGGCCAAAAGTAAATATTAATTACAGCAGCTGGAATAAATTATGACCAGTCAGGATGTCTTGGAGGTTAGGGACAAACAAAGTTCTAAGTTATTTCAAGGCTATGACAGATTTTGAGGACAGAGGAGTTAGAGCCTTTCCCATTGTGGATACCATTTTAATGTATTTGGATTAGGTTTTGAATTTTCTGTATTCAGTGCAGTGTGCAGATTAAACTTTCTTATCTGTGAAATGAAAACTTTGATAAAACCAGAGGAAAACAGAGGCAGTATCTATATATTACGCAGGTAAATAATTTCTCCTTGATTAGACAGCTAGTCTGACCTACCCAGGACAGAATTATTGCAGTAGAAGACTGTTTGTAATGTGATAGTTGTACTGTTCAACGAAAACTAGTCGTCAGTATTATTATGGCAGTATTCTGATTTCAGAAATTTGCTGGGGTTGTATGCCAGTTCTGTGCTATTTTACTATTACAAAAAACCCTAAATAATGCTCTTGTCATTGGCAATAGATATAATGATTTCATCGTCACTGAAGTCAACTGCAATTGTTGTTTATTAATGTAAACTAATTTAGGTTACTAATGTCTACCTAGGAGACCATCCTTAAATTTACAAATCACTGCATGCTCATTACTAGCATACATTTACTTAACATAAGAGGTAACTATGTGTCTGGAAACCTCTGTAACTCATAAAAGCATGTTACCTTCATCCACATGAAAGTATGCTTCAGGAATGACACTGAAAACTACATTTTAATCTTTGCAAAACAGGGAAAAATATACTAACACTCCCCAGTATGCTAAGAAACAGAAAAAGTATTTTGAGAGGCTGAAGTTATATTGGCATTTGCAGTTCAGGTAAATAATATTTTATCAGTTCAAAGGCAAAGAGTGCATTTCTCATTTTTATTTCCCAGTAAAGTAAATACTGAATTTAATATGAAGCTACTATAGTGACAAGGTAAAGTAAAGATGCTTACAGCAAAATTAGATTGTAACACAGGCTGTGATTCAAACCCAGATCTGTGATCACTTTGGTGAAATTCAGTGATGCTAGAAGTCTGCATGGGGTCTGAAGCTGAAACCCCAGATATTGGCATTGAGTATTTTATAATACGAACCATGCCCATAGCACCATGTAAGAGTGCAAATAACTTCTACAGATATGCTACATTTCTTTATACCTGCTTGCTTAGAATATAATCTATGGGGACAACTATTTTATTTATTACTTTAGGGCTTTTTTTTTTTTTTTGCTTGAACATACTTCAAAACATAGAGGAAATTGAAGTGACTAAGAAGTTATTTCTAAACTTCAACTTTTTCTCATGATTTAGATTTAAACTGCATGTATTTTATCTGTGGAGAAGAATGATTATACTCTTCCATGATAATTTTATTTCTAACAAAATAAAGGCTTGCTTTAGGAATAAACCTGTGCATTCTGCTGAATAGTGGGAAAATATGGCCATTTCTCTTAAAAGGAAATGAGTATGTTTTCTGCTAAACTGTGTCTAGAACTAGTACAGCAGTTCTAATGTGAATATGATGATGTATTTCCATATAAAATCTTGAGATGAACTGAGGAAGAGGATACCAACTCTGTGAAATAAAGTACATTCTTAGTAAAATGAGTATATTATGAGAATTTTTCTTGATTTTTTTTGGTCATGTTTTTGTGGTTGGTGATGGGGCTGATGAACTGATTATGAATATAGTAATTGATTTTTGCACATCAATGCCGGAATTTAGCAGCCTGAATCCTGGTCCTTGGGGCACCAAAACCTTAATTACATAACTGGATGTGTTTAAAACAGCTTTTTTTTCCCTTCAGATCATGTTAGGGAAGTGTGCTATTATCGATAAATCTAGGTTAGTTTAACTGTTCATGTATTTGTTAAAAGCTGTTTATTTAAACTATTGCAATTTTAGTAAGGGCACCTACTGCCTCTTAGCTATTGCTTATGTCTGTATTGACAAAACAACAGGCACTAAAAGAACTGACTTATGATAGATCACAATGCACCTCCCTCTCAAAAGCACACACCCACCAAGCCATGAACAACACACAGCCCTTCTTCTGGAGGTACATTTTTTTTTAATTTTTTCTTCCAAATTTACTCTATGCTGTGTATGTGAAAACATACACACACAGCATAGAGTAAAGCTTAGCAAAGAACATCGTAAATATTACTTGTTTTGCTTTTTCACATGACAACATCAGATTTATTTATTGCCTTGTCTTTTGCTCTCTCTCACTAATTATAAAAGTCCCTGTAAAAAGATCTTGGAATTCTTCATGTCAGGAAGCAGGCTCCAAATAAAATCTAATTTCAAAGCAGCAACATAATTGATCTTCCCAGCTGTCAGTTTCTTGAAGATGTTGAAAACAATTGCAAATTATCTTGAAGGCAAGAGATTCTCTACTCAATAATCATTGTACATATATATTCTTAAGCAAGGTTTTGTTTCAAACTGAGTTGGCCAACTTCACAATCTCTTCCTACTAATATGCAGAGTATGAACAGTTTTTTTCCAGCTGCCAAATAACAGAAACATTGATTTGACAGGGTGTTGAATGTGGGTTTTAGTAGAACATTCAATACTGCACTTGTACATTTTTGAGGCAGTTCTAACTGCATAACACTGGTTAGAATTGAAAACACAATGGCTTAAGTTCTCTACATGGACTTTCTTTAGTAATTTGGTCATCCTAGCAAAGCTTCTTAGCCATCTTAATTTTAGTCTCCTTCCAATAGCTGACATTCAAGAGACTCCAGGCATCATGACTTCCTGCCTCCACTCCTCTACACAAAATTTGCTTTTATCAGGTTCTTCACTCATCTTCTTACCCAGGGGTATTCAATAAAGGGAGATACGGGAGGTCATGATGCTCTTTCCTTGTCTTCCAGACACTAAAGTTGAACCAAATCATGAGAACTATCCCTGCCTCTTCTTCCAATAAGAATTGGAACATTTCAATACAAATGATGATAGAGAATACAGATGCCTTGGATGTACTGTTCCTGCATTAATGGGCATACTGTTAAAAAAATATTAACAATATAAATTGGTATAATTAGCTCTTTGAAACTATTGAAATGAAAATACCCGTCTCTAAATATGTCTGTTGTTTCTTCTGTACATTAACATGTTAGGTTTGAGTTGAGGCCATACAATTTTATTTACCACCCTTTTAGCTGTTTTCTAAATAAAAACAACAGTCAGAGGTCCTACATAGAAAAACATATCCCAGCTTTCTTCCCTCTAGGAAAATAAAGTAAGAAACAAATTTACCTGACCAGCAATTGCATCTTATGTAGTGATGGATGCCAATTGAAACTAATAAAATTGGAGGATATGCACTTGGATTAAACTAAGTGTAAAATATTCCCCCCTCCCCAAAGAATGGAGTCCACGAAAAAAGACTGATAGTGAAGGTATAGTCTGGAGTGTTTGCTTGTGTTGGTTACATAATATATGTGTATTTTAAATTATGTTATTTTTCTAGTTAAGTCACTGTGAATCTATCAAGGCTATTCCCTTTAGCTTGTTCTGTTTCTAAGTTGTAAGAAATTCTCCAGCTCATATCATGCTGTAGGAATCAGGAAAAAAACAATGTCATTTTCCTAGGTAAGTAGTAGCTATGACTACTCTGCTTTTAATGTTTTAGACTGGACTGGAATATATGATTTTATATTGAATCTACTGCTAGATGCAATGATTGCTGTTTAGACATCTATGACATACCATTGGGGTATGTCATAGATGGTATAGGGTATCAAAATTTAGACAAAAGTTCTGTAAATTCTTTTATGAAAATTTCCAGTTACAAAGCAAAGCCCATACTGAGTCAGGAAGACAAACCTTCAAGCCTTAAGTCACTAAAGACATATTAGAATATTTGTTTGGTATCTGATTTGTGATAAAACATCTAGTATTAAGGAAGAGATCGGTGACTTACTAATATTCACAGAATCACAGAATCGTCTAGGTTGGAAAAGACCTTGAAGATCATCTAGTCCAACCATTCACCTAACATTGACCATTCTCAACTACACCATATCCCTAAGCGCTATGTCAACCCAACTCTTAAACAACTCCAGGGATGGGGACTCCACCACTGTCCTGGGCAGCGCATTCCAATGCCTGACTACCCGTTCTGTAAAGAAATACTTCCTAATATCTTGTCTAAACCTTCCTTGACGCAACTTGAGGCCATTACCTCTTGTCCTATCGCCTGTTACTTGATTGAAGAGACTCATCCCCAGCTCTCTGCAACCTCCTTTCAGGTAGTTGTAGAGGGTGATGAGGTCTCCCCTCAGCCTCCTCTTCTCCACACTAAACAACCCCAGTTCCCTCAGCCGCTCCTCGTACGACATGTGCTCCAGACCCTTCACCAGCTTCGTTGCCCTTCTCTGGACACGCTCGAGTAATTCCATGTCCTTTTTGTAGTGAGGGGCCCAAAACTGAACACAGTAATCGAGGTGTGGCCTCACCAGTGCCGAGTACAGGGGTAAGATCACTTCCCTGTCCCTGCTGGCTACGCTATTGCTGATGCAAGCCAGGATGCCATTGGCCTTCTTGGCCACCTGGGCACACTGCTGGCTCATGTTCAGCCGGCTGTCAATCAACACCCCCAGGTCCCTCTCTGACTGGCAGCTCTCCAGCCACTCCTCCCCAAGCCTGTAGCGCTGCTGGGGGTTGTTGTGGCCCAAGTGCAGCACCCGGCATTTGGCCTTATTGAAACTCCTACAGTTGGCCTTAGCCCATCGCTCCAGCCTGTCCAGGTCTCTCTGCAGAGCCTCCCTACCCTCGAGCAGATCAACACTCCCACCCAGCTTGGTGTCGTCTGCAAACTTACTGAGGGTGCACTCGATCCCCTCGTCTAGATCATCAATAAAGATGTTAAACAGGAGTGGCCCCAAAACCGAGCCCTGGGGGACACCACTTGTGACCGGCCGCCAACTGGATTTAACTCCGTTCACCACAACTCTTTGGGCTCGGCCATCCAGCCAGTTTTTTACCCAGCAAAGCGTGTGCCCATCCAAGCCATGAGCAGCCAGTTTTGCCAGGAGAAATATTAACTAATTAAATCTTGTAATGGATTGTTCTTTGTGTTGATATGTTCACTATTATAACCTTTCATCTTCTTAATATTTTCAATGCTTTTTTTTAATGAGATCTATAAAATAGACCTAGTTTAATTACAGTTTCTACTTCTTTGAACCAACCAGAGTTTCTCTTGCTTGGTTTGTTGCATAATTTGGTTACTAATCTAGACATTAATGAAATTCTATTCTTTATTGGGCTGTAACCTGAAATCTTAGAATTTACAAGGTAGCAGAATAAAAATGCTAGAAGTAACACAGTATCTTGTCTACTATAACTAGTTTGCCATTGTGGATTTATAGGACATGGCATTATGGCAACAAAAGGGTTTCAGGACCATGGCAGATTGAGTACAAGAGCCAGACTTGCTTGAAATTGAAATACACCAACTGAAAAATATTCTTTATAAAGCAGTGTAAAATTTAGTTAGGACACTTTTATTGCACAGGAACTGTGAACACTAATAAGTCAGGATTTATGTGTTTGATATAATTGCCCATTAAAATAAGCACGAGACATAGTTTAGTGTAAGTAACAAAAAATTTTTCTCTATCCTAAGAGAATTTCTGCCAGCATAATTTCCTGTGAACTGAATAGATAGAGGCTGTCTTATCAAACAAAAACTTCATGTGGAGCTACTGTATTTTGGCTACAAAAAATCATATAATATTACTCTTTAGTTTCCTGTGGAAAAATGTGTACATAATTAGAAGACTGAAAAAAACCCCAAACTGATATAGTAAGAGTGGGTATGAATAGAGAAAGAGGAATGTTTAGAACATCAGCTCATTTTACTAAAAGAGAAGAAACAAGAAATTACAAGCCTTGCAATTCATTGTCTCAATAGCAGTTCCCTTTATTTTAGCCAAGCATTTTTTACATTATGGAAATATGATAGTTAAAACCAAGAAAAACATTCCATTAGTAATTATATACTATTGTTTTTTCCCTTTGCTTCCGTAATAATACAAATGACACCAAACAAAGCCCAAGCCAAACACCATCCAGTGGTAAGTAATCATTACTTCCAGTTTCTATTCATTTGTATTTGAAAAGTCTAGTGCCTGGTGTCACAAATCTGCCAGTTAGTGACATGACAGTAAGTTCTGAAATATGAAGCTGCATACTGATCTGAGCCCCCATTTCAGAAGATGGGAGTAAAATTATTTTTTAGCTTTCTGTCTGACAAGCTCAGATATTAGCCACTGTACTATTCTTTGTACTGTACTTGAATATTTTATATTATTAATTTTGAATACTATGAAAATTGAAAAGCAGTCTCCAAATGGTTGCTAGCTTCTATCAACCCACACAGATTGCATGGGGTGCAACCCATAAGGAGCTGATGACATAATTATGTAGATTATAGAAAGTTAATACAAATGAGGAGAAAATCAAAATTCCTAGTCTGTTAAATTCTTAATTTTGAGGTTGATTGTGTGGTATGATAAATGCTAGAAAATCACAAGTATGTAAGTAAGTGCCTACAGTAAAACTAATGTATTCCAGTCTGTGAGTATTCCCAAGACATACCGGTTGGATATTCTTAATAAATGTACTAGGTCTGACTGGGATGGAGTAAACTAGAGTCCTGGAGTTTGGATTTGTGGTTAGAACAGTGTTGCTGAACAGTGCTTGCACAGTATCAAGGCTTCTCTTTTTCCCACTCTGTGCCCCCAGCGAGTAGATTTGGGGTGGGCAAGAGGCTCAGAGGGAACACAGAAGGGACAGGTGACCTGAAGTGACCAAAGGGATATTCCATAACATATAACACCATGCTCGGTAATAAAAAACACAGTAGAAGGAGAAAAAGAGGAGGAGGTTTGGCTTCCAACATGGCCATTGCTTGGAGAATGTCTGGGCATGGGTCTGCTTGTGGGAGGTGGTGAGTGATTTACTTTGCGCTTTTTTTTTTTTTTTCTCCTCTCTTTCCTTCACCTATTAAGCCATCTTTATCTTTAAACATAGGTTTTCCCACTTTTGTTCCTCCTCTCTCCCATCCTTCTGGGCAGAGGTAGGGGGAGCAACTGTGTTTATGTGTGCTTGGCTGTGGTCAACCCACCATAATATCAAAGCAAACTTGAAAAAATTTACAGGCTAGGAATACCACCATTAGTGTGGTTTTGAGATTAATTTAATAAACTTTCATCAGGACTTAATGTATGGGACTTGGAACATTGTTCATTAGCTCAGATGTTGACTTACATCTACCTGTCTTAGCTTGCATTGATCTATACAGACAAGTATTTAAAATATTAAGTTAAAAACTTCTGTGAAACAACACAAGTTTTCAACAGGTTATTAAGACGAATTTCACAGTAGTTTGAAAAATCACAGTTAAGCAGAAATAATAAAAATAGAGAACTCATGACTGATGACAGAATAAACTAAACCTTGTGCCAATGACTCTTACAGTGATGTCCAAAATGTATGCAAGTAATAAGACTCTGGAGGAAACTGCGATTGAGGTCAATGCAGGTAAACTACATGAGATGTTGGCAGTAAGGGTTCAAGAAGCTCATTCCTGATTTCACATCATTTGAGTTAGATCTATGTTTAACACTCATGCTTGGAAGGTTTACAGATTCATCTAAATGAGACTGCAGTGTAAAAGGCTAACTTTATATTTACCAGCTTAAAATTTCCCTATTAACAATATGTTAGGAAACTGAAACAACATCCATTTTATTAAAAACGGGGGAGGAGAAAGACAAACCCTAATGCCAGAGTTTCTAATTTCCATGCTAGGCATAGTGTGAGAGACATCCAAAGCTCCTTTGGGTTGGATGGAATAAATAAATTAATAAATAATAATGACTATCGGTAATAATTGAGAACAAACCCACTAAAGCTACTTTACCATATATTCATTCTGCCAAAAAAGAAGAGACTTGCAAGTGTCATAAAAGAGGTGGTCTTTAGAAAAGAAATAGTGAAAAAAAAGGTAGTAACTCCTTACTGAGATTCTTCTTCATTTATGTGAGCATTATCATTAAAGCTAGATGTGTAGAATCAGCTTCTCATTGATGAGACAGCTTATGTCAAGGGCAATCATATTAGGCTGTGTCTCTCTTAAGTGTACTGTTCCCGTAACTAAAATAGCACATTCAAGGTGAGAAAACTAAGTCAAGTCTATTCTGAATTCTGATGTAAAAAATAGTCTGTGGTTTCATGATGCACAGAAATAGGAGGTCATAAACCAAAACTTATTCCTTCTTTGGTGACAAAGAAGTGGTTTATATGTGTGCATGTATACATATACATGTATTTTCAGACTCCACACATCATTAAAGCAGTTATCTTACCTTTCCATACTGTCAGGGGCCCCAAAAGCAGTTTTATTTTGTTAGAAATAAGATTACCAGTATATGTTGCTGTAAGATGCAGCTGTTTTTTGTTGTAAGCAATATATTATTCCCTCTAAATGAATATACATTTCAAATATTTAAAGTCTTCAGAAATTACTGGGTGCCCTCCCTTATTGCATGCATCCTAGCACCTTTATATTCTAATCATCCCTACTGATAGTCTTAGGACAAGGTTATGTAAATTATATCTAACCTCCTTAATTACCATTGGGAAAAAGATGCAGAAATAATCTTGCTGGTGTAAGAGCAAGATACATTGCTGTTTACAAAAACATACTGAAGTGATTAAATATAAAGTTAATAGGGAAAAATTAGCCAGGAAAGCAAACCCATGTTTCAGCTTGGTTTATGTAAATTAATCCCTAAAACAAAGTTATTTAAATAGAGCTACTTTGAGAAAGAATATTCTATTACTATTACAGTTGAAATCCTGTTAAGAGCAAAAAAGCAGTACACCTTATGCATGAAACTAAGATTTTATTGTTAGACCAATCAAAATGTCCAGATAGCTGATATAACATTAATTGATAATACAGTTAAGGTTAATATGCACAACTTCCTAGTATCTATGCCTTTTCTTTAGCACTATGCTTCCCCTTCCAATATCCTTTTGGGTCTTGAAGTCAAAAGTACTGATCTTCCTCAAGCAGAAAAAGCAGGAGGTTTTGATAAACCACTACCATGACCAGCTCCAAATTCATCATCAATTAGCATTTAATACCAGCATTAGAAGAGGTAGAGATATTTATCTTCCTTGTTCTTGAGAGCCGTTTAGGGCTTTTTTAATGCATTGTTAACAATCTGCTTTCTTTTCATTGGTTCATAGCTGAAGCTTGAAAGTTACAGAGTAACCTCCCCAAACCCAATTAATTCAAAAGGTGTTAGGGTCCTGAGTCCCTTAATTGAACTTAATTATCCTGACTAGCCTCATCTGGGACAGATCCTCACCCACATCTTCTCCCTGTAGTTCCAGAAGCTGTATTTAAAATCAGGCTTTTCTTAAGGTATGTTGTGGGTAATCTGTGTTTAGTCCTGTCTTTAACCCCTGCTTGGACCTTGAATTATAGCTGTGTGTCTAAGCCCTGTCTCTGGTTGTTTCCTGTTGTGCTGAGCTGGGTTCCTTGGATGGATGCTGGACCTGACTCATCACAATGCTATGTCTAGGACTGTTGGTGGGGCCCTTGTTATCAGATCCCTGCTATGTTCAGATCATGTAATGCCGCACTCTGCCGCAAGTGTGGTACTAGCAATGGTATCACCATTGTGCTGATATGGCCTTCCCAGTGGGCAAGTAAGGTAACATAGTATGTTTTAACTGTATCTGGTTAGAAAAGTGGTCTACATTATTTACTATTTTTTTGTGGTTTTAGGTGGTGTTTGCTCTACTGATAAAAAGATACGGACTGTGGGAAGTGAAGGTTTGTAACAGTATCTACCCACTGACTTTTGTCCTAAAAAGCATCTGGAAGCTCTTCAGAGCAGTTCTGGTTTTCATATGCTTTTTCTGCAGGATCCTGTAAGACAGGGTCCTGTCATAAAATTAGTATTTTTTTGGTAGCACAAATAATTACTACTGCTGATAACCCTTCTTCTTTGAGATATGTATTGGAATGAAGTCTGCTAGGTATGTCTTGGTGATAACACATGGTATTGCAAAGTTAGAGGGGAAAAAAAAAGAAACACTCCATAGGCTGTATAAAATCTTGGCTTGTGAAATAGAGAAATATGATTTAACAAAAGGTTTTATAGTTTGTTTTGGTTTTGTTTGGTTTTTTTTTTTTTTCCTTGCTGCTTGGTTGTGGTTCCTGAGATGTTACTTTCAAAAGCACGTCAGGGCTGTCCCAGAAATGGCATGTTGGTGGTGAGACAGCAGAGCAATTTGTCAAAGATGCATGAAAATCTGTTATAGCAATACCATATGTACAAAACAGTCTTATAAGTACTTGCAAAACAAGAAGAAACAGGAAGAAAGTGCAATAACTGATGCCAATATAAAACTGATGTGAAGACTGTCTCAGTAACATTAAGATAGTAAGTAGCACAAGTAACTATTTGGATGGGAACTTTAATGTCTGAAGTTGAATTCCACTTCAACATAACAGCTGGTCCTGAAGCTGCCTTAAACTGCAGGGCTTTTAGCTTTATCATCTGTACTAATTAGATCCATAGAAATTCTATTCATCCTTCATGGTAAGTCTGAGACATTGTTTTGTTTCTTATTTCTGGATGTTTACAGGGTGGGTTGTTGGGGTGGTGGGGAAGAAACATAGCAATTTTACAGTGTTTTCCAGCAGCTTTGTGAAGAGATAAACACTACCAGATCTGAATTATTTAAAGAGTTCTACTGGTTCTGCATGCATCAACCAATATTATGTAGAATTTGACAGTGTTAAGCTTTACCAAGACAGGGAGTAATTATCAGTGAGAGGAAATGTATTTAACTAGGGAATTATACTGACTAAAAGGACATGCAGAAATAGGTGTGAAATAACTGAGCAACTCTAATAAAATATTTTTCTAAAATTAGAACTCATGTAAAGAAAAGTTGAAGATGCTGATAATGATCAACTTCTTAAATAGAGCAGTCATTAGTTTGTACAAACTGAGTTCCAAAATCAAAAGCAAATCTCTGTCAGCAAAGTTTCAATTGAGCATGAAACTGTCTTGTAGATTTGATAGTGGTGTTAAAAATCTTGAAGCATCTTCCATTTGTAAAACTAAAAGTGAAAGTGGCTGGTCTCTCATCATACACTTTCAAATTCTTTATTGATCCAGTAACATGGAGATATTGGCTCTGAAGAGAGCTATAAATAATTTGAGCAATTCACTTTGCTGGAGGAACAATTTTACATATGGCTTTTAAAAAGTCTGTCTTCTATCATACTTCATAAGCACAGGTAAAAAAAAATCTGAAGAGCAAGCAGGCACTAGAACTGTACTCATGATAAGGGTGCTGACTGTCAAGCATAGAAACCCATGGGAAGTGTGTTGCTGTACTGATGCAGAGTCTCTGATCAACTGCATAACTACTCAGTCTCAAAATTACAGTGAATATCTTGTATGCATTGTTTTTGGAATGTGTTTAAAATTGTATTTAATGAGGAAGTGCAACTAGACTTTTCATCTAGCATAGTATGCTGATTATAAATTTGTATGAGTCTTGAACTAGAATTTTTATGTCATTCAAAAGGATTTTCGAATACTTTCTTCTTGCCATACTTGCCAGTATTCAGGGCCAAGGTCTTAATTCCCCCGCTTTTGTATTGCCACCTGAAAAGTTTCAGGTCATGACAGTACCCTTTACTAAGTACCTTTTGATGCTTTTAAAAATACATTGGGTTCTCAGCTCTTCTAATTTATCTGGACTTCAAACTATTTAGGACCAGTGCTGACTAAGTGTCCAAATCATTGAAACTGAATTGTTTAACAGCACACCTCCTTAAATTGTCCCTTACTAACTCTCTATAATAGTATTTTACAAGCTTCTTAAACAGTTGTCTTTATGCATCATTATAGCAATTTCATGCTGTTAGGGGGAGGCATACTTCATAGTGAAACTAAGCAATGTGCTGATCAGACAAGGGAGACTTGCTGTGGATAAATACACTACTCATTGTAAGAGACCAATATAATTACCTGCATTAGCTTATTACAGCCTTACTGCTATGCAAGTCCACAGTTTTCTTTTTCTAAATATATTGCTTCTCTTGGAGCACACAGATCAAGAGTTGTCATGACCTTTATTTGAACACCTGCAGATCTCTTAAAAACATCAAATATAACACAGTTAGATTTTGTTACTATGTCATATGCGTGTCAGACCTCTCAGCCCCAACTAATGGCTGTGGGTTCTATTTCAACTGCAAGATCATTGGCAAGCACTAGAGATGGTCTTGCTCGCTGTCATTACTACCCTCTCAGCCTTTGAGCTCAAGTTTTCAAGCCTTCTTACTTCTGTTTTTATCTAGTTATACTACAGTATGTTTTTCAGTATTCTGACCAAGCAGGATTTTTAAATTAAAATTTCCTCTCAATGTTTTTAAAAGGAGTTAAGGGAACAGTGAAGAGCTGATGTAGTCATTCTTATCTAGCATATATCCTGAGTGCCAGAAGTAGTGGAAGTGACGTCTAGTATGAAAGTAAAACTATACCAAATAACTCACAAATATTACAGCTAGAGAATCTGCTCTTCACTTGGATAGTATGGCTACATATATTTTGAAATAATAGGACAATTAGTAGCAGAAGATTTCCAAAAGCTAGAATTTGGAAGAACTGTGGAAACTTTGTTATAGATCAAAACAAAGTTTGGGTTTCTGTTAAAGGCAACAGCAAACAGATAGTTAAATTTGCACTAGAAAACCTTTAAGCCTCATATCCATTTATCAGCAATGCCCAGTTAGTACAGAGACAGGAATTAACCCTACAATAAGCAGTTATGGAACAACTTTCTTTAGAGAAGCTTCTCCCCTGAACCCTAATATTTTGTTCATCTACCATCTTTAAATTGTTCCCTGTTGAACTATTTTCAGTAGACGTATTTGTTTTAAATAGAGCAGTGTATCTGCATACCATGACAGAAGCAGAAGTGGAATATCTGCATGCAGGAGCAGTTATCAATCATCTCCCCTTTAAAGTACTAAAATGATCAATGCATTACTCTTTATAGCTAATACTTATTGATTTAAGACACCCCTTTCCCCCTCCCCTTAATTCTTGAACAAATGAATACTGTTTTAATGATAAGTGTAGAACATCATATGCTGACAGGCCCTAGAGAGTTGCTACTGTGATTGCATATCTGACTTGGAAGTAGATGAGGAACACCATGGCAAGAAGCATAGAAAGGAAGAAATTGTTCACAAGGGTATTACAGTGCATGTGACCAGATAGTTGCATGATGGGTGATGTGTTACGGAAGCATTAAAGCATTTAATTGGACATAATTAATATAGTTAGTTTTTTGATAACATGAGAAAGTAAGTAGAAAGAACAATATCTGAGAATTATCTGGGGTGAAAGCTTTAAATCTAGACTGACTTGTAAGGCAAAAAAAGACACTGCATAGAAGTAAAAGCATCTATTTCAGTGGTATCTGGTGGCTTTCCTACAGGTATTGGAATATAGATTGCCTGTCTTACTGTGTGTGCTTTGCTGAAGATTTAATGTCAACAAATAGGCAGGATCCCATCTTTTTCAGAAAATGAGAATGTTGGCTTCTTTAAAAATATCTTTTTATTGGTTATAAACAGTTTTCTTCTCCAGTTTACAAGCCAGGGGAACTAGGTCATATGTTGCTCTGAACAATGTAGTGTTTTGAATGACTTGAGAGGCTCAGCTGCTTTTCTATGCCAGAACCCAGCTAGAAGATCCTTCCCTGGTTTAGAATCAGGCAGACAATAGACACACCATTGTACCTAGCTGGCTAAAAAATAATGTGGCTTTACAAATGCCTTGGTGAGGACTCAAGGAGTTGGTAATTTCTTTCAGGAAAACACAAAGATAAGCTTGAGATGTGTTTGTACACAGTTTGTTCTCAAAACAATCACTGAGAATTTAATATGAGATCACTAGGATTTTCTGTCTCTAAAGTACTCAAACTACAAAGAGCAAAGGCCAATTTAAATGTAAATGTGACACACATACTGTGGTGATCATCAGTGCAGAAGCTCTGTGGGAATATATAACTTTTATAGGTGTCAAAAAAAATACAGTGGAAATGCAGTTTCTTGAATGATAAATAATTCAAATATTTAATGGGACCTTACTATCAGTGTCTCTGAAATTGAGTGTCAGAGCTGTGGACTGTTATGAATCACTTGAAAATACTGCCAAAGAAAGGATTACCTGTTCATTTTGGTATAATCTGTTAGCAAATTCTGGTGAGCTCTGAGCAAACATGCATTGGTTTTGTGCATCTTGTGAAGACAGTTCTCTAGTGCCCACAAAGCCTAATGATCATTATGTAGCTATCTGCAAAGGACTACCACCTATAACCATAATTTCTTGAACCACTGCAAATAGTCCCTCCCCAAATGATACTGTTTGTAGTGCTTGACATCAGAGCTGCTGGATTGGACCCAGGTCCCTATGGCCAACCTCAGCTTTGGGAGGGCATGAAGCTGACTAACCACTGAGGAATTACTGCTTTAGTTTTTGAAACAAGGAGGAAGACCCTCTTCCCATGACTTTCTGATCTATGTTGTTTGCCTAGTATACCAAGTCATGGGCATGTATTTTCTATTGCTTTCTACACTTTTTGTGAAGGGTCCTTCAGAAACAAGTAGCTGTAACAGCTCCCATCTTTTTTTGTGCACTTTACTGCATGCCCTTCTAATGGGAACCGTCCCCTAAGCATTCTTCCTCTAAATATTAATGCTTTTTTTGCTTACATATTTGTGTTCCCAGAATGTTTTTTTGGGTGTGACCTGTTGTAATCACACATCTTTTTAATGACAATTATCGTACATATAACAAGGTAGCAATATAGGTAGAACTGCCACAAATATTATTTGGTATATACCATTCATTTAAAACATTTATCTCTGGTATATACAATTATATAATTAATGTATGCATCACTGAGAATACTTAAACTATAAAGAACTAGCTTGACATTTTACCAGTTAAATACAAGGGAAGTCTAAACTCAAACACCTTAATTGTACAGATTTTTCAAATAGCATGTTAATGGTGATAAAAGACAGTTTGAGGTGATAGACTTATTTGAGGCTACAAGCTAATTAGTGAGGTCCTAGTTAGAATCACAGAGTCTAATGATTTGATAAAGCTGTCTTGTGGAGAATCGATCTCTAACTTTTTCTGGAAACTCTACAAATAGTTCTCATTAAGTGCTAGTAACATGACTGAAGTCAAACATCAGGATCCCTGCAGTCAGACAACCTACTACAAAAAAAGAATTTTTGCTGAACAATGAAGTTGTTGGGAAACTTGAAACAACAGGGGAAAATGATTCTTAGTTACATCCTCACACATCAAGAGTGTATACAGTACTTTTCAGGAGAACAAAATTGTCTAGAACACTAGTTAGATGATAAATATGGATGATTCACCACTCTTAACACTGCTATTGATTTATCATTGATCCTCTTTTGTGGTTTGTATTGAGATTCCTATTTTTTGTTTGTTCTTGTTACCTGTTTCTGAGATGAATTGGTAAATGTGTAGGACAGGATTCTCTACTTCTTTCTACTGTGCATCTATTTTTCTGTAGTTCCAGGAACAAAATATAATAATAGACTTCTTACTGAAAGTGTAAACTCAGAATTATTCTGGGATGGAGTAAACACTCTGCACATATAAAAAAGGAACACAATTTTCTTAAAAGGCTCATTTAGTTTTTTTATGGTATGTTTCAGTTTTCTGTCTATATCTTGTAAAATTTAAACACTACCAAGTGAAGGCAAGGGATGCTGTCAATACCTCTCTTCCTACAGTACAGTCAAATGGATGGAAAAAATAGGAGAAATACTGGTTCAAAATGCCTTTTTGAATTTCTAAGGCATAAAATTGAATTTACTTCTCTCCAGGGAAGTTCCCTACCCTTCCTTTGAGCCAATGAGACATCACTTGATTCTCCATGCCCTGGAGAATGTCCTAACCAATAAGCTGAAAGAATGCTATTGCTGGCTCACAAAATAATGACATAAATATACAAAATAAAAAGCATTAAAATTCCTAAAATACCTCCCCCCACCCCCCTCAACTACTGACTCAGAAACATGGATAACCCTGCTGGATGATAAACCTCAGGTCAAATACTTGAGATGAACAGAAAACAGGATACAACCCTTCCTCTTTCAGAGCTGGACTCTTCGTTAAGAGAGTTGTATGTCTAGAGGTGCTTATGGCTTTGTTGTGGATTGTCCATGACAGTTTAATATTCTTTTTTTAAATGTCACGTTTTTACTGAAAAAAGTTATTATGGTTCTTTTAGTCAGATCAAAATACTCTGCTTGCAAACACTATCTTTTTATTTAAAAAAGAGGTAAAAAACAAAGTTGAAGTGTGGGATTTTTTCAATCTTGGCCACTAAACTTAAAAAAAAAAAAAAAAACAACAAAAAAAACCCAAAACCAAAAACACCCCCCCCCCCCCCCAAAAAAAAAAAAAACAAACCACCAAACTATCCAACTTAATTCTGAATATGGCAATGTTATACTAACAGCTCTGTTTTAACTCATCCTCTGACAAATGCCGATTCTTACCTTAAGACATATTAGATAGGTTTTCAAATGAAAGACAAATCCATACTGTACAATCTCAAGTATTTTCTGAGTAGAATAATGTAGACAGTGCAATTCTTGAACATGGGAGATACGTTCAGTGTTCCATACCTTCCCCAGATCTCAGCCCTGTCACTGGTGCTTGGCTTCCAGGAAGCTGCTACCCTAAAGATGCTTCCCTTCTGCTTTATTTGGTTTTTCTTTTCTTGGTGTGTTGGTGTTTGTCAGCTAGTAGGGATGCCTTAATTTGGGGGGGGGGGGGTAGATAAGAGGCAAAAACCTTCCTGCTGGTATTGCCTGATATGATATGCAGCTCTTATCGTACACGATATGCTCCTGTTAAGCAGCTGCACAGCTTCCTCTACCAAACGCAGATTGGGTCTGACTGTATAGCTAACGTGTAACAGTGCCGGCAAATGCAGCAGCTTCTCTGACAGCAGAAGACAAAGGGGACTTTTAGCAGTCTGATCTGTCAGCTCTTGCCACAATATCTGTGGCAAGAGGTATTGTTTATCTTCAGAATGAGCCGAATACCTTTTCAATTGGGACCTTATTGTTTTATATTGGGGGCATGGTATGTGAACATCAAATTGGTCTGTGATGCTGTTACCACACAGTGCAAATAAAGAAGGCACTGACAATGTGTGCAGGAGTGTCTGTGTTGCAGAGCTTCACTCTGCATTGCCTGTGAAGATACTTCAGCTAACTGCAACTAAGCCAATATATCTTTGTGGCATTATGCTGTGTAATGCAGGAAAACTGAGATATGCGAGCAGTATAGCTGCATAACATTGCTCTATGCCTGGGATAATTCCATCTGAGATTTAGCCCTCTAAAAATATTATATAGATGAATCTGTATTCTGGAATTTGAGCTAACTGGAAAACCCTTTGAAAATCTTTATAAATGTACAATACAGACTGCTTAGGTAATCTACATATATCATGAGACTGTTATGAGGCTTTGATATCTAGATTATTTGTCCTTTAAGCCAAGAAAGATCATTCATCCATGAAAGAATCTAACCAAGCTTGTTTAAAAACACAACATCCCACATCAAAGCAATCATACCTTGTTTGACAATTCTGATCACAGTTAATTATCTATTCATTTATCTTAAGTATGTTCTTAAAATGCCCACAATTGTTGACTTAGCTCACTGAACAGCATATACTTTAAAAGAAAATAAATATAACTGCTTATTTCAAATGCTTAGATGTTTTCAAGGAAAGTCTAAATGAAGTCTTTGGGGTTAGTATTAAGAAAGTGTCAACACACAATGGGAAATACTAAGGAGTTTGTTACCTGAAGTACTAGATTTGGATGTGTAATTTGTCTTTAAATTTGTTGGTACAAATCAAACAAATGGAAAATAGAACGACTCAGAAACTCTAGAAAGCTATGTGGAAAATATATTGAGACAAACCCCAAATTATTTAAGAAATAATTTTTAAAAAGCATAAAGAACAATCATAAATCTTTTCCAAAGACCTCAGATTAAGAAGAGCTGACAGTGTGCAAAGCTAATTGATGATGAAGGCATAAAAAGAGGATTTAGAGTGTGAGACCACAACAGAGGAATTATGTGGGCATTTTTTTGCATTGCTGCTCATCATTGTGGAGCTTGGGGACTTTCCACATTGAAATCCTGGTTTTAGTCTGTCAGGGAATCTGTTAAATTATTTGGTAGAAAAGGTTATGAAACATGTAGAGAAAAATGAACAAAAAGATGTGATGACCAGATGGTATTCACCACAGAGTTCTAAAGTAAGTCTGACAAAATTTCTCACTACAATTCATAGTGCAGCTATCTCAAGCTTAAAGTTACAGTGGTATTGGAGGCCAGGAAGTGGCTGATGTGGCACCAGGTTTGGGTTTTTTTTAAAGGTTTCAAAGGTGAACTAGGTGACTACAGACTAGTGATTATGCTATCTGTGCAGGGCTACTTAATGGAAACTTTTCCAAATAGTAAAAAAAAAGTAAAACTTCATGCATTAGGGGTTCAAATATATGGTTAGGAAAATAAAGAAATGGAACTCATGAATATCCTTTTGTTCCTTGATGTCTGAGCCAAAAATAACTGGAAACTACACAGTATTCTGGGGAATTATTATTAAACATGTGCTATTCTCATTGTTTCTTGCTATTCTCATTGTTTCTTAGCCATCCCCTCTTGCATATGGTAAGAGGGAAAAGGTTGAACTATACAAATATTTCATCAGACTTGTTACAGTCATGTTCTTTGTGGTGAAATCTGATGATGGGAAAAGGTCTTGTGTTGAGATGGACTTTTTAATTTGGTCAGAACAGATGTCTACTGCTGGTTAGTATTCTGGCTTCTTGTATCTGTGCTGTAGTCCATGCGAAATGTGAATATATTCTAGAATGAGAAACAAGTTATAGATGTACAGATGGCATACAGAACAAATGTATGAAGCTTTCACTGCTATTACATTAATCTGACTTCTATATGCCAAAGAAGTCTGGTTTCTGAGATAGTAGTAAGCATAACAGGTCAGAAATCATCACCTCTCTGTGGGCCTTGAGGAACCTATTTGTCTGTGATTTAGACTCTGTACTTCAAAGTAAACTAACTGATTGCATATTAATCTCAATAACAACTAATGGCCTGTCATGTACAAAACTGAGGAGTTATACAAACATTGCTATGGAAATGGATTACAGAAATTGGCAAGTACTTTGATACTGACTGTTAGAAATAAGCTACCGTGCAAGATATTTTGTATGGGGATTTAATCAATAATAGCAGCTACACAACTACTGGTTTTACACAAATACGTCTGCAAAGATATGGTGTATATAGTAAACACTTACCATGACTTGTAAAATTTAAGCTGTAGCTCCTGAACCGCATTTGAATAGTGCATTTTGAGTTATTTCGAAAGTTTCATCTGATATAAGTATATGTCTCCACCTGTCAAATCTAATCAGTTGAATTTAAGCAAATTTCCTGAAAGATTACTCCTTTGTCCTGTTCTCAGGGGACTGTCCTGATAGCAACACTCCTATGCATTCCAGCTTCAGTCAGACTTGTTTCTAGCTGCCCTTTACGCTGCATGTGTGTAAAAACAGTCATTTAAGACTGTCAGTATGAGAAATTGTTCCTACCAAACTGTGTGACTTTATAGTTGGCAGTGTGGAGAAGTAATGCAAAGATGAGCTCATGTAATGGGACTCCATCTGTGGAGTTTAGTCCAGAACTGCAACCTAATCTGTGCCTAAGAACTCCTAACATGAGTATTAGTAAGATATTTTGGATTTGTATTTAAAGTCCTTTGTATCTGCTCAATTTCTTATAGTTTATATTTCAAACTGATTTAACAGGATAGCTCATCAAGAATGACAGTGAACAACCCTGTGACTTTGTTATTCTGGGTATTTGAGAACAATGGATTTTTACACCAATGTAAATCTTGCATCAAGGCAGAATCGGCAATCTTTATAGTTATGGCCATTCAGTTGTTCTGGTCAGCATCAGGCAATTGGATGCAAGGCAGCCAATACACTGGAAGTAAAAGCTAGTTCATAGAGGCTAACTCAAAGCAGAAAGGCCAATTTCTTCTTTGGATTAATAGTAAATATCAAAGAAATGCTTTTCAAGTGCCATGTTATACAATGTTTCTTGAATGCTACCAGAACACAAACTGTACTGATTACTCATCAGTGCCCAAAAACCCTTCCAGGAGGACTCTGCTGTTGAGTCCTGTCCTGTGTAATTTGTACAACCTTACTCTCAGCTACCATGGCGTTCATATTGCTGGCTGATGCCCAATTTATCAAGCAGCCCAGATCACTCTGGATTATTGATCTGTTGTCTTTATTAGATTTTCCTAGTTCTTGTGTCATTCATAAATGTTATCAGGGATTAATTTGCATTTCCTTTGTTTTTGATAAAATGTTAAATAATAGTGGGTTTAAAACTGTTCTCTGAAATCCTGCTAGAAATACACCCTCTTTGATAATTATTCCTTGCTCTATGAAGCTCAAGGAAATACTTATCAGCTTTTAAATCTGCTTACTATGTGTGGCTTTCATTATTTTGCATGAGTCCTTTTAATTGAAATATTATGCAATAATAAGTTAATAAGCGAGGCACTAAAGAAATAGCAGGACATAGGTCCTATTGAACTAGCCATGAATACCTTTATCAAAAGTAATGTTGTGATTTTCTTCTCTTGACTGGCATTAATTATATTTTAATCCTTTAATTCTTTAATGCTTTTATGCTTTTATTAATAGTCTTGAGTCAACCATTTAATATTTCATCCAGGATCAGGATCTGGCTGACAAGCGGTTACTACACAGACTTTCTTATTTACCTTTTAATGTATAGGCAAAATTTTAACTCTCTTCCATTGAGTGTGGAACTTGACTACTGTGCCCAGTCCTGTTGAACCTCACCATTTCCACTGCAGCCTCCTTCTGGAAGCAGCTTGGATGCAAGCAATCTGGGAGCAATTTCCCAACATCTGATTTGCAGTTGCATTTCCATCCTGTGATATGACAACATCATCTCTCTTTCCAACTTGCAAAAAAATGAAAATGCATCTATCATTTCCTTGAAATGCATCTGTCATGTCTACCTAGAAAAGCACTTAAACTATACTGATTACTATTATTTCTAAGTGATTAAATAAATGCAAAACACTATGCCCCCATCCTATTTATTAATTTTGATAATAATTTATTTCTACAGTGTCCTTTGCTTCCTTTACTGTGGCTGGTTTTTTTTTTTCTCCCCACGGATTTATAACTTCTTTAATATTCACTGCACTCAGCCATTTCATATGTGTTCTGGGATTATAGAGTGCTTTTTTCCCCATGAGCAACATATTGATTTTTCTTTTAAATCTGTGAAACCTTAGGAATGTGACTTCTAGAGCATCTAATCAAGTAATGTTAAATAACTTCCAATTATTATAAGTTTCATTACTATTTTATCAATTGATTTGACTCCAGATTCATGAACATAGTTTGAACGTCTTTCAATTTGTGAATGAAAACAAAGAATGAGGTATTTGTAAAAACATAAATGCATAGCTTTTCCAAAAGTGAAGGAACCTCGCTACAAAAATGTTTATTTATTTTTTATTATTTTTCCTCCTTAAGTAGAAACAGTAATAATGATGGATGCTTCCCTCAAATTCTGTAGAATTTGACCTTCTGAGTTTAAGTTCATGCAAAACCTCCAATGTATATATAAAGTTGCAGAGTCATCCAAAGAAGGAAATCTTTTAGCTAAAAGAGACTTCTATTTGACTTCTAAATCTTTGAAGAAGAAAATGTATAAAATTCTGCCTCACAGGTGCAAATGGTTAAGCATACAAAGTTGCTCAGTGAGATGTAAACATATGTTGGGTTCCCAGTCCCCTCCTTGATGTGGCTGCAGGGAAACTGACCTTGGGAGGCTTTGTGTGGTTGAATTTGGGTTAAAAGGGAAGCTTGTGACCTACTCTAGTGTCTGCTCCTCTACTGCACGTGTTTGCTCTTGAATGAAAGGTGTTAGCCCATAGTATGTGGAAATACTCTTGTTTCAAGAGTGTTCAAGTTTCAATAGAAAAAGCTGTTCCTGGAAAGTAACTGTATCTCCAGCATCATCACTAAAAGAGGCTGAAACAAAAGTTCGCAAGAACAAGGCAGTACTTGTCACAGCTGGTATGCACAGCAACTGCAGCAGAAAAAAGCATGGCACAGCATTTTCTTCAGAATAAAAAATGTGCCTATGTTCCAAGAGAACCTACAGGGCACTATGTAACAGCGTCATATGCAACGTAGTAAATTAGTCATGTGAAACTATTAATCATACTCCTTTCACCACTTTCTCCTCTATTAATCCATTCCTGCCAGAAATTTAACATTACAAATTCCTCAGATGTTTCATACACATACCACTGTTTAAATTAACCTTAGGCTTCCTCCAGTCTCCTTTCCCTTCAAACTATCTCTTTTTGCCAAGAAGTTAAAGGCAGCAAGATTCCCATAGGAGGTCAGTTGTTCTAAATGTTACAGGGGTCAGTTCTGGCATTATAAACCCAGAATTATTTCATGCTTAGCAATGCATAACTGTAATGGTTAAGCTCTGTAAATTTGTTACTGACTGCAAAAAAAAAAAAATAAAAGGGAAGAAACCAAGGTTTCTTCATTTTATGGATGAATGGGTGCAGCACAAAGCTGTGACATCCTCAGTACTTTGCAGGAATCTAAATACAAGTCTGTAAGAGTAATACCAGGTGATATCTACAATAGTTTGCTCACCTTTGGAGAAATTGAATATATACCTGGATGAGGTTGCTGGTGATATATACTGTCAGTTTTAAAAATTCAGGAGAACTTATTTTAGGAAAACAATTATATTTCAAGGGGATGGCAGTGAAAAACCAACATATCGGAAAGGTGACTTTAGGATTTGATGTTGCTGGTAGGTGGTTTGGGTTTTACTGATGTTACTGTGATGTTTTGGTTTTAGGGTTTTTTTGGCAGTGCTTGGTATGGGAAAACTGAAGCATTTTTCTTAATCAACTGTAGTAACAGAGTTACAGGATCACAGATAGGTGCCTTCCAACCCTATCCTATAGTGCCTGCCTCTGTCCTTCCAACAACTCCCTTGCAGGTATGGGCAGAGTGCTGGTTAGGTCACTCAAAGACAGTCTCTTCCTGGTCCCTCACCCTCTGCTCGCAGGGTAAGTGCTCCAGCCCTAGGCCAGCTTGTGGAGCCTCCACTGAACTCCAGCTCACTGATGTCCTTCCTGTACTGGGCGCCCAAGACTGGATGCAGTATCTGAATGAAATGCAAGTGCTGAGCAGAGCCAGATGTCCTGGCTGTGCCCCTGTGAATAGCTCCCAGGATACTACTGGCAGTTTCCACAGCCAGGGCACACTGCTGGCTCACACTCAGCTTCTGCCAAGGGTCCCAGGTCCATTCCTGCAGAGCTACCCTTAATCGGACATGCCCAGCCCATGCACTTGCACTGATGCTTCCTGCCCAGGGACAGTACTTTGCTTTGTCCTTGTTAAATTTAATGAGTTTCCTGTTGCCTGCTCCTCTGGCCTGTCCAGGTCACTGTGGATGACAGTCATGACCTCAAGTGTATTGACTCGCTTACACCCACTTGTCATCTGCAAACTTGACCAGCATGTCCACTGTAACCTTCTCCAGGTCATTGATAAAGTTGTTAAACAGGGTGAGTCCCTGTAGAGTACTGGATACTTGTTACTGATGTATGACCCACTCACCTGAACCCAGTAATTCAGACAGGGTTTTTTTTCCCCATCTGCTTTTTTACTGATCTATAGTGTCCTGATTTGTTTCCAAGAATATCGTGAAACTGCTCAGTTGTGCTCAAGTTGAGGTAACTGACATCCACTGTTCTCCCCCTGTCCACAAATCCACTCATCACTTTTTATATCTAATGAATTAAAGGGTATAAGTAAAAATTGAGGCCTTCCTGTTTGGCAGAAATTTCTGGAAATACAAAAATAATTATCAGACCAATCCTTTCCCTGTGTGCAAGTCTTAATGAAGAGAGCAAGTGGAACTGATGCATGGAAAATCAAGGAGGAATGTATTTAGATGGGGGGGGGGGGGGAAGCCCCAAAACACAAAACAAACACCACTGGTGCTGTGCTTACATGTTGCTTTGGAGAAATAATAAAGGGGAAAACAGGGCCTATGTATTGAAAGAAGTAGTTTAATGTTTTCATTAAAATTAATAACTGAAGAGATTTGGCATAAATGTGATGCAAAAACAAGCAAGCAAACAAAAATCTTTGTTTCTTAAGATCTAAATTACTGTCAGTATATTTGACTCAGCTGGAAGTATCTACAGCTGCTAATTTTTCTGGGCTCCCTTTTTAGCTAGTAGGCACAAGGGGGCATTTTTAGGACACCTTCTGTCCTGTTTTTGACATCTGATCCATGATGAAATTATGGGTTAGATACAATAGGCCATATTGATCTCTAAAGTCTATAAAAGGAGTTTAGAGTAACTAGCTTAAAAGTAGTCATTTACATCATGGTCAGAAGGGGGGATTTGTTTTGCTTCGAAACGTCACTCAATAGGGCACCCTAGTAAATTCTGCAGCTGATATTAAGGTTGTCCATCAGAGGAAGATTTAAGTATGTGACTGCTACCATTCCACTACAGTTGTTCAGATTGTGGGTTGACTCGTAATGCAAATTTAGAAGTTTTGGTTTCATACATTCCAATATGCCACCAATCTGACTATTGATTGGAGAGCATGAGAGACAGCTACCACAAACTGACAGACCATATAACTGCAGTAAGAATAGATCATCATGCTCAGGCAAACTCAGCAGTGATAAAATACTGTGAACATTGGAAAATACAAGTTTTTAATGGCCTCTCACTCCACATTTGTCAAACTCATGACTTCAAAATGTGGCTATTTGATACAGAAATATCCCAGGATGTGTATTATACTTCAAGGGGAAAATAAATCCCCACTGCAAATGTTTTTGGGGCTATAGTGTTTTATGACCACTACTCATTGTAGTGGGACATCATGCTAATGAAACCTAATTGTGCCTCTCCCTGTCCCCCATCAACAGTTGATTTCTATAGAGAACCATAACTTGTTATAACAGTATCTTATTGGCTCGTTGGGTAGATTCTAATTGTTTGAAGAGACTCAAAAGAAACAGTGTAGCTGATCTTTGTTCACTTAATTCACTAAGTAAATTAGAAGAATTGACTTCGTGATGCATAATTGACTTATCTAAATAGCTAACTGAAAACTGAAGTAGTAAAATGAATGAAATGTTCTGCACTAATTATGGCACTCATTCATCTCCAAAGTTCTCTCTTCATTTTTACTGCTTATTCCCTAAATATTCTTTATTTCTCTGCTAATGAAATATCCCTATACTAAAAGCATATACTGCAACTTTCCTTACTACTGCAAAGTGATAATTGCAGTCAGTGGTTAAACTGGAGGTAGGGGAATACTGTATGTATCTATTACCATGAAAATTTTCATGCATATGGGTAACCCCTTATTTTATTTAACAATTGTTTGATCTATGAAACTCTTCAGCACAACACACTAAAAAAAATAATAGGCATGACTGACATGTAGTGGTGATAATTCTTGATTTATTTTCTTGTGCTTTATGGTTTCCTCTTCCTTTCTCTATTCTTTATTTATATGCAAGAATACAAGTAATTCTAAAGTTGATTAATAGTGAATAGTGAGTTTTACAGCTATTAAGTGATTAATTTGAAAAATCAGAAGTTTCTGCTTCTGCGGTGAACCATTCCTGAGAATTATGCTGCTTCTTTTTACAAATTCTTTTTATTTCTGATTCATATGGGTTTTCACACTAGCTAGAATAGTATGTTATCTTGTAGTCCTTAGACTTTACTGGAAAAAATAGATTTTATGAGCCATCTTCAGACACTGAAATCACTCTGCCTGTTTAGTGGCAGGATGTTTTATTTGCAAAGTATCTAGGAATATTACAAAAGCCATACCAGAAGCAACATGAGTTTAAGTACAGAAGAGTTCTTTTGGTTTTGTTTTGGAATTATATGTTTACAGCAACAGCATTTCAGTAGTTTTATGGTGGCTGAGAAATAGAAACTTAAGGATAGAGCTGAGACCTTATTTTAGGGTCCTCTGATTCCTCTTCTGAGATTAGCATACACTTATATTGCTCTCCTAAACTTACAGCTAAAGTCTGTATCTATAAAATAGAAAACTAAAGAAAATATTCTTGGATAATAATACATGAGAAGTAGTCTTTATTGCTGCTATGAACAGTGTGTATATGTATCTTGATGTTTTCCATACAGAATATATGACCTCATCTGTTGTATCGTTAGAAGTGATTGTTAAACTAAATTGCATAATGTTGAGTAGTCAAATGTTGGGTTTTACCCCATGGAAGTACATGAAACATCCAGGTGGAACAGCTTGAAGTATTAGCACCCTAGATTGTCAATGTATTAACTTGAAACAGTTGAAAAAGTGTTGTGTGGTTTTTTTTTTTTTTCTCTGCATTATCCAACCTGTGTCTGAAAGACACTTTTACTGAAAAGTCATTTTTACTTTTTGCATATCTTCTTTTTGACTAAACTTTCAAAGATTTCTTCTTTGTATGTATCATCTTATACCAGAAAATGTAGGGAACATGGGACTTCTGCCTCAACCTCTTTGGCTCTGAGTTTGCTATTTTCAAGTTCATTTTCTAGAATCTTTACTGCAATGTTTGGGGCTTTTTTATATTTTGTAGGAGTTCCAGTCTCTTCCAATTTCTTGATGTAAGATTTTTTCAAAATGTTAAACTGTGTTGCACTTCAAGATACAATTTTCTTCAACTTTCAATCTCCAACTATATCTTTCTGGTTTGTTTTGTAGTCACTTTTGCTAACGCTTTTAACTTTATACATTAATTTTACTCAAATATTATAGATGCTATATATTATGTTTGGAACAAAGTGAAATAAAAGGTGGAACAAAAATAAGATGGTAAAGAAAAATGGAGATCTGGATGACAGAGGGGAAAGGGGAAAGGCAGACCTAAGGAAAGATATGGAAAAATAATAACAACATGGACAAATAATAACAACATGGGGAAAAAAAAATAGGATAAAGTACTTTGAACCCAAGTTCACTTAGTGGATAAACTAATAAGGAAAAAGAATCAAGAACACATCTAAAAAATATTTATTTGTCCAAAGGAGAAAATGTGATCTGAAAGTACACACATGATGCTGCTTGATTAAAAAAAAAAAAAAAAAAATCAAAGTGATCTGATGGATGAGAATCTGATGATCCCAAACCAAGTTTCTTCTGCAATGTTAATAGCTGTTGCTTTGTATATAAATTAACTTGTCTGAAATCTCTTCAAGCCTGAAGTCCAGATTGTAATGCTATAAAGAGTGTTCTCCCACCTGGATGGTCCCATTCCAGCCACAGAGCTGTCTCAAGTGGAACAGTGTGAATTGGTGTCCCAAAGGTTCTGTGGTACATCTTACAATTTTAAGCAATGCCAGTGTATTGGATAGCAAATGCAATTATAATCTGAAAGATGTTTGACTAATAGACTAGAATAGCAGGGCAGCATTTTATAGCAATGACTCTCTACAATACGCTTGGCTGACAAGCCAAGAGACCTGTGGTAAGGTTTGTTGTTCCTCTGTGCTGCCTGCTGTGCAAGACCACCCATGTACTGGGAAGTCCAGCTGTGCTCTTTCTCATTCATCCACCATAAGCAGTTGGCATTTTTCTTTTTCTTGCTCAAGGAGAGCTTACCTTATGCCTCTAGATATACTGTTACGTTTTTTGAATGTATAGTAAGGAAAAAAAAAAAAAACAAACCAAACCAAACCCATAATTCAAAGGGAGCTCATCCCTAGGGTTTTAAAGTCAAACTTGGTACAGACCTAATAATACCAATAAACATTCATTTATATGGAGTATGGTCAGACTGACCAGATCTGTGACCTCCTGTTTGTTTTCCTATAAAAGCATTACTGTATGCTAGCTTGTATTGGTACAGATTTTTAGGAACAGAATGTGTCTTAGTAAAACTGTAACTATAGGAACTAACAATGGTAACATCACAGCCATGTTGAAATTGCTTGATTTGTTTATAAAGCTTGAGTAATTGAATGGGGAAGAAGAAACTATGTGGGACACCGAGTCAACAACCACATTCAAGTAAGAAAAGGTCAAAATGAATAGTGATGCAAATGATACCTGGCTCTAAATTCATAGGTAAATTAGATTTATCTGAAGGAATGAAACACATGCAACCTTGTAAAATATCCAACAACATCATATAGCCCAAGCTGCTCTTGGGATATAAGCCACAATCACTCTTAATTTTCCTTCCCTCCTTCCCTCCTTCCCTCCTTCCCTCCTTCCCTCCTTCCCTCCTTCCCTCCTTCCCTCCTTCCCTCCTTCCCTCCTTCCCTCCTTCCCTCCTTCCCTCCTTCCCTCCTTCCCTCCTTCCCTCCTTCCCTCCTTCCCTCCTTCCCTCCTTCCCTCCTTCCCTCCTTCCCTATTATTTTATATGTAATCTCAAAGAGTTCAATAAGTTTGTAGTCTTCATGTTTTACAAACTATTTCCTTAAAATAAAAAACCCCTTTCATCTAGAGGTTTTCACAGGTTCAAGGATATAAACAGGTTATTACAATACAAATGCATACCAAGGTCTGCAAATTAAAACTCCAAAGCCCGTTTTAAAGCTCTTTGATCTTGTTTAATCAGCAGCATAAGAGTAGTCAATTCCCTTGTGTGTTCCAGTTAGCTGAATGTTATTGCTTAGATAAACAGTATACCTATTCTGATTAGGTTCATGTTTATTCATTTAGTCAAAGAAATTAGGGATGGAAAGACCTCTGAGGTCATCTTGTCCAACACCTTGTAGGTGTAGAATTGTTCCCAACAAGATATTGTAAGCTAGATGTTTTGTACACTCCATCTTTAACCAGTTCAAGTAATGGGGTTTCTGCCACTTCCTGTGAGAATTATTAAGAAATTTAACAGACTTCAGTCTTAAAAAAAAAAAAAAAAAAAAGTTGATGATACTCAGTTTGCATTTGATTTTGAGTTTCTGGCTGTTACATACACTATGGTCCAAGCAATGATCAATCTTCTACACACAGTGTTTTCAAGTAATGATAGACCTTTATGAAACTTTTTCTTCCTTATCCGATCAAAATATCTCCTAGTGCTTTTGATATGTCAGTTTGTCTTGCTCTGTCATACATTCTTACTGTTCTAAAATTTTTGTTTTAAAAATGTTTTTTCTTAAAATCAACTATACAGTCTTGCTGAAAAGCTTAATGGTAACCTAGGGTGGTTTGGGGGGGGGGCCTAACTTTTTTTCTGTAGGGGCCTATCTTGTTTACTTTGTATTTAAAATATCCATATGATTCTCCTTTTTGCTTCTTATCAAGCTTGTGATAAGAAGCCTTTCTGAAACTGCTCAAAACTTGTCCCTTGTTGACTGTGCTTTCATTGCTACAGAATATTTTTTTAAAAGGAAAACTCAACAAAAAAACTCTCCATAAACTTGTTTGCGTTTGTGTACATTCTGAATAGGTCTCAACTGAAATATGGGTTTAAAAAACAAATCAACTTCAATTTCATAGCTGAAAGTTTATGCATCAGTAGTTACAGATGGCTACAGGCTTTGTCAGGTAAAGAACAGTGTTTGAGCAACTGCTTAAAAATCCACTGCATCAGCAGTTTCCTAAGGCCTTATTCTACAGCAGCCTAGGTTTTGAACACATAATCACAAGATCTAATGTCTTAGAAAGTGTATGACTTCTTCTAGGCACAAGCTCTTGGCCCTACTAGTCTTCCACATCAATTACATATCAACCCCTCCATGACATTTACTTGTGAAGCAATTAGGAACGCTACAGAAACCTAATGCCTCACATTAAGTCACAGTTAATGGGGGAGAAAAATGAAGCCACAAAACAACATGCCGTACTTTTCAGCTTGTCCATATCCACAGATCTTACATTGTGGTCATAAGTCTGGATTTTCCTTCCACTACTTCATGATCCAAAGTCCTATCCATCTGCAGTTAATATTGGGAAGCTATCACTTTAGTAAAATAGCAACCCAAGAGACTAGTTTTGGCTTCTGTCTTGTTAATGTGTGGTCTTTGGGACTAGAACAATAACGAGTGCTTTAATACATTAACACTTGTGCCACTGTATAGTAGCCAAATGCACAATCATACTCATATTTGTGTCAGCAATCACCTTGATAAATAGCTATCAAAACAGATGATACCCCACCTTTTGTTACTTCCATATGTGCTATGACTTTTCAAACCAACTCTCCCTTCTTAAAACTAAATCCAAGCCTGTGTTGAAGTATGTACAGCACTTTTAGCCATGTTTTCAGATGTTTCAATAGTGTGGAAGTGGTGTAAAGACAATGTGCTAGCTTTCAGTAACAGACAAGTTTAATTCTGCTAACCTAACTAAATTCTTTAATTCTGCTAGCCTAACTAAAATATATACTTGCCCTATTTTAATGGTGGGGAGGAAGAGGGGAACACCCAAACCCACCACCTTTTGAGAAGGAGTGCCACATAACAAGTAATTATGTTTTATGAGATCCACTACATCCATGTAAGTGGAATTTCAATCTTGAACAACTGTCTGAAAGGACAGGGATAATGATTCAATAAATACATCTATTAGGGTGGACTTTTGATATAAAATCTTATCAGCTCAAGAAATCTTTTATTGAGGTAACTTAGCTGGTGTGTATATTTAGCACTATAAATAAAGTGCTAAATGAGAAATGAAAAAGAGAAACCAGACTGTTTGCCTTTAGAAGAAAAACGTAATCTCTGGTTCCCAAAATTCAATTTTTATGGGGTTTTCACTTTGATACAATAAGGTCAGTTAGACCCAATAATCTTTAGCTTCCACCCCCTTAGCGTCTCTAGCAATGCACTAAAACCTGTGAACTCTCATTTTTATGCAGGAGGTGAAATAAAATTACCATAACGGTGCCTTGAGGTCTAAGTGCTTTGATTAATGCACTGAGAACTGTATCGGTGGACCAACTGACAGCATTTCTTGGGAGTCCCTGTCCTTTATGGTGGAAAACTTTATTTTTCCGTGGTGGTGGGGGAGCTGACTGCTCTGTAGGATGCAGCCAGCTTTCCAGCAGTATCTTCAAGCAGATCTTGTGCAGCATGGGTGCAATTCAAGAATATGTTTGACAGGGCATCGAGGGAATAAAGGTGGGAACAGAGGGTCCTGTCTGAACATCTGTGTTGTTATTTTCTGAACATGTGCCTAACCAAGTGGTGGTGATTACCTAGAAGCTATCAGTTGCTCCTATATAAGTCTCCACTGGCAGTTGGCGGGGGGGGGGGGGTGGAGAGTAAAAAGGTAAGGGTGATGGAGTGATGTATCCAGCAGCTCTTGTTAGCATAACTTGTGTACTGTATGAGAGTCAGTCTAGGTCACAGACTGCAGTAAAAGCTAGACTTGTTGGAAAGGAGTATGGGAATTATCAGTGTTAACCTTCCTATCCCTTACATCTGTCTCCTTGTTTTAGGATAATCCATGAGCAGTCACACATTATATAACAGAGGCACACAGTTAAGTAATGAACCCATTTCTCCTGTCTAATCAGAGTACCTGTGCTCCTAGTAGCCAGAGAGACAGAAAGACATCCTCACAGAGATTTTTTCCATCAAATCTTTGGCCCTGGTCCTTTAGCGCTGGAACATGGTGATGCATAATGTCCCAGCAGCTCTTGGCCCTAACTACCCAATGCTGAGTCCCACCTGGAAACAAGTTTCGAGTGGTAAAACATGGTTCGATGCTTTTAAAAAGCAAACTGCACTTAGATTTATTATCACCTGATAGAGGGTGAGGGAATTTATTATCGTAATAGAGGGAAGAAAAAAAAAAGCTGAAGTCTATACTTAAAATATAGCTAAAAATAACTGGGGACAGAGTCTAAAGACAGAATCAATTACTCCCTAGCTGGGGTTACATCCCTTTTTTAGTTCCTTAGTGGCAGACATTTTGAAAGAATCTTGAATATAGAATCCATTTACTTTGCTTTCAAGACTGCTTATGTTAGTTTTCTTACACTGGTTACATCAGTTGTACTCTACGTACTTCAATAATGTGTAATCAAATAGAATAGGATCACATACATCCATATTGAATTTTAGAGAAAAAAAAAAAAATTGCCTAATGCAGCCTACAAAAAATTCAAGTGGAAAAAATACAAAAAATTGCCAGAAGACAAGAAAAGCTGGAGAAACTGACTCCTCTTGCTTGGACTCTAGCTTTTATTCAGTTGAGTAAATAGGTCCATAGGATGTCATGTATGCACAGATGCTTCAATATGGACAAAGGCTGCAAAACTAACATTAATGTGAAGAGAGAAAAATTATATAATCCTATGAAATCCAGAGATTTCTTTGAGAAAGGGAAACTAATAAAAAAACTTAGTAATTGAATGTATTAATAAAAGCAAATACAGTTGTGAAAAGGAAAAAGATTGTATGCAGTTATAAATAAGTGATAGACAAGAAGAAATGGGTCAGCAATAAATTTTCCTAGAAGATAAGGCAAATTGACTTGCAATAAATTCCCCCCAAATGCAGAGCTCTGTAAAGCTTTCAAATTAAAAAAAAAAAAAAAGTTCTCTTAATAGATATGAAAAGTCAAGAAAAAGATAAAGAGAAAGGAAGAAAAATAATCATGCTGCAATGATAGCACTTTAAGAAAAATGGAGAAGCAACAAATTCATTTGGTCTTATCTGCCGTGAGACAAGAACAGGACAGCTATGGATTAAATAGGACAGTGTGAATGCAGAAAATAAGGAAACCAACTAACTTAGTGGAACATTCTGCCTCCTGTTTCAAAGAGAAAAAACAAGCTTCATGCTGGTTCTGTCAACATGTGAGCATTTCATTACCTGAATACAGCGCAAAACCCCTTGCAATAACAGTAAATTTTCAATGCAAATTAGAGGAAAACATGAATATGCTGCTGTGCTATAAAAAGTTCCTTTTTATTTTTTCAGATATGAGGCATCACAGACTTATGTACATAGGCTGACAATGGACTGAAAGGTAATAGATGAGTTAAGAGGGGGAGGAAAAAGGGAGGAGAAAAAAGCCTAGTCTTGGACTGACAGTGAAATGAGTGGTTGTTTTCAGGCAGCTGTATGAGAGGCTATGAACACTTCACCTCTGCTAACTTTTGCTGTATTCACACATTAAGTAGAGCATGAGCAGCAGACTAATCAAATTATTGCTAGTGAAAGCAGATTCTGGCACATTAATCTCCTTTTTTTTCTTATGATACTTGTCACTTTGGGGATTTTCTGATTAGTATAAAGAAACAACTAAGAATATCCTTTCCTATTCATGGTAATTCTAGATGCAGTACTTCAAGAATTGGACAAATAGAGCAGTAATCTTCTGTAGATTACTTTTTTTTCTACTACAGAAATGAAAAATACTGTTAATATAGACCTTGTTGAGGTCTGTACTGCTGATCCTTTGCAGGGGTCAGCACCAACACTAAATCTGAATACTTAGTTCCAAATATTATCATCTTTATTTTGGCAGTACCTACATTTACCAACACACCTACAATTTTTCTTCTGTTCATATCCTAGTAATGCATGATGATCAGAATACCATTGAACTGACTTCCTAGATCCCCAGTCCTCCTGGTAGATAGGAACGATGATCCAGCCCATCACACAATACTGTTGTAAGATGCTTTATGTTCTATTGGGAGGTGCAATATTGTTACTGTCCATGTACTGATTAAGCAGGGAAATTCTGGTGATACCCTGTAACTGCCTACACCTAACCAGAAGTGATAATAGTCCCAAAGCTGAAATCCAACTGTGCTGAAGTCCTCCAAAATGGGTATTTTGTGCTTCTCTTTCTGAATTACATAGTTCTCTTGATCTGTGCAGAGACTCTAAACAGCAAATCTGTCCCAGTGGTAACAGGGGTCTCATTCATGTTACTGAATTTAAATGCTGATCAACTTCTAAATTTGGCCTCTCATACTAATTTCAAAACTGTCATTTTATTTCAGTTATATTAACTTCTAAGCAGAGTAACACTGAAAATGTCAAAAACTTCTCTACACCAGGGAAGAGAGAACTACCATCTACTCTTGCTTTTTAGAGTATGCCATTTGCTTTGTTAAAACCATGTACTTAGTCTATATTCCTAACTATAATGTTTTATTCTTTACTAAGTGATTTGAAGCATTAACAGTGGAAATACTGTTTAAACATAAAGGTACATTTAACAAAGCTCGGTATGATATTCCCCTGGCATGAAGTTAATTCTTCATCAGTTGGGAATATCTCTCCTTACATAATAAAAGCAGATAACATTGATGTTTAAGGGTATTCTTGAAGATCTAGAATAGAGTATTTTGAAGTAGCTTCATTACTCTGAAATACCTCTGGTTTAAATTATTTCCAAGGCATTTCAAAGCAAACATGTCAGCAAAGTCTGTTCCTGAATCATTCAGTCTGACTCAGTTTTCTTTGAAAAATAAAGTGATACTCATCTTAATGGTTTACAGCAGTTGACTGAAATGGGCACTGTTTAGCACAGAACAGAGAAGGCAACTTGCTAAATCTGTGAGGTGGGATAATGCAAGAGAATCCCCCTCTGCATTTCAGTTTTTTCCATTTATGTCAGCTCTCTGACACCATGGAGTCCCACCTGTGCCTAGCTAGCTCCTTTCTCCAACCTTTCTGTTGTATTACAGATTATAATAGAGGGGCAGACTCTACTTAAAGAGTTACTCTGTCTTCCTAGATGATTCAGAGATATGCTTACAAACTTAGAGCCATTATGAAAGGTGCTGTCAGTACCAACAGGCCCTGCAGCCTACACCTGCCTGGGGCCTGTGCCCCATGATCATTCCAGCTGGGCACCATAGTGGGATGCAGGCTGTGGCCACCAGGCAGGTGGTGAGTGAGAGGGAGCTGGGATAGGTCCAGGTAGGAGCCTCCCCTTGAGCTCGGGAGCCGCCGCAGAGTCCTGGGCCTGCCTGCCTGCCCTGACCTCTCAGCCCACTCCAGTACCCATCCTGGGCCCTTCCCCACTCCCTCACCAGGAAGGGGAGGACACAGCCCCACCAGCCTGTGGGCACCTGCTGGCCTCAGAGGTGTGCTGGAACATGTAGAACAGCCCTACAACAGCTTTAAGAGCTGTCTCATCATATTCTCATATATAATACTGGTTTATGGAATTTGGAGCTTTCTTCTATGCATGAAGCAGTAAATAATCAAATGTCTTTGGTAATGGAAAATTCTTTTCCTACAAGTGCTTTCATTAAAGTTATCACTGCTATTTTCTTTATAGTTTTCCTTTGCTTATTGTTTGGTCCATGGAGCTGACTTACAATTTTGTTATTATTTAGACCATAATGTCTTTGTTTTAAATGACATGTTATACATCTCAATATAAACTATAATAAGGTCATTCAGCCTATCTGTTTTCTTGGTTTATTAATAAGTTCAGAGTGACCTTTCCAAAGATATTCTGGAATCCCAGAAATTCAACAATTCCATGAAAGGAAAACAGCTCACATATCCTGGTGATATGATCTTCTCCTAACAGCCATGTAGGCCACTGGGATTACTCACTTTCTTATAATTAAGCTTATGCTTAAATGCTTTGTTGATGCATGTGCAGAATATATGTTCCACATTCATTTATCTTGCTTACTCTTCTGTGGTAACTAATGATTCCTACTTTTACTAATAAATTCTTCCTTGGAGAGTTTTTCAGGGAAAAACAAATCTTTTCTGTGGGAAATCCCTACCTTAGGATTTAGACATCTTTTTAGTGATGTAAACAGTCTTTCTAACATCTTTCTGGCAGGAAATAACATAATGATTTGTTTAGAAATACTCAAGGATGAAAGAATAAAGAAAAATGTAGGGGGAGAAAATGCAGGTTTGTGGTTCAGAGTATGGAGAAATCCTGCTTTATGAAACAAAGCAAATCTGATAAGCTTATGAAATCTTCAGGCATCATATTACCCCTAGTGCTCTTCAAACAGCAATCAAGGAGTAGAGAACTGCCTTGCTGTTACTCGAGAATGCTTTCTATTTAAATGTACAATCGCTTGCTGAGTAAGTATGTCACAATTAGAAGATTGCAGATGGACAAAGCTCGAATGAAATAAAATCACTTAGTTAATATTCTTTTTAATAAAGATGTATTTGTGTACTTTTCTCTAAATTCAGACTTAACTGTAAGGCATAACAACCTATCTTACTTTGTCTCTCAGTTCTACCATGTGTTCAAATTTCTATTAGGCTTTGGCAACCTGCTCTTAAACATAGCACATACCTTGCTCAGTGATTATGATGATAAATACTTTGTAGTGGGAAACTGCAGGATGAGCCATAGTGTGAGAACTCGCTTATGAATCTCCTGGTAAATGGGCAGGACCCTTGCCTGTTCCTCACAGACCTGTCAATGAAACCATTAATGTGTTAGTGTGATCTTACACTGGAACAAGTCTGATGCTGCTGGCAATAACGATGTACCCCAACTCAGTAATTGTTTTTCTAAAGGGAATGAGATATCAGGTAGACTGCAGTGAAATCAGTAGCTGCTTATGCAAGGTTTGAAAGGCCATTTTCTTAAGTTTTCTACCTTCTATAAAGAATGGTCGTCAGAGTAGCTAAAATATGTCTGCAGTAAATGCCTTAATTTCTGTAGTTTTGATATGGACGATCCTGTTATGCTTTTCTAGGAAACAGCAGGTCTGGCTTTCTCATTCCTTTTCTCCCTTTCTCTTACCTTGCCTTAGGAAGTATAACCTCTCAGCAAATATGACAGATATAGGGAAACATATGAAATTTGGGAACCACTCAAACTGATGTTCAAGGACAGAATAACCATACTGATGATAACTGTTCACAACACCGCTCCTGCATTCTAACAAAACGGCACTACAAAACATTTGAAGTAAACCCACTCCATTGCTTCAATACCTAAATGGACAAAGCAAAGATGATTTTCTTGTGAAATTTACTGATCAGACCATGTCATAAGTTTGGTGCTCTCCAGACTGTGTAAGTAGTTAAAAATAGTTCTAAATTTGTGAATAAAAACTAAAAATCAAATGCATGTAATATGGGAATTGCTGTTAGACTTAAGGTAATGAGTAGTTCCAAAGATATGATACTTGATAAGAAATTTTGATGAGCAGCTCTGGAGCCATTATCCCCAGTGAGCTGTCAGGTGACTAAGGATGTGTTAGAGTAACTTAAGATATTGTACTGCTTTTCCTTCTCAAAGTTCTCCACTTGTGAATATGACAATGTTAGGAATGCAGTCACAAAGACTGAGAAACGATGATGATTTGAAGTATCTTTGGAGTTAGCTTGGGGTCTATCCTCTAGTTATTTAGCACTGCTAGAACTAGAATTTTACTGATGCATTTGCTGATAACTAGGATTAATAGTCTCTCTTTTATATTATCTGTGTGATATCAGAATACTGTGACCTTTATAGAATAAACCTAATCTCTAAATGGACTGGTTGTTACAAGACATGACAAGAAAGGCACCAGAGGTCTTTGGGTTAATCCCCTGATGTCACAAATTAATTACGCTCTGTGTCTAAATACTCTTAATTTTTGTATCTATATCCTTCTACTATTGTTCAGAGTTTCTCAGTTTTGAATAGCAAGAGATTGGAAACTCTTTCTTCTAAATACAATTCTATTCACAGAAATCTGCTTTTCTAGCCTTCTACTCTTACTAGAATGAAATGAGATCTACGCAGTTTACTAATTATCTTTGTCAGTCACATTTCCCTGCAGTAACTTTTGAACGCATGGTTTAATTTTGGACATGCTTTTAAAGGGGTATATCTTTCAAAGTTTTATTTTCAAAGATGCCTATATATTTTCTGAGAAGGATAGCTGAGTACAGCAGAGATGCAAATCAGTGACCTCTGCTGATAGGGAAAACAAACAGATATTAGTTCCTGATATACCTGGAGAGGCTAATCAGTGTGTGAATAGCCTTGGTGTACTCGGTGTTCATCTCTTTTTGACTGCTGGCATTGTCCTGGAGAACGGACTTGGCTCAGAGATGAGGTATAGAGGAAGTTGAAGCCTTGAGAAGGACAAGTAAGAAATACTTCTTACTGTTCACAGAACAAAAAAAATAATAATAGTTTCTATAAATGTCTTAATTCAAGCATTAGTTTTCTCTTTCCCATGGAACCTTATTTAAATGGTCAAATAAAAGGATAGCGCATCACTGGCAATTCTCACTTTTGCTGTTTTCTTTTTCATAATAAAGATGAGTTACAATGAGCAGTCTTCAATGTCTGCTGTTCCTGAAACTGTGCTTAGAGTAATTTGTCTTCTGAGGCTTGTGACTAACTGCTTAAACATGACAACAATCACAAGTGTTTATTTCCATTTTACAGGTTTATAAGGGAACTAAATCTGTTCTATGTAAACAAAGCAAGATGAAATCCGTGTTTACGATCTATGTATAAAAATGTAAGGAGAAGAAAAAAGCAAAGAAAGCTAATAAAATTTTCTTAGGGCCATAGCACTTTCATTTTGAAAACAGGCATACAGTCTGAAACTTAAAGCTTGCCTCAGGGCATAGCACAGAATATCATGAGGAAAATTCAGAAGCTGGAAACCTTAATCCTTGGTCATTTTCTGATGTAGAGGCAGTCTAATATGGCAGCAGTGTCTTCTTTGCCAACCAAGAAAGTCATATTGAACACAAGTTAACTCAGAATGGTGTCTTTTTTTCATGCATCTTGATGTTCCCTGAGATAGCAATGAAAGCTTTAAATAAGGAAGGAAATTCAGAGTAACAGCACTAGCAGAATGGCAGCAGAGTATGAACGGAGGAAAACCAGTCACCGCTCATCACTGTTTCAGCTGTGTTAGTCATTAAGTCTAAACAGAATTAAATGGAAAAGAATAGATACTTTTGGAACTATAACAGGGACATGGCTATTCCCAAATAATTTTGGAATAAGGATGAACATGTAACTTTATGATGTAAATTATCCCATCTTTAAAGGTCACATAAGTAATGACCTTTATGGTTTAGGCTTAGCTTAATACAAACGAATTGCACAGTATAAAACACATTATATCAACATCTCCTTTTCAGTTTTCCACCACTCTTTGAAGCTTTAGTTGCTGCCCTTGTATCTTCCTAAGCTGTAATACAAATTAATAAAACTGCCTTTTACCTTGAATTTAAATTAATTTTGGTTATTTCTTAATTAAACAAGAGAATAGCAAATATGCCTTATCTCTTCAAAATATAAGCCAGCTAGCTCTCTTCTATGAAATAAGGGCCTCCTCTTTCCTGCTATGAATACAAATTTTGGGCTATATCCCATTTAGCATTGACAGTACAATTTGAAATTAGTATGTACTGTGGAAAGTAAGAGAACTTTTGCTCTGAATGATAGGAGGAAGTGCTCTGTCCTTGAAACAGCAAGTGCTAGTCATTGGAGCGTGTGAAATCATAGGTGAAAATATTGTAGGGTTTGTTTGGATTTGCTTCTGATCAGTCATTATATTGAAATGAAGTACATTAATTGATAATGTTGATTGTAGGTAGATATTTGATCAATCTAAACTGATGTATCTGCTGAACTATGGAAGTAGTTCAAAGCAGGATACAGCTGAAGTTTCATTTCACAAAGCTAATGCACCAAGTAGCTCCTTTCTTAATACATCCTGGGGAGTTAAAATAATTTGATCCATTTTCTCTATATTGCATTGCAAACTTCATTCTAACATTTCTTTAGCAGAATAGCAGCAGTGATTTAACCTTTATGTAAGTTGGGAAACTGAAGGAGAATGTAATGTATCTTCTGTTCTCCACAGAGAAAACCTCTGCACATTAACTCTAGTTGTGATTTCTGTCCTAAAGCATAATATAACTAATTCCACAATTGTTTTCTTCATCCTATTAATAACAGTACAGATTATTGGTGTGTTTGTGTTCTTGCTTTTAAAGACCAAAAGCACATCTACTATTCTTATGAGAGAAATGGAGTGTTATAACAGATGGATTCAGAATGAGAGCTGTAACAGGATCAGAAAATGGTGAATTTTTTTTTTCTTTTAATGTAGTGGGAGGAAATAATGACTTTTGTTATTGTTCTTGGCTAAAGGCGTGGTGGTTAAAGGCATTCTGTGTGTGTTCGCTATAGAATTCATGTATTAGAGCTTTACAATCTTTAATTAATCTTCATAATCCTGCTGATAATTATTGTGGCAGTTTTGTGGGTGTAAGAGAATGAGACAGAGCGCTTGACCTAGCTTCACTGTTGTCAGAGCAAGAATCTCATTGTCTCTAGAATCTGATTCTGAACATTTGAAAGTAAAACTGTGCATAATTGTGTTTTAATGACATACAAACCATTTCAGCTAAAGATACTGGGAGGAAGGGTTGCTGCTGTTTGTGCTCCACTTTGCGTAGCACCTCTCAATGGCGGGCAGGCAACTCCAGTGATGTGCTGCAATAATTGCTGCACAGTCTCTACATCTGTTTTGTGGCTGTATCTACTGATGCTTAAAAAAACCCCCACCCAACAAAAAAGCCCCTATACATGTTCGCTGATGAACACCGCTTGGAAAAGCGTTTGAAAAAAGACTTCAGTGAATACACCAGTGTAACTGCAGAAGCAGTATTTATGTGTAGTTACTGGCTTTGAGTGAATAAATATCAATTTGCATGCCCATTATGAGGTTTTGCAAGCATAATGTGTGCAAAAGCATTTATGTCAGGCACAGTGAGTGTGCCTATAAATCTTGGAAGTAAATGTTAAGAGCAAAGACATGTTTGAAGTTTTGAGTATATGGAGAAGTGGATTGCTTAATAAGTAGCACAGAGCTTGAATGCTTGCAACATTATTTTCTTTAGGTTTTTGTACTGCTGCTGTCATAGTGTTTGAATTTTTCAGAAGGTATCCAAGTGATATACTGCCATTTTTAACATAAGTTCTTTTCTCCCTTTCTTTCATCTCCCTCTTGGAAGGAAGAAGGAGAATTTGATGTGCATTTTAACATCTTAAAAACTAAGACAATTATTTTACCTGTTACTGCCTATAAGCAATCCAGTACCTCCATGATACAAAGTGTGGATATTCAAGTAACCTTTCTTCCTGGCCTATCATTCCTGTCCCCGTGCTGCCCCCTCCATTCCCAAGGCAGAGCTGTTTGCAGAGTTGTATTGTGATCTGGATGAGGGAACAAGTCTAAGCTTAAAAAAAATACCAACAGTTTAAATGTAATTAGTTACCATATCACATAATGGTGACTTATTCTCCCACTGAACAGATACATGAATATAACTGAAGGGCAAGAAACTATGTAAATAAGTACCTGTTGCTGTCAGGTTGTGCCACCCTTAAATGCTTTTTTCACTGTGAATCTATCATCTTGCAGAAGGACTTACATGAGGGCTCTACATATGACTGTATACAAATAAGGGGATCTAATTACCACTTTTTCAGTAAATAGAATTCTGATAACAAGTATGAATGCAGAGAAAAATAATCCTATATTTACCTTAATGTTTGATAAGGCTTGGCAGCCATTGAACTTATATGAAAAAATGTTTGAAGGTAGCAACATATAAATACTATACAGCTTATGTAAAAAAAAAAAAAAATCTGGCAGCTGAATTCATTGTTGCCATTTTTATCAAGCTGAATTTGGCATACCATCCAAGAGGAAATTACAGTGACCAATATGCAATTATGCATGGGAGAGCATTACTGTAATATTCCAATTAAAAATATATGACAGAATTTCAACATTTTTAGCATAAAAGGCTATGTAAAGCAAAAACATAGCAAAAAATCTTTGGGCTAAACATAGTAGAGTCTTTTAACAGATTTGCCCAGAGCATAATAGGTGTGGTCTAATTAAATTAAGTTCCATAGCATATGTAACCATAGTCATTCCAAGCCAAGAAACAAAACTTACGTATCCTAAATCATTCAGAAAACTAGGTGAAACTACAGCACAGGCCTAAAAAGAAAGAAAATGTATTATAATAGTTTTAGGTGAATAAAAATTCTACTAATTGGTAAGGAACTCTTGTGACTTCAATCAGATTTTTTTAGCATTCTGAAAGAAATGAAAGTACTAAGTCTAAGATCAGGTAATTATGCAAGGATCTTAAATACACTCTGATGTATTTCACAAATGAACAATGTAGCATTCAGAATTTGGAACATTAAACCTCCTACAAATGTAAGAACTGATGGAAAAAGTAAATGGTCATTAATAAATATTCTTACAAGCAGCACTTTTTGGCTAAGAATTTTCATGCTAAAGATGTGCAATCAGATGTTGGTGCATCACGGTGGGTCCTGGAACTGTTTTATAGGGCAACAGTGGAAGCTTCTGAGAAATCTGATATAGTCACTGGCCCATGTTTCTTTGTCTGGAGGGATACTATGGAGAAAAGGGATAGCTGATAGGCGAATTATTTCAGCTTAAGTTCTCACTAGATAATACACGTGGTTGAAGAATTCTCCATTGATTCATTATTCCTTTTTTAATATATATTCAGTCATCACAGAAAATGACAGACTGAATTCAGCATATTATCTCTCCCAAGTGGTCAAAGAAGTTAGCATTTCCTATTAAATACCACAGACTACACCACAAGCCTTTAATTTTTGTCAGGCCCTAGAGATCAGCTTTAAACTGATATTAGGTATTTTCAAGTTTTCACCTTAACATTTCCCATCACTCAGCTCCTTTTTTACTCTTGTTTTGTATCCGGTAAACTGTAAAATACTGCAGAAAGCTACGTGAAAGCACAAGTGAGTATATGACGCTTGACCTGAAGACCTGCAACTATTGTTAAAAAGTCAGTGTGATGTGGCTGTTCCATTGTGTTTTCTACAGTTTGTTTGGCCTCATGACATATTCAAAGTGAGCTAACCCTTCCTAAAGTGTCGTTCTTACTCCCCTGAAATCTCTGGCAGTATAACTTAAACTAGTTAGTATCTCACTTCCCATCTGAGAAATAGATAGCAGGCAATATTTTTAGAGATACATAGGTTCTGGGAATAATATGAAAGAAGGGTCACCTGAACGTTAGGCTTCAGCTGGTCAGAAAACTCAGGGTATGTCATAGAGGGGAGCAGGTGTTTTTACCTGATGATGGGAAGAAGAATGAAGGCAGGTAGCTGGTTCCCTCTCCCACACCTTTCAAAGCTTTTCAAGGCGCTGTAGAGGTGACCTGATGCTTTCAATGCCCTCCTGTCTCTCTTGATACAATCAACCACCCTTCCAAGGTTCCATGAATCTCATGGACTTCCTATTTTGTGGATTAGAAAGGTTTGGTTGGGATTTTTTTTTTCCTATTGGAGCCAATTTTGATACTTTGTAGCAAAGGAATGCTCTTACTGCTGGTTTCTCTGCTCTGTTCACTTCAAGTAAATGATAAATACGCCAGTCTCAGAGGTATTTGAGATGGAGCTGGGGAACTATTTATCTGTCAGGAAAAAAAAAAAGAGAGACTCGGAGATTTGGTGTGTTTACTTATGGTTCTCCTTCCTTTGCAAAAGCATACAGAACTCATATGACCGCTGTGGAATAAACCAGAGAAAACCTGTCCCACAGCACTGATTACATTACAAGAGCTCTATAGTTCCTCTCTGGATTCAGTAAATTGCCTGGTATCTGAGAAGACAAAGTGTGTGGCTGGTACTTCTCCCCATTGCTGAGTTAAGAAAACTGTGACCTGCTGCTTAAATTCAGCCTTCTCTCTGTTCATTTTTTCTTTCTGGGTATCTGATCAATGGAAGCAGGACTGACATGAGAAAAATCCATTTCTAATATCCAGAGCTGCCTGTGAGCTATTACTGATTTCATAATAGCTGTCTGTCATGCTGCCTATAGAGTCCCAGTCATTATCAAGTCAACCATTTTCAAAGCATCCCGTGACTATCACAAGAAGAACAGAATCCGGTTTTGTAATCCTCATATCATGTAAAAGACAGTGTTGCTTTTAAGTGAAACTGAGATCCTTAGCACTTAGCTTTAAGTAACAGATCTTTAATAATTCTGGATTAGAGATACTGGTTATAGATCTGGAGTTTGGCTAGATCCTATATAGACTACCAAAAGTCTGAATCGATCTGTAATATTGCATCGCTCAGCTAAACAGTGCATATTCATACAAATATTTTCAGTGGACAATAAAATCACATATACTTGGGAAATTATTACATTAAAGGGCCTCAAGAACTTTCAAGGGACCATATATGCTTTTAAATGTGATCTCAAATAATGCAGGTAGGTACAGATTAAACATAATAGGAAAAAAAAAAAAAAAAAAAAAACAACCAAAAAAACCCCAAAAACCAACCAAAACAACCCCCCCCAATTTTACACATAATTAAGCTTATGAATCTAACTAAATTAATGTTCCTTGTTTCTGACACACTGTTAATGCATCTTGTTAAATTGTTCTTTTCTATGTTTATGTTTTGAGCTTGAGTATAAATTGCAAAATCACTGCTTCTCTAAATGATTATTTGTAAATTTCCTCTTAATATCTCTCATTTTAAACATCAATATTTGTATTTCTAAGAGTATGCATTGTTATAAAGAAACTATTCTGCTTAGGGTAATGACAGGTTCCTGCTTTCCAAATTGCTTTTCCCATGACAAAAGCATTACTGTAGAATTTGCAATGCTGCTTTCTGTATAGCAACAAATTGTACTCATGTGTCAGGAATATGCATAAATGGCTATTTTCTCTTTGTATACAAAATGAGTAGTTTTCTCATTTTCTATTTATCATTCCTAAAAGCAAAACCACTTTCATGTTAGTGCCTTGATGCATATTAGGATTTTCCAAGTACCCTCCTGACTCAGGGACTTTAGATCTGCAAAACCTTCTCCAAGCAGAGATGAAAGTTACCCTGTGATTTCTACTGGTCTTACTGCTAAAGTTTAATATTCTTTGTCAATCTTTACCCTGAGAAAAGGAAATGGGGATTAAGTATTAAAATCACATTGTCAGTCAACAAGATATCCACATCTGACTTCTGTTTGTACTTTTCAAAAAATGCACCCCAATCTTGCAAAGTACAAAGCACCTCCTGAGTGAGACTTCACACTCACTGCATTTCACAAGAACGTAGCCTAAACTGTGATTTGACATCACAGTTACATAATTCATGTTTTCAGTGACTTTGATGTGGAATTAAATGTAGCTTGGAAAACTGAGAAACAGTTCAGAGGTTTTGAATCATTAAGATCATAGTTCTATAAGCCCTCTGAAAACTGAAGTAAATAGATTTCCTAAACATAGACCACAGAGATGACTTCAGCCACAGATGGCAACTGTTGACTGACCTAAATTTTTGAAAGGGAACATAACTCATTTCTGCAAAATTCAGGATTTTGATAGCCGCTTTCCAGGGCAATAGGTTGGGAGATCTCAGTGGTAATCAGTTTGCAAAGATCAGTGATGTCTGGAGTGGCTCTTGGTGGAGGTTTAAGGGACTTTCTCCAGTTTCTCACAGTCTCCAAGGAAATGAAACTTGATGGGTTCTGGGACCTGTTTGCTGGGATTTCCTAACTGGATTATCTTGTCACTGAGATTTAGAACTAATTGTTCACTCAGAGGTTTAGCATTATTTTAGGCAGATGTGAGAATTCTCTGTCCTTAGTAGGATCTAAAAAGCAGTACAAAGGAGGTCAGTATTATCATGCAGAAGTATTGTGGTTGCACACACTGGTGAACCACACCATGAGGATGAGTTGGAGAAAGGGAAGATGAGGAGAACATTGCACTAAGGAAGGGGAGGAGGGGAAGCTTAGACATGACATAATAAGAATTGGCTGGATGGTCGTATCCAGAGAGTCAATGGCTCAGTGTCCGGATGGAGATCAGTGATGAGTGGCATCCCTCAGGGATCTGTATTCGGACCAGTACTGTTTAACATCTTCATCAGTGACACAGATAGTGGGATCAAGCGCACCCTCAGCAAACCTGCAAATGACATGAAGCTGAGTGGGGCAGTTGACATGCCTGAGGGAAAGGATGCCATTCAGAGAGGCCTGGACAAGCTCAAGAACTGGGCCCAGGTTGAACCTCATGAGGTTCAACAAGGCCAAGGGCAAGGTCCTGCATCTGGGTTGGGCAATCCCCTGGTATCAATACAGGCCAGAGAATGAAGGGATTGAGAACAGTCCTGCCAGGAAGGACTTTGGTGTACTGGTGGATGAAAAGCTGGACATGAGATGACAATGTGTGCTTGCAGCCCAGAAAGCCAACCATATCCTGGACTGCATTAAAAGAAGTGTGTCCAGCAGGTCAAGGGAGGTGATTCTCTCCCTCTACTCTGTTCTGGTGAGACCCCACCTGGAGTACTGCATTCAACTCTGGGGCCACAAACATAAGAAGGACATGGACCTGCTCGAGCGTGTCCGGAGGAGGGCCATGAGGATGATCAGGGGGCTGGACCACCTCCCTTATGAGGATGGGTTGAGAGAAGAAACCATTCAGCCTGGAGAAGAAAAGGCTCTGAGGAGACTTTATAGCGGCCTTCCAGTACTTAAAGGGGGCTACAGGAAAGATGGGGAGGGACTCTTTATCAGGGAGTGTAGCGATGAGGGGTAACAGTTTTAGACTGAAAGAGGATAGATTTAGATTAGATGTAAGGAAGAAATTCTTTACTGTGAGGGTGTTGAGACACTGGAACAGGTTGTCTAGAGAGGTTGTGGATGCCCCCTCCCTGGAAGTGTTCGAGGCCAGGTTGGACGGGGCTTTGAGCAACCTGATCCTAGTGGAAGGTGTCCCTGCCTATGGCAGGGGGATTGGAACTAGGTGATCTTTAAGATCTCTTTCAACCCAAACCATTCTATGATTCTGTGACTCTGATCTTTGTGAGGGTCTGCAGTAAGGAGCACCTCTCTTCCTGACTCTTTCTTGCCTATGCTGAACACCAGCTCTGAACATGCCTTTATTATAAAGTGGTATTTTCAGTGTTACTGAAATTAACATTTGAAGTCAGAAACAGATTTCATATCAAATTCCACTGTTGTCACACTGAGTGAAGAGTTGGGCCATTACATTAAGATTTTAAAAAACAGAGGTGAGGAAAATCAGTATATCCAGACAAGTGGGGAATATTTTCAGCCATGCTTTCTTTGAAGTTCTGATATGAAAAAAGGTAAATTTATTTTCTGGCTGCTGTGCATACCTGACGCTTTTTTTTTAATGTGGGAGTACTAATAGAAGATGGGATTTACTACTACTCAGAGGCTGATTACATAGTTGTGAAGTGACTTCTGATACTGGGAATTAAAGGTTAAATGGGAACTCACTGGACCAAGCATTGTCAGAAATTTGGGAGGAAAATGTATGACTGCTGGGCTTAATTGAAAGAAAATTACTATCTTAAAGAAAACTCTTACTGTAAATAATGAACACTAAAGAAATATTACTTCTGAAATATTAGCTGTGTTTTGTGAACAAAGAAAAGAGAGTGAGAGGCAATGAGAATAAACCCATGCAGAGTTAGCAGCTGAATGAAAAAGTATATTAGAAGCAGTATTTTTTCCCATTATGATGTAAAGGTCTAATTTCATGCTAAAGTTGTGATCTAATTATGACCCCAAGGTCAAGTTCTGTAAGCCTTAACTTCAAAGTACTGGCCGAGCAGTCAGTATTGTCACCTGAGACTACTGTACAACATTGCTTTTTACTCCTAAGATATTTCTGATGTCTAAAATGATTACGCAACTGGCTTATTCAGTGCTATTATGCACAGAGAACTGTTTTGTATTATATTATGAGGTTTAAACTTTACAGGCCTTTTTGTGTATGTGATGCCTTGTCACAATTTAAAGAGAACTGGTTTTGACAGAAAAATATGTTTTCCACAAAGATTATTTTTTCACAAAGAATTTTTGCTTTCTGTAAGAAAAGGTTACTTCTGGAAAAAAATCCAAGCCTGAAAACAGCTTTTTTTTTTTTACTTTCACATCCACAGATCCATAAATACCTGTGGCAGAAAGATTTTGCAGCTTAATAATGCCAACACGGGATGCTATTTCATTCCTCCTCCATAGGCCAACTTTCCCAGCCGCTGTGAAACACACACCTCCTTGCCTTGCATCATGAAATAAGTCAGTGCATGGTTGAAATGTCTGTCTATATGCACATACATATAAAAACCCACAGTCTATTATGGCCTTGTAAATATTACTAAAGAGGAAAAGAAAAAAGGATGTCCACCAAATCCCATCTAAAAAAAAAAACCCAAAACTAAAATGTTTTGGGTTTATTTTTAGCCTTACCCATGTGAAGAAAGTGAGAGGAAATGAAAGAAAAAACTTTTTTTATACAAGCTGTGCAATGACTATTAAACTTCTAGAAATTTAAAGAAATGGTTGGGTTTATTTTCCTGGTGAATGATATGTTTTGGCTTCAGGAATTACTCACATTTCATTGGTAAACCTGAGAGCAGATGAGTTTGACTTAGTCTACTGTCAGTTCAATGACTTTAGTAATACTTTAAAGGCTTTAATGGGACTGCACTGAACTGCACAGACTTTAATAGCAGCTTTCAAAAGCAGTGATGGATTTGGTCTTAAGCTTGAGTTGTCACTTAGGACTGGAGTTCTTGTAAACAAGTTTAGCAGATGTCTGTGTAATCACTTCATATAATCCACTCTGCAGAAGTACTTGTTTCTCCTCAGGAAGGCTGAAAACACATTATTTATTTCTGTGTAGGCATGCAGTCATGTAGTAGTCACCCATGGAAGACCACTACATTTGACACAGCATTTGAAACACAAATGGTATAAACTTTGTGATAAAATTATAATGGGAAGTTTAAGAAAAAAATTGTGTTTCTAAAATTAATTATATACTTCCTTGCTTCCACACAGTTTGGTAAAGACACCTGGCAATTTCTGGTATTAGTACTCATTTAATTACTTACACCTTCACTAGCCTTGTCTTCATCAGCTGAGATCAGGTGAAATTAACATTTACAACTGTCTTCTGATTAGTTTTGTATTTATACCAAAAGCACTTTTAACTGTGGTAAAGTCAGTGGTCTGGAGAAAAGAGAAATAAAAACAATCTAATGTTGCAGTGTGTTTAAGATCTCAATGTGACACACAATCATTTTCCTTGGTACTACAAGTCCCTCTCAAGAAGAAAGTATTAAAGTACCATAATAAATCAGGATATTAGCTTAGCGCGGCGTTGATATAGCCTAGTGTTGTTTTTTTTTTTTTTTGCTTCTCTTTACGTGCTTTTAAATTGCATGCACTCTGGAGTGGTACATTCTTATGCCCAAGTGCATGCATTGGAAGTGTCACTGGCTATGAAATGGGTATTGCTTAAGGAAGAAAACTCCCTGAACTTTTAATTTACATTCAAAATTTATGTAGTAGATGACACAGTAGTCATAATTCACGGTTTAATATGCTGCTTCTTTATTTCATTGCTTTAAACACCATGACGTCAGGGTCCCCACCAGGGCAGGGGCCTCTCCATCCATGCTCCATCTGACTGCCTACCTCAGCAAGGGAGCAGAATCAGGCCCAGCAAGGGTAGCCAGGGTCATCATCACCAAGCAAGTCCAAAGTGGTGCAGCAGGGCTGAGGCTAGGCTGGGATATCAGATCAACAGGGCGCATGGCCGGGCACAGGCAGGGCTGTGATACAGTTGGAGATGTAGCTCAGGTGGGGGCCAGATGGCAGAGGCTCAGTCTAAAAGCTGCTCCTGTGGGCAGGGGATCAGGCCTGGCTGAGGCCTTCCCTGCATGCTGACTGGGAGGGCCCTGTCCCAGGTCACTGCAGCAAGGTGACAGCTTGCGGTTGCACTGGCTCTGAGCCGGCCCTGAGCCCCATCAGCCAAATCTCCAGGAGTGGGGATGTACTCAGGGCCCTGACAACTGCAGTGCTGCTGGTGGTGGTTTGAAGGCATGTTGCACTCCAAGTGCAGTTGAAAGTTCATACACTTGTCATCATTCTGTTCTTCTGAATGATCAAAGCCTCTCACCTGAATGTAGTTATTGTTTTCTTCAATTTATTATTGACACTTAGCACAAAGGTACAGACTGAGAGAACTGTTACAAAGTACGTAAGTGTACGTCTTCAGTACTGGGAGTATCCTTCAGGTACAGCTCAGTCTCTGGATGTATAAGCCAAGTGGATTTATGCACAATGGTCTGTGATCCTATCCTCGGTCTATTAGAGTATACATATAGTCTAGTCTAGTATGCATATAGTCTAGTCTGTATACTTTAAGCTTAGTTCTGGTTTCAGCAAAAGTGTAATGAAGTAGAGTGAAGTTATTTGCAGTTACTGTAGAACTTGAATCATATCTTCCCCTGCAAGGGCTTTGCAGTATGCTGTTCAGCTATGGCTGTCCACATACCATCACGTCTGACAGCATAAGGCTCTCACTTACAGAAGGAGATCTCTTCTCTTGGTACTTGGGCAGACTGCTGTGTTGCTTTGTAGGACAACAGGAGAAAAAAGGACTTGCTGAGATTTTGGAGAAATGTATGCAGAAGCAGGGGACTGGGCAATCAAACATCCAGAGATCAGACAATGTGTTTGAAGAGAATGAGCAAAAGCAGGTTTAAAATGAGGTAATACAGCAGCAGAGGCTGATTCCTACTGACTGTGAACAGCAGAAGCAGTGGATCATGTTCTCTAAAAAGGTTGTGTCTTTTGCTAATTAAATGTATTAAAGTGAATTGAAGCAATAAATACTATAGAAAATGAGAGTAAGTCTTGGAAAAGTGTCACATAGTGATAGGGGCCTTAGGGAAGTCCATTGACAAAAATCTAAGTGTTTTACTGACTAACTTATCAGAGCCTCCTGTTATTTTCCACTGGAAATAAAAGATAAATGCTCTAATTCTGCTGCTGCTATGCTAATTAAAGTAGAGAAATTTCAAAGAAGTCAACATAGTTGAAGTGGTGTGACCAGTCAAACCTAGAATCTGCCAAATAATTTAAACAAACAACTTGCTTTATTGATAGTACTAATCTGAATTGACCATTGCTTACAAATATAAAGTGTGGATTTTTAGTGTCCCTAATTTTGCAAATAATTTATGTGCTAGCCTGGATTGTCAACTTGTTTTGCATAAAAATAGCTTGGGTCTTTGTAAACCTGTCTTGGAATGTTTGTCTTCGTGCCACTTTCCAGTGCTGTGAATGCCAGTTTGTGATGTTTTCCCCATCTATTTTCTAACTGCTTTATTTGTCTTCAGCTTCTACATGCCTGTTCATAAGCACTTAGGGCAGAAGTTTACACAGCAGGAGACAGCTGCTTTAAGGTGCACAGGAGAATGAAAAGATGTAGGGTTTGGCGTTCGGAAAATCTCGTGATATACAGAAAGACAGGAGAAGAACCTCCCCATGAATAGGGCAAGAATTGCCCACGAAGGTGGGCCCTATGCTAGTATATAAGGTGTTGTTGCCAGTAAAGTTCCGCCATTTGTACATCCCCCATATTGAGTGCTGTGTACTTATTGGCCCGGGATAGGAGTTCCCCGTACCCCCCATCAGGACACGAACACCGACTCCGTGAGCAGAGCGTGGACACGACGTCCGAAAGGCTGGTAGAAAAAGGCGGAGCACAACAAAAAGAATTGTGCCAACAGCTACCTTGATTGTACAGTACTCTGGGAATAACATGCCCTTTAGAGGAGGAAGTAGGCAGTTAAAAAAGGCCTCCAGAAATGGTTGGTTCTTCTACTCCTTGACTGCAGGAGGTAGATATTTCCTCTTCAGGAATGCACCATCTCACTTGAGAGCCTACACCAACAGGATGCTGATTATGCAGCTGGACTTCCAGGAATCAAAGTGTAACTTTGCTAAAGAGGCAAGAGAAGAACCACATGCAGGAACAATGCATTGGCTGTGTGTTTGCAGCATTCTGTAACCCAGACAGGTCACCTCCAAATGCAAATCATAATTTTACAGTTTCACTAGAGGAGAGAGGATAGTCACAGAAAGCTGTTTACAGCCTGGAGCAGAGGCAAGTTTAGTCTTAGCCACCCAATTACAGATGTTGGGCTTGGAGCAATAGTGGCGAAATGTCCTGGAGGTGAGTTGGAAAGGCAGCAATTTAGTATGATGAGAGGTGAGATGAAATTCCTATGTTAAAAAGATTTTTCCATCTGATACAGTACTTCCAGGATATCTGAAACAAAAACATGTTTTGTCAATGAGGTGCTTGATGTACCACTGGAAGAGGCTTGTACTATCTTATCCCAAGGGATTGACATTATTTACAATTCCTTCTGAAGCTCTTCTTCCTCGTTTCACAGAAGCTATGCATTTAATAGTGGATAAACAGGAATTCAACCACAGATTATGGCTTGGAAATTATAAGGTAGACCTTCCTTTTGGGGGGGGGTGGGGTGGGGAGGAATTATATGGAAACAAAATCTACATCATTAAAATGCCTGCAAGTTTATAGGAATTTCAGAGACTGTTTTGGCAGCCTGACAGCTGTGTAATACAGCATGTTGAAGCAGATTCACATACACAAAGATGTAGTAGCAGGGTCCATACCTGCCTCAACAGCACTGCTGGGCTTTGCAGATGCAAGGCATGAGACCCGCAGCACCACAACAGCTCCAGTAAGGAAAAATAATGCCATGGGGGCTCTGGGTGGAAAGATGCAGCACTGCAAATCGCAGGCCCCTAGCACTGCTAAGACTGAGGTACCAAGGCACTGCTCAACACAGCCATCTAATGTCTTTTCTAATAGAGATACATTACTGGGTAATAGAGCATTTGGAGCAGGACAGGATGAGGCCATGGCACTATTTGACCTCTCCTGCCACTTAGTCCCATTGGCCTTTAACAGACAGAATACAGGTGGAGAGGATTCCTCAGAAAATCTTTAAGACAGAGGAAAGTTCATACTATCTGTTTCCTTTCGTACTTTCTGAGGGTCATGTCCTATCTGATTCTGAGTTAGCACTGTTGTCTTGCCAATGTCTAGTTAATCAATGGAAAGCTATTGTTTGTGAAAACTTTATTTAAGAAGAAAATGATAATTGGTTGGATAAATCAATCTCCCTCCCTGTTTGACTTTGGCTTGTATCCTATACCTTCCAGAATTTATAAGACTCAGACGCCTCTGCAATAATTTCTTGTTCATCCTATTCCCATTTGCACCACATTTGAATCTGTCTAATCCGTGTTCCACATAAGTCCTTTATGACAGTGCTCTGGGAAAGAGGGGCTCCTTTGAAGTACAGAACAAGAAAAAGAAACTTGTCAGAGAATTTCAGTGATGAGGCTATGTTGTTACCTCAACCTCTGCTGTAATGTGGGAAAGTGAACTTTTTAGTGAAGGTGGCTGTATGCTGCAGGTAGAGTCAGGGTAATATAAATGTGGACAACAAATTTGTATCTGTAACTGCTGGATTAGACAGTCCTATTTGTTTTCCATGTTTATAGATTCATTTTTCACTCTCCCAGACTCTTGTCAGACATAATGAAGTGAATCATGCACACACACAAAAAACACACTTAAAGTACTGCTGCTTTTGTAAATTGGGTGGGGTTTGGTTTGAGGGATTTTTATTTTTTGGTCCTATAGTCTCACTCCCAGAACAGTCAACTAACTAAAAAGGAAAGATTTCTACAAGGAAATCAAGCACTTGAAAATAGGGGGGTTTGCTGGGGGTTTTTTGTTGTTCTCGGAATAAGGTCTCACACCTTTTTTTTTTTTTTTTTTTTTTTAATATTCTGATGCCTAAAAGAAGAAAAAGTGTTTTGACAGTGTTCTTTTGGGGCTTAACTTCTCTCACTTCCTGTCAGTTGTTCTCATGCACAAGTCTTGAATCACTCCTTAAAGCAAGGGAGAAAGTATGAAAGGGAGACGGTGATCTGGTTATGATGGTTTTAGCAGTTCTCACTTTTACTGCAATGTTTCTGTTATTAATTTTAATTCAGTCAAGGCTAGTGCTTTGAGCCAGAATTTGCAAGGTGTGTTGTGACTGATGTGAGATTATGAAAGATTTTGACTGGTGCTGAGGTTATTCTGCTCTTAAGAAGGCAAGGACTCTCATTCACTCCCTGGGAGGACCACAGCCCCTTCAGCTCTTGGAAACTCATCTTTTTCACCTCACAATGAAGACAGCATGACAGTGGCAGAGAAGTCACTGGATCCGTGTTTCACTCTCTAACCAGCAGGGACCAGTGCAGCATTCAGAAGTCTGTGCATCTCCTCATCTCCTCAGTCCTACCATCTGAAACAGCCATTTGTCATCGCTTCTGTTACAGCCCTTGGGGCCATACCCTGTAAAAGGCTGAATACTTTTAATTGGCTCTGAATTCACTCAGCAGCTCTTGGGAGATATCCCTGGCTTGCTAATTCCTTTTCATCATCACCTGCTCTTTTTCCATGAACCATAAAGATTTCTAGGTGATACCAGGTTTTACTCATTGAATCCAGTCCTCATACATACTGTCATTATAAAGGTGAAAAACTCTGTATCCTACAATCAATGGTCTTGAGCCTTTGAGTCCCCTGAGCTTCTCTGTGTTTAGACTGTTATGGGAAGAGTATCATAATTAAAATTGTGTGAATAAGCTATGATGAATAATTTATCATACAAATTCCTCTATTTTGTCTCTTAGGAATATCTCAAAGTAAATTGACTTCTGTTTGTTTTTTGAGAGTAGTTCATTGTCCAAGGAAGCGTTTCTCTTTCATGATTAATAGTCAACGCTACCTTTCATCTGCTTCTGTTTTGACTGTTGCTTAGTCTTGAATGGCCAAACAAGTCACACTGGGGTTTACCTTTCTGTTAGAATAAAGAAACAAATTTTTTGCCATAAATGTTTTACAGTGCTGTTGCAAAATTTGTGAGAAAAATAATTAATGCTTTTCACTTGTTCTAAGTGAATGACTGAGGTATCCCTTTCCATAAAAAAAACCCAAATTAAACCACTAAAGGCAGATGATGTAGCTGGTGACATGGCTGGGTTTACTGTAATACAGATCTCAGTACCTAGACTGTGATCTCAGCTATCCTGGTTGTTTAAAGAGACACTCATGCAAACACACACATACAAAAATATAACTGAAGATTTTTAATTTGTCATTAATGCAATAAGAAACTTGGGTAAAAATACTGTGACACTAATTTGGAGATTTTTGGTCAAGCTTTAAGTAACATTTCAGTTTTAATTTTTAAAGAAATCATTCAAATGTTAATTTCCAATATTTCAATCTTTAAAAAAAAGAAAGGTTTCTAGTCCGGATCATATTAACTTGTTGCTGTCATTTTGCTGTGATATAAACTAACACTTGGTATTTAGACTAATTCTCATTTAGACTGATTCTAATCAGCTACCTGGTAAGTCTGTTGCACTGTCAGTGATCTTATCCTGCTTCTTTCTTTGAAATCAGGGTCTTAGATGATAAAATCAGTGAAAAAAAACTATCTGCAATGGAAGTATATGAGTTCATACTAACAGGGGTAGGCAATTTATACAATCAACCTTCTTGAATTAGAAAATTATTACCCTTGAGAGGAATGTAGCCTGAATAAGTGTAGCGGTATCGGGGGTGGGGAGGTGTTAGCTTAGAAGATATCACCAGATCTGTTATATGAAGGAATATCACAGTGCTTACAGTACTATGACTACTGCACCTCTGTCTTACCATGTCTGGAATAATGTAGCTGTTTTAACTTCCTGATTCACCACTGTATATTAGGGTATAATTAGATCCACAGCTTCAACAGCAGTTGCATAAAGTTGCATAGTTCAGTTGAAATCAAGGGATTTTCTGAGTTGGTTATTTTTGTTATAGCACTGTCTCTAATTGTTGGGATGCTCTTTTCCTTTTGTCACATTTTCTGCATTGGATTGTACAGTGCTCACGTATAAAGAAGATCCAGTATCTTCACAGTTGCAGAATTCAATCATTTACCTTACAGACAAAACTAGTTCATGTTATCTATTAATTTCCTATAAGGAAATAATCTCAAAATGAGCCTGGAAATGACTTCCAAATACCTTTAAAAAACAATCACCTTCCCTCCCCTCATCATAGCTAGAGTTCAATATGTTATTATGGTAATTTTATACACTTTGTCAGAGAAAAGTGCTTCAAAACACAGTAACAATACATGAACATCTGAAAGTGTGCTTTTTGTTTCATTTTTTGCTCCTGTTGTTATTTGTGAGTTCTCAGCAGGATCCTAAGAAATGTCTTCAGAGGGAGTAGAAGGTCTGAAATGGTTTTGAGTTGAGAGCAGAGATGCTGTAAAGAAATCGCCTAAGTGGTAAACATTGCTATCTGTAGCATGTTTTAATTTCTATGGATGGGTGTGGAGATATGGGTATGTCTCTTCCTCCTTCCCATTGCCTTGAAAACTTAGAAAACCTCTGGTTTTATATTGTTTTGAGAAATATCTGATAAGATGAAAGGAAACGATGAAAACACGGGAGAATTGTAAGTGCGGACTGAAGCAGATGTTTCAAATACGGCAAATGTTATTTTAGGATCATTATATCTTCCTTTTGTGCTTTTTGAGATGAGGAGACCCGACATGTCAAAAAAAACCCTGTTTTTTTTCCTGGCCTTTATGTAAGATTTTAATTGCTGCAATTAAATTGATGAATTTGATACTAGCTTCCATTTGCAAGTATACAAAGATGTTTAAAATCATACTACAGGAAAATGTTTTATGGCATATATTTTTTAGAAGACACATTGCTGCTGACCACTTGCCGTTCTTCATACATGAGTTCATTCCCCACATACAAATAACTTCACAAGATTTTCATGGGAGCATTGTGCTACTATGTGGACCAGCCGTTCACTGAAAGCTGACACTGCTAGATCTAAAGCAGTGGTTAAGGATATTTGCCTGCAGTACCTTGAAGCATGAAGGCCGTATCTAAATTGGTCCTAGAGGTTGTTCCAAAGGGCTCCCTAGGGAATTTATTATGGTCAGGATCAGTGAAATGGCCTGTCCCCATGCTAGTATAGAGGTAATATATATTTGTGGTTTATAAGTAAGTTCTCAGAAAAGTTTCTATTTGTTGTAGAGGCTGTATCTTGTATGGGTGTAAACTGATTGTAGTATTTATGGCAGTCAGCAGTTAGACTTTAAAGTAAGCTTATTTTACTATAATGCACAGCAATCTATATGGTTCGGTTGGACAATATCAGTTTAGTTGCTAGAAAAAGAATAATATCAGTTACACTTACAAGAAGCTGTGCCTAATCTTTCATTGCTGGTCTCTCACTAAGCACAGATTCAAACTTCCAAGTCAAGACGGGAGAGAAAATAGGCTGCTTTTATCTTCTGGACATTAGTAGGTGGGCCCAGTACTTGGATGCCTCGTCCCCTATAGGGACTTGAAGCCATTCTAAAGCAGGTTTGGGAGCTCTCGTCTGTTAGATATATTTGAGCTTCACCCAATCAGTCATCCCTAAGCTATCTGAATTCAGCTGAGTCAAGGGAGAAAGGATATAACATTCAGCTTCTTCTGGAGCTAAGGAGATTTCTTAAGATGAAAAATTTCCTGCTCCCTCTAGTCATGCATATGGAAGACACAAATCAGTGATGAATGGACAGAAGTCCATCTGTCTGTCTTACCAGTGTAACAGCACAGTGATGTTGAATCTACAGGGCTCTGAGACAGGGAGTTCGACACAGTGGTTCAAAACCAGTGATATTAAGACACTACCTTAACTTCAGGTTTTTAGGTATTTTAATTTCATTCCTTTGTAAAACACATAACAGCAACAGAATTTTGATGCTCTGCAGACGTCAGGGATGCAGATTTGTTTGCAGTATACTCTCCATGTGAGACAAACTCCCTACCATCATCCTCATACACAGACAAGGTTCATTTCTGGGAAAGACATGTATGAAGAACTGCCTGCAGTTTTTCACTATTCTCAAAAGGGAAGCTGCTGTATGAGTGCTTTGCAGAAGCAGGCAATGGATGCAGTGTTCACCATATCACTAAATGGGATTCAGCCAAACATTTTGGCTCCAACCATACTGCAGAGGAGACAAAGATATTCTTAGAGGCAAACATTGGACGCTAACAAGGGTTGCAAACTGTATATTGCACATCTGGTGACAAGGTTGTGTATTCTGCTTCTGTACAGCAACAATGTCATCCCAGAATGACCCAGTCTACTCTGAACTGTGCTGATGTGTGCTAACCTGCTAGAATGAAAATCCACAAACATTCCTGCTCAGATCAGTCTTTCTAGCTCAGTATCTTCTCACCAAGAGAGGCCACAGACAGATGCCAATGGACAAATAAAAAGGAAAACACATCAACTTTTTCCCTGCATGCACTCGCATTATGCCAACTTCTTTTCAGATCTGAGGGTGTCCTGAGATTGTTGGGGTTTCCTGAGATTGTTGGGATTTCTTTAATTATCAAAGCCCTTCTGTTTCAAATGCTTGTCTGATTTCCCTTTGAACTTGTAGCACCATCAACATTATCTGTTAAGGAGTTCACAGGTCCACTGTCAAGGTGAAAAAACCTGGCTTATTTTGACACTGGCTCCGAACAGCTTCATTTGCTGGCACATCATTCTCATGCGGAATTACTGATGAACAACTGAGCTACATCTCCATGAGACCTTTCTCTCATTCTCAAACTCATGTGGTTTTGTAGATCTTCTGGCTTCGACTCTTTCCAAGTCAGTGAGTCCTAACCTATCTTATGCTGTCTGTCTCTCAAACAGAGCCTTTTCAGATACTTATCTTTGTTGCCTTTCTTTGAACATTTTTCAGTTCTTTTTTTTGGCATGGGTTGTCTTTTTGGTTCTTTCATTCAGGTTTATGAGGGTTTGGGTTATTTTGGGCTGAGAGGTGGTATTATTTTTTTTTCTAGCTGAGGGTACCAGAGTTCACCTCGTATTCAGATGTGGGCAAACCATAAATTTATATTGTAGCATAACTGACTATTATCTGGCATTGGAGTAACTTTTTGAACTATGCCAAGGACTGATCTGCTGTTTCCACAGAGCGGGCTGTCATAACCTAAGGTTTTGCTCCCGAGTGGTTGCAGTCACCTCAAAACTGATGGTTTGCATTGGGTAGATGGCACTGTGGTCATAAGCATGTGCAAGGCCTGCGCCAGCTGCCTGGGGCTGGGGGCTGCCTTTTCCCTTGGGGAGGGGAAGTGTAGCACAGCCTGGCTGCGCGGGGAATGTGTACACAGTTAACTACACGTATTCGCTCTGCTCTTGTCATGGAGTGCCTAGGCGTTTCTGCCTTATTGCCTGTGCAGAAGTAGCCTGCTGCTCGGGCGGGCCTTGGCCACTGCGCCAAGGGACGAGACGAGCCGCTACTTCGTCCCAGCCGCGGCCGTCGCAAAATGTCCGCCAACGCTGCCGCCGGCGCGCTCCATCGGGCCGCTGTGATTGGCTGTTCTCCACGCAGGCCCTGCTGCTACTGGTTGCTAGGCGGCCGGCATTATCCTAGCAACCGCTGCGTGGGCGGGGCGCGGGGCCGGCGCCCTCCCGCCGCCGGCGGCAGCGTGTCGGGCCGGGAGCGCCTCGGCAGGGCGGCGCGGGGTGCCGCGGGCGCCGGGGCATCGCTGCGGAGCCGGTGGTGGGACGTGTGCCGGGGTCTTGGCCGCGGCGGGCGGCTCCCCGCTGCCCGGCGGGTGTCACAGCCGCGGCCGGTCCCGGGTGACCCGGGGGTTGTCCCCGCCTTCCCCGGCCCCCACTGCTGTGTCCGGGTGTTGTGACCCACCTTGTTGCGTGCCAGGAGCGGCACCCCCACGGTACAGGCAGCAACGGAGCGCGAGGGCATGGCCAGACATGGCGGGAACGTCCAGGCAGTTCTTGGGGCGCAGGGAGCGCGAAGCCAGGGAAAATGAAACCCGAAAGTTGTGTGCCCTCACAGAGCAGTGCGTGCCCCTGAGCACAGGGGGCTGTGGTCGTCCCTGTGTGGAAAATAACCCATCAAGGACACGCGGGAGGGAATACGAACTAGGGGAGACTTTGTGTTGGGACAAATGGGGTGCCCCGGTGCCGTGGGCCTGACCTCCAAATCGCTGCAGGATGCAAACTTGTAGTTTCTGAAATGAGGACTGTGAGTGAGATACAAAGAGGCAGTTCTCAGCTAGTACCGTGAAACGTAAGATGTACTTAGAAGGAGTTTTATTTGTTTGTATCAGCTAAAATATGGCCCAGGATATACACATAAGAAATGGGTGAAGAACTGATAAATACCTAAGGCCCTGAATCCATTTAAAGGCACGACCAGCTGCGTTTTCTCTGTTTTCCTAAAGGAGATTTATTGCTGTTCTCCTGCAGTGAGAGAAATGAGGCAAGGCTCTGTCCACAGAAGGTAGCACTGCAACTGCAGCAGTGCTGGAGAAATGAAGGCCAATGCATTTCAAACATACCTCACATGCTTTCTAACAAAGGGCTTCTGTGCAGTAAAACAATGCTACGATTTCTTACCTAATACTGAGTTGACTGTCCCTGGAACAAGCAGTATAAATAAAACTAATTCGCTATAGTAAATCCATGGCAGCATGGGCGTCACTCCTTGAAGCATTAGCCCTTCTCATATGCCAGAAGAAAACTCATAATTTAGCTGCAGAGGGTTTCAGCTAAGCTGGTCAGCTCTGTCTCAGCACTGTGCTAGCACAGCTCCATTGCTGCTTGCCAGCACGAAGCACGTTCACTTCCTTATGGAATATACCGCTGAAACAAGTACTATATCAGTGTCTCAATTTTTATGCCAGTCTGGTTTACGTCACCTTAACTATGTATCATCTGGACTGCTGATTATACATATTCATGTTGGACTGGATAATGCCATATGAGCGCTATTTTGTTGATTCATTGCATTATTACGCTCTTTATCTAGAAGTTCAGCCTTTAGTAACTGCAGACTTTCATCAGTTTGAAATAGGTTTAGATTTCCTGCTTTTAACAGAAGAAGTTGTTTATTTTTATAGCTTTTTTATTGTTTGATTTTTTTTTTTTCCTTGAGGTTATTATTGGTATGACTGTTATTTTGGTGCAGGAAGGCAGACTTCTCCTTCGACATACATAGTATCCAGCTGGAGAAAATGAGGCACCAGACTAGAGCTGCTTCATCTCAATGCTTCAGCTGTGCAGTCAACTTACCTGTGTACCTGTATGATACAGTCTTGCTATAAAAGGGTGTTAACAACTCCAACTATGCTGCACAGCTCCTTCATCCTTGCAAGTATTGTGCTGTTTCACAAGGTGATATCTTCAAATATGAAATAGCAGTCATACCCAACGAGATGAAGGGGACTGGGGAGACTGGTAGAATTATAAGAAATAGAGACTCACCGAGAGATCTTGACAACATTTACTCTACATCTAGGTTAGAAGTGGAGCCTGCACGGCTTTACTGGGTGCTCTATCACATTTATTTCTTTTAAAACCTTCATGTATATTTTGTCTTCAAAAATAAACAACTTTCCAGAAGCAGACTGGTAGTGTTTTATCAACTATTTCTATATTCTGAAATTGAGACAGGAGAGATGTCTGAATACAGAAAAGGAGAGAATAAACTTCAATTTTGCTTTGCAAATATCAGTTGTAGAAAAATGTAAATGAATCTTTCCAGCTCTGATGTTGAAGAAGACCAGGAAAGCAACAATGGATTTTTACTTTGCTTAACACAAGCCAGGAACAAGTTTGCCTTCAATATTCTGGAATGTAACCTGAAGACTTCTAAATTGTATCTGACTTTCCCTTAAAGATCTAGAGCTAGGGATTTTTAAAGAATTATGGTAGAGTGGCTCTTGTTTTCCTCCCAGCTCTCTGTTCTAAAAGAAATACAATATAGACCCAAAGGCTTTATATTTACGAGTATCCCCTGGTGCTGGAGAAATAGCTAGGTAGTTTGAAGAAGTTACTGCCTTTTTTTTTTTTAATCACAGGAAAACCTCTGCATTTAGTGGAACAGTTTTTGAGGTAGATAAATAACAGTAGTTAATATGATATATGCACCTACTTTGAATTTTTTCTTATGGCATTCATCTCTTTAACAGTTTCTTCTCTGCATATGGTAGGTTGAAGAAAACAAAAGAGGTAGCTAGAGATCAAACTTCGCTGAACTCAAATTTTTAACCCTCCTCCTTCAGAAAATCTTTTAGATCTTTTGTTGTTGGTTTTGCTCTTTTTCCTTTGATGTTACTGCAGAAATTATGTATACAAATGTTTTTTGAATGTATGAGTTTTATATTGCTCCAGCAATTATGCCATATTGCAGAGTAGTTATGCTAATGCTATATTACTTTTGCATGCAAATAGTTGAAATGAGAGCACTGAAATGCAACTATTTATAACATAGATCTCCACTACTAGTTTTCCACTATACAATGGGTCTGCATCTTTCTGTGTAAATGATTCTGCTTCTCTTGCATTTGTCTACCTCTATTTCACTTGTCCGTGTGCCTGCAGTTATGGTGTGACAGCGTACATGTCTATGTTTGTGGGCTTCTAAGTATGGGATTTTTCTATGAGATTGTAAGGATTTACAGAAGCGGAAGCAATCACTACATTCTATAAATGTAGTTTCTTTGGGGTTTTTGTGCAAATTACACACACTATCCAAAAAATCCAGCATTTATGTAAAATGTATAAAACAAAGGGAGTCACCTCATAATATGCTTGATACAAAAAAGTTACCAAATATGCAGTACCTTGAAGAAATATTTTGGCTATAGTAAAAAATCCAACCAACGTCCAAAAAGGATTGATCTTAGCCTCTACAAAGTCCTAATATGCAAAACACTTGATAAGAATATTCTGTTGTAAAATGCTATATAATACACTGATTATATGTGTTATTAACTTATCACAATACTGTGCATTAGCAACTGTAATGTTATAGCATTATATATTTTATATATTTATGTAATATTACGTGCATGGCATTGGTGCTACAATAACAAAAGCTGTTTCCACAGTCCCCATATTTTCCTTAGATTTCAGGCATTTACCACTACTTTTTTGATTCATTACCTCTGGAGAAGTAAAAGCATTCCAGTTTTCATTTATAACACTGGACAAAGTTAAAAACAGGCTTGGAGACAAAAACATGACAGCAAAAAATTACAGAATGGGCAAATATCTGGTATGCCTTTCGTTAATTATTAGTTAGGCTTTATGTAAGGTAGTCCTTAGCTGTGGGAGCCAAACAACTACCTTAACATTGTTCTAGTCTTCTAATTGCTTTTCAGGGGAGTGGCTATGACTGGGTACTGAGGAATCTAATTTAGGGAGATGCCTTGTATTTTGACCTTGATTAGTTCAGGATGCTTTAAGAAAAGGAAATGAATCATCATCTAGGCTTGTCCAAGACTTCAGTTCCAGGTAGTGGGCTTGAAAAACCTTGGAATTTTAAAAATAAAACAGGGGAAAAAATGTATATTAACCTATAAAACTTGAATAGTCTTACATATACTAATATTGAACACCTAATAATCCACAATCTGTTAATAAGAGGCAAAAAATTCAGGATTAGAGGGTTTTTTTCTTGGATCAGATTTTCTGGTACCCTTCACATTACCTTCTCTCATTAATCAAACATAGTTATCTAATACTATATCCAAATATGTACCTGCTTTGGAGAAGTCTTTTATTTAAGCCAGTTAGATTTCAGAAGAGGCTAGTAGTGTCCCACCACCCCATTCGTACCCTTGTCTGGTTGCAGCATTTAACAAGATGATCACGTGGATTACAGAGTGATCTATTCTTTATATAACCAATATTTAGCAATTTTTAGGTAAGAACTTGTCATATCATAGTCCAAAATGTAGGACTCCCCATCCCAGGCAAGTGATCTAGCCACCAGAAGTCATTGTCCCCATTCTTTTGTGTGGAATTACTGTAAGGCAGGTAAAACAGTGTTTCAAATTTTCTCTGGCAAAGGAGAAATGAATTGCATTCAGGGTGACTACGCATATACTGATAGATGAAACTGTGCCAGCATCACCTCTTCCTTTGGCTGTCCTTTGATAGGAAAGACTAATCCTTTTATGTTTTTTAAAAGGTGCTGAACTCTGAGTGATTATTCAGAGCTGTGACTCCCAAGTGAAGGGCAACGGGCGTAAAGTATCTAATTGTCCCTGAAAGACAGAAGGCTTAAAAGTCCTATCATGGATGTTTTGCTTTACTTTGGGTAGTTCTCTCTCTCCAGATCAGCTTTTGAAGATTGCATTCCTGTTTCTCTGCATTTTGTATAGGGTAATAGGGAAGAAGCTGTTACTTATGTTGTGTCTGAAATCATATCAGTTGGAGATATAAACTGAGATTACTCATGAAATTAACTTACTCATAAATTTTGCGATTCATAAATGTGAATAATTACAATACTGTTAGCAAGAATACATTAAAAGCCATAGCTTGCCTTCACTTAAAGGTCTGAAATGTATCATGGATTGAATCCATGGAAAGTACATTTGTAAATTTTGAAGTTTACTTTTTCTTCTGGTTGTGGTTGTCCTTTTTGCACAGGCAGTGGAACCAGGGACATGTATCCTGGGAGGAATATAGGGACGCTGACTGCCTGGATATGTAGGGATGGGATTAGGAAGGCTAAAGCACAGTTGGAGTTGAATTTGGTGAGGGATGCAAAGATCAATAAGGGTTTTTACAGACACACAGTCCAAGATAGACATGGACCTGTTGGAGCAGGTCTAGAGGAGGGCCAAAAAAGTGGCCAGAGGGCTAGAACCCCCCTCCTATGAGGGAAGGCTGAAAGAGTTGGAGTTGTTCCGCTGTCCCGATCCAATGTTGGGGAGGTTTCACTTTGATCCCAAGAGCGAGATTAAGACACAAACAAAGTCAAATGCCTTATACCCACAACAACTTTTATTATCAACAGTGAAGAGTAGTAGTGATAGGACAGAATGGCAGGAAAAGACAGAAATCAAGCAAGCATCTAGAATAGAGTCGCAAGAATAGTCACCACCATGGATCCAGTGGCGTCCCGTTGGTCCTGAGTCTCCAGTTATTCAGTGGTGGGTGCACACCCTGGCTTGTTTCCAGGGTCCTTTTATAGAGCACAGTCCAGCTGGTGGGAAGTCCAGCGCATGCGCATATGCCTCATGCTGTCCACGCACCTCAGGTCTCGTCTCTCAGGTGGCCTTCGCGTGACTATTGGCGGGAAACAGTGCAGCCTCCTGGCGGGCAGCTGGCCCAGCCCCTGGCAACAGTTGGTATCCTGTTCTGGTGGTGCAGGATAGGCAGAAGGAAGGTCTGCTGCTGCAGGAGGTTGCACAAGTTTCCTTACGAGCTGTAGTGTCACTGGGTTTCGCAATTCTGCCATGTCTTATCAGGCAAGCACACGCACAAGCAAGCTTTGAGACAATCATTTGGCATTCCAGTCTCTCACATCAGCCTGGAGAAGGCTTTGGGAAGACCTTTCCATACTTAAAGGGGGCTTATAAGAAAGACAGAGACTGTTTACCAACACCTGTAGGAACAGAAGAAGGGGCAATGTTTTTTAACTGAAAAAGGGTAGATTTAGATTGAACATAGGGAAGATGTTTTTTATGGTGAGCGTGGTGAAACAGAGGGACAGGTTGCCCAGAGAAATTGTGGCTGTTTCATCATTGAAAGTATTCATAGTCAGGTTGGACGGGGCTTTGAGCAACCTGCTCTAGTGAATTATGTCCCTGTCCATGGCAGGGGGTTTAAAGCAGATGATCTTTAAAGGTTCGTTCAAACACAAACCATCCTATGATTCTATGATTTTGACTCTATGATACTAAACCACAATCAACAGAAGTTTTCTACAGTAGTATAATTCCTGCAAACATCTGAAAGATGACTCTCATTTACGTTCAAGCTTATTCTCAGTGGCAACTACTGATCATGCATTTCCACTGCATTTCTGAAGTTTTATATGATACTGTTTTGTTGATACATATAGAGTCATACGGGCATAAAAGAAAGAAGAATTATGCTGATAAATCTCTGTTCCCACAGGTCAGGCAGAGTATTAGTCTTATGCTTTCCCAGTTATGGGTCACCTTTATGAAAATCTGATATTTTGTTTGTAGGTTGTCATACTGCAATCTGTTCTGTCCTGCATTGATGTGGGTGTGCTCACAGACAGTTACAAGAACATCCACTGAAGTAGAGGGAAACCACATTGCCTTCCCTGGCCGTGGTCCTCACATTCACAGGAAAAAAAAAAAAAAGAAGGCCTCTGCTGTTTAATACCTAAAATGACTTTCTACTGCAGAAGATTCCCAGCTATTTGCCTGCAAGAGTAGCAATTGATCTAGGCACCAGTTGCCACCTTTATGTCATTCAGACACTAAACCAATGCAAAAAAGGATTTTCAGCTACCTTCCCCGTGCTTTTTTTGCTGTTGGATTTTGAAAAGATTACTTGCATAGACAGGAAACAAAATGGTGGATTTACACACTAGGGAAGTAATAGCAGTGTTTCAAAGAGTAGAAAATCTTGCCTATAAAAGAAATGGAAATTGTAATAATTTTTGATACATTGGAATTTGACTAGTTCACAGTGATCTTAGATCTCTTGGTTTTGTTTGTATTTATATGTATGTACCATAACTAATGAAAACACCTTTCACGGTGTATCCACAGTACTAAGATGCGGTTCTATATTATATTCAGCACATTAATTTTCTTTTGTTTCTTTTACCTTCCATGATTTAAGATGAAAATACATTATAATGGGGCAATAGCAGAAATAGATACTGTTCAAAACGCTGTCTACAGATGTGATCAAAGCACAGAACAAGGAATTGAAAACTCTCAAACTTTATTCCTCACCTCTCTTTTTAGGTAGGCAACTTCTGTTTCTCCCATGTATCACCTGGGGAGGATGACTCTTACAAGCCTCACCAGGTTGTTGTCAGGATTAATTATAATGTTTGCAAAGTGCTTTGAAGATAAAAAGTGCTAGGTAAGTGCTAAGTAGTATTTTTATTCCACTGGAGTCATCGTAATGTCAAAGAGAATGTCAGCTTCAAAGACATTGCTGTCAGATCTAGAGTGCTCACAGGATGGATGAAGGTTATTTAATTTTATCTGCACATACTGAAATTATAATGGTCAATAGAATCCTTTCTTTAATCCAAGTAATACTGAGATGCTTGTATTTTATACAACTATTTAATATAATAACCAATTTCTGGCTGTATGATGATTACAAGAAGTATAGATTTCCAAAATCTGCTCATTAGAGCCACTGTTAAGTAGTACCCGAGACACATGCTGGAGGGAAAGCAACTGTGGCTTAAGTGTTAAGGAAATCTACTTTTTTTTGTGGGGGTGAAATCTCATAGGAGTAGCTGTTGTAACTATGTTTTGAAGAAAAGTTAAGTATGGGTGACAAAAGAAGTGAAAAGCAGCAGAGGAAATTTGAAATGGAGCTTAAACTAGGTCAAGATCTATGCTTTGTGCAACCCCTTAAACAAGAAGTCAGAGACTATTAGTGTTTATGCTTTATATTAAACCCACTGTAGTAGTATGATCTAATGAGGGATCAAATATGCTCCCCTTACAAATTTTAAAAACATATCTTTCAATTTGACTTGATTCAGTTTTGGCTTTCATTTTAGTTTTGTTAGAGGTTTTTGGTTTAGTTTGATTTGTTTTAAAATTCCTACAAGTAAACCTCTTTATCACCTTGAAATTTACTCAGAACTGAGAAGGTGTTGTCGGAGCTCATAGACTTTAGATCTTTTGACATTTCTACAAGCTTGAGTTTCACATCTTGCTTCATGATCACTGACGGGTTGAGGAGCAATTCTGAAACCTTGGTCCCCAAAATCAAGATTCCTCAGATTTTAAAAATACCTCAATGTTTAAGGACACTTGAGTTTGGATTTGAGACAAATAATTATGTATTTTAAGAACTGAAGAGGCACTTATTTCCTCAAATAAATTAATTCATTCAGAAATGCAGCTTCACTTCTATTATATAATTCCATTTGGTATCTTTGTTTTTCTTTTTTTCCCCTCATATAATTGTTTTTCAGACTTCAAAGCAGTAAAAGTATTGGATTTAGTATTTAAGCCTGAGTGTTACAGGACCCTTATTTTCTTCACTGACTTGCCCTGGTAATGGGAGGTCTCATCATTTAATGGGATTCAAGCATAAATACAAGAGGAAACTATGTAATTTGTAATTGGGACAAGGAACAGTTCATGAATAAAAACATCCTGGGGGATACATGCCAGCTGCAAGACCACTGACTTAGTTATATTTTTACTGCCAGATTCAGGGACATGAGCTGTCTAAGGTCTGTTTCAGAGACTGAATATTTACAAGTAGAGAGTCTAATAGTATAGTGTAAAAGATAAAAAATAGAAGAAGTATTGTTGTAAGTAGTAATTGGAGGGTATGAAAAGAAATACTTAGCTTTGTGGGAAATTTGAATTAAGCAGTATGGATGTAAGTGAATTATCCAGTCCATTGGCTGCTGACAACTTGCAAGCAGGTCAAGTTCAGTTCCAATGCCACAGCTACTCATTTGATCCATGGAGTGGCTGTGCATCCACAAAGGCTTTTTCCTAGCCCATGCTTGTAGGCAAAGGTAAGACTGTAGATGCTGCTAAGGCTGACCTTGCTTGGGGATCAGATGCACAAGCAACTTCAGCCTCTAAGCAGAGAACAGAGACCTATTATTCACAGGGAGAAAATCACAGAATCACAGAATCATCTAGGTTGGAAAGGACCTTGAAGATCATCCAGTCCAACCATTGACCTAACATTGACAGTTCACAACCACACCATATCCCTCAGCGCTATGTTGACCCTACTCTTAAACACCTCCAGGGATGGGGACTCCACCACCTCCCTGGGCAGCCCATTCCAACGCCTAACAACCCGTTCTGTAAAAAAATGCTTCCTAATACTTCCTAATCCTTAGTTTCTGAGTTCTACCTGTACCTGGCATTCAGTGCTGTGTGATACAAACAGCAGATTTTTGGGTTCGTGAGTATGAAGATCTTGCTGCATGGTTCTTAGGGCTGGGAATGACTGTAGGTATCTTTGTATTCAACTATGGGTGTAACTCTCCACATTCCTGATTACACAGTGGAAAGTATTTACTTTCAACCCATAAAAATCCTTCCTCACTACTCCTCAGGATGTAAACATTGTCTTAAATTTCAAGACAGTAGAAAAACAGTTTTAATGTATATATTGAGTAGGAATAGGTACCTCAATCATAAACCACCTTTGATCAATAGTTCTCTGAAACACTTTGATAGACTGTTAGTGGAGAATTGGCAAAAAAATGCCTACTGTTACAATTAAATCTTGTACTCGGGGTGAAGTGCATTTGGGACAGTGGTATGAAAGTGGTATCAAAGAAATCCTCAGTATCATCCTTAGTTTTAGTAATCTAAGTTTTGCACCAAAAAAAGGTATTTCTCATGACTGTAAGTGTTGTATCAGATACTCAGCAGAAGTTCTGTCTTGTGAAAACTACAGCCTTCTATATAGTGAAGCTAAATTACTAAGTGGTTCTTTGGTGTAGTTTGTATCTAGCTACTTGTTTTTCCAGTAAGAGAGTAGTTGGTCTTATCTTCCCTCATCTCACATTTGTAACCTTAATTTCCTTGATTGGGAAAGAATTCTCTTTCAGAAGTCAGGTTCCAACTACTACCAGCTCCTCACTCAATCTCTTTTCATCCAGTCAGGAAGAAACCCTTTCTCTACCTTATGCCAGCAGCAACTAGTTCTAAGGCAGATCTGTTCTACACCTCCCATGTATGCTCTTGCCTTCTTCTTTATTGCATGCTGTCTGCTTTGGTCAGAACTGGTCTTAAACTGCAGCAGTTCAGCTTTAAGGGGTTACAAGCTGCTTGCATTTGGTAAATAGATGTATCCCCTGGACACGTAGTTGTCCTTTCTGCACTTTACCTTAAGCATGCTTCACTCAGAGTAGTCTGCTCTTGATACTTGATCTACATAAAGAGCTGATGTTTTTACACTTCCTTATATGTAATAACATTTTTTTTTTTTAAAAAAAGCTTCTTTTAAAAATTGTTCTCACCTCCCCCATTCTTAATAACTTTATTTTCCATTTAATTCACAAATTCCTTGTCAGGTTTCTTTTCTTCATTGTTACTTTATATACTGTCTACTAGTTTGTTTTTCTTCCCCTCCCCCCAAATTTAAAAATGACTGATTTTGGATCCTACTGTACACTCTTAACTCAGAGTACAGTTAGTTGTGGAGAGTCTTATTGTATCTGAAAAATAATTCACTCTGGTTCACCAAGCTTGTTTTAACACTGTCTATTGAGTCACAGAATCATGGAATATCCTGAGTGGGAAGGGACCTGAGTCCCAGTCCATCTCCCAGTCCCACACAGGACAACCTAAAAGTTAAACCATCTATCTGAGAGCGTTGTCCAAATGCTTCTTGAACACCGACAGGCTTGGGGCCCTGACTGCTTCCCTGGGGAGCTTGTTTGCAGTGTTTGAACATCGTCTCAGTGAAGAACTTTTTCTTAATTGCCTCCTAACCTATTGGAGTTAGAGGAATTACATACTGTTTCTGAGTTAACCTCCTGATATATATACTGTTAGGGTTATAAACTGAGCCTTGCATTAGACATTCTTTCATTTGTTTATCTCACATGGAGTCCCTAAGTTGGAAGCCTGGGTTCATGCACTTCACTGTTTGAATTTTCATGCTTCCTGCAGCCCATAGACTGGGCTTTGAGTTATAATCCAAATGTTTTATGAACTCAGAACATGATGGTGCAAGCAGATTCAGGGATTTTTGGTTATGTTTGAATGTTGTCACAGGCAGATGTGACCTTCTTTCTGTTTACCACATCCGTGAAGCACAAGAATACTTGTGCTATTTTCTTCTGTGAACATGGGGCAGTATGTTTGCAGTGTCACAGAAGGACAGCACAATTGATTTTGTCATTGAAGACTGACAGAAGAAATACATTTAGAAATTGCGTCTTGGATAAAGATCTCCCCTTGCTTACACCTTCAACTTGCCTTGCAAGTACCTTCAGCATCCTTCCTGGATTTCCAGCTAACAGAAGCAGAAAGTCCTGCTCACAGCACAATCTCTGCTGTGTGCATTTTCTGCAGGCAGTGGCAGTCACTCGTAAATCTTGTCCATGCTCAGAGCAAATACCAGCTGTCCTTGCTTGCTCTCTGAACCAGCTGGATGCAGGCCAGCTCTAAACTGGAAGCCATGTAGCTGTGTTAGCACGGTGCTGAGCCTGAGTGCCACACAAGCCTGAAAGCCTTGTCTCCCAGCAAGGCTTATTAGCTCAAACTCAGTGCCATGTTAATTGTACCTCAGCATCTTCTGGTCTGCTGCTGGCTTACATCCAGCCAGCCTGGAGTGCAGACAAAGCCAGTCACAACTGCCTGTAAAATACCATGTAGTTGCAGCCCATGTTTCTTTCCACAGCAGTCAGCCTTCCTTTGCCTAAACTCTCATTAAAATTGGGCTGCAAATATGTAGTAGAAGCTTTGTGCTTAGAGGCTTATCCTTCTAAGGAAGTGACTCTTAAAATGTGTGAAGCCAAGTAAGAAGTATTCTTTGATAAATATGTTGATAAATAACCCCAGCTGTTTTTTCAAGAACTCTGTCTGTCATTGCCTTTCTTATTTGATGCTGTAACTGTTTTTCTCTGGTCATTTGAATTCAGGTGAAGAAAATGTATCCTTAGTATATATAACTTGAAAAATTCATATTAAAAGTCAAACAAACTCAAAACTATAATTAAGCTTCTGTGCATTCCAGAGATATATTTTAAACTGGCTGTTTAAGTGCTGCAGAACATACTATGTCATATTACATTTTACTGGTATAACATTTTTAATTAACTTAAGAGTTGCAGAAGATCTCATAAGAGCAATTTTCAGGTATTGTGTAGTTTATTGTATCTATAATATTTATTATTGGCATATTAAAAGAAGGCAGGAAGCCTAACTAATAGCTGCTTTAAGGGGATGTTTTAACTGCGATATTACAAAGATTGTTCAAGTAAAAAGTCTGTTCAGAACTTGAGCTGTAATTTGCTTTGAAAACTCTCCTGCACACTGAGTGAACTCATAATTCTAAATGTTTGTTTCTGCATTTCAAACAGCATAGCTTGCTATACTGATGAAGTAGCCACAAGGTAATTTTTACACTTCAGCAATAGAGATCTTATCATAATATCCAAAAGGCACATACTGTGCTGCCATCTGCTTATTTTTTTCTTATTAAACTGAATGAGAGACCAAACTTTTAAAAAAATATTTTGTTTAAAATATTTATCAACACCGAGTGTCTGTGCATGGTAAACATGGATTTATTTTTAGCTTACAAAAAGATTTTTCACAAAAAATCTTTTTCATAACTCTGTTTTATATCCATGTTCTTAACCCTTAAACATGATGTGCTTTGCTCTTTTGTTTTACAACATTGTTTTGTTTTTCAATTGGTTTATTTTCCAGAAACATACACATAATGAAAAGTGGAAAAAAACCCAACACCAAAGTACCCCACCAAATGTCAAGGAGAGAATAAATGAAGGGTCATGAGAAAAGGGGCAAAAAACTTATACAACCTAGGATAGAGTAACAACTTCATTTATCACGAGACTTCTGCTAGTAGAAAAGGTTGAATACTTACACATGTGATGGCAGACAAGAAGACCTAAGAAACCTGACTGATTTCAAATCATATCTGTGGAAATCAGTCAATCAGAACTTCTCTGATTAACCGGCATTTTAGTTTCCAAACCTTCCAGCAACATGAGGATTTTCTTGAGGATGTGCTATTTTTATTTGGTGTTTAATGAATACCTCAAAAAATGTGTCTTCTCACTCTCCCTCCAAATTGATAGTTTCTACTTCACCTCCTTTTGTCTTACTACAAAAAGTTATTTTAATCTTTATGAAAAGACAAACTTATGATTAACTGTCTTGTAAAGTTCTTGAACAATAAATAGCTTTCTTTTGTCAGATACCTAGTGACTCAGGGTAAGGTACAGAAGAGTTGATTTTCTGACTTACTACTGGAAAATATACCTTGGATTCATTACACAGATTTGTGGTTTGTTCTGCCTTTTGTATAGATGTCCCACAGTAAAAGAAAAATAACAACACTGATAAGCTGGGCATTTGGCTGCACTTCAAAGTGAGGCCAGAACTGTCCATTTCTGAAAGGTGTTTGGTTTTGGTGCACATCAAAAAAAAAACAAAAAAACAAAAAAACCTCTGTAATGGCATGGTGCAGTATGCACGTCATTGATAAGACACATAAAGCATTCATAGATTTACTTCAGATTGTCTGTTGTGTTCATGTAAGTCAATAGAATACCATTCCTAACCTTTTACCATAGAGACATAGAGAATTATGTTAATAACCTTAAAATGACTTCCAGAATGATAGCATATTGTTTCAAATTCAGTTGCAGCTCAGATGGTTTCCCACATTCTACTATTTGCATCTACTGCTATATAGCATATCCTAGAACTTCTGCTTAGTTCAAGCAAATGAGATTTCGGACTTACGGGAGACTGTATGGAAGAGCAGGTGAAGACAGGAGCCATACTCTGGGGTTTCTTAAATGGCACTAAGTACCAATGTGTAGGCACCTGAATTGCATCCTTGATGACCAAATACATGATAAATTCTTAGCTGCTAATAGGAATGGTCAAAGGTAATTGTGAGTGTTGGTTTTCAGGAATTAACAAACTAACTTCATCTTCCCTTTTGATCTCTGCTTGAAAAAAAAAAAAAAAACAAAACAAAACAAAAAAACCACAAAAAAACCCAAAAAACACTTAAGGGTTTTTGACAGCATCTGATTCTGGCCAAATTCTGCCCTGACTTTTCCAAAAAGTTTAAAAGGTTTTTTTGCAGGGTAACTATATTTATTTCTCATGTCATAGTTGTAGTGAAAATTTCCTGTGGTTTTATTTCTGATTATGTGCATCTTTCAACTAAAAAGGTCTGTACAAGGAAACAAGTTTGAGACCTTGGAAACTCACTTTATTGTTAAGTAGCAGCGAATAGGGTAGTCTGCTTTTGCCTAGTGGAAACCAGGAGTGTGGTAAGTGCATGCTTCTGTTCCACCAATGGTGGCTATTCAGACAGCTAAAACTGTCTCATTTCTGGTCTTTCCAAGTCTTCAATTTCCAAGTCTCAGCTTGGAATCACAAGCTGTCATTACAAATTACTATTGCTCAAAGGGATACTTGGACTAAAATCATGCACCTGTTTAAAAATTACTCTCCAGTGATTTGCAATGTTGAAAAACTGATGTCATGTCTTTCATCACTGTCTTGATAAAGCAAATTGGATTATCTGTGTGGAAATATTTGTGTTTTCCCATTGTACAAAAACCAGAAATTGGTCTACAACTACTAATTTTAGTGAAGATCAGACATTTTTAAAGCCAGGAAAGAAAGGCCATTCCTCCCTGTTTTTTCCCTCACTCAATTAAGCAGCTCTATCTTGTCTTTCTTCCCTCCCTCAGTTAATCAGCTTTACTACTTCTGCCTGGTCAGGGCTTTCTTACCTAAATCTTGTCAAACTAGAAGGGAGTAATTTGGCTCCAATTAACAGGACTATGATACTTGTTTTGCACTTTTCGCTTTCAAAAATTTTAATGCTACTCTCCTCATCTCATTAGTTCATTTTTAAGTGATGAGCAATTATGGCAGATGTTTGCAAAAATTACTAAGGTTCTTCACTCATTATGGTCACTCATCATGGACATGGATGATTTCTTGGCAAGGTCTTGGATAGTCTGCTCTAGAGATCTTCAGTCATGGAGGACCTCATGAGTTTTCCAAACCCCTGTACATTCCCTTAGATGCTATTTTTCAGAGGAAATAATATTCTGATTCTGTAGCAGATATACTGAGGGTGAAATCTTTTAGGGGCCTGATACTTTCAAAACTATCTAAAAAGACAAGAAATCTGGTTTCCTTAGGCAGCCTTGAAGGTGTCAACCTTAAGAGCTTATTCACCAGTTAACAGTCATTTCCTCCTGATTGTTTCTAATCAGTTCTTCCTCTGAATTCAACAGATCTATATCTCCACCACTAATGAAGCACTCAGTAATGAAGGCTCACAAAAGATTGAATTTGTTTCTTCTTTTGGTTTTTACTTTTTTTTTTTTTTTTTTTAGATGACAACTTATAGGATCATAGAATGGTTTGGGTTGGGAGGTTAGAAGGCACCTTAAAGATCATCTAGTTCCAACCCTCCTGCCATGGGCAGGGACACCTTCCACAGGTTCCAGTGCCTCACCACCCTCACAGTAAAGAATTTCTTCCTTACATCTAATCTAAATCTATCCTCTTTCAGTCTAAAACCGTTACCCCTCATCGCTACACTCCCTGATAAAGAGTCCCTCCCCATCTTTCCTGTAGCCCCCTTTAAGTACTGGAAGGCCGCTATAAAGTCTCCCCAGAGCCTTTTCTTCTCCAGGCTGAATGGTTTCTTCTCTCAGCCCGTCCTCATAAGGGAGGTGGTCCAGCCCCCTGATCATCCTCATGGCCCTCCTCCGGACACGCTCGAGCAGGTCCATGTCCTTCTTATGTTTGTGGCCCCAGAGTTGAATGCAGTACTCCAGGTGGGGTCTTATGAGAGCGAAGTAGAGGGAGAGAATCACCTCCCTTGACCTGCTGGCCACACTTCTCTTGATACAGCCCAGCGTACGGTTGGCTTTCTGGGCTGTGAGTGCACACTGCTGGCTCATAGTCAGTTTTTCATCCACTACTACCCTCACATCCTTCTCTGCAGGGCTGCTCTCAATCCACTCATCGCCCAGCCTTTATTTGTAACTTATGGCAACAAAAATTACTTCTAAGGCTCTTCGCTTAGTATATTCTCCCATCTCGGGTTTAGGTATCTGAAACTATAAAACTACCAAGTATTGCTTGCATTCTTATTTCTTAAGAGTTATATAATTATGTTTCTGTAGAAGCAATATCCTTGGATTTTTAGGAAGTACTCAGCACTGGGGGAAGGAGGTATTGTGTCAGAGTAAACTGTTAAAGATAATAACGTATTTTTACATTTTTTTTACATTAAATGTTAGTCTTATGTATTCAGCTTCCCTCCTCCTTGTTCCGTGCATAAATGTACATTAATGCAATCTGTGAAAATACAACTTTTCAACCTTTGCATTATTTTTTTCCAGATCCCACTTATATAAGCATTTGAAAGAAACATGAACTAGAAGACTGAGGAGGTCTTTGTGATAATTTAGAATAATATTCTGCATGGAGGGAGTTTCTGTATACCAAAGCATCACGTAAATTTTTATGATTTATTCCTTATGGTTAAGAAAAAAAATCTCCAATGAGAAGTATTTTGTGACACCTCTAAAGAACTTCAGTATTATTGTACATCTTACAGTTAAAAAGTTTAGTTTGTAAGTTAAGCAGACTTCCTCATGTTTCCTTAAGGGGAGAAGGTACCATTTGTTGATATTAATTGAAACTGTAACATTGTTAGTAACTTTGAATATGGTTTTGTTTCTAATGTCAGAACAGAGCTAAAAAGGATGACAGAGTTTACTGCGGTGTGTAGTTCCTAATACATCGAATGGTGCTCTATAATATAATTTCATGAAGCCTGGAGAAAATCCAAAGCTTTATCAAAATCAAAAAAGAGGAGGAAAATGGTGCTATAAGAGAAAGATACTAAATGTAGCATTAGAAAGGGTGAGAGAATATCCCAATCCAATATCGGGGAGGGTTCTTAAACGATCCCAAGAGCGAGATTAAGATGCAAACGAGGTCAGATACTGCACAAACCTTGTAAACTTTATTTAACGAAGTAACTGATAGTAGTGATAGGACAGAAGGAAGAAGAAAGCAAAAGTCAGAATACCTAAACAAGCAAACAAAAGAGATGCAGCAATACTAGTTACCACCACCACAAGTCTAGCAGCATCCCATTGATCCGGTCCCGGTGCAGGCGATGGGGGGAATCCCACGGGTGATGGAGAATCCTCTGTAGGCGATGGGAGGAATCCCGCCAGAGAAGAGCACGCAGCCCCTTTTATCCAGTCCCCACCATCAGTTCGCACGTTGCTACAGAGCTCATTTGCATATTCGCCGCCCGCGCTCCCCCATGTGCGCATGCCCAGATGTCCACAGTGGTCATACCAGGGCAGGGAGGGGGGGAGTCGGCCGTCGATGCCCTCAGCCTCCGCACATCCCCCTCGTCCCCCGGCCCTGCTCACACAACAACAAGATGGATGTTCTAGCTCTGGGCAGATTTCGTCCTCACGGCAACAAGACATTGAGGCCCGGCCTAGGAAATGGTGCAGTGCTGAAACAGACAGCTGACATAGTCTGACAGTTTTACGCCATCCTGCAGCTCAGGGAGGGGAGGAGGGGATGTGTAACAGCACTGCCGAGACAAAATGGCTGACACGGTCCCTTACAGAGAAAAACTAGAATGCCACTGTGATGATCTTTTCCACATGATGACCACTGTTTTCACTAGACAGCTGGGACCTCTAGAGATTGCCTAGTCCAACCCCTCCTACTCCAAGCCTGAAGTTATCTGAGACCTCAAAATTAAAAAATTTTCATCTTAAAAATCTGTATTGTTTAGGACATGCAGAGTCACTGTTCAGCATCTAAGGAGGTTGTTAACTTGTTTTATGCTGCTTTTTTAATTCTTTGAATGTTACGGATTTAATATCACCATATATCTTGTGCCCTTCCAGATGATGAACTTCATCAAAACACAGGTCTCTGAAAACAAATGTGGAATTAAGGCACAGGGTGATACAACCTGTAATCTGTCCCTTCCAGAGGCAGAAACAGGTCTCTGGAATTACTTCCGTACAGTCTGCTAACATTTATTATGTTAGACGTATATATATTGATTACAGGAGAATTAGCCAGAAGAATTTAACAGAGAGGAGACTGCAGATAGGTGATCCAGATAGTTTGGCTGATCTTTCGTGACATGAAGAATTCCAACAGCCTTTTGCGCCTCTCAGGTTATTTTTCTTTTTTAAAAGGGAAGAAAAGTATATATTGTTGAGCCATACCTCATTTCAGTTGCTGTGTATGGGAGGAAGGGAAAGTTGAAGTTCTTACTGCAGAGATGATGAAGTGGGATACTGAATGTACCATGCTTAAAAGTGTTGTGGAAATAGGAGGGAACGAGTTTGGCCTTTTTTTAGCAGTTCTCTAGCCTCTCTGCCAAACTCTCCCTATCATATTTTATTTAGCCATTAATCCTTTAAAAGCCACTAGCACATGAATAATCTCTCTGGAGACTTAGGGTTTTGGGTTAAGTTGGTTTTCATTGGGGTTTGCTGTTCTGGGCCTGTTGGGTGGTTTGTTTTGGGTTCTTTTTTTGGAGGAGGGGAGGGGGTGGAGCAGGCTATATGCTCATATATGTTTAATTGGTTTTGTGCTCTTCATTGGTTATGGAATCTAAGCTGTGTATTTAACTGGATGCACTGACCCATCTAGCCAGTCTGGTCAAGCATTGTTCTTCCTTGCCGCTTTATCTCAACTTCAGCAACCTCCTTCCCTCACACAGTGTGCAGTGGACCGCTATATACCTTAATTCTTTGCTTTCCTGAGTTTTCAGGGGTTTTTAAATGGCCTTTCTTCAAACCCTGATTCAACTTACAGTGGAGTTCCTATCTCTGGAGAGTGAACCGTGTGGGGGGAAAAGCAGTTCAAGTCTACTCTTACACTCTTCCTCCAAGAAGACTAATGTTTTTCCCCGTTAGTTGGGTCAACGTTTCACACACTTCTTCCTACTACTACAGTCTGTTCCTGTTTTCTTGCATAATTTTCCTACACTTCTTGAACATTAGCCTTCACTATAAAACTTCTTTTAAAATAGTCCATGATCATGAATCAAATCATGATACTTTTTTTCCCCTGTTATCCTAAAACAAAATAAAAGCACACACTTCAGTCATTCATGGTATTAGTAGTATGCCTATAGTTCATTCTTAGAATATTGGGCAAGTTTTTTACTGAGAGGGCAGGTTGAATAACAAAGGCATATCCATACAAGCAAGTTGGATCGTATGAAAACTGGTCATTTTTAGGTAGCTTATGTTTGCTTTTTGGAAACTGGTTATTTTACCAAAACTAATAATTCTGGAAAGTACGATGAAACACACAGCTACATCCACGTATGAGGAACGCATATTTAGATTTTATAATGTGATTTTAAGTAGAGGTTATATTATGGGAACCCCTTGTTCAAAAGAGTCATGTTTAGATCTCTAACCTACACAGCAAATTTCTAACTATTTGAAGTTACCAGCGGAATGTAGTTAATCAGAAGTTTGACTCATGAGTTCTGGGCATCTGCTATTCTTTTAGTTTTGCTTCATTAACATTGTTGTATCCTAGTGAAGGTAATGGAAGGATAATCTGTGAAGGTGTATAGAGTTCCAAAATTTTACCATCAGGAATTTCCTGAGTCAGATCTTTAGAACTGGGGAGGCTATAATTGGAAGGTATTGCTATATAATTATTATTTTTTATATACCTTTTCCTGGACATTCACTTTTGTCCACTCTTATAGATAGAACACTGGGCTAAATGGGCCTTTGTTCTGATCCATTACAATAGGTCTTACTAAGCATGTGGAGTTTTAAGAATAGCTGATCTTAAACAGAAAGGACTTCTCAACCTTAATTCTAACAAAACAGGCATTTTGTCATAGCAGTGTTTGCATTCTGCTGAAATCCACAGGAAATAAATTGCTTCATTGCTGTCCCCTACTTGGAATCCTAATAAATAAATGATACATTTGGCAGTGAGTACTTTCTTAATCTCAGTGACTGGTGCTAAAATAAGAGGTGGCCTGCAATCAGGAAAATATTTTTAAAGGAACTGCTGCATGAAGTGCGGTGTTCAGCACTATAGTGTCAGAAGCAAATCCTTATTGATTCTGACCTCTCTACACTATACATCTTGCTGATCAACTCTCTGATAGCGCTGCTCTGTCAGACACTGGAGCATGGGATCCAGAGTAAACAGGCCTGCCAGAGCAGGTTTCCACCATGATTGGATCAAAGGCCTGGGAGTCATTCCACAATTTTTTCACTGTAAAAGTCCTCTCAGCGTCTGTTCAGCTTTGTAAAAGGAATTTAAACATACCCTGCTATGCAGCAATATTTCAATTTTGCTTGTTGCTTAATGTTTTCACTGATGCTTTCTTCATCATCCTCTGGGCACAACCATTTTAGTCCTTTAAACCATCTGTTACATTAACATACTTTTTAAGAAAAACCTGCTTTCTTAGCTCCAGTTCAACTTCTTTTACAAAGTGCACACTTGCAAGTTGTGTAGTATCTATGTTGGCAGCTCTGAGAGCCCCACTGATTATGGTTTGTGAATATTGAACAATTTGGTTCTTATGATTCCACAGACATGAAATTAAGATTACCTTCTTAAAACAGAGGTGGTGTCACTTTTTCTTTCAGCCTCAGAGAGAATTGGTATTCTAGCTTCAGGACCATTTTACATTTAAAGGACATATGTGGAGGTTATTCATAATGTCATCCCTCTCAAAACACAGTCTGGATTAATTCATTTGGTCTCCAAGACAATAGCCATGGCTTTCTTAAGTAAAACATGGCTTCTAATTAATGTCATCTAGGTATCTGCAGTCATCATTGCTGGTCTGTAGTCTTTTGTGTCTGATCTAGCTGAAAAATGTCTGTGTTCTCTGAACAAAGGAAAGATATGTCCATAGTGTGAAAGTAAGTGAACAGATCAAAGTTAGAATAATTATAAAATTAAAAAAGTGATACTTTTTTTTTGTCCCCTCCATACTACTGTTGATAAAGTGAAAATGGGTCTTTTCCACTCCCGTCTATCAGTTGCTGTTCTTCTGTACTGCTTTCCCATCTTACTTGGATCAGCAAAGTGTGATGGTTGCTTTGACATGTTTGTTGGTGGGGTTTTTTTGCTATCAGCAGTTATTCTGTTGTTCTATAAATTCACTGTGGAAAAATATACTTTTTCTGTTATGACAGTATGATATTCTGTTTGGATGGTGTAGGCACTCAAGAAGTAGATAATTCAGTGGAGTATGCTAGGGTCACCATGCAGCACTGCTTTAGTTTACAACCTTAAGTACTCTCCCTCATTCTAAGTCATAGCAGTCCTGAATTGAGAGTATCGGTTTGATCTCCCTTGAGTTATGTTTTCTATGCTGTGACTCCCAGATTAGACCAGTGTCAGAGACACATTTAGAGCCCTCTGGAAGATAGATATTTACCAGATCCAAATTGTACAGTTTATTTGGACAACTAACCTTTGAAGAGAAAAGGTGGGGGAGAAACTGCATATGGATGTCAGCAGCACTCTTGGAGTAGGGGAAGGAAGCTGAGCAATTTCTCAATAAATTGATTCATCCCTTATTCCACACAAATACAAAATTTGTAGTCGACTTCAAAGCATAGTGATCATCATGATTCTGGATGCTGCAAAATCATTAGAGATTGGGGAGGTAAAGGATGCAGCATAGCTCAGAATGTGTTGGCAACTTGGCACAGCTGATAGCTTCCTAAGGCATAAGGTGGGCCCCTATTTGTGCTTGCTTACTTATTTTTTTGTTTGGGCAAAATAGTGGATTCTATTAGTTGAAGCTTTTAACTGCTCTCCACTCACCCCACTCCACTGAAGCCATGTATTTCCATACAGGAAGGCTTTGCCTCATTGTTACTTGCTCTGATGTGTGCAGCAGCCCATGGAAAGGACTAGAATGAACCATATAACATCAATTACTATTAATGCGCTCAGAAAGCACAGTCCATGAAAATATACTAGTTCACTTGGAAGGAAAAAAAAAAAAAAAAAAAAAAGTAGAAGTTTTACCACACCTCATTCAAATGATGAATGAAAATGCTGAACCATTTCTACAAGACAGATGAACACTCTGAGCTGAAGAAGGTTGTTTCAGCCAGACTGCATCCGTGAAACCTATGGTTATGAAAGATGACTGCAGTATCTTTCTGTATCAGTATTAATGATGCTTAAAATGCATTCCTGAATATACACATCTGCTTACAGATATAGATAGATTTGAAGACATGTCATGCTTTGTGGCTTTTTTCTTTAACTAACAGATTAGTGGAAGTGACTGCCATAGTTCAGCTTCATAACTTCACTAATGTAAATTGAAAAAGTTTGGTTATAGTTTGACAAATGTTCCTGTCCACATCAAATCCTCTGAACCATAATAATTTTTATCTAGAGATGGCCAAAGTACTTGAGAATAATTTGGGCAGCTGGTGAACTGTTACCCACTAGTTCACAGACAGAACTTTCACCTCTTTCTTTCTTTCCACTTCGGTGAATTTGGCTAGAAAAATTGTTATCACAATGGGAGAGACTTTTAACATACTGTTGTACTGTAGTCACGTGTGCGCTGACATACTTAGATGCTATGCTACCGAACTACCGAGATGGTAATATAATACCATAAAATATACAGTATTACTTTTAATGGATTTAACTGGTGATGACTGATCTATGTGAGCTGTGCTTTAGTACTCTCTTAGTAGACCAATTCTGGATGACTTTTTGAATGGTAGAGCTTATTGGCTAGCAGAAATACTATGAAAAACTGGCAGCTTGGGACGCAAACACGAGAGATGCAGTGAAAAATTTCCCATTCCGTGTCCTATTAGTGTTCCCAAACCTTGAGCCCAAAGAATTATTCATGTTACCAATACATGGTAGTTCAGTTTCTATTTAAAGTATTTTTCTAATTTCTAATGTTGTCTCTTAGTGATTTGCTGCTCGTTGCAATTTGTGGAAAATCAGTAGCATCACCTGTTTCATTTTATAATAGTAATATGGCGTTAATCTGTGCAGGAAATATTTTAGCTTGTCAAAACAGTTTAAAGACTTGTGGATGGGTACCTATATTAAAGAATTAAGAGCATGCATGAAAGAATACTTTTACTTCTGCTTTGCTTTAAAAGCAGATAATTTTTAAAAGCTATTATTAATGCAGTTAAGAAATGTATCACTTTGTAGAAAATAGTCTAATGCAAGAATGTTCTGCTGCACTGCACCCTCTGCAATGTGTGGGCTAACGAACACTTTGTATTTATTGGGGGTCTAATCGATGTCTTGCCAGTCTAATCAAAGTACTGCAGTTATCATTATTCTGAATAAAATAATACTAACATATAACATTACAGCTCATTCCCAATAATGATCCACTTCATACTGCTGAAAACAAGATTTCTGGTTGCTACACACTGGGTGTTATGCTCACCCTTCCAGAGTGTTCTTATGGCAAGCTGTAAGCATTCAAGTTCCTTTTCTGGAAGGAGGAGAATATTGACGGTGGGGAGTTTTCTTCCTTCTCAGAATTGCTCCACTTGGGGTTGCTTTTGTATGATTTCAATCCATTGCTAACACTTCTTTTCTTACCGGTCCACAGGTTTAATTATGCAATGGTTGCTTAGTTTCATTATACCTTTACCACATGCAGTTTCATTTCTTTTAGAAGTAAATCCATGCAATTTCATAAAGCTAACCTAAAGCAAGTTAAGTTATGCTCACTGCACCACCAGGCAATATTCTGTTACAGCTAAAACAAGCGCAGGTGAAGACACCGCATGACAAGTCCTGAGGCCTTGTACTGTAATTGGTACAGAGCCTGTGGCATATTACTAGCAGCAGCAATATGACATCACCTGGATTTGCAAGGCTGCCATTCTGAATACACGGGAATGTAATACAAAGTCATTCTGTGGCTGCTTTATCCAAAAATAACTTCTGTTTTGCACTGTTGTAGTGAGTTAACCAAAGTACAGCTGTGAAACAGCTTCTTCATGAAGCTTCCTGTTCCCTCCTACTCTTTCTTCCAGGCTGGAGTAAAGGAATTTGGAAGATTGTGGGTATTTTCTCCTATCCTCCTGCTGAAAAAATTGCAGTTTTCAATCTGAAATTTTAAGTAACAGCAAAAGTTCAAAGATGTGGTTCTGTGTGGCTTGACAAGATGTTATTTGGGGATTTAAAGGACAATGAGGTGTATTTCTTCCTTGCTTTACCATAAGTAGAGAGTAAGATGCTTGTACTTCGGGGGGGGGGGGGGGGGGGGGGGGGGGAGGGGAGTGAGGGGAGAGCTCCAAGCAGTAAGATTTGCATAGTAAACATCAAATTCATAATGTTCTCAACTCTGAGCCTCAAGCTCTCTGCCTGATAGTGCTGCAATTTCTTGTGTAGCAGGTTCTGGAGTACTCTTTCTTAGAGATAGGTTTGCATGCAAGTGCATATATGCATCCTCCACCACATGTAATGTCCTGGCCTAATAATGCTATTACATGTTTAATGCACCTTTTTAATGCTGAAAGATAAAATATACATTTACATGTTACTTAATGCAAGAATGCAAAATATTTTAACTCTTAGAGTTCAAAATTCCAAAGACCTTTTGACTTCATAATGGCAAAACTAATGAGTAAAGAATACATCCCTTTTTCAGATGGCATGAGCTATGATTACAGACGTTTCCTTTTGTTCCTAACATTACCAAATCTAAAATTTTTTTATGAAGACGGATATCCCAGCACAATTCAGAAATGGTGGCTCCTGCTGCTTCATTCTGAAAGGCCAAAGTTGTATCCATTTTGAGTGTAGGAAAAAACCCCACATCGATCTGAAAACATAAATGGAATAGCACAGAGTGACTCATACAGGTATGCCAGAAGGAGCATCTTAACTGAAAATTACTCTTTTGTGGCAATTGACAGTATACATACTTCTAGTTCATTGCAATGTGAAATAAATTAGGCTGTCTTCAGTCAGTTTAAGTTCAGTTTTATTATTGATGCAGATTTTTTTTATTTTGACTGTTTTATTTCACTGTAAAAGAACAAAATTTGAGCATGATCAGGTACCATTGGTTCACCCAAGATGTAGTAACTTAACAGATTGGTGAATGGCAAAAGAGAAAAAAAAAATCTAAAAGGCAAGCTTGGGGAGTAAAATTTCATTTAGATGGATCTCACAAACTTGTAAAGGTCCCATAAGCATAAAGATCTTGAGAACTATAGTTGCTTGAAAATATTTTCATGAAATACTATTTTTTTAATTAAATTGGCTTCTTAGTAGGTACTAAAACTTCAAATTTTTTAAAATGAAAGGATGGGGAGAGTTGGGGCAAAAAACTGAAAAACTGTACCGAAAAAAAAAAAAAAAAGAAAAGGAAATAAACACTTTAAGTTTGGGGACTTTTAATGAAAACTGTAACCTCTTGGCAAGCTTTGATAGCAATTGTTCTCCAGAGAAAGAGAATCAGCATTTCCTGTTGAGTTTTGCTGAACATTTTCAGCAAGATTCACTGAACATTTGAACACTTCTAGGGTCATGGTATGTGATTGTGATTAGGAAGAATACTCAAGCTACCCAAATGACAGAAAAAATATTTAAAAGATATATAAAGAACACCATAAAAAAGCATTGCAGTGGATACTGTCTGATGAAGATTTCATACAAGTATTTATAGTAAATAGAGCAATTACAAAAATGTCTTCTGTCTGATTAGTTCTTATTAGGTTAGAATAGTTATGTTGTGATTAAGATTCCCAGTTGAGTCACAATATATTTATACTGAGAAAATAGCAAGAACATATGTTCTAATTGTCAGTGATTTCATCAACTATTTGGGCTTGAAATAATTTGAGGTAAATTCTGACAGACACATCTTGTGGAAATAATTTTTCAAATGTCATCAGCTTCAAACAACTAACATTAAATTGAAGAATATTTATTAAATAACATTTATGCTTTCAGAGTAACCTATAAATTAGGAAGGTTGTTGCATGAAGAAATATCTAGAGTAAATGATGCTTGTACTGTCCACCTCTTCAGCAAAATATGTCAGGCTCACACAAACAGATAAAATGAACCAGTCTTACAACAGATTGAAAGTAATTCTTCATGGATGGCAAAAAGAAGCAGCACAGATTCTTCCAAGTATAAAATTATATTGTGACTACATAGACAAAATTGCTGCATATGATGGGATTCTTTACAAGGACACTGCTTCAAAATATCATATAACACAAAATATTGCTTTGCTGAAAAATGCTAAGTGCACACGGTAGTAACTGTCTCTATATCAAGAGCAGTTTGAAATGTTTTATGATGTCCAGGCATGAATAGTGCCAACAAATGTTAGATCTCTAAGCAGAATCTGATGTACCCAGAAAGCAAAATGTAGAGTGAACGAACCCCATGAATTTCCCTATTAAACTGGGACCCAGTCTCTCACAAACTGAGTTTATCAGAAAATGTTACCTAGTAAGACAATAGAAACAACTACACACTTTAAAAATAAATACATGAGAATTAACAGTTGTCATTTAAAAGTTGCAATGCAAAAAACACTATAAGGAAAAAAATTGCTTATCATGGAAATTCAGTTGAACTAGATAACAGATAACAGCTCACTGTTTAGCAAGAATTCATTCCAATACATCTCTTTGTTATGTCATTCAGGTATTTCCTGTTAACTTCTTACTATGTATAGACAAATGAACTAACAAAAGCTAAATACAGCACTTGAAAATAACTTCAGAATTAGTGAATTAATTGACAACTTTTAGACAAGAGGATATCTTAGTCAGCTTTATCAAATTTGCCAAGCTTTGTTGCAATCAGCAGTTCTTACAAGCATGCATTTTAGGGCTAGAATGAACAAATCCCAGTCTACCCTAAATTATATACTTGGAACTTTTTTTATTACATCCAGCCATTTGTGGTCATATAACTTTATAAATATATCCAGTCTCAACTTAAAAATGTAAAATGATGGCAAAGCCACAATATTCCATAGCCATTTTTTTCCTTTGGTCAACTAATCTTAAAAATGTGTTTCTGATCCACTTTTGGGATTATATTCTAGCTAAACAGATAGAAGGTCCCTCTAAATTTCATTCTCTTTCTTGTATCAGTGTTTACAGACTGCGATCAGTACTTCTATTAACCTTTCATGTCTTTGATAAGATAAAGAGATTGATCTCCTTGTATCCCTCACTCTGTGATGACAATGTTTGAATATAAAATGTAATTGGTAGCTAAAATATTGTTGATGAAACTCAGCCTCAAAACTTTTCTGCCTGACATTGCTGAAAGCTTTAATTTTGTACAAAATGAGAACAAGCTCGTTGAGTTCTTGATTCTTTGCTTAATCCAAGTCCTAATGCTGTGTTTTCTGTGATGCACATATTCATCCTTTGCATCACTTCATACAAATCCTCTGCATCTCTTCATCAAAATCAAGACACCATTTGGACACAGAATGTTGTTTGAAATTAATGTATTCTGTTGAGGTTTGAACTCAGCCAGCAGCCAGACGCCACATGGACAGCTGTTCACCTCCCCCTTCTCCGGTGAAATAGGGGAGGGACAAAAAGAAGAGAATTCGTAGGTTGAATAAAAGAAAGAATTTACTAAATACAACAAGAGAACAACAGTAACAATAGTGAGTCCAAAAAAAACCGGATAAAATGCAGCAGTGGCTTACCGAGCGTGGCGACCGCTCCCCGCCCCAGCAGCAACACGACCCAACGAGCAAACAGCGCGAGCCCAAGCCCGAGCGAGAGCCCACCGGAGAGAGCCCACCCACCTAAATCCCTAGGCATGACATCACATGGTATGAAATACTCCAATGAAAGTTAACTCCATTCTGGTCGAAACCAGGACATATTCAAATATGTCTTGATTTTTTAGTAAAATATTCTACTTTGTAGTTGTCCAAACAAGCAGAAGATATTTAACTACTCTAGTCTCTTATTTGTGTCTTCATCCACTTGTCCTTTCTCCTGATTAAGCGTCTCCAGTAGAAGAAAAAACAAAAGAAATAAAAGTTCTTATGTATTTATGCAAATTTCTCTCATCATAGGAATTACTTCCAGTTTAATTTTCAACTCTATAAAAAAGACAAACAATTTTTTTTTAAAAAGACATTTATTTTTCAGTACTATGGCTTGCATCAACTTGAGATCTGTTTGTGAAACATCTTCAGGCCACAGCCTGAATTATATCTTCTCTTCCCAATTCTCTCATGTACAAAGTGCTCATATTATTTCTCTGCATGTCATGTTATGGGCCCCTATCAGTGCTTTACAGATTTACAAAGGATCAAATCTCATTTTAGGTTTCCCTATAAGTTTGCTGGACTATTGGAGTATTAGGCAATGTTTTTCTTAAGTATTATGAGGGTGTGATGGGTTGACATTGACTGTCTACCAGACACCTACCCAGTTGCTCTCTCACTCCCCCTCCTCAACAGGACAGGGTGGGAAATAAGATGGAAGAGCTTGTGGGTCAAGATGAGGACAGGGAGATTACTGATCAATTACCATCACTGACAAAATGGACTCGACTTGGAAAAAAATAGTTTCATTTATTGCCAATTAAAAATAGAGTTGGTGAGAAAAAAGTCAAAAACTAAAACATGTTCCCTCCATCCCCCCTTCTTCCCAGGCTCACCTTCACACCTTCATCCCTGACTCCTCTGACTCCTCCCCTCCAAGGGGATGGGGAATGGGGGGCTGCGGTCAGTCCCCCCCAGCTCCTCCCTGCCGCTTCTTCCTCCTCACGCTTCTCCCTGCTCCAGCCCGGGGCCTCTCCAGGGGCTGCAGGGAAACACCCGCCCCAGCGGGGTCTCTGCCGGGGCCGCAGGGGCCTCTCTGCCGGGGCTCTGCCCGGAGCCCCTCCTGCCCTCCTGCCGCTCTCCCCTCGGGGCTCGCAGGGCTGTTTCTCCCCCTGTTTCCCTCAGCCCTGGCTGCCGGGCAGCGCTTTGCCCTTCCTTACCCAGGCTTTCCCCGAGGCGCCCGCCCGGGGCTGAGGGGCTCAGCTGTGCCCTGCGCTGGGGCCGTTGGAGCCGCCTGGAACCGGCTGTGTCCGGCGCGGGGCAGCCCCGGCCGCTCCCCGCAGGGGCCCACCCGGCAGAGCCCTCACTGCTGCCCGCACCTTGGCAGGTGAAACCCAGTACAGAGGCATGAAATCAAGACTGAATCCAACAGCTATTCTTTTTTCTTCCTCAACTTTGTGCTGTGTTACCTCTCCATTGTACGACGCACACAGATACAGGTCGGAAAGCGGAATGAGGTGTGTTTTAGAGAATTTTAATTTTTTGTGGCAAACAAGAGGAACTGTTGATACATTTAACAGTTTCAAAGTGGAATAAAAATAATATTGAAATATAGTCAGTTGTATTGTTAACTGTTGAAAAGTTTATAGACTAGTTGTGAAGAATACGATGGTGATTCGTGTTAAGAAATATAATGACTTCAATGTGGAGAGCAGGTGTGCTGCTGGTATTTTGCAATGTATGTATGTTAAAAGGGGATTTACCGTGGTTTTGTTGTTAAAATGGTTCGGAGTTCTTTTTCTGTAAACACAGACTCCTATGGACTGTTGTTGCGCAAGTGGAAAAGTACTGGAGGGACCCCTGTCAGAAGCCCCTAGCAACACCAGGAAGACCCAGGAAAGTTCGAGAGACTCTACTGCGCATGTGCAGACTGGGGAAGGTTCGAGAAACTGTATTGCGCTTGCGCAGCCAGGAGGTGGAAACTTTTTGGGGAGAATTACACTCATTTTGTGAATATGCATGAGAGTAGACTATAAGGGGGGTGGCACAGCTCCACCTAGTGTCCGTCGGTGCGGAGCAGAAACCCCCCCTGCTCCGCGGTGTACTGAGCCTTTGTGTTTTACTTGTTCTTATTTATAAAAGTTATTTTCTGGCTCTGCCTCTGCATTTATAACATAGTGATAATTTTTGGTCAATGTGTCTCTGTCTTACCTTGATCACACAGTTAATCTCCTGTGTGTATGTGTTAAGGAGTTGACAGTTGAAGAAATAGAATCATACAGTTTGATATAATTGTTTATACTGATCAACTATTTACATTTTCCAAAGTCAAAATAAAGAAAAAATTGAGGCAAGAAACAAACACAAAGAATATTAGCTCATGGAAACCTCGAGTTTAAGATTGCTTCACAAAGACTCAAGTTATTGCTCCCAGAAGGTGTAATCAGACAGTTACCTATTATCATGGCACTCAAGAGTGAGAGACAGTGCTGGCAAGTCCAAGATTAAATTATCCTTCGTTGCTTTTGTTAATTAATGGTCCAAAGCAAATTTTGTAAAATATTAAAATAAAGGTTGGTAATTTTGCGCTTATAAAAGCACATACTTTGAGAAAGCTCTTATAATGAGGCTGAAGGTTGAATGAGGGTTAAGGGTATACGATTTCTCAGGAATATGGTTTGGATAGGAGTGTGTAACACTTAAATAAAAAGTACCAGAGCCACAGGAATAAATATGTGAGATTAATTCTGCTGTCCTAAACAAAAGAAGTCATCTTGGAAACACTTCTACCACAACCAAGACTGATCAGGTTAACTAGATCCACAGTCTTATCTCTACATACCGTACTTTTTCAAGTATGTGATGGTATCTGCTAAAAAGCTGTTAAGATTGGCCTATCATTTGTGGATTAAACTGTCTGTGTCTTGCCCCAGAAATGTCTTCATTTATTTTAAAAAGTACACTTGCTGCTTTTTGTAATCCTTGTTATTTTGGTGGATAGATGATTTTTAAATGGAGGCAAAAATGTGAGGTAATTGGCTTTCTTTATAGAGTACAAATGCTGCATGTTGCAACACATCCAATATGATGAGAATACACTGTACATGAATTAAAAGCTTACTTAAATTTCGTAGGTGAATTTTACATTGTGCCACCTCACCCATGTTATAGTTCTCTGCAGAAGAATTCTGCTTGGAAGAAACTTAGGCTATATGACAAACTGTTCTCTTTTAACCGAATCACATATCGTGGCTAGATAACTTATGAAGACTACAGAATACAAAGCCCGCATTTACAGCACACAAGGTTTCCATAATCTTATTGCCATTTTTAACGTTGCATCACATATTGATTGTTATACATGTAGCATTCTTAGGCAATACATAGCGAGACGTGTTTGTGAAATTTTGTGAATGAATCCTTAACAGAATAACAAGTAATCTTAAAACATTAGACAAAAAAGGTGGAGTAGCAAAGAGAGAAAAGTTGTATATTTCTCAGTAATTTCTTTGCATGTAACCATTTTCTTGACTCACATCACTCACTCTTGACTCACTGATGTTAGACTCTCTCTGGTAAACCAGAACATTCTAAGGATTCCATGTTTCAGCTCAAGACTTGAAAATAATTATGCTTGCATCTTTCACTTCCAAGAGGAAAAATACGAGGTTAACTGCAATATTATCAGGTTACAGTGCCTGTCTGTCTATATCCTGTTAAACAGAAATTACAGGAAATGGTCCCTAATTCAAGTTGAGTAGCCCAGATTGGCTCACACCCATGTTACTTGGGGCTTGCCGTTCCTATAATAGACTGGCCATGTGCACACTGCACAACACAAGGCTGTCAGGCAGTTCTCCTATAAGAGATAAAACTGTTATTTTGGTACATTTGTTTCATGTAATTGTGTCTGAATGAATGTGAAACTTGTGTTACTGCCCACCACAGTGCTTTCTGCAAAACACATTGGTGGTGTGCTATAAACCTGAAATGTGGTATGAAGACATGCAGGGGGTTTGAAGGCACAAACCCCGTAGCGCTGGAGGACTGTATGGGTTGAAAGGAGTCAAAACCTATGTAGTCTCATTCATTCTGCTTATTGAATCATGCCCAGACATATCTGTTGGTGAGATTCAGAATAGAGCTGGGGAGCAAGCTGTTAATTAAGGAACAGGCAGTCAGGAGTCCTGTGCTTGGTCTCGTTCTTTGAACTTCTTTTATTTAGAAGTGTAGGTGTGTAAAATCAATCTCTGAATTGGCTTCCTTTATCTCATATATCTCTGAAGCCTTTTGTGAATTAGATTCAATATTGGGTTGCACATTCTTTTCCACTGATCAGCTCAGCCTTTTTAGCTTCTGGAACTTAAAGTCTGAGTCTATTTTTCCACCTCTTTTTCTCTAGAATAAGTGGAAGGCTGAAGGGTTGCTTCTTAGTTATCAGTCATAAAAGAAATCTTGCAAGAAATGCCTATCTTGGGTGCCTGCTTTCTGATTATACCTGTGAACACTGGCTTATGGCTACAAATGCTTTTGATCATCATAGGGTTTTGGGGGTCTTTGTGTTTGTTTGGGGGGGTAATTGTTTTGGGGGGGGCTTTTTTTATAAGAGGCACTTACAGTAGCTCTGTTTTAAATGTTATGTTTATTTAATCAAGTACTGAACTAACAGCGATGTGTTTAAAATCATACATTTTGCAAAATGTTAGAGATTCTAACAATCTAATTATGATCCACTGTCTCTCAGTACTGCAGCTCCTATTCTCTAGTAGTGCTATTGCTGGATAACAGGTATAATAATTAAGAATTCATGTATATTTTCCAATAACTATTTGACCCAAGGAACCAAAACTCTGACTACCACTGCAGTCTGTTTATATCTCAGTTTTCTCATTTCATGTACATCTCTATTATAAGCTATCAGCTGAAGTGAATATGTCCTGTTCAGCTAGGATAGGGTTAAGTTTCCCCAGCAGTGGGGGGAAGCTCTAGCCAGGTTATTCAATACCATGCTGACGTCACGTCCGGGCGCCCAAGCGTGGGAAAAGGGGTAGAACGCGCGGGGTGTGCAGTCGCTCCTCTCACTGCTGTATCGGTATATCTCTTGTTCTGTTCATTGTTATTAATGTTATTGCTATTGTTATCGTTCTTGTTGTTGTTCGGTTTGTTGTTGTTACACGGTTGTATTAAAACTCTCCTTATCTCAACCCTGGGGCTTTGTATTTCACTCCCTATCCCGTCTGGTTGGAGGGTGGGGGAGGGGCAGCAGCAGCGTAGTCTCGGGTCACGGCAGGGCCTGAACCACCACAGCCTTTTTGGTGCCCAGCGTGGGGCACGAGAGGGTTGAGATAAGGACAAAAGGAGAAGGTGTGTTAGAGCAATCTGTTACGTGCAATTTTTCTGTTTTTATTTGTATTTGTTTGATAAGGAACATTTGCACTGCTGGCCAACTTGCTTGCATGGTGGGGCTGGATTAATCCTTATGTCCACTGTGTGCTCCTAGTGCTGGTGTTTGTTGTCGGTGGAAAATGTGTCAGGGGTTTTATTTTGCTATACTGGCTACTGACTGCTTATAAGGTGCTTACATCACTGCTTGTGGGGTTGAACCGGTACCTGTTTGCTGCCTGGGCTTTTGTTAGGGGTCTCACCCCCTCTATGGGTGAGCCAGGGGAAGAGATCGTCTTGGTTTTTGAGAGTTTCAGCTATCCCTGGAGCATCCTGGCCACTGTGTTCGCGGCACAATGCTTTCTGAATGTCTGCCAAATCTTGTTTTGGGCCATGCGATATTTCTCCAATAATGGTACCACCCGGAAACCTGCCCTGAGGGCAGATAGTTATAAATGGCTAGGTGCGTGGGAAGAGATGGGCAAGTGCCTGAGTGAGTGGTCACCCCCAATGGTTTGGGATTTCACTCCCGAACAAGTGCAGAGTCCTGATAAACTGGTGGATATTTGGAAAAGGTGTGTTGCCAATCTGACAAACCCTGGGAGACACAACTCACTGCGATGTGCTGGGGGCTTGCCCATGCTTACTGTGTCATCTTTAACACTATTCACTGCCCTCAAGGGGGAGAAAGGGCTGCAGGATCTGAAAGTGAACTTACTGGTACAGCAGCTGGGCCAGGGGGACAGGCAGTGCCAGTATCAGTCGCCTCCACCAGCACAGCAGCTGAGCCAGAGGGACAAGCAGTACCAATATCAGTCACCCCGATACGGAAAACCAAATATACCAAAAAATCCCCTCGCAGTGTACAGGGTGATGATGAACCAGGCCCATCGTGAGAGCAGGAGGAAGAGCTGGAGGTAACCATCCAATCTCTATCCCCGAGTTGCGAGATATGCGGAAGGATTTCAGCCGCCTTCCAAGTGAGCAAATTTGCACCTGGCTGCTCCAATGCTGGGATAGTGGAGCTGGTGTTTTGGAATTGGAGGGGAGAGAGGCCAAGCAGCTGGGATCTTTAGCCAGGGAGGCTGGTATTGACAAGGCAATAGGGAAACAGACTCAAACCTTCAGCCTTTGGAGGCGACTCCTGCTCGGTGTAAGAGAGAGGTATCCCTACAAGGATGATGCTCTATGTCGGTTAGGCAAGTGGACCAACATGGAGAAAGGCATTCAAAACCTCAGGGAAATGGCTGTGTTTGACATGGTCTGTGGTGATCTGAATGATGAGCAGTCACCAATGGATCCAGATCAGGCCCCTTGCACACAGCTGATGTGACGGAAGTTCCTGCAAAGTGCACCAGAAGCACATTCCAAAGCATTAGCAGTAGCGTCCTGGTGGCGAGACACCCAGACTCAGACAGTGGATGAAGTGGCTGGCCAGCTCCGGCAATATGAGGGAAGTCTCCCTTCCTCCCAACATGCTTTGGTTTCAGCTGTAGAGGAACTGTCTCGGAGGCTCCAGAAAGTGGAACAGGACGTGTCCTATGTTCCACCTGCACGGGCCGATGTCTCAGCTATTAGAAGCAGGCACTTCCCCACCCAAGAGAAGGGCAGTGGAAGGTACACACCACGGGGCACCCTGTGGTTCTTCCTCCACAACCATGGAGAAGACATGAGGAGGTGGGATGGACAGCCCACTCCCGCCCTAGCTGCACAAGTACAGCAGATGAAAGGGAAGACCACCATGAAAGGGGAGTCTTCCAAGAGAGACACAGCTCCAGTCCCGCCCTAGCTGCACAAGTACAGCAGATGAAAGGGAAGACCACCATGAAAGGGGAGTCTTCCAAGAGAGACGCAGCTCCAGTGTCCAGTCGGAAATCCCCCAGACAGAATAGAATGGCCAACGTTATGCTTGACCCTCTTGAGGGGACAAGTGAGTCATTCTTGCAGGAGACACTCTTAGGACAAGTGAGTGATGGTGAGCAGGATTAGAGGGGCCCTGCCTCCAGCCAGGTGGAGAAAAGGGATAATCGGATTTACTGGGTGGTGTGGATCCAATGGCCTGGCACATCAGACCCACAAGAATATAAGGCCTTGGTAGACACTGGCGCACAGTGCACCCTGATGCCATCAAGCTACAGTGGGGTTGAATCCATCTGCATCTCCACAGTGACAGGGGGATCCCAACAGCTGACCCTATTAGAAGCTGAAGTAAGCTTAACTGGGAGGGACTAACATAAGCACCCCATTGTGACTGGCCCAGATGCCCCGTGCATCATAGGTATAGACTACCTCAGGTGAGGGTACTTTAAAGACCCAAAAGGGTACTGGTGGGCCTTTGGTATAGCTGCCCTGGAGGAGGTTGAACAATTGTCTACCTTACCCGGCCTCTCAGAAGATCCCTCAGTGGTGGGGTTGCTTAAGGTTGAAGAGCAGCGAGTGCCAACTGCTACCAAGACGATGCACTGGCGGCAGTACCGCACTAACCGAGATTCCCTGGTCCCCATCCATCAGCTGATCCGTCAACTGGAAAGCCAGAAGGTTACCAGCAAGACTCATTCACCCTTCAACATACCTATATGGCCAGTGAGAAAGTCTAATGGCGAATGGAGACTGACCGTGGACTACCGTGGCCTAAATGAAGTTATGCCAGCGATGAGTGCTGCAGTGCCGGACATGCTAGAGCTCCAGTATGAGCTGGAGTCGAAGGCAGCCAAGTGGTACACCACAACTGACATCGCTAACGCGTTTTTCTCCATTCCAATAGCACAAGAGTGCAGGCCACAGTTTGCGTTCACTTGGAGGGGTATCCAGTACACCTGGAATCAATTGCCCCAGGGGTGGAACCACAGCTCCACCATCTGCCATAGACTGGTCCATATTGCACTGGAGAAAGGTGGGGCTCCAGAACACCTGCAGTTCATTGACGATATCATTGTGTGGGGGGACACAGCTGAAGAAGTGTTTGAGAAAGGAAAGAAGGTAATTGAAATCCTTCTGAAGGCTGGTTTTGCCATCAAGCGACAGAAAGTTAAGGGGCCTGGAAGGGAGATTCAGTTCCTAGGAATAAAATGGCAAGATGGGCGTCGCCACATCCCAATGGAGGTGATAAACAAGATAACAGCCATGGCCCCACCAACCACTAAAAAGGAGACTCAGTCTTTCCTGGGCGCTGTGGGGTTCTGGAGGATGCACATCCCAAACTACAGCCTGATTGTGAGCCCTCTCTACCACGTAACCCGCAAGAAGAACGATTTTGAATGGGACCCTGAGCAACAACAAGCCTTTGAACAAATTAAGCGGGAGATTGCCCAGGCAGTGGCCCTCGGGCCAGTCCAGACAGGGCAGGAGATTAAGAACGTGCTCTACACCGCAGCTGGGGAGAATGGCCCTACCTGGAGCCTCTGGCAGAGAGCAGATGGGGAATCCCGAGGCCGACCTCTAGGCTTTTGGAGCCGGGGATACAAAGGCTCTGAAGCTAACTATACACCAACTGAGAAGGAGATACTGGCAGCGTATGAAGGAGTTTGGGCTGCCTCAGAAGTGGTCGGCACTGAGACACAGCTCCTCCTGGCACCCCGACTGACGGTGCTGGGATGGATGTTCAAAGGAAAGGCTCCCTCCACACATCATGCAACAGATGCCACGTGGAGTAAATGGGTTGCGTTGATAACACAACGGGCTCGAATAGGGAACCTCGACCGCCCAGGATTGGTGGAAGTGATCATAAACTGGCCAGAGAGCAAAGATGCTGGGATGTCATCAGAACAGGAGGTGAAACGTGCTGAGGAGGCCCCACCATATAACGAGCTGCCAGAGGAGGAGAAGCGATATGCCCTGTTCACTGATGGGTCTTGTCGCATTGTGGGAAAACATCGATGATGGAAGGCTGCGGTGTGGTATCCCACACGACAAACCACTGAAGCTGTTGAGGGACAAGGTGTATCGAGCCAGTTCGCAGAGGTGAAAGCCATCCAATTGGCTTTGGAGATTGCTGAGCGAGAAAAGTGGCTGAGGCTCTATCTCTACACTGACTCGTGGGTGGTGGCAAGTGCCCTGTGGATGTGGTTGCAGCAATGGAAACAGAGCAACTGGCAACACAAGGGCAGACCCATCTGGGCCGCTGAAGTATGGCAGGACATTGCAGCCCGGGTGGAGAACCTCGTTGTGAAGGTGCGCCATGTGGACGCCCATATACCCAAGAGTCGGGCCACTGATGAACATCAACACAACCAGCAGGCAGACCAGGCTGCTAAGATCAGAGTGGCTCAGGTGGACTTGGACTGGCAGCGTAAAGGTGAACTGTTCATAGCCCGGTGGGCCCATGAGACCTCTGGCCACCAAGGCAGAGATGCAACATACAGGTGGGCTCAAGATCGAGGGGTGGACCTCACCATTGACACCATCGGAGAGATCATCCATGGATGTGAGACGTGTGCTGCAATCAAACAAACCAAACGGGTGAAGCCCCAGCGGAATGAAGATCGATGGCTGAAATATAAATATGGACAGGCCTGGCAGATCGACTACATCACACTGCCACAGACCCGCAGAGGCAAGCGCCACGTGCTCACAATGGTGGAAGCAACCACTGGATGGCTCAAAACTTATCCAGTGCCCCACACCACTGCCCGGAACACCATCCTGGTCCTTGAAGAGCGAGTCCTGTGGCGACACGGCACCCCAGAGAGGATTGAGTCGGACAATGGGACTCACTTCCAAAATAACCTCATAGGTGCCTGGGCAGAAGAACACGGCATTGAGTGGGTCTACCACATCCCCTACCACACACCAGCCTCTGGGAAGATCGAGCGCTACAATGGACTGTTAAAAACTACATTGAGAGCAATGGGGGGTGGAACCTTCAAACACTGGGACACACATCTGACAAAGGCCACTTGGTTAGTGAACACAAGAGGATCTGCCAATCAAGCTGGCCCAGCTCAGTCAAAACTTCCACGTGTTGTAGATGGGGATAAAGTCCCTGCGGTGCGCATGAGGGACCTGCTGGGAAAAATGGTCTGGGTTAGTCCTGTGCCAGGCAAAGGCAAACCCATCCACGGGATTGTTTTTGCTCAAGGACCTGGGTGCACCTGGTGGGTGATGCAGGAGGATGGAGAGGTCCGATGCGTACCATAAGGGGACTTGAGTTTGGGTGAAAACACACCGTGAGTTATACTGTGCTTTTGTTAATTGTTTTTTTTTTTTGTTTTTGTTAATTGCTAAATGGCAGCTGGGCATGATGCAGATGGTATAGAATAAAGGGGTGGATTATGTCCTGGTTCAGCTAGGATAGGGTTAAGTTTCCCCAGCAGTGGGGAGGGAGCTCTAAGTGGGTTATTCAGTACCATGCTGACGTCACCTCCTGGTGCCCAAGCGGGGGAAGATTGGTAAACGCGTTGTGTGTGGTCGCTCTCATCACTGCTGTTTCGGTATATCTCTTGTTCTGTTCATTGGTATTACTGTTACTGTTATTGTTGTTGTTCAGTTTGTTGTTTTTACATTGTTGTATTAAAACTCTCCTTATCTCAACCCCGGGATTTGTATTTCACTCCCTGCCCCGTCCGGTCAGAGGTGGGGGAGGGGCAGTGGCAACATGGTCTCGGGTCCTGGCAGGGCCTAAACCACCACAAAATAGAATGTAGTTCTTCGTATAATAAGTGCTCTAATGTATCTGTTTCACCAATCCTTGCTTTAAAATTTTAAGAAGGGCCAGTCTGACTACCCTGAACCCACCTCGACTGAAGTGGTGTGTATGTGAACGTGTTTTCTTACATTTTTTTCAGTGCATCAGGAGCTGCATGAGTAATTCCACTTTTGAAATTACTAGAGATATTAATCAATCCTGTAGTTTCTTCCATTTTCTTCTTTGTATGCTATTTAATCAATCTAATTTGTCATTAAGGTTTTTATTGCCAGCATTTTCTAGATGCCCCTATGATAGGACAATTGAATTCTGTCAACTTAATTTTATATTCTGTTGACAGCTTCCCTGTGCTGGTAAAGTCATCTTATAATCAATCTTCAACATTTCACTGGCTTTCTACATGAATGGTCCAGAATTAAATTTAATATTTGCTATCTTTTTGACCCACTGTAAGCAATCTATTTCCTGCAAAAATTACAGATGTCAACATTTTAAGTTTTAGCTTCGCCTTTGCATCTCTACCCTGCAGTAGGAAAGGTACCCATCAGGTGAGCTAAAGCTCTCCTGTGTATTTTGGGGTAAATACTGTAATGGAACTTCAGCTATCGTATTGACTTGTAGTGTCTGGTTTACAATTAACCAAAGCTCAGTCCTGTTGAATATATTAAGAATCTACTTCTGCCATGTTTCTTTTTTAGCTCTTTCAATGCTTTTCCATGTGATTTCACAAAATTGTTTAACCTTTGCAAACTATGGCCCTATTTCCAAGATGGAATTTAACAGATATGAGCAGTTTTCTATGTTATGTAATTTTTTTCCTGCAAACATAGTTTATCTGCATTATAAAGACTCTATGGAAGTGTTCCTGAATTTCTTTTGTGCCTGTGTGTTACTATATATCTTTGTATTTCTGTCTGATTCCAATTGACATTTTCTTGTCTTCCTACCCAAACTTGTAATATGACACAACAGTGCTCTGCAGCTTATAAAATTCTAACTTCTTTGTTTAAAATCTTCTGGCATTTGTCTTCTCGGTCTCTGATCTGAAAATAAATCAGGATTTCAGAAGCCCTCTATATACATCTGTGATTAGTTGATTTAAATGCTGATATAAATAGCTGTGAAGTTTTTCTCCCTTTCAAAATGACATACAAAACAGTATATATCAAGTTTAATTTGTTTTTCACATCTCCATAGGACAGCCTGGAAACTGTGTCAAAAATTTTAACTTGACTTTCACTGCTTTATTCAGGAAGAAGTAAGAAAGAGAGAATAAGGTACTGTGTTTCCAAACAAGGCAGCCTGACAGAGTTTTCTTAAAAAACCTCGAGGAAAAGTTTTTTAAAACAGTTTAAAAAGTTGAAATTTAAAAAATAATGTGAAGAAAGGGTTCTTTGCTTGAGACATTTAATTGTAGACTATTGAAGCTATGCCAGAAAACCAGTTATGCATGTTTTCCGTAGTGATGTCTTCTTGCTCAGTTTACTTTTTAGTGGCTCCAGATGTCTACATGAATAGATTTAATACTTGCTTAAATCTTTTTTAATCATCTGTTGAGTTCCTTAAACACTCCAGTTGTAACTGAGTGTTGCTTTTCGATTTTGTTGCCTATAACTTTCATCCTTTTGTTTCATGAAGTGTTCTTTCTCCACATGAACTTCTAGTGTCATGCAGATACAAGAAGTACATTCGTCGATGGTTTTTAATAGGGAGTTTGTGTTGGAGCTCATAACTGCCTGTCACTGCTATGAGCTTTTTATCTCATAAAATCAGGAAGCTTTAAAGAGTTTGAGAAACAGAAAGAGAACAAGAACTATGTCTCTCATTAGATGCTGACAGAATGGGCTTAATAACCAAAATTACGATACCAAAAGTTTTCCATGACTTGCATTTTACCCTAGTACATACAGGACTCAGCATTCATATGACAGTCTTAGCTGACTCACAGGTAACTGCTATTATGATTCAGTGTAGACAAAATGAAGTCTAAGAATATACAGTTGAAGTCTTTTATTGTAGGTATTTCAGTAAAAAATAATGTTTATCTCTTGCTAAGAGCTGACGTGGTCCCACAAAAACCAGCAACAACAAGAAGTGTTTTCACGAATCAGCCGTTTATGTTAAAAAGGTACTATAGCAGAATAGTGTTGACAAGATCCATTTCAGCTGGGTGAAGATATCAGGTTGCTTCTACTGATTGAACAGTGACATATCATGGCACAATAAATCTGTGAGCAACAGGATGGCAACGACTGACCCTGCAGTATGTCTATACAAATGCATACTGCATTTTCTATATTATTAATCTGATTTGGGAAGAGCATAAGGCATGACACCAGGTGGATCAAGAATCCTTTCTCAGCATTTATCTGGAAATATAACTGGATGGAATTTCTTGTGATAGGAGAGAGCAGGAAAAAGTTATGTATGAATTTAAAAAACAGGATCATAAGCTGTCAGGCAATGATAGCAGTGTGCAATATTAATATATGCATCTCACATGGGGAGGTGAGAAATGAGACACCCCTGTGACAAATTGCATAGGCATGTAATAAATAAGTTTACCACATAACTCTGCAATTTATCAGATGCCTTTTGCCATTACCTGCCCACTAATCCATCTCTCAGGGATTTATTTTCACTATCCAGATTCCTCAGCAGCTTGAAATACCCTACTTTTAAAGTTCAATGTGCCAAAAAAAACTTTTGTTCTGTTCTCCCTGCAGTAACTTTGCTAGAAGCACGTAATGAGCTAACCTGGGCTGTTGAACATTAACAGCATTGCTATACATGAAGATGTTCTCACAGTTCTAACATATATTAATTCTCAGCACAGGAAATGGGCTACTGAAAAATCATAGTTTCCCCCACTTCATAGTGGGCCATGTAAATCTTTCTTCTATTAAAATCTGTTATGTATATTTTTTGAAACTATTTTGCATTTCTAGGTATTTTCCTTTCCTAGTGCAGTTAGCCATGTAGTGCTTCAGGTGTATTTTGTAGGTGTAAGAATAAGTACAGTAATCCACCTCTCAAGAAATGGGACCAGTTAGCTTTGCCTGCTAAGTTAATCTTCTTGAGTTTATTAATACCCCTTCCCATCGCAGTAAGTCTGAAACACCAAGCATCTTTTTCTGGATACACAACAATTTTCCACTGGATTTTTTTTGTTTTAGTTAAATGTTACTGTGAAAATTGACTTAATTTTACAAATTTGAGATAAATGTTCCAGTATCACATTTTAAGAACCAATAGCTCTACTTTACTGTCTGATCAGCTCCACTGTGTCTGAAATAAAACTTCTTTTTTCTTCAGCTTCAGTTCTATGAAAATATTTGAAATCTTACGTTGTTATCCTCATTCAAGATGAAATGAAGATCTAAAAACTGATAGATGTGTGTGCTTGTGTGTATGAGAGAGATAAAAATGACATTTCTGTTATTTTTCCAGCCATTAAATTTGTTTCCCCAAAAAAAGGTTAAAAAAACCCATAGTACTTGAAAGCTCCTATTGTTTTGGACATTATTGTCTTGATTTCATAAGATAGAGGTATACAGATAAAGTTATTTGCAGTCACTAATAACTGTTTTATGTCTGCTTTTGAACCCTGCATGGTTGGATTAGTGTAATTCTAGTATTTTGATTTTATGCAAAACATATCTTAAAGGAAAAAGTGAATAAAAGCCTGTGAACAAAAAATAAATTTGAATAAAACTGTCTATATTAGTTTCTTTCACTGTTTTAGATTTTGTGAATCTTAGCCAAAGTCATACTGATTTGTGTATTGTGAAATTCTCTACCTATATATTAAAGAAGTAATTTTTAGATTTGTTCATGTTTCTCTATGTGGACAAATGTAGTAATGGTAAAATCTTTTTGAATGAACTTGCCATCTCCTTGCAATATCAATTAAAAATTATAATAACTTTTAATTTGCTTGGTTTGCTGTTTTAGAAACCAGTTACACTTGATTTTATGGGCAGCCATGAGTTGCCTTTCTGGATAACCAACAGTAGTCACCCAGAAACTGCGTACATCCATGAGTTTTATGTTCAGAAAGACAAAAAGCTGCAATAATGTACAGAAGGTAAAGACTTCTAAATTGCTTCTCCTGAAAGCATTTCACCCAAGCAGCCTTTAAACCTTGGAGTTCAATGTATGTTTTGTTTCTGTAATAAGTACTGTGTGCTACTGCTTGCTTAAAGATGTACTGTATCCAAATGATGGTCTATCACTGGGATAGAGAGATCACTCTAACTCCTGTTTGGCAGTGTTTGAAATATACAGGCATTTGGCCAGCACAGTGTTAAAAGGTCATGAAATGCAGGAAGTTTTAGCATGAGAAAGGGAGGGAATTATGAGGTTTATCCAAGGGTGGGTTATTATTTATCTCTTTGCAACCCATAGATGGGCTAAAGCTTGGCATGATTCTTGGCATACTGAATGGCATTCTCCCATTTGGCTAGGCTGCTGTACTGTAGGCATTTTTTTCTTATAGCAGAACCAAAATAGCTCCTTCTGGCCAGATAGAAACTAAATAGAACAAGGTGTAGTCTGAACAAACTCTTTCAGAGGGTATTTTTGGGATGCTTACATAGTTCCTTTTAATTCGTAATGTCTAGGATCAATATCCTAAATACAGTTAATTTCCATGAGAGGTGGGCTCCAACTAGCTTTTGAAACTCTGTCTGTAGGGATTCAAAGTCTGTAGTGTTCATAATTCATGAGATTTAGCTATTGTAATAACATTCTCTTTTTAAAGGCTAGTGAGCATTCATAGGGGTGTGTGCTGCATAGAGGTATGATCTGCAGACTTAGCCCCTTTGTGAACTCTGGGACTGCTGGCTCCTCTGCTACCTCACACATAGATTTCCTATTGTGAAATCAATGTGTGGGAGAGGAGAGATAGATTTCATTGCAATATAGTGTAGAAAGCAGACGAGTTATGTACTCAAACAGGGATCACAGTTGCACTGTTGTGCCCCTGGTTTAGCTTAGTTGAAAGACCAAATGAGTTGCCTAACTTTTAGAAGAAGTATCAGTATGGGGAGGATCAGAAAATCAAACCTAATCCTCTTGTGTCCTAGGCCTTAGTAACTGTTATACCATCCTCCTTCTGTGTATTGTCAGTTATAGATTACGAAAGCTTTCTGTGTCTCAGGATACAGCTTGGGTTTCTGTCTGTTTCTCAAGATTTGTACATATCAGAGTTGGCTTATATATTGAGGGAGAATTTAAATAATAAGAAACATGATCTTGAATATAACTTATTATAGATTTCTGCTAGCACTACTTGTGAGGGAGGAAAGTAATGTCTTTTTCTTAGTGTGCCATTTATCAGTAAGCGCAGTGGCTCAGAGCAATTTTGTGCTCTTCTCATGTCCCAGGCATCCTCATATAGATTTTCACTTCTGCTAGCAGGATGGAACCCTGAAATGCAACCTGATGCTTTGTCTTGATGAGCTGCTATTTATTGACTGCATAGGTATTTGTTCTTACAGCACAGGGGTAAAGAGGAAGTTATGTTCTACAAAGCATTTCTTACACTTTTTAGTTTCTTTCAATATCCCATGAGAAGAAGTTAAAACTTTTTGATTAAGAACATTTCATTATTGGTCAAGAACCTATCTCAACAGGCTAAGCCTTAACCATAGATTCTTGCTGAGCACTTGATTCCTGAGGACACTTACCAGTAGTAGAGAGAATTTTCTTGCACACCCTGAAATCCTTAGCAAAATTAGAAGAATGATCTTCAGCAGCTGATTCTGCTGATTCTGCAGCTGATTCTATATTAAATAAAATAATCAGTGTAGAGAAGAACATATGAAGGATATTTATATTCAGACCCATCAAATTTTAATATCTGCAGCAATCAGTAAAATCTTAACGGCATTTCAAAAGATGTCAGAGGCATCAGAACCTGTTGCTTTGTATTTGTGTCATGAAAGATGGCATCAGGATGTTCTGGGGTTTTCATGAGATTTCAGAAATCAATAATTCATCATGTACTTTTATTAGTTTTTCTGTTATTTGCAGATACTGGAAGGGGCATGACTTTGACGGGAATGAAACATATTTAGATCATTTAGCTGCTGTAAACATGAGGTACATTGAGAGAAAAACAAAGCAGTGCCTTCTTGGATTTTACTCTTCTCTTTAAACTACCATAATTTAAATTGGCACAGAAAGAGTACTAAATATAGAAGTTTCCTTCTTATTTTCTTGTTATTTCTACTGAGTTGGCTGATTTTCACCAATAGCAGCAGACTTCTAATGGAGGAAAAAAGAAGCAAAATTATTTTAACTGAGATAATGTCCACTTAGCCATGCAACCCCAAACAAAAGATCTGACTTTGAGCATTTTCATTCAAATTTTGTACAGCTATGTTTCTAACGAATCTTATTCTTGCAGTTTCATCTGAAAAAGTAGTGCACCTGATTCACTGAATGATATGTGAACATCTGTAGTCTACAACTCATGTAATTTTTCCGATTTGTATTTTGAAGCATAAATTTGCATATATTATTTATGTCCAAGCTTCTGAAAAAAATTTATATCCATGGAGGATTTTGGTTTTTATACAGAAATATTTGAACCCTAATTATTTTTTTCTGTGTAGCCATCTTTTGCATTTGTTCTATCATATGCCTTTAAAATTAATTGAAAAAGTGATGAATACCAATATTTTTTAAAAGTTTAAAACAAACTTGTTCAGATAGTGAAATGTACCAAAGTATGAAGGAATAATTTTGAGATGTTACTGCACTGTGGTTTTAATATCCACTTGGCTTTATATTTCCTTTGGTATGTATATTTAAAATCAAATAGATAAAGATGTTAATACCATATTTTATGTTTTCTTACTTGTTTTGTTGGTAGTACTGTAAGAGATACGAAGGGAATAATTCTGATGCATTCTGAAAGTAACTAAATGTACTGAAGAGTTCTGGAAAATACAAATCACTATCTGAGTCCTTACTCATTTAAGTGCTATTTGTATGCAGTACATTTTGTTAATATTGTATTCATAATAATGAAAAGAAATCTAATTTTGATGCCTGGGAGCATGGAATCAGATTTAGCATTTATTTAAGCTACACTTCACTTTTATGACTTGAAGGAAAATAATGCATATGTGCATGAATACATATTGTGGGGGGGTGGTGGTAGTAGGGGATCAGATCATTCAGTTCACTTCTAAAGATGAATCATCTGTTTAGCTCTATAAAATTATAATTTTTCCTGTCCAGTAGCATGTGTAAAAGGAGTAGTGTAGTGGAGAACAGAAAAATATGATAACTTGTGAAGGAACGCACTGACATCTCCTTTCTTCTCCTTCGAGTAAAATGGCTCTTTGTAGATGAGATTAGTGTGGTGTCAAAGGCTTTCTTCAGGTTGCTATAAGGAGATACAGGCACTGTAGCATCCTTTTTTAACTACTCATGGGGTAAAGTAGTAATGCTCAGTCACTGTCATTCCACATATATAACTAGAAAGAATTATTTTCACAAAGGAAGAGATTGACGGCAGCATGTGCTCCTGGAAAGTTGTGAAGATAACATTGGCAGTGAAATAAAAGGATCATGCCACTCTGAAAGTGAAACAGATCTTTATTGGGTATTGGCACATCCATTTGAATCTGTGAAACAGGAACAAGGAACTAGTCATAAAGGTTCCCTGTGAACGAGTTGCAGCTGATTATTTACCTCATTCTCCCACAAGAAAAAAAAAATATCCAAAAAGGCACTGTGGTATCTCTGTACAAAAAATGCTGTTAAGAATAACTTAGATGAGAAGGTAAGTGAACTTAAGTAAAATATTTGCACTGTGAAAATATGAGTTAATTGGATGAAAATAGTACATGAGAAGTTTTCCTGAAATTTTTATGTTGCTAGCTGGTGATGGAGAAAGTACCTCTTAGAGCAACATAGCAATCCTTTTATATTTTTTTCTATATGAACAAAATATGATCTCTTCTCTCATAAGAGAGAAGTACATTCCTCACTTTCGACTGAGAAGTGTCATTTAAAGATAACAGTTGTAGTTAATACAGGAATTTGGCATAGAATCTCTTAAGTAGCTGTAAGGGAGATACCAATTCTGTTCTGAATAAAATTACTTTGACCATGCCCTTTGTATGTGGATCAACAGAAGTATAGAGCCAGTGTTACTTTCTATACCCATTTGAATTCTCTGTGGATGTTCTCTCAGGGTCATCTGTATCAACCTCTACTCAAAGCAACACTAACTTAGAAGTGACATTGAATAGCTTAGGGTGTTGCCATCAAATTTTAGTATGATTGAGGGTGGAGATACCACAACCTCCTGAACAACCTTTCTCCGTGTTTGACCAACCTGAACATGAAAAGTTTTATCACCTAGTAAGAATTTCTTTTCCTACAATTTTTGAACATTACTTCTTTTTTGTGATACACCTCTAAGAAAAATCTGACGTCATTCTCTGTAATTACCTGTTATGCATCTGAAGACAGTGATAACATCTCTCCCTTAGCTTTCTTTTCTTGTCTGGACAAACCCAACTCTCACCGCCCTATCTGATGTCCTCCAGTCCCCTTACAATGTAGCTAGCCCTCTGTTGTAGTCACCCTGTTTTTTCATTTATTTTTTTTTATACTGTGGAGCCCAAAATTGGACATGGTACTCCAGATGTCATCCTGTAGTGTCAAACAGAGGGATGATCACCTCCCTTGACCTGCTGGCTACACTTGTGCTGATACAGCCCAGTATGCAGTTGTTTCGTCATTTCGAGATACTATTTGATACCTGCAAGATTTCTAAAAACATCTATATTTCTTAACTCCAAAGTTCTTAATTCAAAGTAGTACATTGCACTCATCTTTCTGCAGGCACATGAGCCATAGTTCAGGGTAATCCAACTTCCTTCAGTGATAAGTGGCCCATAGAGGTGATGCCTTCTGATCCATTGCTGTTGCACCAGTGTGAGAAGCAAAGCAATGCTTCCTATTGTGTCTGCAAACAACCACATATTTAAAGCTGGAAAATACCACATCTACATGAGAAGAAGAAATGAAGAACTGACACTTGCTATGCCTGAGGATGGCACAGCACAAAGAAGCACTGATTTTTATGTTTGTGTGGGCTGGTAGGAGACAAGTAGAAGATGACATTCACTATAGTAATTGCTGAACTCCCTTCCATGAATGTAAGCCTGTATGTAAAGTTATAGACAACTGCTATCACTTCTAAACAAAAACAAATACATTTTTAAGTGAGAAGACTTGTAGATGTAGCTGCCAATACCCTTCAGGTACTAATGAACTTGCATAGTATTTTCTTTGGTAATGTTTTCATACTGCCAGGAAATACTTTTAACAAGTTATATAATATCTTAGATTTATAAAAGCTGATTGTTGACATTTTGACAAACACATTAGTCGTCAACTGTAGAGATCATAGTGTGAAAAAAATGACCATGATACTTCTAATAGTGGTGGATTATAGTGCTAATTCTGAGACCAAGCCTCAGACATGCTGTAAGAGAACACCCAAGAATCCTCCTAATTAGTACAGGGAGAGATCATTCCAAACTTGACAGAAGAAGCTGCTACTTACTCCTTTTGGTTAGTCTGTTCTTTAAGGATGTTATGTTGATGGGGCAGGGGTGGGGAGAAAACATCGAAAACATGTAAAAAATCCCTACATGGGGAATAAATAATATAAAATAATAATGTGTCTGTTTCACTGAAAGACTGTTTCTTTTCTTCTTTTCCTCCCAAAATCTACAAAAGAATTTTCAAGTTGCCTTTCAGGTTTCCAATAACCTTCCACTTGTGGTGGTTTGACCTTGGCTAAATGCCAGGTACCCACCAAGTCGCTCTATCACTTCCCCCCCTTTCCCCTTTTTTTTTCTCAACAGGGCAAAGAGGGGAAAGAAAATAAGATAGGAAAACAAAACAACCCTTGTGGGTAAAACAACAGCAGTTTTAATATAAGCAAAGCGAAGCAAAGGTCCGCGCGCGGAAGCAAAAAAAAAAGAAAACAGATTTATTCTCTACTTCCCATGAACAGGCGATGTCGGGCCTTCTCAGGAAGCAGGGCTCCAATACACGTAGTGGTTGCCTCGGAGGACCAAGGGTGACCCCACCCCCTTCCTCCTTTCTCCCAGCTTTATACTGAGCAGACGTCATATGGTATGGAATATCCCTTTGGTCAGTTCGGGTCAGCTGTCCTGGTTGTGTCCCCTCCCAAGATCTTGCCCACCCCGTCCCACTGTGGGGGGGAAATGTCAGAAAGAGCCTTGGTGCTGTGTAAGCACTACTCAGCAGTAGCCACAACACCAGTGTGCTATCAACACCCTGCCAGCTCCCAACATAAAACACAGCACCATGAGGGCTGCTACAGGGGAAAACCAATTCTGGCTCAGCCAGACCCGGTACACCACTTTAAAAGAAATGCAGTTGTATTCTCACTCAGACTTATCCGGGAAATACACTGATGTCAGAAAAGAATTCACACATTGTTTGAGTTATTTACTTAAGACATGCAAATATGTTGCAGTTATCTAGTCTCCAGAATTATGGATATTGGTTTTAAACACAACTAGATCCTTTATATAATAATATATTATATATATTATTTTTCTGTAACAGGAGAGATACTGATTAATATCTTTGTCAATCTCATATATTGATCCATTGTTCTAGCTACCTTATAATATGGAATTCATGGTATAATTAGTGACTTTAGTAAACAATCAGTAAATTTAGTTTACTAAATTTAATTTAGTAAATAATTAGTGAATTAAAAAAAACAGTAATCTGATGATCAGCAGACACAACAAAGAGCTGATCTTGTGAGACCTTTGTTTAGTATTTCTCTGTCTAGTTGTCAGTAAGTCAAAAATTTTAAATGTTGCATCTACTCAGTTGTGCAGTTTTGATTAATTTTGTAAGCACCAATAGGCAAAGACCTATTGACTTTTATAGGAGAGGAGAAAAGCAGCTAGTCCTTGAAATCAAGAGGAGTGAAAAGGTGGCGTATAAATGCTTGTAGGGAAGAATCAAAGATTTCTGGGTGTTCCTTGTGTGGGCTGTAGTCAGTTTACTCAGGTAGAAAACTGTGAAATATCCTAATGTAACATTTTTCATAGGATAATTCATACTCCTTTGTTATGGTACAAGAAATATTATGCTTAGAAATATGCTGGCTCCTGGTGCCAAAGCTGTAGAGAAAGATCAGCACGATATGAAGTCCTGGCTAATTAGGAAGGGGTTATAATAGTGCAGCTTACTTTGGAAGGAAGAGAGCAAAAATAGCTCAGAGTATATCTTATTAGGCAATAACAGAAGGTCATTGAATTTTTATGATTATACTTTTTCAGACAAGATTTGTTTAAAATAGCAAAATCTGGAGCTTCTGTTGTTTTGGGGGGGTTTCTCTTTTCTCAAAAGATGAGTTTATATTCCCTAAGAGTGTTGTGGGTTTTTCCCTGCTTTTTTATTGCCATGGATGTAATTTCTTTGTTTGTGTCGTTTGCTTAGAAAAATCTGGTTATCAGGTTATTTGTTTTGATTTTTGAATATCATGGACTTGGAATGAAGAACTTAATCTGTAGAGATGCCAGCAGACAATAGGGCTTTCTATGATGTAGACAAGCTCTAAAGAATAGGCTGGTTTTAAAAACATAATCACTGAAGATATGTGTTTTACTTTGGGTGCAGGCACTTGGATAATGCTTTTTTGACCTGAGGGGTTTGGATTATTATGAGCCGCAGCTCTAGCTAATCTTAAGGAACAGTGCTATGAGGACACAGGCTTTCGCATTGTTAATGTGAGTGATGTTTTATTGCAGTACTATTAGGCAAGTTGTAATAGTGCTTCAAACCTAGTAAGGCATGGAAAGAAAACTTGTAATTGTACAAAGCCACATTTCCACTCTGCTTTGGGTAGTGGCCCCTTAGTGGACTATTATTTTCCATTGCTTCAGAATATTGTCTTGTTCCACAGAGATTATCAATTTGTCACTGAATGAACACAAGTTTAGAATTAGACTTTTATCTCCCTACCTTGAAGTCCACAGCTGTGTTCTTATCATCTTCTGCCTTGATGAATGAAAAGTATTCCTCCCTAGATTGTGTCCTATTTAAATCACAGCCCTTGAGCTTCCTACACAATTTGGCTATTAGGATTACTCTGTGTACAGGCTATTTTGTCTATTTTCTGTTAGCTTTTATTTGGCCATAAATGGAAAAAATTCCATGCCTTAGAAGTAAGTTTGAAATATAGATTAGATTTATGCATCATTTTTTAATGCATGTAGTCTCCTAGGATAATGAAAGCAACTTAATCGAACCTAAATATGCATGTAAAATCAACATTTGTCTGTTTTAACCGCAAAAGAACCAAATTGTAACTGTTGGAGAGAAGTCATCTAGTCCATTTCTCTGCCCCAAAATTTGAACAGTTGTACATAAACTATATGACAGGTGTTTGTTTAACCTATTTCAAAAATTCTGTGTAATTTAATTACTTTACATTATGTGTGGGTCTCTTTGGAATTGTTTTCATTTCTGATAGCACATCTGGTAAGGGCCTTCTTTCTTTTTCATTTAATTGCTTCTTTTTCTATCATTAAAGGCAAATTTGAATGCCCCTTAATGAAGAACAGTCGGTGGAGGATGTGTTGTTTGATTTCTTTAGAAAAGATTCACTGAGAAAAATCATATAGTTCAGATTTTCTGAAAAAGAAGAAGTGGTATATCAATATAAGGAAGTCTTTCTCCAAAACACTTATCAGTTTACCTCTATTTCAAAACTATTTGTATAATTCTTAGCTTTAAACTTGGACAATTCAGGCAACCATGCTCTTCTTTCAAAAGTTGTTTCAGACATGTTCTTTTTTTGTGTTTAAACCAAGGAAACGCATACCTTTTTTTCTTTTTATGTTTTACCCACTTGGCAACACCAGTTTTAATCTTCCCTCCATTAAAGCACATCCTTCTGCCTTAGTCTTTTTATTTTCAATGTGGGGAAAAGGGGGAAAAGTCCTTTATGCTGTGCCATCTCTCTCAGCTTTGAAGCACTGCCAAACTTCTACTTCAAAGCTGTTTCAAGACTTCAGCTTTGTCACAAAACCATCATGTACAAAGCTTTTAGCAACCCATACAACAGTTTGTTTTTTAAAGTATGCCTTTATTACTGAAGAAAAGTTAACTCTGGTGATTCCATAAATTATCTCTGCAAATATAAACTTCTCTTCAATATATGGGAAATATTTTCAGACAATACTGTTGACTGGAAAGTGTTTAATAATTAAATTAAATTACAAAAAAGTGATGATATTATATCCTGAAAATTATTTTTACCATGTAGTTTTCCATTTGACTGGTATTCTGTTTCTAAGCATCTGAAAGTGATTTTGAAGAAAAGTTCTCAATAGATACCCCAAAAGTTTTGTGGTGTTGATCCAAAATCCTAAGGAATTTCACTGGCATTTTTAAAGTCCTAAAAATTTGTTTATACTTAGATGTGCGTGTATCATATATATCAGGTTTAAAACATTTAAATTAATTTTATAAGCATATTAATAAGGTTAATACAGAGAGCAAAGAAGATATTACTTCTGGTGCAGATATATGTATGTAGATAATGGAATGTGATCAGTTCATCCTTACTGGAGTAGGAATCCTTCATGAAGGAAAATTTTATGTTCACACAGCTAGACTTTACACATAGAAATAAACTGAGCAGGGTCTAACTTAGAGGTTTGAATGACTTACACTATATACCCAGGTGCCATAACCTGTAATTTGACTCCAACTTGACTTTATGAAGCTTTTCCTAGTAAAAAAGCCCAATTTGGTTTTGATCACCGACATATTCTCAACACTTAAAACAAAGTAAATATGATAGTCCGTGGTCTGACTTGGTCAGAAAAAGAGCTGAAAATGAAGAAGTATGATTCTTGATCATGAGCTTTATGGTTCTTTATTGGGTTGCTTGGTTATCTTTTTAGAAATGGAATCTAAATTCTTTATATTTTTTTATTTGTTTCACAAAATTAAGGCAATCTATCTTGCGGCTTTTTAAGCAACATAATGAAAAACAGAAAATAAAGAAATGGTGAAAACTGCATGTTCTGGGATAATATGGCATCAGTTGCAAAAGTCTTACCCCTGTTTATGGTACTTGAAATAAACTGTGCTGGTCAGGTCCATAAAAATTTTCTCTCTCCTGCTGACTTAATGCCTTCTGGGTTACTACAGTGGGTCTGCTAACACTCAGTGAATGAATGCTACAAAAGATTTTCACAAAGTCTAGCACTGACTGTTTAATGCTGAATGACCTTCTGTGCCTGATTAATTGGACAGATTCTTGGAAAAGTTAATGGATACTTTTCACTTTGCAATTGCACTTAAGTGAGTTCTAGTGTGTATTGAAGAGAATTATGCACAGGTTAAAACACACACTAAATAATTATAGTCCTTAGCGGCTTTGATCTACTAACTGAACCCAAATTTTAGGATCATATCAAGTGTCTCTTGAAATGGACAACTTGTGTGATCCAAGTGCTGTTTAGTTTCTTTTTTCTCTCTCTTTTTTTTTTTTTTTTTTCATGTGCATTAAGGTATAAAATATTACTGGTTTTATCTTAACAGTCTTGTAGAACACATTACAAACTTTTAACTAATTCCTGAAATTTGATTTGTAAACAGAGGTGCCAAAGAAATAATACAGGAAGCTTTGTGACCAAATACACTTAGTACAAGCTCTGCCAAAATGACATTAAACATCATTGCAAATTCAGTGAAGCTAAACAACCGTCTAAATTGGGTGGTAAAGAAAATAATGAGGAATGCTTTTAGATCTATTAGCAGCTAATGGAAAAATCAAAAACCAGCTTCAGTCTATGTGCCTGATGTGGCAGGAATCAGTAAAACATGCTGACTACTGAATAAGCACAAAATAGAAAGGACTACTTAGTAGAAAGCAGTAAAATCTGAGAAGTGTTCCAAATAAATCAGTTGACAATTATTTCAGTGCAACAGGGTTAGCTGAATACTCAGGACAGAGATGCACCAAGCTGTTATCTGCAGGTATACCTGCCTTCCACAAGTCAGTCACTATTTTCAAAAGTAAAGCACTTCTACCTGATTTAGACTCTCAGAAACACTATCTAGATCTAATATCCATTTATCCAGACTGTTGTTCAACTGGAAGGGTACAAATTACACAAAAATGTCATTTTTGAATGAAGGCTGATTGCAGTGAAGTACTACCTGTGCTGATCCTCTGGGATAATGGAAATAATGGTCATTGGTAATAGCAAATCATTAAAAGTGGCTAGAAAATAATTTCTACCTTTTTCATTTTTAACATTTTTTTGGTGGCAATTACCTTAAGAAAACATTTGTATTTAAAAACAAAAAGTTGCTTTGAGCCAAAAAAAACCAAAACTGCTTGTATTTTCAAATTTATTTCTGAATAGGTCTGGTGTGTGAAGAAAACTATTTTAAATGTTTCATACTTTTTAACTAAAAAGGTCAAAAGCAATTTTCACCATACATAGTGTATTCCTAGGAATCTATTAATTTAAAGTACAGTTCAGAATGTAAACACAGTCATAGACCTGTGAGACTACTTTGACTTTTCACCCTTATTGGAGAACAACAAATTTTGAAATACAGTAATTCAGGATACAAATATTTGTTCAAGTGTAATAAAACTCAGGATAGAATATATGTCTCCCTCAACTCATCTGATGTGAGAGGCTGTTTGGAAAGGCTGTTCATACTTCAGCCCTATGCTGTTTGCATAATGGGTGGGATGGGTCTCAAAATAATTGCATTCAGCTAATGAACAAGATATATATCTATATACCTCAGCTCTGGTGCTTCTGCGGACCCAGGTATCTTTCTTTCTCTTCATATTTTTTACTTAATGTGAAACTCTGTGAGAAATGTAACACTTCATACAGGATTCATGACAACTTTAAACTTACTGCTGACACTTTTAAGTCCTTATTGCCCAAGAGCTACTAATTTAATTAGAGACTGCTATGCTGGAATTAATAAAGAAATAAAATACCCCTTCAGAGAAATTTCATTGAAGAAGATTAAGAGAACAAGTGGAAAAAAGAAAATTACATCCACAAGCCTATTTCCCTCCACTGACTACAGAAGGAGTATAGGATGACTAGCAGAGTTGAGCATGTCTAATTGTAGACATCTAATGTTAGCTGAGAAGATCTGATGATCTCTCCGTTGTAATTGAAAGATTAACCTTCGGTCTCCCTAGTGGATAGCCATTGAATTTCAGTTTAGATGCTTCCAAATTTTCTTTTTTTTTTTTTTTTTTTTTTTTCAATAGAACATTAAAAGTGCAAGGAATAGGGGAAATACTTGAGTTCATTAGGACATGTATTTTATTTTAAGTGAGACTTCTTGTTAAACAAGTTTTATGATTAGTGACTTCTGTATTTACTTAATTTTTCATGGGGTGTCATTGTCATGATTTCTACCTCAATTTTCGTAACTTCTAAAGTTATGAACTATTAAAAAGCATCACTGGACTTTCTTGAAAAATGCAATCAAATATTTTCAGTGATCTTTACCCTTCTGTTTGAGGTCAGTGAAGAGTAAAATGAAGAAGAAAAGAAAAAAGAAAAAGCAATTATTGTATTTGTTTTCTAAATATATTTGCTGCTTCTATCTGTTCCTGATTTTTTTCATCAGCAGTGAGATCTACCTTCATGATATTCAATTGAAAGTCATTTTCAAAATCACATTTGTGGTAGTTAGCAGAACTCTGGCTTTATACTTACGTGTCAAAAAATTCACAGAAGAAACTGTCATGCCCTTATCCAGTTGTAGAACTAAATAACATATTCTGCAGCTTACCATTATTGTTCCAGTTCTGAATACTCTGTGACAATAATTTGTATTTAAGTTACAGTGTTAAAAATAATGCTGATGCATAATACTGCATGATTAGTGTGAACAAATATAATTATGATGTTTTTTAAATCAGTAAGAACAAGATTACTTACTAAAAATAAAGAAAAAAGCCTCTGGTACATCTGATAACGTGGTTTTGATCTCATTTTTAATTTATTTAAAATACTATGAATTTGGAGTAACCCCACTAAGTATTGTACTAGGGCGAAAGGGCGAGACTCAGTATCCTAGGTTTCATGTTCCAGAACTGTTTCAGATGGAGTGAGACTTAGGCCACTTCTCTTGAAAGGCTATCTGAACTCTGAAATATTACTGTCTTTCCTGCTTATAAAGAAGAAACCTCCTTAACTTGATAACCAGATGCTGATTTAAATTATTGTATCTTTTCATAAGAAGTAAATATCTACCTTAACTCTGTCAGAGATGAAAGCAAAACAAATTTAAGTAGCTGAAGCTGGTAAAGCCATGCTTCCATGGCCTTCACCAGATCCTTTATAACTGTCTTGATGAAATTAGGTTACCCTAATTCAACCCAGCATATGTATCAAAGGATAATGCTTTTAGTTATTCATATGCAGCAGCTAAATAAATTTTAATATATTTAACATTTTAATAACTAACCTTTTATTTCTCTAAATCGGCAAATAAAATAAGATAGCTGAACTATCACAACCTCAATTCTCCAGCTACAGATGGTGTTAATGTTGTCAGATCAGTAGATCAGGAACTTCTCCCCACCCCACCAATGACCTACAACTGACCTGCACTAAATTGCTTAATCAACGTGTATTTTATTGCAGGTTCACTGGAGATTCCTATCCTTAGGCAAAACCTTTACACACTATAAGTAGATTCTGAGTACCTCTTTCTTCTTGTCTCTGAAGTGACTACAGCTGTAGGAGAGAATGGATAGGCTAAAGAGAAGCCGTATTTGAACCCCTTTCAAACTGCTGACATCTTGGGCCTGGTAGCGCAAAGTTTCTCATGGTGTTGCTAGTGAATTGTTCCAGTCTGTGCCAAATCCTCCATCACTGCAGCTACACTGACAACAGCATCTTACCTAGTTTAAATCTAGCTGAGATACACATACATGAGGTGCATACATAATACTAACTGTACCATATGTATGCGTAAGTCAAGAGGGTCAAAGCAACGGCAGCCCACCTGCAGGATAATTTTATATAGCCATTGCCAGTGCTTTAGAAGAACTGCTGCTGTCAACATTTAAGTGATGTTTAACAGTGAAAGTGGAGGCACAACGCCTGCTGTATTTATGCAGGGCTTGATGCCAAAAGGCTGCAGGTACACTGTTGCCTCACCATGGCTGGTGGTAGAGGTGGCAAGACACCCTGCATTTGGCCCCTGACAATAAGAAAACTATAAATCTTTTATTCGGTCCCTGAAATAATCTATGTGGCACAACAGAAAAAGCATTTGCTTTTTGTCTGTTCTTACTTACTTTATTTTTCCTTCTTCCCTCCTCCCAGCTTAATACAAGAGCTGTTCACTGTCTCTTGGCTAAAAGAGTTTTGCATTAACAAATACAGTTTCATCAACATCTTATAGTTTTGTGAAAATATACTGATACTGAAAGTTTGAATTTTCTCCTGCAGGACACATTTGCAGGTGGTGAGGAATGGCACTGGTTTTTTTAAGCACACTCTAAGTGATTCTGTGTTTGTATGTGAACACACTGATGTTTGTGTACATGGGACCCGCTGACTGAGGAACTGTGTTGGCATATATTAGTATATCATACCTTGGAGAGAGAAGGCAATTAGTGATCAAAAAGGGATGAGGCAAAGTTATTAAACTGCAGTTAAATATAGATGAGCTTTTGATGTAGGATGTAAATGGATGGTTGCAGTTAGCCATGCATTCACCAGGCCCATTTTCCAGCCCAGGTGACTAAGTGGTGTTATTCTCAAAAGGTAGGCACCTTACAGTGAAGTCAGGAGTTCATTCTTGTCATAATCAAAAGTTTTAACTGGATCTAAAATACTGTGAACCATTATTATTACTAGCTAGTTATGTTGTATCATTCAGTGGATACTAACACGCAAAGTCCAAGTCATGTACTTAATATAAAATAGATGTCCTTAACAATATTAAAACTAAAGGTTGCTGTACAAAAACACCTTCTGGTGAACTCTCCCTTTTCTCTGGTGTGATGTTCATCACTTCATTACTCCTCATGGGTCCTAAGGTCAGTGGTTTAATTGTGTGGGATGGGACGTAACGTTTAGATGAGCTGTGAGCATCCTGAGATATTCACTGGGAAGTTGTTCAGGACAGAAGAGTTCGTCTTCCTTTTCTAGAATTGCACGTTCCCAATTCCTAAGTTTGCACTACTGTCAGTAACCAGCCTCTGGTGAGTTTTTGATACCCCTGAGATCTGTAGTTCCACTCTGCTCTCACCTTCAAGGCCTTTGCTATCACCTCTTGCCTGTACTTCTTTATGTTTCATCATTATTCTGTGGTCATAGACAGTTCATTGTACACAGCATATCTACTTGTTATTCATATCTCTGTCAAAATTCTTAACAGTAGACATTGCAGCATACAATTATACAAAGCTAAGCAAAACTAAAACAAATTAGGCAGCAGCTACCCAGTCATTAGGTGGTTACTGCTGCAGCTAAACAAGCTGAACAAAGTTTCAGGCAAGCCAAACCAAGACAAAGCATAACAAATCCTGAAACCCTTGTTAGCCTAGCACAAAGCCTATGACCTGTTATTAGCAATCATAGTATGGTGTTTACTGGTTTGCAGGATTAACATAGCAGCGTGTCTGAGCTGATTAGCCCAACAAAGGACAGCTACTTGGCTTCTCCAGTGAAATTCATTCACACTTGGTCCATCTTGAAGTCTTGAGTGCTAACAGTATAAAAGCCTGGTCATGTGTATGTCTCTGTTTTGCTATGCATTATCCTGAGTGCAGCATTGACCAATAATATGAAAGCTACGAAAACTTGTATCATTTAAAGAACTAGTTTATGATACTTTAAGCTGTGTGCATAGAAGTAACAGGGTGGTGTACCAAAATGTTATCAGAGATATGTACAGTGCCTCTGATTTTGCTAGCTTCCCTAAGCTCAAAGGTTCTGACTCTTCTCCCAGGTTTTGCAGAAATCAGGATTTATCTGCACAGAACTATTTGCTGGATTAGAGCTTGTATTTGGTTAGCACTTTTCAAATCAATTTAAAGGATGTATTTTGTCAGCGTCAAGAATTGGGAATAGTATTGTTATTAGAAGTTTCATAAAGCACCTATGCAGTCATGAGTAGTTATATCGCGCTGGCATGGAGGTTTTATACAGCTGTACAGGGTTTTTTCAAGAGACTTTATACACCAAACATAGGGAAGTTGACACAAAAAGTAATTATGACTGATCAGCTGACAGGCCCAGTGCAAAGTGCAGCCAAGATACAGGTTTAGTGTTTTCCATTTTATTTTAGGACAGTCTGCTTTCCAGAGGACTGAAGAAGGATCAGTCCTTGCACTCTCTAAAGCTTTTAGATAGATATATAGACTGCGAGAAGGTGTAAGCTGCCTCTGAACTTACTGTGCTCGGCTTCCACGTATGGACTGGTTCCAACAAGGAACAAAGCATACAAATGTCTTTGAACACTTGATAATGTTCAGATGGGTTGCACAAAGGAACACTGTGTGCCTTTTCTGAGAAAATTCAGGGGCACTCTGCATAAATAATTGCAGAAGTGAAACACTTGGCACCTGAAGGACACAGCTATTTATAAGTGTAGTGAAAACATTAGCTGATAAATCATAAGAAATTAACAAATTCATCTGTCAGCAAAGAATTTAAATGATGGATACAGAGATGAAAATTTTACTCCTGTTTGAAACCATGCAATATATACCATAAGACTGAAATGGAATAAAACAGAACAAGGTACATTAGAGGAAAGGTGTTATGTCTACTAAAGGTGCAGAGAAATGAGAAGGCAGAGAGAAGCAATTTACTGAGAGTTAAAAAGGCAGGGAATTTTAAATGGTGAAACAGAGTTCGCAAGGGCTTAGGACTCTCGTATACTTCTATCTCTCACATCCCCATGCTGAATTTTCATAATTGTGAGGCTGAACTGCACAAGGAACTTGAATGAAAACTTTTTTTTTTTTTTTTTCACTAATATGTTTCTAAGAAGACCAGATAGTTTCATACTTGTCTGTCGTTCTCTCCTCTGTAAATTTGACATGGACTCTGTGCTGGCAACTACTAAATCTCTAGGGAGCCTGAACAGAAAATCTCCTTGGAGAAATTAAATTCAATTTATGTGGAATAGATTGGTTGGCACCAGCTACTGAAACCTAAGTTTAAGCACATTATGAGAGACAGATTGTCTTCCAAAATTTTGTCTTTTGAAGCAAGGCCAGCACTTACTATTGGAATGGCTATAATTCATGAGATGATCTCTAGCAGTTTCTTCTATATGGAGGAGATTTCAGAAAGACATCAGAGGATTCATGTCGTCTCATCTCCAAGTCACTGGTGAAAACAACAGTTAGAATTTCATCCAAAGACCATTGCTGTCAATGGGACTCTATTTTCTTTACTGGACACTGTAAAGAGCTCTCAGTCTCATATAATCTCTTAAAAAGAACTCAAAACTGTTTTGCTGAATTAGTGATGCTGTGTAGCCATGGTAGTCTTCTTAGGTATATAAGAAATACAGAATTTATATCTTTAATAAAATAAGGTTTGTTACCCACAAACAAACCACAGATTCATATATAAACTTAAATTGTTGAAGATTAATGTAATCTAACTAGAATAGAAACAGTTAACATATTATGTACTTTGCATTCTGATCAAGGGTGATTTGTTCTGTGTACAGAAGAATTTTATAAAAATTATATGGAGTTCCTTGTACATCTGCTGAATTAGGGCTTTTTGTTGGTGTTGGTTAATTGTATTTTTTCTTAAGAGCCTGATTCAAGTTCATTGATATCAATGGAAAGCTCCTTTTGTTTTAAAACGTTATTGGATTGAGCACTCCCTCCCCTACAGTACTTACTGTATATAAAATGAATTGTGAAAAATAGGCAGTGAGGTGTTCAAGTTGCAACATATCTTAAAGTACGTTTTCTACTGAAATCTATGCTCATCATTTAATGTGATCCTTGTGCCCTTATGTTCTATCCTGAAGCATGTAAATGTCTTCAGCTGCCAGACCTTTTTTCACTGCAAAGTTTAACTAGGGTTTTAATTGAGTTGTATTCACGTATGAACAATCTAATCTAAATTTATTATTGCCTTAATACTGGTGTAGCTGGCTTATCTTGGACTAAGGGCAAACATACAAATTCAACTTTTTCATCGTCTGATAATGAAATGCTTTGCAGGGAAATTACAGTTTAAACCACTGTGATGCAGATGACAGTCCTTTAGTCCATCCCTACAAACTTCCTCAAACAGATCCTCCAAAAATCCAGTAGAAGGGAATTGAGGAGTACCTCAACTTTTTACAGTCCCATTAATCATAGGGTACACCTCTGTGAGGCTTGAGAAAAAGCACAGGTGAATGCAACATGGGAAAAGATGTAGAATGGGATTTGCCCTTTTTAGCATTTCACTTAAGAATGTGTCTTGCTGACATATATTATAGGATCATTTTATTTATACCATTCAGTGCCATCTAGGCTATTGTTGTTATAAGTGGTGTCTGTCAGTCCCAGTGAGTTCTGTGATCCTTTAAACTGTGAATATCTGGAGGGGTACATTACAATGAAAATGGAACAGGCATGAAAAGATCATGCAAAGTGTTAATTTTTATATTTTTTCCCCTTGATGTTGTTTATCAATAAGATAAATGCATTGTTGAGCAGATGATATTCATTCCATAGAAAAAAGAGAATGAAAATTAGAAAATACTGCTTTCATCTCTAGTGACAGTGGACAGAAGCAGCAGTAACATGCCTAGAACCCGTCCTCATATATCCACTCAGTTTGGACTGTCTAATCCGTATGTAAGTGAAAAAGTATAACAAGATTGGGCCTCATTCTCAGTAAAGAACTTTCTGATCAGATTTGGCTGTGATCTGATAAAATGTAGTCCTAGAGGATACTGGGTTAATGTAAAATTCATATTTTTTCTGTCTGACTTTACAGTCTGATGGGAATTCTGCTGAAGGATATGACAGTAAGGAACTGATGTGGAAATACTTTTCAGTAAGAACAAAAGTCTAGATATTTATGCTGTGTTTTCCGTGTTTGTTCTTGGTTCATTTTTGTTTCCCTGTAAAAAAAAAAGATAAAACCCCCCTATTTATATCTCCAGAATAGTTCTTGAATGTTGCTTGTACTCTCCTGCTTTCTGCTTAGAACATGCACCTTATAAGCCTTCTGTATGGAACTGAGTTGTGCTCTTGAAGATGGTTGTTTTGATATTTCTGAAGATGTATTTTGATACATGATAACAATCAGATTACTAAGAAAGGGCAGAGTTGGATATCCTTGTATGACATTGCTGTTTGAAGAGACATGCACAGGGTGAAAATAACTATTTAAATATAGTCAAAGGCAGGCATTGCTTTAAACAGTCTAATACCTCATCTGATGGATACGTTGTGCCTACTGATCACCCTAATCCTTAATCAGTTTTGGATGTGCATCTATTCAAATGCTGCTTATTTAGGCTATTGGTTTTTGGAGAAGCTTTTTAGACTGCATAGCTAATTATTAAGAAATCTGTTGTGCACTGTCAGACTGTGAAGGAACTGGTAGGCATTTGCAAATTCTGTATTCAGGGAAAGATTTAAAGGATCATCAAAGCAGAAAGCACACAATATGCTGATTTTCAGAAGAGGACAGACTATTAGACACATCAGTCTCATCTTGAAGAAGCAAGAGAACTTTTTCTCCAAAAAAGAAGCAAGCATGGGGTACACCCACCTGAAATCAGCCCACTTAGAAATCAGATTTGCAGGTACTACCTTTTGAGATAGATCATGCATTTTCTTTCAGAAATCCATATATAAACATTGAAATCATAGAAATACACGTCAAGAGTCTTTAAATTTAGGACAGAAAGAGAAAAGAAAAATTCTCTCAGCAAACATTTAAGCAGGTGGGAATTAAAGCAGCATTAAACTGTCTATTCATGAAATCCTCCATCCATCCCAGGAAGATAAATGTCTAATAGGTCTCTTCTCAGACAATAAACAAATCAGAAAACATGAGAAGAAAACCCTTTAAAGCATTCCCAGGATGTGGTCATTATTTCCTTAATACGAGAATTGCAAGATTACTATTACATCTGGGGAGAGGGAAAAGACTCATCAGGGAGAAACCATGAGCACACAAAAGGAGTCCCAGAGAGTTATGTTCTAGACACTTTGGCTGATTCACCTCTGCCTTGTCCTCACAACCAGTACAGGCATCTTCCAAATAAATTTTTTAGGTCATGCAGCACTGCATTATAAATATCAGGAACCACTGCCATTTTAAACTGACACTGTTACTTTGACTTTCAAACTGTCTTTGTTGTGTATTGATGAAAGGAAACATTTTATTAAAAAAAATCTGAGAGAAGTTTAGATTGAAAGTTTCTCTCATGCAGAGTACTCAAACAGATGTATGAAATTGAAGGGTACCAAGTTGGGCAAAATATGCCCAAACCTATCTGGCTGTTCCTGCAACTGCTCCTGTTGCTCAGAAAGAACAGAAATAGAAGCTGGAGAGAGTTTGGGGAGGAAGGGAAGAGCCAAGATACGTGCACAGGTAGGAGTGGGAGGTAGGAGGCCAAGGCAGTGTGTGCTAGTTTTTGGTTTGCCTTTTAGCATCACCTAGAAGCTGTCCATGATCGCAACCTTCTGTGGTATAGCTTGTCCCATGTCTGATTCATCAGGACTTATTGCCCTTTGTCTCCTTATCTGGGTGTCTCATGTCTCCTGCTCTGTTCTTTAACTTCCTTTTGTCATCTCTTACAGCTTAATCTTTTGTTTAACCTGAGTGTTGGCTTTTCCTTGTTTTAATTTGTCTTACATTTCCCAACCTGGGTGTTCCAAAGTGTGCTGGGATGTGACCATCTAGGTGCCATCAATACATGCCATTCTTCTAGATCTTCCTCTCCAGTTTGCTCCTTCTGGTTTTATCACATGCACACATTCCCATTCATTCTCTATTCATACCAATTTTAACATTTCTACTGCAGTTCTCTACACTAATCCTTCAGAAGATTTCTGTTGTTGTTGTTGTTAGGATATCACACTTTAGAGTGAAATATACAGCATGACCCCCAGGGAGTGGAAGTTAAGATCAAGAGGATCAGTTTTAGGGATTACGATAATCCTACATGTGAATACATCAGCTCTAGCACAAGCCAGTTACTAAGATGGCAGAAATCTGGAGAGCTAGAAATTTAGAAAATTTGAAACTTTATATACTGATTAGACTACATATCATCTAACTCTCAAAAACATATTCTACCACAAATTCTTTCTCTGTTAGCCTCCCATTTTAAACCAGAAATAGTACTCGAGGAATGAAGTTACATTCAGCATGAATAAAAATATCAGAATCTAGACCTCACTGGGAAAAAAATTTTGGCCCTATAAAAAGCAGCAGTGGTCGAGACCACATTTGAAATATGGTGAGCAGTTCTAATCAGCTCATTGTAATAGAGCTATCAAGGAAGTGCGACAGCAAAGGAAAGAGTAGGAGACTCAGAATTGAAACTCAAGGATTTTAGTTATTCACAAGGTTAAAAAATCAAGGTTCAAATTCTTTAGAAAGATAAGATTAAGAAGAGACCTTAACCAGCTATGCAGTGAAGAGACTGGGGAGGACAATTAGTACAAGATTATTCAAGCTGGTGTCAAGTTGATAAACCAAGCAGCAAAAGCTTAAGTCAAGGAATGAAAATTGCTTGAGGAATTCAAGATGGGCTCTTTTTCAGCTAGAATAATTCATAAACAAAATAGCAGTAGGAGACACTTTTAAACAATGTGTGGTACTTTCCTAGATACTCTGCTTAATGGATTAATTGATAGCACTTTCTTAAAATAAATAGAATCCAAACAAACAAAACACTTCCCAGAAAAATTATAGTAATTCTTAGGAAAGAGAGAAAGGAAGATAATATAAAAGGTTATGTTGTTTCTTAAGGTTACACACATACCCTGCACACACACAAGTTTCATTGCTCTCTATGGTTTCTCACTCTGACCCTTGTGCTGCTTTTATTAACCAGAGCAAATATAATGGTATCCACTTTCAGTTTTATTATGTCTTGTTATATTTAATTTTACAAGATTTTGTGCCATAGAGTCTAGCAGTTAGTGTCTTTTAAAGAAACAGTAAACCTCCTGAATGTAAAAAAAGCCAAAATGTGACCTCCGTTATAAGTTTTGAAGACTTTAATTATTTTTTTAAGGTACTGTTATAACTCTTAGGAGGTTTTACTCAGAATTTCTATACACTGAAGATTTGCAAGAATACAAAAACTTTGTTAATTTTGATTAATACAACTAAAATGCTTAAATTATAATGATCTGTGCATGTGAAACCAGTTATATCCTTATCAGTTCCCTTACTTCCTTTATGTTCAGTGACGGTTTTAGTTCCTTATTCCTTGACTCAGAAAAGCCTCTGTTTGTTCTGTCTCCCTGAGTTATTCAGAGGTCATTCAGCACCAAGGAATCTGGCGGAAGGTTACTTTGTTCAGTTCTGTGTTCTTAATGATACACTGAGTGAGATAAGCCTCTGAGCTTGAAGATCTTGCACAGAGCTATCGGTCACAAGTATTTACACGTGCAGGTGACTATTTTTAACTAGCTATACGTGGTGATGATAGCATTAATAAGGAGAAAGCAATTTCCCTGTCTGTTATTTATGTAAGTTCTCCTTGTCTAGTGTATATGCAAAACTGCCCTAAAATGGCTTTAGGTATATGCACCAAAGTCCGCTTACATAGTGTTCGATATTTCTATCAGGAATTTCTTATGAACTACAGGTGCATTCAGCCTGCGGCATCTGGAACACTTTGGAAATCTTCATAGATGTACTTCATTTGAGATGGGCATGTATGGGAGTTCCATATCTCCTTCAGCCTAATCACAGAAACTGTTTTCTGCCAAGTTGTATGTCATCGATACACTTCAGGAAAATATCTAAAAACTTTTTTTTTTTTTTTCTCCTCTCAGGCCAGAACTGTAGGAAAGAGAAAAGTTGTTTGTGGAAAACTAGGATGTTTTGTAGCTGTGTTTTACATAAAGAGTGGATCAGTTAATAATGCTTTGAAAATCAGATTAAAATATTTTTTCCCACAGAAGTTAATTACTACACAAGGATCTTTATGTAAGCTTATTTTTACAGTGTATTTCTACTAGGTATGCTGGTTTACACTGGTTTTCAGATTTGTATTTAAAGCAATGTTCACTTGCAAAAACAAGTATTTCAGAGAGATTCCTTTCCATTTACACTCAAAATCTGTATGCTGTCCTTTGGGACTGTGTTCAATATTTATTGCACATTGTGCACCTTTAGCTGATTTTGAAGGCAAATAAAGAGGAAATATCTAGAGATGGTTTTGTTTTTCAGTTTTCTGTATTTAGTAGTTTTTATTTGCCTAAAACTATAAAGGGGGAAGTTCAGTTGGAACCACCTATATAAAATAAAGCCTTTACCCTTTATGCTTTCAGTGTTTTTTTATTCCTCATTCTTGTAAGATAGATCTTATGGCCTAAATTACCTTAGTCTTCAAATACAGAAGAAAATAGCCATGGTTCTTGAATCATAGACATTCATTTGGCACTAATAAAATTGTAAATCTTATGTTTAAAACAACAGCTAGACTGCTATCTATGTTATATATGGATAATATCATATGTAGAATCACACCCCAAAATAAGTGTATGTCTTTATTATTTAAACTCTCTTACCTGTGTCACTGTAAGTGTAAGTCTTGTGGGAGCTTTGTATTTTTATCTGGCTTTCCATGTTGTATGCTATGGTATTAAGCAAATATAAAATAAGATGTGGACCTCAAAAATTTGACAGCTTTAGCCTTTGTTCTTCATAGAAAACTCAGCTATGAGATACTTTCTCAGTGCTGTTAGGAACTATTCCAACCCAGTTTGTTCCTCTATTTCACATTTCCTATACTCATAGTAATGATGTTCACTGAGAAATTTTTTTTACCGATAACTTAACATAGTAAACATTGTCATAGTTTAAAAAAAGTAAGAAGTTTTAATTCATTCCCATATTTAACAAAACAGCCTGTCAAAAATACTTGAGAAAATTAAATCCACATTAAACCCATAGTTCTTCAATAATTAGATGTAATGAGAATTAATGCTGTGCAGTACAAACCCTCATGAAAATGACTTAAATCTTCAGTAACACATAAAATTATCTCCTAGAAGTACCTCTGCACAGTTCTGGCATGGTCCTTCAATGAGGAAATTAATAGGATTTTGGGAGAGTTCCATCCTGATCTTTTAACTAAACTGTCAAATTGCAATGATCTACCACAGTGTTCTATATATTTTTTAATTTATATTTGTAAATATAGACTGTATAATGCTAATTATTCACATGAACTTACACGGGAAGTCATAGAAAGTTCAGTTTGCAAAGATCTTCTGAAGTCAGGTAGTCCCACCTTCTGCTCAAAGCGAACCATGATATGGTTGCTCATGGCCTTCCTATATGGAATATTTTCCCATTATATGTGTAAATAGACCTAGCTGTCAAATAATTCAAGTTCACTTAACTACAAGTGTCTCTTGTATTTATTAATTTACTGAGTAAACTGTAGAGTCTTAGTATTGTTCCAACTGAGCAGCTGAGTGTACTTCTTTCAAAGTTCTCATATATTGAATGATAATTTTTTTAAGTAGATAAAGATAAATCAGATTAAAAATAAATCAGATAAAGAATTGAATAACTTTAGTAATTGCAAACAAATACAGATACCTAGCAGGAAATAAGCCAGAAAGATACATTAAGAGGATTCCTTGATTCAAGCTCATATACTGATTCCTGAAAATCGTTTTAATCTGTTTTAGTATTATACTTTTGAATGTTAGTCACTTAGTAAGATTTTACTGCTGACAGTTTTAGAGCATCATATAATATTTTTCGTATTTACAGTATTGTTAATCTATTTGAAATGCTTAATGCTTAGAATCAATGAAAGTAATCAGCCAGACTTAAAAGTCATAATATGAACTCTGTACAGTGTGCACAAATGCAGCTACTGTAAGAACAAAGGTAGTGTTATCATGATTATGGATGTGAGAGATAGACTATTCATCCTTGCAAAGCAAATCTTTCTTAGAACATCTCTGGTGCCAGTAGACATCTTCCAAAGTATTGGATCACCACATCTACCAACAAGTAATTGTTAAACAGTCAAATTAATCCACTTATGATTATGATTACCTGACTGCTGGCATCCATTGACAAAAACAGTCATTTTGTGTTTAGCTTTGTCATGTATCTATTACACTCTGAGCTGTTAAGAACAACTGGGCTTTTTTTGCTTGAACTTCACATACTGAATTGTTCACCAAGGAGTTCAAAACCGTACCTGACAAAATGAAGAATGACCAGGTAAACCCATGTCCTTTTATAATTATTGAAACTACTCCAGCCAGATAGAATAGATTTATTAATCTCTTTTCCCATGGTGCAGTTGTAGAACAGATATTCTCCTGCTGTTTCTTTTAATTCTAGGAGACATTAAACAACCTATTCAGTTTCTCTGTGAGATCTCACAGTAAATATAGTAACTACATGCTCACTGCAATTCTTTTCACCCGGTTCTACTTTGAGATGCTAGGAGAAAGAACAGCCTGGTAATATCTGGTTACATTTCTAATTTCTTGAAAGGCAGCTAGATGAAAAGAAATTCAATAAAGTGGTAGAGGAAGTTTGACAGAAATAATGACCAGTGGTTCCGGAAGATTATTTTGCTATAAAAAATTATGGCAAGCTTATCTTTAAAATAAAATATTTGGTATTAATTATGTAATAAAATGTGATGATCAAAACTGGCATAGTTGTTATAGCAGCTGGGACATTGGGGTGCCTAGATAGAAATATGAATTCTCAGACTGAAAATCAGCTGAGAGTCACAATGGTAGGAGGTTGCATTCAAATCAAACATTACATTAAAGTTTTATCTGCCTGATTCAGGAGCTTGCAAGGATGATAAAACTCTCACATCAAAGTTCACAAAGATTAGAAATATATAGATGGTGCTCTGAGTGACATTTCTCTTTTTTTTTTTCTCTCTCAGAAGTGGAATTACAGATTAATTGACGCTAACAGAAATGCTTGCTGCAGAACGCAAAATAATGCTAAGTTCACAAAGGCATTTGCAATTGCCTTTCAGAAACCTGATGCGTTCCTGTAGAAAATGCTGTTTCAATGTAGCATAAAAATACGATTTAATCTCTAAGCAGGTGTGACTGTAAATGGGCAGAAAGTGTAGTTACTGTTCTTTCTTATCATCAATTCCTCTAATTATTTTGCTTCATTGTAAGGTTTATAGTCTTTATAGCATCAGAGCTAATTCATGTACCTAAAATGGATGATGATATTTATCTTTTTATGCAGAAGTAATAATTACACATTTTGCATTAACGAGAAACATTACTGGTTAGAATTTTAATTTCTGAAGTTAAATAGCTAAAATGTTAGATGTAGAATAGGACAGATGGTTAAGTGGGTAGAGCATTAAGTTGCTGGGCCATGACGGTGATGCAATACTTAAACAGGAAATGTTCCCCAATCTGGTCACCTATGAGCATATGCATTCCATCTTTTGCCTTTTTTTGGAAAGCAAAGACTAATATTTGTAATTATATGCTTGTAAACCATTTTACTTTTCTATATCTGCAGTACCTTCCAACAAATTAAGCTTGGAAAATCAAAACATGAATCTCAAGAAATATGAGAATTAAAATTTACTCATTAACCTTTATTTACCTTGATGTAAATTTATTAATTGCATGAATGCATACTGGTTTTAGTCATATAGAGAATTTATTCACTTTATTTCCTAAAGTTTTCCCTTACACATTATATTATTGTAATTAATATAGGCTTTATTTAGTTTAACTCATCCAGCCTTACAGGGATAACAAAATTATTATTGCAGTAAATATACTACACAAACTATCAACAAAGATTTTTCTCTCCTTTGCACTTAATAATTTATGAATTTTCATGGATATTTGAAAGATCAATTGCTATTATTAGTATTCCTGGTAACTGTTGGAGAACCAAGAAACAAATATGATAAAAAATTGTCAGAAATACTTGCTAGCTTGAGATAACAAATTTGATACATCAATATCTAGTTTTTTTCAAAATTCTCTCTATGCTTTTAAACAATAAGATGTTACATCTGTTTGAGGAATGTTAGCCACAGTTGCGGTTACATTTATATAGTATTCTCTATGATGGGCAAATTAACGGGAAACATACAATTTTGACTTCCTGGAAATGTATGGTTTATGACTTAGATCCTTATAGCTATTTAGATGTTTAAATCCCATCAATAAGAAATCAATGAGAATTAGGCTTCTGACTAGAACTCAGGTTTTCACTTTTGAGGGTTTAGCATAAGTAATAAATCTCATATTATTTTGGTCATTTTGAAAGGAAAAGCGGGAAAATCTGCTTATTGAGGGTCATATTCAGCTTCGTTAATGTGATTTTTCTGAAATCTTCTGCCTCATTCATTATAAAATTTCCAGTATCTACAACATATGAAATACAAATCTTACTGTAAACAGACACTTTTCATGCATTTTTTGGAAGGAAACTAGTTCAATGAAGCACGAGATACCATGGGGAAAAAGATAGAATGAAATATGGAAATATATCACAACATAATATAGTCACAAAGTAATGGAAATAAATTTGCTTTAATTTTGGTGAACATTACTTCATCCTCTTAATGCTGTTGTAACATCATTTTTTAATGTAATGTACATGTTAATGCTGTTTTATTCCTATACTTATTATTGGGGCTACCACAGTATATGGAAACCTCACATAAAGCATGAGGTCTGCTATGGTTAAGATTTCTGAAGAGAGGACCTTTTCAAGGCTTCATATATGAAAACTGATTTTGTCTGTCTGCTCTTTGCAGAGAGTGTGTTAAAATTGAGTCTTCTGGCCTAGTTGTTGAGGAGTACCATACTCCTTTCTTTGTCTTCAATGTCCACTTACACTGTCATTTCTCTGGAGAGATCAAAGTCCAAGGAGATAAAAGGGTCAAAGGGATGAAAAGATTATACTGGTTTGGAAAAAATTACATCTGTGACATGCAGAGATAAAGTGACTGGTTTAAGTTTTTAGAAGAAATCTGTGACAAAACCAGAAATAGGAAATCAGATCCATTGAGTTCCAAAATACAATAATTCCTTCTATATAGTACAACTATTATTATCATACTTTCCATGACATGAATTCTTCATTTTCTACAGAAACATTAGAATAATTTTCCCAGTTATGCTGTCTTCCTTAAGAGAAACCTAGGTGTTCTCTAAGAGTGAGTCTGTTCATCTACTTAGTGAGAGACAGGATTGGATGTGGAATCTTCTGTAATATTGACTCAAGTCCTATTACAACTCCAGTGAATTCACAGCAACTGGAGAAGAAAATTAGTATGATGATTACATTTATATTCATTGACAAGAACAATGTTTTTTCAAAGAGTTATTAAAAAAAAAAAAAAACCCAAAACCCAGCAAAAGAAAGCAAAAACTGAAAATCTACCTGCATACGTTCCCAGTCTGTGTGCAGTTTTGGAGCTCAAAATCTTCAAAAGCTTCAAGCATCTTTGTCCAACTTGACCAAAACTAGCGGCAGTAGCAGATTGTTATTCTTAGAGTGAGCAAAAGGCATAAAGATGATGTGATGCCTCTCTCAGCAAACAATCTCACAGTCGTGAGACAAGCAAGACATTCTGGGAAGGATTATTCCAACTTCATTATTCTTGTACTGGTGAGGGAGAAACTGGGGTTGTACCCAGTAAAACAACATCTGTTAGCCCATTCAGCTTTGCTCAGTTGTTCATAAGTAGCACAGACAAGTGCATAACTTGGTTTAATCAGCCTCAGTCAGCGGAGGTTTCTTCATATCTATGTTACTCATTCTAAAAGAGGAAGATGTGATATATGCCATCTTCCAAGTACATCTCTGTAATACGGACAGTAAAGAGAATGATAGTGGAAAGCTTCCTCTGCTTCTTAGCCCTAGGTGTTATTATTTCTGTCTACCAATCGATTTCTGAGAATAGAAAAAAATATTACATATTGTTTTATAATCAAATTCCCATTGGCATCATCTGAAACTAGTGATTTTTTTTTTTTTCCCCAGAGATTTGTACCTAAATTTAATAAGCTTAGGTGTATGTTTCTTCTCCTCATGGAAATCTGATGCCTGCAGAATCATTACACCTCTTTTCTCTTTGTCCTCTGTTTGGAAATTTCATGTTCTATTTCTATTGTATTCAATTTCTGAACATTGTTTTTATGGAGAATGGCAGAACCAGCAACCTTATCCAGTATGTAAGATTTCCAAAATTGTACTGGTAGAGAAAATAATTAGGAGTCAGGAAAGGAAGAATAAGGAACTTTTTTTTTTTTTTTTTTTTTTTAATGATGTTGGTACTGGAGGGATTTTCATGTCATTCTTTCATACTGATTAATTCCTTACTACACAAATGAGAATTTGGGATGCAAATTTAAAATATCTGAGTTCTGTTATCTAATGTGACATGTATTAAGTCTCACTGAAAATTGATGGTTCCAAATAAAAATGCTTAGGTGCTTAACCTAAGTTCTGACAATGGGAACAGGTATGTAAACTTGTTAAGCATTTTTGAAAATGTTATCCCTTTAGTAGAATTAAATTTATACAAAACCAGTGATATTCAAATTTGCAAAGATAATATCCAGAATGCTACTAGCATGGTAGGATATTCACAGAATTTTGTGCTCATCATGGGATGAACCACAGAACAGAAATAAGGGCAACTGACTCACTGTGGATGTGATTTGGAATATACTTAAGGATTTGTTCCCTTGATCATGTGAATAACTCCGTTAACTTCAATTATACTACTAATCAGAATAAAATTCCCCTGTGTTTAAGTATTGGTATGATTTTGTTCTATAACAGCAGACAATCTCATATAAGAAGATGGAGAAAAGGGCTGAAATGACTGAAGTTATTTGTGGATGTTTATGAAAAATGTAAGAAATAATGGGATCAGGATAACTTTTTGACGCATAGCCCTTTATATGTAGCAATGAGATAAATCTTTCTTAACATCTACCTGTGGAGTTGTCCCACTGAAGTGAATGAATCTGCACTGCTGTGAAATTACTAAAGACACAGAGAGAATAAAGCCCTATTCCTGTCATCGATATATCTGATAAGTATGCTATTCAGCATACTTGTTATTTGATTTGCCCAACCCTAATAAAAAGTCCCATCTGTTTTGTAAGGCCTATGAGTCATGATGCCTCCTGCATAAGTCATCTTTCTGAATGTCTCTCATGATTTTTATTTTTAACTATAAAAGAAGACACAGCAATAAAATGTAATAAATGTGCTTTGTGCTTCTTGTTTATTATAATTGTCTGAAAATACTTTTTCTATCATAAGAATGCAATAATTTCTCACACTATTTTATTATATTGCAAGAGTAATCAGATAAACTGCACAAATTGCCATTAGAGCTTCAGAGTCCCCCATCACTTTATTTTCTATATAAAATAGACCAGATTAATGTCTTTTCCATTATTCAGTTGTGAATATAGTTAAGAAAAGAAAATCTATGTTGCAGAAATGCTGCCTCTCTGGGGTGATTGGAATGTTTATTTTGGTTGTATCCTCATTTCTAGGCAGGTTATAATTTGTCAGAACTTTGTCATTCTGCGGTAACAAAATGTGGTGACTCACCCAATACAGAAACTTTCCAGTTGTTCCCAAACTCTTTTGCTGAAACTGAAAAGCCATTTAATTTAATGCATTTAAAATCCCAGCAAGGGACCCAGATACTTTCTTGCATATGCCATTGCCCTTGAAATGATAGCAGTATGCCTAACTAAAGGCCACCTACATAGCTGTATAACAAGGAGAAACAGAAAGAGGTGGATTATGTACATTAAAGCCACTTTGAGTAGATACAATTTCCACCTGTAATGTTAATGGAGCAGAAAGAGCAAAGATTTCATTCAGAGACAGCAAAACAACTTGCCAAAGCACCAAAAGAGGCTGCATGATGGGGGAAGGGAGCCAGTGCTGGCAATACACAAGCAGAAAGGGAGAGACTCCTTCATTTTCTCCTCTTTTTTTCCTGCAGCAAAAATTTCCATTTTCTCATATGCTAATGCGAAGAAGAGCAGACAATATACCGCTAGTGTTTTTAGTGTGATAATTTAGAAACTGCAAGAGCATAGTCTTGTGTTTTCAAAATATATCTTTTAACTGGATTTTTTAATTTTTTTTTTTTTTTTTTTTAATGAAAACATGTATGTAACTTAGGGCAGATATTACATATTTGCAGTGTTAATGTGTGCTTGTATATACGTCTTCTGTAGGCTCCTGTCTTTCTCACCACACACACCTATAATATAAAGCATAAATGTAAAAACAATCCTATTTATCTAATTAATATGATGACTTTACATTTTTCACCAAGAATTTCTGTTAGGGGCAGAATTTGTTTATGTCTTCCATATGTGTGCTTTAAGAGAAAACAGATTGTGAGACCTTATAGGTAGGATTTTCTGAGTGCTTTCTTGTGGCCTCTAAAGCTTTCATCTCCTGAGATAAAATTTCTCAGGTTTGAATTCTGCCAAAATTCAAGGCTCATTTTGGGTTTTGTCTTTTTAAGAAAAAAAAAAAAAATCAGTATTTTTGCTATCTTTTGCAAGCTGTTATGGAGCCTCATTGAGCTTAGCTTATCTGTGCTCAAAGTCACAGAGAACATCATGATAAGCTGCAGATACTTTCTCTTGCAAGAAGTAGGGAATGGCTGTTGAAGCTGCACCAGGCTGAAAACCCAAAGCTGCTGTTTCTCCCACAGAATTCAATTTCAGGAAAGAAGGGAGGGAAGAGATATACTTCTTGCCTGTGTGCATGGACCCGCCATTGTAGGAGCTGTTGTATCTGACTGAGAAGGGAAAGAGGAAAGAGTGCTCTGATTAAAGTGTGCTTGCTTCTTTGAGTGTATTTATGTGCATACATGTGTAGAGAATTGGATAATGGGGGAAGGAAGAAATTTTCTATTCATGCATAGTCTAATAAAGCCCAAACAAATGCTGCTGCTGCTGAGATTTACCAGTATACAATTTCCTGTACAAATCGTTAATACCATTTCCTATATTAAAAGCATGTGGCTATTATATTTTCCTGTATTGCTGCATGGTTATAATACTGGGTTTGGAATCAGGGGCTTAAAAACAGACATTCCACTGACTTCATTTTACTTTTTATCAAGGCCTGTTATGACAAGATAAGGGGCAACAGTTTTAAACTGAAAGAGGGTAGATTTAGATTGGACAGCAGGAAGACATTTTTTTATGATGGGGATGATTGTCCAGAGTTGCGGATGCCCCATCATTGAAAGTGTTCAAGGTCAGGTCGGTTGGAGCTTTGAGCAACCTGATAGATTGTGAGACACATCCCTGCCCATTGCAAGGGGGTAGACTACATGATCTTTAGAGGTTCCTTCCAACCCAAACCATTCTATAACTTAATTTTTATGGTTTGTCTTCTCCATAGACTGAGAGACATTGTGATGAGAAAGGAAGGAGTATGGACACCTTTAAAAGTTTGGAAACCAAACTGCTTCCAGAGTCCACAAATGCCTAAAGCATGGACCCCATCCCGACTGGATAACCTGCACAGGGTATTTGTGAACTAGAAGCAAAATCAAGCATCTTACTGATAACCAGTACATGTTTCATCAAATAAGCTTCCCAGAGAAAGTGCATTGAATGAAATTACCTGTGCCTTCCTGAAAATGAGTTTATATGTGTTTACCTATCTTTTCATCACTCTACAAAGATTTTAATATAGAAGAATATAACTAAGCCAATTCTGTATTTCAGAGTGCTAAAAAACACAAGTCTGTGGTTCTGAGCAAAAAGAAAATCTTTTGTTCCCTTCAGCTGAATGTTTATTTATGCTATGTCTCTGGCCAAAAATAAAAAGTAAAATACAAAAGAACTTTTCTGGATGCTTTCACTCTACATTTACTATTCTCTGAATGCTGGATGATAGCAGTTCTATTATATAGCCATTGCATATCTTATGGATTTAAATAATCAAAGGAATAAATTATTCTGATTTAGCACATACTCATGTCTATTGATGAGATATATTTTTTTTGTCTCTTTAATTTCAAAATTGCTCATAATTTTTTTAGATGGGGATAATCCAATGAAATTTTTGAGTAAAACATATGAACCCATTTTTCATTAACCGGTAATTTACAATGTTTGTTCAGATCCCTACAATAATTACTGTAATGAAACTCAAACAGAAGCAAATCAAATGCATTGTATCCAATAAAAGACTTTTGAAAATATATTTGTACACTGTAACATTGAATACAACAAATAACAATGATCATTAGAGACAAAACTAACATCTATTTAAGCTGAATTGCATTTTTACTGACATTCAGTTTGCCAATGCCCTCTCTACTTGAGTTTTGTTTTATATTAACATTTCACACATTTTAAGTAAAGCAAATATAGCTTGAGATAGTTTTTAGCGTTGCTTATTGCAGAACATAGAAATGATTTAAGCCAAAAGATTTGCATTTTAGATTTGCCTTTCAAACATCCCTAATAGTCTGAATGCAATCAGATGTGGAGCCATCACTTTGGATTCATTTCTGCTTGTATTCAATGCCAAAGTACCGCCTGTATGCTCAATAGTAAACAGAATAGCTACAGTCCTTGAGGTATACATGACTCCCATTTTTGTAGTCCCTGCCTCCCCAGTCAACATAGTTTCTGAAAAAATGGACCCTCTCTTCCTCTCCCCACTTGTATCTTCTGCTGTCAGCCTTCAAGGCTGGACCAGGAAGGTACATATTTATACAATTCTTGGCTTTGATGGCAAAGCCAGCTTAAGAAGCTTCTGCTCCTCTACTGGCAACCTGTCCCTTCCATGACAGTTGCATTAATGTTACTGTTTATAGGCTGTGTTGCACACCATATTACCAAAAAGGTCTATCTTAAATATAACCCCAAATGTGGGTTATTTTTATTGTTACAAGTTGCATTTTTTGTTTTTCAGTGTGTCCTCGGTAATGACTGTACTGGTTGCAGAGGAGGGTGCAGATGAGATGTAGAAATGATGGATTTGGTATAGGAAATTTTTAACTGGCTTTGAAGCAATTTATACCATGAGTTACAAGACTAAGCTGTTCAGTCCATTATCAGGTTACACAAAGCTTTGCAGAGACTGTACCAATGCAATGTGCAATCTCTTCAGTACTCCTTAAAATGGACTTTTTAACCTTCATTCATATTTTTAGTATTCAGATTTTTAGATAAGAGCAAAGAATTGTATTGGAAAATATGGTGCTTGAAGTGGCAGGATTTTGTATTTTCTTTACCGGTTTTCTTTTTGGTTTTCACTTTTCTTTTTCTCCTTTGATTATTTATATAGTTATTAGTCAGAAGTCACATTTAAGCCTTCAGCTATAAAAGTCCAAGTCCAAACAGGGCTTTCTGATAGCATTTGTTACAGCATCATGCTAGGCTAGGTTAGGTTATTTTTTTCAGTTAGGGGGGAGACTCCAACTGGTGCTGGATGACTAGAGATAGTAGGGGACTGGCTTTTTCATCTCTGAGTCACTAATTCAAACCCCAAAAAGGCTGTCAAATAAACCCAATTTTAGCCAGTTACAACCTCTGAAAAGAATTGCAAAGATTTACACTGAAAATTATTTCAAATGCAACATAGTATGCCTAGATTTATTAATTGGGAAAAATACAGTTTAAACTGTAATCTTTGAGAGCAGAACACTGTGGCATTTCAGGGCATCTATTTTCTTGGTGATTACCATTTAAAAACAGATTGGTTTCCTATGAGTAATTCCCTCTTTGTTGGCAACTACTCGTTCAGTAGGTAGCACTTTTGATCTGCCTGTTGGCTGACCAGCAGTGTGTTACAACAAAGGTTTTTCAAGCAGGATAAAAATCACTAACCACAGAATTGTAGCAGAGAAGCTGACTGCTGAGAAAAAAAGAGTGCTAAAAACTGCCACTAATGTGATTCCATAGACATTAAAAGTCTAAGGGACAGGAAAATTGCCTTATAAAACCCAGAAATATGAACACTCATTCTTTTTATGGATAAAAAGAATTATAGTAAGTACAGTAAATATTAATTACTCTTATGAACATATTATCATTCACTTCATAAATTAACTTTAGACATGTATTTATAGATTTAACTTTGTGGCTGCAAAAACATGCATTTTGACACTTTTCAGATAATAACCATGCTTCTTGAGTATATGTTCACATCTTATCTGATTTTGTATGCTAAAACTAATAAATCTGCAAAGAAACTAAAAAATAAATACATGAAAACAGAAGAAAGCAATTTAGAGTAATTGAACAGTTTTATAAAAAACCCAGCAAATAGAAACTCTACCTGTTGGAAAAACTGAACAAAGTCACTCTGAAAAAAAGATTATAAAAGTTAAACCATGAACCAATACACAGTTTTAAGTCACATGTACAGAAGTAGTCCTAGGTATCCTTTCAAAGCATACATGGAACAAATACGCATCTAGTATAAGCACTTATATTTTTCCTTTGAAGAATGACCTCTGAAGTAAAGAATTTAAATACAGGGAGATGTCCTAACAAGAATAATTTTAATTTAATGAGAAAATTTATTTGAAAGAGCAGACAAAAATATGGCAAATTGTCTTTATGTCTTTTGAGATGTTGCAAACTACATTCTTATGTCATTCATCCACTGCTGTTTAACTTAACTTCTTTAGTATTACCTAGTGCCAGTAAATGATCACAATCTCAATGTATTTCCATAACAACATGATCCATTAATATGAAAGTTAGTTTCTGAATAAGACAGTAAATTCAAACCTGTGCGCAACCTATATTATTTTGATATTGCACACAACAGTTTTACCTTGATGTTATATATCTTTCTTACTCGTGTACCTGAATGTAGTAGGTAGCAACAGTGGATCATTGAACTATTTTACTAGGCCCCTTTCCTAAACAGTATGAGTTTTCATTTCCTTTTAAACTGTTGACATATGATCATTTTCCATAAAACCCGGGAACATGAAAATCTATAACCTGAATATCCTTTTCACAGCTGTAGGGTTTTTTCCCAGATGCCTCCACTCATTTGGCTCAATCTATGAACAATATTTCTGAACACCTCATATTCAGAAGTATACATTATATTTAGATATGAGATAGGATGGGATTAGGCCCTTAATGCGCTCTCCATTTCTTTTCTTTCTTTGAAAATCAAACAATAAAAAGCTGTAATATGGGTTCAAATCATCCTCAGATATGTAGTCCAGTCTCATAGTGGATGACTGTAAGGAAGGTGGCACAGCTAAGTCATTGATGCCTAGAGGTTTTGTTTGCTTATATTATGTATTTATTCATGTTAGAAGAGCTTTTTAAAATGTGCTGCATAGTGCTTTGCTGTCAACATGCTCATGAGTAGCAAGCACTAGAATTTTTGGATCTCAGTAGCTCAGAAATCAGTAGTGGAAATATTCCAATGAGGGTTTTTTTTTTTTTTATTTTGTCACTCAGATTGAAAAGATCTGCTCTCAACTGTGTAGCGTAACTACTGTGACAGAATAGTATCGGTTGATAAGGTTTGTCATTTTAAGCAGTCAGGACAGATATTTTTTATTTTTATTCTAAGCCTGGTAAGTTGCAGAGCATCAAGTCAAAAACTGTGGTTCCTGAGAATACTGTCATTGTTATATTCATCTAATCTAGTGCTTGATCTTCGTAGAAACAGTTTACTTTAAACAAAAAAAAAGCTTTCACTATTACTCTGATGCAGGTGTAGTCATTAAGGAATATATTAATTAAACAGACAATGTGAATTAAATAACATCACAGTTTTGACCTATCTGCTTCCTGCCCCCAAAGTATAATGTTGCAATAACATGATCTTTATTACAAACCACCTCATTCCATGATCCAGTTAAGCAACTATTTTATTATACAGGTCATTTTTCAGTAAAGGTCACATACCTTAGTTGGTAAATGTTATGCACATCCATCATTTTTAGATTCAGTGAAGTTTCTGGATGTGTACTTATTAGTTAATAGAGAACCAATATTTCTGTCATTTTTAGTTTGCCAGGACTTGTCAAACTATCTGCAACAGCTACTGTCATAATGTATTTTTTGTCACTGTAAACCCTGAAGATGTTTTATCTCAGTTACAATACTGTGGGAGTGGCAAAAGTTTTGCTGCCGTTCAGTTTGAAGGTAAAGATGTTATTATAAATGCCTTGGTCTTCAGCCCATCACTAGTAAATCTTACTTTAAAGTCTGTGGAAGTATCTCCATAATATCTCTACCATAGAGGAGATTTAAAAATATTATTTAAGGAAAAAGCAGCATTAACATTGAGGAGAATTGTGTTATGGATATTAGATCCTCTGAAAATTTTGTGGTAATGATTTTACCCCAATTATATCTGCTTATAATTGTGTTCATTCAGAATAAGAGCTGGTGGTTAAAAAACTAGCTTACATCTAAGAATCCTTAATTTAGTTCCCCACTACTACACAGACCTGCTGCATGACTTTGAGCAAGTAGTTAAAACAGCTTTGTGAAAGTATTCAAGGCAGCTAGGGAAGGTTTCACAAATGCAAAGTTGCCCAAATTTTAATACTTTAAGACAGTGCACTTTAACTCTGGCTCTTTTATTAGCACCCAGTACCAGTAAGAGTACCCCTTTAAAAGTTTTTTTCTACTGTGTATAAGTATTCTTACAGTGCACTTTGTGTATTAGCCATTTGAAGAGTTCAAAGGATTCTAATATATACATGCACAATCTGGAAAAATAGTTGGCTCAGTCCCTCAGTGGATGGACTCTCTTCAAACCTTTTCTACTTAGCCTTTCTTTAGTGGTTCTCAGTTTCTCTGGCTGGAATCTTTCTGAAGGCGACAGGTATCCCTTCTGGGCTCTTCACATAATGTATATTAAGGCTGTAAAAATCATGAAAGTTCACTTCAGTCCAAAGGGTGATTTAATAACACACTGACATCCATTGAGGGCTATCACCTCCTTTGTAAGTATGTCCCTCACCTATAATTTTTGCAGGCCAAAAAAATCTATTTGGGAACAGTAGTAATTCATTTATACACTAATAACTAAGCATATAAGTCTTTCATTAGTCACTTCTCAAGGCATCCAGCCTGAATGTTAGACAGAACTCCAGCCTATGCAGTAATGACATGTGAGAGAAGCATGTTCAACTCCTCATTATTTCAGGGAGCCAACAAGTGCTGCAAGCTATGGACCGACTGAAAGTTTCTCTTTCCCTGGATTGTCACTCCCTTCTTTCTAACATTATCTTTACAGATTTAAAGAAAAAGGAAAAATAAGGGGACAAAGATGTGCCCTTGGTTTGACTCAGTATTCTCGCTTTTATCTTCTTATATCAGTTTCAGCCTGTCTTCTTCTAGTATTCAAATATTGGCAGCCATGTAAGAGTGGTTGTAGTGTGGTTGTCTTATGGTTGTCCATAGTCCTGCATTTCCTTTACTTTGATATTTCTTCCAGTTACAGGATAAGATCATCAGCTATAATCTTGACTGTCTGAGATTCTTCTGTTTTCTTACAATAATTTTACAAGTGGTTTCATGTCTTGTAATATCTACTAAAAAGAAAGGAGGAAAATTCTCACATCACACATAAAATGTCAGAACACTTTTAGTGTCACAAGCACTGGGAATGATGTTTCCATGGATAAATAAGGAAGTATGTATCAATGTAGATTCCCAGTTTACTTAAAGGTTATCTTGCTATTACAATTCTGCTGATGAGTTCTGTGCTAGTCTCAAGAGATGAAATGTGCTTCTTCCTTACAGGCTTACTAACTTTTCTTCACTTCTTTGGATTTTTGTTGATGCACACAATGCAGCTTGCCCTTCTGTGTGAATTTACTGAGAGGATATATTCTCTCTATATTCCATTGGAAAGCTGAAGAGAAACTACAGTGATGTCCTCCCTCTTCCAGCACTTCTGTGTGTCAGCTGTTATAAACTCAATGCAATAGAATGTCTTGTTCTGTGAGGTTTTTACTGACAGCCTGAATTTATCCACCCACCACAGAAATGTTTTATTGTACATCCCCTAACCTTTGGTCACAATCTTCCAGGCTGTTATGGCTTTGTATTGTTGGGATTACATTGCTGCTGGCTTTACAATGCAGCTGAAGAGAAATGGGTCATTGATCCAATAGCATGACTGTAAATATGGCAGCTGGATGGTTGGCAGCTTTTTTATTGCATAGTGTGCATATTGGAGATGTCTGTGTCTGCTAGAGAGTCCCACTGTAGATGCTCTCCTCTGCTGCAGGTGTGTAGTCTTTATTTATTCTACATGTTGCTTTTTTTTTTTTTTTTTTTTTTTTTTTTCTGTCTTGTTCAGTTGCTGGGCATTCTTCCTTTTATGTTTTGTATTTCTTTCTATGCTCATGACTGGGCGACCCATCCTGCCTCCCATATTTTTTAAGTTTGACCTTAACTTTATGCTAGTAGCTACAAATACTTATGCTTAGGCAGTAGTGTATATCTGAACTATCGTTAAACTTGCCAGCAATGAAGCTGAATAGGATAGAGGTTATACAGGCCTGAGCAGTTATCCAGTTCATCATGACATTTTTCAAGAGTGCATTGAGCTTTATGTTGTGGTGTCTTTACTGCTATGTCTCTCACTTAAAAGTAACTTTACTGCATCTACCTTTTTGATCTTGGATGATTCAGTTGCACTTGTTTTTTTTGGGGGGAAGTTTGCTTGTTGTATCTAACTGTTCTGTTAGGTCTCTTTCTCAGAGCCATTGCTTCTGTTAGATGATACTATAAGTCTAATTAAGGAAGCTGTACCATTCCAGAAGTTCTATATGAAGGTGAACTTTAATTGGCCTATTTCACCTTTTGCTTCTTGGTTTCAAGAGAAAAACTGCATCTCATTCTCTTGAGGGTTCTATCACTCATTAAACACCTTTACCAGCTCTAAGTATGTTTTCAGGCTTATTTGTAGCATCAGTCTTACCCACTTCTCATTATTTCTTCAGTGAGATAGAAAAGAGTCTACCTTCATCAATTTATCTTTATCTTCTATGCTTACCTCTACATGCAGACTCATTTCTTGGTACCATTTACAATATTTTCCTTTCTTCCTTTTGAAGTCTGGTTTACAGTCTAGTCTGAGTTTTTCTGTTCTCTAGTCTGAGTTTCTAAATGCTGCGTAGTTTGGCTGTTAATCGTTTTTTTCTTTTAGTAGATCTTATTATTCATGGCTAACAGTTCCGTTTCATGCATTGCATGCTGGTTAATAACTACACCAAACTAGGATTTTTCTTTCATTTTCTTTCAGGAGCATTTCTTAACAAAATGTGGCTATTACAAGCAGAACTGTATATTCATTCTGTTTCACTCTCTAGCAACCTCTGCTCTTTCATGCAAATTCTGTGCCTTTAGACAATGCTGATAAGAAAGAGAGGAAATGACTGTATGGAGTGAGGATGTATGGATTTTTACTTACTCCTTTGGATTCCTGGATTCTGAAATGAAAGTTTCAGAAGATGGGAAGAGCAATCAGCCTTTCTCATCAAGGAGATGAGTGAAGTACTTGGACACATAAACTAATGCTCCATAGAAGTCCCCAAATCTAGAAAAGACTAAAAATTGATTTTATTAGAATCTGTTTGGTTTACAGATTAAAACTAAGTTCAGAAACATGGTATTTTTTTCATAAATTTCTGGCTCAGATCATCTCTGTTTCAGGCTAATAGGAGTAGCCACTGTCTGTACTGTTTTTTCTAAGATAAAACCAGAAAGAGAAATGTTAAGTGAAAATTTGGGGGGAAGAAAGAGAGACATAAATTAGATTAATGTGTCTCATTGCTGTACTGTCTTAGGCCTTTATTCAGGACTAAACCTCAGCTTCATTCCACTTTATTCCATCTTATCTTTCCATTGACAGGGGAATTACTCTATTGCAGATACAAGGTACATCTCACACCTCACTTACAAAATATTTAATTGTAGAAAGAGAGAATCAAAATAATTTAGAGTGAAAACAGATACTGAAACTGGAAGATAGCCACCAACATGTCTGGTCCTGCTGTTTCCTGAATGAAAAATGTTTGATGTGTATCTGTCTGTCATTCTTTTTATTTAATCATTTTCTCTTTTCTTTTGATTCTTTCAGGATCAGTGCAGACATGGATTTTGTAAATCCATCCAAAGACTTGGTTTTAGCCAGTGTAAAAATAAATAAATATTTTTTTCTCTCTCTCTCTAAATCTAACATTCATATTGAGTCTTCTTCATATTGAATTTTCATCAAATTGAATTTATATAGGACTGGTTATTTTTTCACTCAAAGGTATCTGCATAACATTAACTTCAAGAGAAAATGATCTCCATCTGCAGTGGCCCTGTTGTGCAAGGTGTTGCATTGCATGCTTCTTTTCACTAGTTTTTCTGGTGGCACCTGCAATATTTGACACAACAGACAACAAAGAGAAAAGAGACAGAATATGCCTTTTTATTGTCTTTTCTTTTGTGGGTATAAACACTGTCTTTAAATAACATTTATAAGGAGTGTCATGGTTTAAACCCAGCCGGGAACCAAACACCATGTTCACTCAGCCTCCTCTGCTCTGGGTGATGGGGGAGAGAATTGGAGTGGTAAAGGTAAGGAGACTTGTAGGTTAAGATAAAACCAATTTAATAACTGAAAAAAATAAAATTAAAATAATAGTGATGATAATAATAGTAATAACAGAAAATACAAATGAGTAATGCACAGTGTGATTGCTCACCACTGATGCCCAGCCCATTTCTGGCTAGAGATCCCAAAGAAGAGACAATCCCAAAACTACAATCCTGGAAGAGCAAGAGAGATCTTCCTAGACAACCCTCACCTATAATACTGAGCATGACGTTATATGATATGGAATATTCCATTGGCCAATTTGGTTCCACTGCTCTGGCTCTGCTCCCTCCCAGCTTCTCGTGTACCTGCACACAGACAGGACATGGGAAGTTGAAAAGTCCTTGATTTCTGAGAAGTAGCTAAAAACATCAGTCTATTATCAACTTTCTTCTCATACCAAATCTCATACTGAATCCAAAACACAGCACTATTCTATCTACTAAAGAGAAAAAAATAGCTCTATTCCAGCCAAAACCAGGACAAGAAACAATTTTGCTTTCATTTCATTTCATAAGATTTTTTGATGAATCAGTTCACAAAGAATGCAAGGATAGACTTTAAAACTGTGTTCATGTTTAGAATCCAACTTTATGTTAAGCTCTTTTTAGACTTTCACAGTGTTTATTTCATTCCTGCTTTACAGCTTGAATTGGAAATGCTGAAATACCATAAAACAGGCTTGGACAAATTTGATAGATTCATATCCAGACCTAGAGCTTCAGTACACTCTTAACTGTAAACATGCCTCTCACTCTCACAAATTACTGCCCTTCTGTTTATGTACTAAAAAGGAGGAGAATTCCTATTCTACATCTCATTAAAGACTTCATGCTCTAGCTTTCCACTTTCCCCTGTTCCCTTTATTATGCATTGTCATATTGTTTGACATCTGTCTTTTTGTTACACTCTGCAGTCCCGGCGCTGATTGTTTCAACATCATCTTACTATGTCTCCTGTGTACAAAGAGCTTTGGTCAGTATCTCTTAAAATAAAAGCTCCCTCAGCACAATTTACTGTTGCATGAAAGGGATTGCAGACTTTTATTATATATATTGTATCACTACAAAATACTAAAATGATGGAATGTTGTTAGGAATGCCAGAATTACCAAGATTTTTAATTGAAATAATGTTGGCAATGTTAAATGTAGAGTAAAAAGTTTAATGCAAATGTATTTGTACTTCATGTTTTACAGCATATTATAAGAAAAACAAATACTTTTCCCTATTCTGAATTCTTTAGAAGATTATCTGTTCAGAGCTTTGTAAGAATTAATATATTTCCATGCAACATGTCATTTCAATGAAGCAGCATTTTCTGATGGAATATGTTTCACTAAAGAAAAAAAAAATCGACTTCCTCTAATTGTGACTGAATAGAAAACCCTACTAAATATAGTTTATGTGCTAACATTATACCAGTCAAGTAAATCAAGAGCATAGGTCATGCAATCTTAAATGTATATTGAATCAAGTTGGATTTTATAACAATTTTCTTAGATATAATTTTAATCGAAGTAGTAGACAAACAGATTGAAAATCATTTTGCCTGATATCTTTGAGGTTGGAAGATATTCTGTTAATATTTCCACTGTAAGTGCTATGTGAAATATTAACAAGCTGAGGCTTATGTCCATTTGTTTATGAAAGGACATTTTTTATACAAAATGAATGTTACATTTCCTACCTAGGTATGCACATGTGCTTCTCTACCATGAAATATTCTGGTGGCCTGCCATCTTCCTTCCAGGACTGCTTTTCATTTTTCCCAAGTGAAGCACATCCTCTACAATCTTTACTATTTTGGGGATCATGTAAATACTGGATGCCATCCCAAATAAGTATTAACAACTAACCAAATTGTGCATTATTGAAATTGGAAATTCTAGAGAAACAGTGTTGTTTTTTTTACTCTGACCTGGACCACTTCTAAAGATTCAAGAAAAAGTATTAAGAAAAATAATCATAATCCAAGGGGAAATGATTAGTGACCTGCTACACCACTTAGACACACACGTGTCTATGGGGCTGGACGGGATCCACCCAAGGGCACTGAGGGAGCTGGCAGAAGTGCTCACCAAGCTACTTTCAATCATTTATCAGCAGTCCTCATTAACCAAGCTCAGCCTGACCTTGGTGCCAGGGAAGCTTATGGTGCAAATCATTTTGAGTGCCATCACAGAGCACATACAGAACAAACAGGTGATCAGGCCCAGTCAGCATGGGTTTATGAAAGGCAGGTCCTGCTTGACAAACCTGATCTCCTTCTATGACAAGGTGACCCACTTAGTGAATGAGGGAAAAGCTGTGCATGTTGTTTACCTGGACTTTAGTAAAGCCTTTGACACCATTTCCCGCAGCATTCTCCTGGTGAAAGTAGCTGCTCATGCCTTGGATGAGTGTACTTTTCTCTGGGTAAAAAATGGGATGGATGGCTGGTCCCAAAGGTTATGGTGAATGGATTTAGATCCAGTTGGTGGCTTGTCACAAGTGATGTTCCCCAGGGCTCAGTACTGGGGCCAGTTCTCTTTAATATCGTTAGCAATGATCTGGATCAAGTGCACTCTCAGTAAGTTTGCAGATGACACCAAGTTGGGCAGGACTGTTGATCTGCTTGAGGGTAGAAGGGCTCTACAGAGGGATTGGAACAGGCTGGATCAATAGGCTGAGGCCAGCTGTGTGAGGTTCAACAAGGCGAAGTGTCGGGTCCTGCACTTGGGTCACAACAACCCCATGCAAAGCTACAGGTTTAGGGATGAGTGGCTGGAAAGCTGCCCGTCGGAAAAGAACCTGGGGCTGTTGGTCAACAGCCAGCTGAATAGGAGCCGGCAGTGTGCCCAGGTGGCCAAGAAGGCCAATGGCATCCTGGCTTATGTCAGAAATAATGTGGCCAGCAGGACTACGGAAGGGATCGTCGCCCTGTACCTGGCACTGGTGAGGTTGCACCTCTAATACTGTGTTCAGTTTTGGGCCCCTCACTACAAGAAAGACATTGAGGTGCTGGAGCGTGTCCAAAGAAAAGCCACGAAGCTGGTGAAGGGTCTGGAGCATAAGTCTTATGAGGAGCAGCTGAGGGAACTGGGGTTGTTTAGTCTGGAGAAAAGGAGGCCGAAGGGAGACATTGTTGCTCTCTGCAACTACCTGAAAGGAGGTTGTAGTGAGGTGGGTGTTGGTCTCTTTTCTCAAGTAACAAGTGATAGGATGAGAGGAAATGGCCTCAATTGCACCAGGGGAGGTTTAGATTAGATATCAGGAAAAATGTCTTCACTGAAAGGGTTGTCAAGCACTGGAACAGGCTGCCCAGGGAAGTGGTTGAGTCACCATCCCTGGAGGTATTTAAAAGATGTGTAGATGTGGTGCTTAGGGATATGGTTTAATGGTGGACTTGGTTGTGTTAGATTAATGATTGGACTCATTGATCTTAAAGGTATTTTCCAAGCCAAATGATTCTGTGATTCTAATTATATTTAGCTATACATCAATTCATTCATGTGATTTCTTTTTTTTTAAAATACTCTTTTGAGAAATACTTACAAAGCTATAAAGAGAACAAGATGAAAGACTCTACTCTAGAGTTACTATGTTAGTACTACACCTGCTGGTTTTATGCGTTGCAGGTTGCCCACACAGAGTACTAGATACTTCTACATAAAGTGTGAGAACCTGAAGACTGCCTGTGAAAATGTCAGAGATCCTTACAATGAATCTTGAAACGCTCTACCCATGTGTATATACTATGGAGAATTAGACTAGATCATGGTATAAGAAGCCAGCAAAATCCCTTCATTTCATGCCAGACAGTATGATGCAGGGGACTGCAAATACAATTGGATTGGTGGTTTCTTCAAGTGGAGGTAAGCAGCAGCCAGAAGATATTTACTTCATGTGAACATTATTGTGATTTCACATAGTATGACTGAGATATCTAACTGTTGCACTTTGGCATTTAGGTTGCCAGTAGAACAGCTGAGGGAATGGCAAACATGTCAGTGCTTATCCTTCTTGTAAGGGATAATTGGTTCTTGAAAAATTTTCAGGTAGCATTTGGCATTTTTAAAATTTATTCCTTCATTCTCTGACATCCTAATGTCACATGCATAAAATGGTGACCACTGCCATCAGTTACCAACATCTGTCCTTTCTATACTCTGTCCTATCCTTTTGATTAAGGTAAAATGCTACTAATTGCTGTATGTTCAACACTGTGCTTAGTGTTTAAGTATTTACCCTGCCTCTTCCCCTTCTTCCTTTGTTGATATATGCTCAGCCCCTAATCATTTGGAAGAGGAGGGATAGAAAAGGGGAAAGGGGAGAGGAAGGTATCTTAGAACAAAAATCAATTTATTGTAAACTGAAAATTCAGAGTCATACTCCATAGGGCACACTGTGGTTTAGTAATGTGGTGAATTAATATATGAAGTCTGTGGAAGTTTGGGTTTTTTTACAACCTCATCAATAAAATATCATCATGTCCTTTCTTCACAGTAAAATACTTGTAAAGTTTTTTTATATAAACACATTCTGGAAAGGCTTTTATGTCAATATTAATCATAGAAAGGTTTTAATATCAGCAGAATTTTTAAAGGCTGTTAAAAAACTGTAAATCCCTTATCAATGTGGTTTCTAAATTTACTATGAGCAGTATAGCAGTGCTATCCAAGTAGAAGCAGCAGACATATCTGAAAGGGCAAATCACAAACCACAAAAGGAGTCACTGTACAAAATACTTGACAGTTGGCCTGAGCAGCAATAAATGGCCTTTTTTAAAACAGATAGTGTTCCAATACAACCAATCCATTGCAAGCTGGTCTGCTTCCCCTTTGGTTCCCAAACTTTTGCTCTTCCACTGCCACTCATAGTAGGAAAAAAACACTGACTCAGCAGCACTGTGTATCTTTCATGATTACCCTCTATTTCTGCAAAAATATAATTTTTTATGTTTTGGGGGTTTGGTTTTGTTTTGTTTTTATTGTAGAATGTTTATTTCATACATTCTTCAGATAAAGGGTGTGTGCAAAACAACAAATGCACTACAAGTTGGACTAAGTAATATTCCCATTCCTTAATTTCTACATCCTCAAGTCCTGTTACACCTGCTCATGCTGTGAAATTATATTCAGCATACTGATCTTCTTCACTTCCCTCTGGTCTTTCTGGTAACAAAATTAATGTGGTAACAAACCAAAACAGCATATCTGCAATGACAAAGTATTGTTTGTTGTTTCTCTTGCCTTACAGGATCTGAGAATATGAAATGTCTAGGTTTTCAGAGATGTCTGCCTAAAGACTGCTCAACATCTGGTGTAGCATAGGGCAGATAGGGTGCTGGATCAGGAGGAGGTAGGATGGCTATCAGTATGGGAAAAAAGCTCAGACCTTAATACTGGAAGAGGAGAAGCAATAAGAAAGGATGGAGACGCCATGGTGGAACCACAGAAAAGGAGGGTTTTGATGACTGAACAGAATGCAATTCATGGATATAAGAACAATTTTTTATTTTTGGATGATAGTTTTCAAAGATGATGCTCACCTTCTACCTCTCATACGTCCTAAAACCCTTCTGCAAATACAGTATCTGCAAGGTTTTGACAACCTCAGTGCTACGGATATTTAACAAATGCCTTTCTAGGATCAGATCATTATTGTTTGAGTGCCTATTTGAGTCTCAGTATGAATAGGACCTCCTGTGGCAGTGCGGCTTCTTTGAACTCAAACACAGGGTTGCCATGACATCCTAGTTCCAAAGAGAAAAGATTGTTCAGTTCAGCTCTGATATGTTCCCTCTAAATTCTAAAGCTAAATTTGAATAATACCTTTGAGTTGGGTAAGAAAGTTGTTTTCCTTACTGATAAATTATGCAAGTGTTTGTTAGATGTAGAACAGACCTTAATTTACCTAGATCTTCATTTACCAAAGAGCTAAATCAGGAAAACATTAAGTTCATTTAGGGACATCAAGAAGCAAAGAATATAGATTTGTGACCATCTCCTGTAGTCATGATCCATTGCAAACAGTATTGTGTCTTTTAAAAACTAGTTGAATTTCAAACTTTTACTACAAATAGAACAGTATGTATTCATCCTTAGCTTTGATTTTAATTTCTCATGATAATTTTTTCTTTTGCCTTTGGCTACTAGACTCCAGAGGCTTACACTGTCCAACATGTCTTTCTCTGTGAAGGCAGTTATACACTGTAACCTAATTACTTCTCAATTTTTATTTTGTAATAAACCACATGTACTGATTTTTCCCACACTATACTTTCCTATATAAAGTATTTCTTGCCAACCCACAAAATGTGTTTTAAACTTTTATCTGCTGCCTTCCAGTTTTCAGACATTTCAGTTGGAAAAGTAAGCAACAAAATCATAGCCAGAATTACCTTTACTGATATTGCATAAACAAAAATATCTTACTTAATGTGTTTACCTGGACTTCAGCAAAGCATTCAGTAATGTTTCCCACAGCCTCCCCTGGACAAACTGGAAAGATACAGATTGGATGGGTGATCTATGAGGTGGGTAGGAAATTGGCTAACAGTTCACACACAGACGGTGGTAATCAATGGCTTTTACTCAGGTTCACAACCTACCACAAGTGGGGCCCCCCAGGGGTCAATACTGGGCCCCATGATATTCAACATCTTCAAAAATTATCTGGATGATGGAATTGAAAGCACTCTCACCAACCTTGCTGATGATACCAAACTGCTTGTCGAGGTGAATAAATACATCAGAACGGTGAGCCATCTTACAGAGAGACCTGGGCAGTCCGGAAGAGTGAGCTAGCAAGAACCATATGAAGTTTTAAAAAGACAAGTGCAAAGTCCTGCAGCTGGGATGAAATAACCAAAAAGCCCACTACAGGTTAGGATGTGTGTGGCTGGGGGGCAGCCTTGCTGAAAGGGACCTGGGGGTCCTCATGGACAATAAGCAAAACATGATCCAGCAGTGTGCCACAGCAGCAACAAAGGGAAGTCGGATCCTGGGCTGCATCTGCCCAGGAATTACATTCCTTTAAAAATGACTCCCTAGGGTCTATTTTGCTGTTGTTTAATTTGCCTTTTTTTTTTTTTTTTTTTTTTCTTTAGGGACATATATTTTTGTTGCATATATATAAATGATATAGTAGGAAAATTTAAAATTAACATTCTTCATCTATACTACAATAATGCTATTTACAGAAGGACTATGGAACAGAGATAGCTATCATGGTAAATCAGGTTTAGCTGATCAGAAATTAAGATCAAAATATTATTTTAAAATAACATACTTGATTTGATACTCTGCTCAGTGCTTATGTAGTCACACTAGAGAAAGATCTTTATGATAACATGCAACTGCTAAACCCAAAAGGAATTTGAAAAATTTTTGAGCAATATTTACTTGTCCCTTAAGTATTTTCTAACTACTTAAATTCCTACTAATAAACTTGTGGATGAAAAGGATGAAAAGCTTTTTTGCAGCTCTTTGCAGCATAGGCAATCTACCAAAAGTTTGCCCAGACACAGGGAAGATACAGACATACTCTAATACACTCTATGGAGGTGGGCCCCAGGGAGTCCTACTGATGCTAGAGAGACACGCATGTAAGGATCTGTCAGAATTACTTCCAGATCTGGAGTTTAGCTTGTAGATTTTATAGATAATGACTTGTTAAAATATATCTTAGTTATTTTATTGCTATTTCTTTTAAGCAAATGGTAAAATCATGAGTTTCAAAAGGATGATGAAACATTTGTATTTAAGTTAATGTTAAAGATCACAAGAAATAGGTGCTTTAAAAACTTATGAGTTATCACTGTCCATTACTTTTGTGCCTTTGTGCAGCACAATTTGTATTATGCATACCTGCTGGTTAGAGGGACTTTTTCTTCATATGATTTTGGGTGTTGAAAACAGTATGAGCAAGTTACAATCTTATCAGAATTTCTCATAAGACAAACAAAAGAAAAAAAAAAGCAATTATTTACTTTTTTGTCAAGGTTCACAGGCGTTTCCAGAATGCAACATGATTTCAAGGTTAACTGTCATTCCTGCCCCCCCAACTCCTTACATTTAAAACTAGTAAGTATAGACATCAGTATGAAACTATATGAGGTAAGGAAGTATAATGACACGATGTAAATTTTTCCATTCATTATCTCAGCATAAATAGTGACTCTAATGGGTGTTTCCTTTGAGTTTAGTACTATTGCTGTGATGCAGCCAAGAGGGAGCAGCTGTTAGGAATTCTGGGAACTGCAGAGATTTGACAGTGGAACTAAACAAATGCTTTCTCCCAGTGTGATTGCAAGGGAGTTGTACAAATCTTCTCTCAGGGAAGCTGTACTATTTTTGCTCAGCACAGCACTCTGAAAACTTATAAGATGCAAGGTATCTCACACCATATATAAACTGTGAATTGCATTTGAAAATACTTCTTTTTCTGTGAAATTCAGCATTTTGAACATTTTCTTAGTAGCTACCACTAGATTCTTTTGTTGAACTGAGATTTCGACAGCCTTCATGTGAATGAGTGTCTAAATAGTAGCACATGCAAATGAGGGAAGAGAACATGCAGACTGGAAAATGACAGAGAATTGCAAGCTGAAAGCTACTCTCTGAAAGAGTGTAAGAGCCATCCTGTTATGTAGAGTGACCAATGGTCACACTAATGAAGACTTGGATAACCACTGTTATCTTAATTTTCAGTTAGTAATTCACACTGCATGTTTAGCAGCTCTCTCCAGCCTCTTGCTGACCAATCCAAATGGAATGATCTAGATGGTATCTTACCTCTACCTCTTCCCCTCACCCTGAGTCCCAAGCAGAGTCTAGGAAGTCTTCCCTCTTCAAATGGTGTCTTGTACAGTTAAGGACTGTGGATAAGTTAGAAAAAAAGAAGAGACAAAAAGTTGTGGACTGAGAGTTTTGTGGGACCCAGCAGTTTATTTTAGAGATTGCGTAATTAGGTCTGTGAATTGGGAAGGAAGATCTTAGAGGAGAAATAAGCTGTATGATAGGGACAATGTCAAGGACACTCAAGGTAAGTGTTCAGGTCTGGGAAGGGATCCAAGAATGCTTTTCTCAAGAGAAAATCTAGGGAACAGAGAAGGTTGGTGTTCTGGGGAGGGATGGGAATGGAGACCAGTGATCATGAATTTCACTACAGATTAGTTACAGACCTATGATGAGGCTTGCAATTTGTGCTGAACTGCAGAAGTATGGTGTTCAATGCTCTTTGAAAGATTCCTGCCTTTTCAGATAGAAATTATGCTCTAAGAAATGCTGTATGAAGGATCTCAGTGTTGTCTGGCAAACAGCATTTACGCAGTAGATAGCAAAATTATTTGACCTAAAGAAAAGAACTGACAGAAGAGTTCAGGTAAATACTACTCTCCAGGGAAAAATAGAATGGCCAGCAAGCAGAGGGGCTGCAATAAGGACTGCTTGTTATGCGAAAAAGTTCTATGTCCTCTTACCTTGATTATTTTTTTTTTTTAGGATTCACAGTATATTTATTGATAATATAAAGTAGGGGAGAACACAATTAAAAAGAGAGATTGTGGGAAAGAAGAAAGGGGGCAGTTGATCAAGTGAAAGAAGTAGTAATGGTCTTCAAAACACACTAGTCCTTAAATGGCACAGAGAAAGCAAGCAGACTGTAACAGTTCTTGAGACAGTTCGGAATGTTAATAAAATACTCTGACTTCTGGGACCTCATTTACCAGCAGTACATCCTCTGTGATACATCATCTGAATACTGGAACAAATGGCTTGATGGGATATATGCAAAGCTCCAGAGTGAACTTCCTTACAATCCTCCTGTAGGCTTGACTGTGCTCAACAGAATGACAGTCATAGATAATCCTCTGGGATGATTTGGGTTTATGATACATGAACATGTGTCAATGCCTGATTTAATGAATTTCTAGAAACCAAGGCTAAGTCATGACTAAAATGGTAGTGTCAGGAAGGTACTCACTAAAAGTCTGCATAATTCTTTGCCAAAAGAATAGCAAAGGATCCCATATACTTTAGTAACTCATGTAGATGAGATAGCCTGGCACACCAAAATAATGACAGAGTAGGAAGGACAGTATACAGAAGCCACGTCCATATTCCTACCACTGTAACCTTAAACCATGCTACTTTAATCTTGCTGAAATTCACTCCTTATTACAGTTTCTAGATGCCCTTTTAACTTCTTTTTAAGGCTTGTTTTCAGGTATTTCTATTGAAGTAATCACCTCCTAATTTTATTTCACTCCACCACTTCCTTTGCATGTTAGAGATCTTAGCATTATGTATTTTTACTGAAGTAATCTCCTCCACACCCCTCCCCCAGCCATTTGGCCTCTCAGGCTCTAATTTCTCCTTTCTAGAATCGTTGGGTTTTGTCTATTACCTTTTGCCTTTGCCTGTTACTTTGTGTGGCACAGGAGGCCTCTTAGTTATACCGAAAGAAAAAACATTAAAATTGTAAAATGACATACATACCAGTGACTTACAGATTTCTAAACCTTACGGAAGAGTTCACCATATAGCATCTGTTAATGTCAGTGGAAATAAGGAAACCAAATACTTCATTGTCTTTGAACAACTGTTCTTAAAAATGTAAGAATATTAAAATAAATTCAAGTTTGTCTGTGTGGGTTTTTTATTAGTTTTTCAAAGAGCCAAACTCAGTAAATACAAATAACAGTTAAGGGTCTTGCAGAATACTTGCCATCACAGAAATACAGATGCACTTAAGTTCTTTCTGTTTGGAATAAACCTCTTGATTATTGCTCATGCAGCGTTGCCCCTTCATTGCCTTAACTGTACAGTATTCAAGAAAACTTTGTTTACCTTAGTTTTCTAGAGCTACTCATTGTATTACAAGGATTAAATAGTGTCCAATACTTTACCAGATGTACATAATTTATTGGTTTTATCAAGTATAATATGATTATGATTACATGAAGTGTTAAATGCCCTTCAGCCTTTACTGTAAGTTTTGTTTACTCACTGCACATTTTGAGTTGTTCAACTCTAGATTATTTCCTAACAGTCACCAATTTGGACTTTGTTCCACATGCTTATAAAAATTTTTGATTCTTGTGATTTCTGCTTGTGAAAGGCTTCTTAATTTGCATTTATTCCTATGTCAATTCTTCTAGCTTAATGTTTCTGAAGGTCCTGAAGGTCTCTAAGTGCTGTACAAACACATGCAACATTTCTGTAACTGTAACTAGGGACTCCTCAAAAAGGACAAATAAAGATCTCCATGTTATACTAGATTGGTATCTACAAACCATCTCTGTCTAATGAAAATATTAGTCATTGCAACTCATATGTTCTTTATAAATAACCCTTAGAAAGTAACCCCTAACATGACCTTCTTTTCAAGGCACTGATTACCTAAAAGTTCTCATTGCTGTTGGTTTTCTATAACGTAACTACTTCTTATCTGTGATAATACCAAAGATTGGAATATTTGTGGTATTGACACTGGTATAGATGTGGGCATAGTCATATCTACTATGTAATGTAACTCTTGCCATGAAGAGTGACAGTAGTGAGAACAATGTTCTGATTTGTCATTTGTTACTTTTCATAAACATAAAATTTTACAAATGCTGTAAGACAATAATTTAGACAAAAAGTGATAGCACAAAATGTCACACAAATAAATTTATTTGTCTAAATATTTTGCACTAATCATGCAAACCAGTTACATATCATTCAGACATTGATTATTTAAAATTGTTATTTTTAATGTGTAAAAATATAATCACCTCTTTATTTCCTCCACCACTTCCTTTGCGTGTTGCAAAGCTCAGCATTATGTCACAAATACTTTACAAATTTTGGCCATCATCTATATTAGACATCCGAAGTGATACTTCTAATACTTATGTCCAAGTTTTGCAGTAGAATGCTTCCAAGTGGCATCTGTTTCCTGAAAGATACGATCTTTTAAATTAATTTGGAAAGAAACACACCACCAAAAAACCACCAACAAACCCACCTTTGTAAAAGATTTAATTGACTAGTAATTAAGAGAAAATCAGCTGCTTCTCTTAAAAGAAGGAAAACTTCAGGGTCTCTCGCCCTAGTACAAAAAAACAACTACTTTTTTGTGTTATCACTGATGTCAATGTATCAATTCTCTAGTGTTCTAGAGAACACTGCAAAGCAGTTTACAAGAAATCATAAGAAAAGTGCATGGTTGGTCTCCATTGTTCTTCAAAGGTAATGAGAAAAGAGAGTACAATTTTGCCCTTTTTGTGGAGGTGGTCCAGAGGTGGTCATGCCTAGAAATTTCTCAAAAAAACCCCAACCAACCAACCAACCAACCAACCAAAAAAAACCAACACCAAAGCCCTGGCCAGTGACTGCAGACCATCACTGTGACCCAGTCTCAAATTGGCATATGTGAATATTTCAGACTTCACTTAGACTTACCTTCTCTCCTGAGAACCAGCATAAAGCCTATGTACAGTTAATATTCTACTTGGAAAGCAAAATGGAATTTCAGTGGATCACACACCAGTAATGGAGTCACTGTACAATCTCCAACTTTACTTACAGTTTGTTCTAAGAGATTACACTAAACATGGATGCTGATATCTAGAGTGTCTCTGGATTTGCTATAAATTAAACTTGCTGGTAAGCCTATCTGTAAAAGAAAAGAAAAAGAAAGAGGGAATTAGCTGCCAGAATTTTACACCAGGAAAAGAAATTTTCCTTTTTAAAAATTTACTATAAGGCCTGCTAGTTTTGTGTTGTAGTTGTAAAACAGGCAGAAAACCTATTCCTGTTGTGTGCTATCCATTCTTAGTATTTTTTTTTAAATGTTGTGAATCAGTCTTTTGTGATTAATAATATTGGCTGTTTCATTGTACATTTCAATTTGTTATTGTCTGTTGTCTATTGCTGTATGCTTTAACTGTAACAGCTTTAGTGTAAAGATTCTTTTGAACTGATAGAGTTACAGATAGGGCTTCTATATGCAACTTTTAAAACACTGACAGTTTTAACATTTTAAGGAAAGGAAGGTTCCTAAAGTCTGGCCCTTTCTACCCTAGGCAAATATTTTAATCTGGGATATGCTGTGTTGCCAAACATGCTTTGTCTCTTGGAAACTCTTCTTTCTATCTTACTGAAATAATTACAGCAAAAAAGTTAACCTCAGTTAATTAAACTCTAAAGCCCACACTATGATAATTTATGAGTATCCTTTCTTATTTCTCAAATAGATCAATCGATACATTTTTTAAAAATCATAATACCAAGTTTAAAAAATATATATTATGGCATATATGTTAAAGAAAAATATCCAGGTAGAAATCAGTACATTTTTTCCATACTTCAAATTCCAGAACATAAGGATCCTTCAATGATGAATTACAAATTACACACATATGCGCACGCGCACATACACACACACAAACATACAGAAAGCTGAAGTAGCAGACATGGATAAGTTGATTTTTCTTTTGTTAGACTGGAATTATTAATCATTGCAGAACTAAAAGACTGTTAATTTGAAGGGCTAAGGAGTCAGCTAAGGTAGTTGATTTAATACTTGCCAGTACAATTCTTCTTTTGACCGCACAGTTTTTATTCATTTAATATTTTTACTATATTAAAGTCATAGTACCTTACTTGGTTAGCATATCTATAACAGATTTTCAGGAACCACAATTTAGTTTTTGTTTCTGCTATTTCTATAGAATATTGTTCCTTCTAAATATTTTTTTGACCCATCTGTACCTGAGTGTGACTAGTGTGATTTTTCCTAATTCTCAAATCCCTCTTCTTGCCATGTATCTGATATGCAACATACCTTCAAATTCTTTTATATTTTCAAACTCAGAAATATATTTTCCCCACATATATAAATACTGGGGAAGCTTTATTAAGTAAAAACACCTATGAAAAATGGCTTGCAAGGATTGCTTCTTACTTCTTCATTGTAGATGGAGTTCCGTGATAAGAACATAGCCTCTGAGTCTAGAAAATCCTGGGCTTTGGCGGGGGGGGGGGGGGGGGGGGGCGGGGGGGGGATGACACACGATTCACTAGTAACAATGACTTATTTTCTCCTCAATTTATTTCCTTATTTCAAGCAGTAGGAAAAGAACAATAGTAGAGAATACACTAAACATAAAATTCAGATTAGAAACGTGTAGTTAATGATTCACTCTCAGACCTAGCTCACAGCATTACCTCAAAAAGATGTCCTCCTTAGTAACTTTTTTATATGTTCAAAATAGTATAATTACAAACATTTCCTGAAGTACATTTATTTTCTTTTGATTAATTCCTTTTATTAGCAACTGAGGATGCTTGCAGATCCTCAGATGTAGTTCCTTCTGGATTGGGAATGCCTTCCTGGAAGCTACATAGTTGTGGTTTCAATATGAAAAGTGTTGCTGCAAATAAATTTTGCTTCCTCTCCTTTTGTACCCATAGTACACATTTCATTATTTCTTACTAAACATTTGAGTATATGAATCAGTAAAATGAATGGGACAGCTGATACAAGCTTTATTAAAGACTTACTGCACATTTGCAGACACATTTCTCCCTCAATTTTCTTCAGAACCATAACTAAAGTGAAGTAATTTAACAAAAAACACCCAACAAACGAAGTAAACCCTTAGATTCTTAAGAACAGGATCCCAGTCCCTGGAAGATGCAGAAAGATTGTATCGTTAAGTGCTAATCTAAGTCTGAGATCATATAATTTATGTCAAAAGGTCCATAATACAGGAAAAGCAGTCCCATATTGATCATTAGGTATATATTATATTAGTCCTTCTCTATTTTTCCCCTTAAAACAGACCATTAGAATAGAGGAATTAAACAGCAGTTTGACACTGAAAATATGTTGGATTTAACCTCATGGTGACAAGCTCTGATTTGAGAGGTGCACCCTGAACCAGTTCAAGAAGATAAAAAAGCTTTCCAATTTAGATAGATTAAAAACTGTCAATGCTCAAAATATTTTTATGTGGACAAAGAGAAACACACTATATAAACCCAATATTTTATTGTTTAGTATAACAGAAATCTTAACATTCTGAGCTAAGACCTGTTTTTAGTCCAGATCTAATTTTTTGGGAAAGAAAAAGAATGCTTGTATGCAGAAAAATATTCAATAATAATAGTTCAGAAAGACTTTTTATACATATACTTCCTAGTTTGTACCCCTTTTCCTGATTGTATGCTCACCCTTCCATGACCCTTCTGGGTTGTAAGATCTATGGCTTCTTTCTGGTGTTTGTGGTGGTCTGTTACAGCAAGTCATCAGCATCTAGGGCCCTCATGCGGAGGAATCTGAAGCTGGTACTTTCTTCTACCTCTTCTTTGCTCCTTCCTCCTTCTTTCTTACATGCCTTAGATTCATCTGGGTCCATTCTTATATGTTTTCTAACAGGCTTTTAAAACTTTGCTTTCTTCATTGATCTGCAGCTCCACGTTACGTCTGAATTTAAAATATATGTTGCCTTTGGTGGATGTGAGGTGCCGTTAGATATATTAGATATCTGAGTTCTCTTTGTTCCTCCTAAAACCAAACCAGTTTTGTCTAGCTCCAGTCTTCACTTCTTTAACTGACATCTGGAGAGTTGCTTATAGCCATGAGGTCTCCAGTGTCCAGCCTGTGTCTCATCTCTTCTCATGCCATGTCTGTATTCCTCTGTGCTGCATCCTGTGACTCCACTTACCAAGCTCTCTGCTCTCATAGCAGGCCTATATTTCTCTATACTACAACATTATGTTAGAGTCATAAATACTTCATTCTACATATATAGCTTAGAATAACTGCTTGTTACTGTCATCTATATAAAACTATGATCACACCATACAAATGTAAACAAAATTAACAAATTAGCCATAGCTACCCAGTCAATTAAAAAGAGGGTAGTTACAGTAAACCAAGCAAAATAAAGCTGCAGGCAGGTTAAGAAAATTTCAGAGCAAGCCTGACAAGTCCTGAGACCTTGAAAAATCAGTAGAAAGGCTGTGGCCTATTATTACCAATGGCAATACTATGTATTACAGGGCTACAGGGTAACAAAGCTCAGGATTAAGATACTTTAAAAAGTCTGTTTTTTCTATAGATAATTGTAATTAGTCTACTGTATTGTCATCTAGTCGAACATGCTATAAAGTATGATTTTATCTATGACAATACCTATATACATAGGCTTTAGAATAGAAAATATACATGTATATACGTCTTTGAAGATATTCATCATTTGTTCTTATTCTGAATTAGATATCTATGCTCTAAGTAATGCTGTACTGAAAAGAAGATAAAGTAATATATGGTTTGGTTGGGCTTTTTTTAATTGTGACATCACTGATTGTACTAGTGTGTTTTCCATCCTGGTGTATTCTATGGAAACTGAAGTTGCATGTTTGTGGAAATTTATGCTATGTTTATCTAGTGTTTTGCTACATTGTCGTGGTTTGAGTCCAGAGGGAAACTGAGCACCATGCAGCTGCTCTTTCACCCCTTCCCCCTCAGGAATCGAAGGAGAAAATAAAGCAAAAGGCTTGGGAATCGAGATAAGGACAGGGACACTCGTTAGGGAAGAAAATCAATTTAATTCAGACACTAACAACATTTAACAAACAGAGTAGGACAGTGGGAAATACAACCACATCCTAAAAACACCTCCCCCCCCACCCGTCCCTTCTTCCCGGGCTCAATTTTGCTCCCAATTTATCTACCTTCTCCCCCTCAGCGGTAGGGGTGGGGAAGGGAATGGGGGCTGCAGTCAGTCATGCTTCTCCTTCCTCCTCCAGGGAGGCGGGACTTCTTGCATTCTTCCCCTGCTCCAGCATGGGGTCCCTCTCACAGGAGACAGTTCTTCATGAACTTTCTCTGACATGAGTCCCTTCCATGGGCTCCAACTCTTCCTGAGCTACTCCAGCATGGGTCCCTCCAGTGTGTTGCAATACTCCCAGCACCAAGCTACAAGAGTGGTGGCTTCCCTCAGAGTCCCAGCCTCCTTTGAGTGCAGCCACCTGCTCTGGTGTGGGGTCCTCCATGGGCTGCAGGTCGGCATCTGCTCCACCGTGGACCTTCATGGGCTGCAGGGGCACAGCCTGACCTCTCACCATGGGCTGCATGAACACATGTTCGCTGTTCCGGAACACTTCCCCCTCCTCTTCCTTTCTTCCACTGACCTTGGTGTTCACATAGGTGTCCCCCTACAACTCCTTGTCACAACTCAACTCCTCCTCCCAGGTTCTCCTTCTTAAATAAGTTATCACAGAGGCGTGGCTACCATCACTAATTGGCCCAAGCTTGGCTGGAGGCAGGTCCAGCTTGGAGCCAGGTTTGTTTCAAGAAGCTTCTCACAGGGGACCACTGCTGTGCCCCCCTCCTCCACTACCAAAAACCCCACCACACACAGAAATCCAACACATACATACTAATGATACCCATTTGGGATTATTTTGGGGTTTTTTTGACTGTCTTCTGACAAGAAAGACTGTTCCAAGTATCCCAAAACATTATTTCTGTAAGTAAATAATGGTGTGTTAGTGTCAGAGAAAAAGATGATTCTGCTCTGCAAGAGAATGCAAGCAGAGGGTTAAGGCTGACAACAGAGCAGGCAGGGTAGTGAGCTAGGTGAAAGAGCACAGTGTCACATAACAGGTCTAGTGACAGGAACCAACAGCAATTTTGTGGCCAGAAAACTGCTCAGCTGATGCAGGGTTCTGTGGTGGAGAAAAACACCCCTGAGAGACCCTGGGTTTTGTTCTCAGTTTCTGGGTATCCCCTTCCTACAGGAAGTCAGTGATAGGGTTGTGCATCCATAGCCAGGGCAGGGTGAGGATGACTGGAAAGATGGGTCATGCAGGATGGGGAAGGACAAATAATCTCAGAGTGTCTGGGTGCCACATTTACCCTAAGGAGAATTATCTCACAGGTGATGGGTCCTGCATGGTTCTCCCCCTGTCTATGGCAAGGACTGTGGTTGGGTTGTGGGCTGGGGCTGGGTGGAAATCCTGGCTCTCTAGGCAAACTGAAAGGCCACAAAACTATGGGACACCCCGTGCAACCAGTGGAGCAATGGTTTCCGTGGTGCACTCACCTGTGATGATGAAGGAAGGTGTATTGCAAGGCAGGGCTCCAGTGCCCACACCTCCAACTGCGCTCCTTTCCAGTGATCATGGCAGGATTTGTTGGGACAGGTTGCTGGGTGATGGCCATTTGTAGCAGAATAGAAACACGCTCATTCCCTGTGCCTGTGCTTTTGATCTCCAGGTGGGGAGGGAAATCAGCCCCTACCTAAGTGGGCCCCCTATTATGAGTCATGGGGAAGGTGGTATAGAACTCATTCATGGGTTTGGGAATGCTCTCTCACGCTCTGGCAGGTGTCCCTCCAAGAGAGGGCCATGTCTGACAGCCGCCCTAAGTTCCTGTGCAGGCCAGCTCTGGCCATCCCCCAGAGCCAGCCCGGGACCATGCAGTCTGCATCTCCCAAAGAGCGTCTCCAGAGCAGTGATGAGAGCATGGAGATCTGGATCATGGGGGCACTGCAGGGCTGGGTCCACGAGGGCTACCCCTGAGAGTCAGAAGGTGATGACCACTAAGTAACTTCTATCAGGAAGGTGGATGCCAGAGCAGGTCAGGTGCTGGAGGGGCACTGGTCAGGTTTGGGGGAGCCCATGGCCATAGCAGACCTGAGGCTGGGGGCTGGGGCTCTGAGGCAGCTTCTGAGCATGGAGGGAGGCTCCCGCCATGGCCTCTCCTGACTCCCTCTCACTTGTTGCCTGCCCGGCAGCTGCTGCCCAGCTGCGTCCTGCTGTGTCACCCAGGCAGGCTGGGGGGAGCCCAGGTCGCAGGCCCCGAGGTGCAGCCCACAACACACACTGAGCTTGCAGGGGCCTCCAGTGCACTCAGTGCTCTGGCAGCTAGTTGGGAGAGGAAAAACAATGATCAGTCGTAAAGGGAGAAACGTATAAAATAAATTCACATGACAAGTGTTTACAGAGATCCTGATTTTGATGTAAGATGTTTACCTTGGTGGCAGGCAATTTTGAATGTTAAACTGTGCAAACTTTTTATCTCCCAACAATAATTAACTTCTTCGTTTTTTCATAGCACTTAATCATATGTTACTCCCTTTTCCATGTTCATTTCAAACCTGAAAAATGTGTTTACTTCTGTAACAACTCTGTTGAGTATGTTGTGTGAATCCTTATGATATATGAAATGATACAGTACTATAGTGACTGTATTTTTTTAATTTAATTATGAAAAAGAAAAGCATCTCCCAGGGTTAGTCTTTTTTTTCTAAAGGAAGCACAGAAGAAACTTTTGCCATTACCCAGAAATTTTGAACAGATAGATAGGTGGTTGGGGTGACTGCTGTAATGAAACACAGGATTTCAAAAATTTAATGTCTTATGTCTCCAATGGGACACTTCCAAATAGTAAGCAAAATATAACCAATATTTAGCTTTGTTTTTAATGTGAAAGAGATTGTGTGTTAATTTTTCTTCACCTTGCTCTTTATCCTATTTTTATTTTCTGCTTTTCACATTTTATTTCATATTGAGTGATACCTGAATCCAAGACAACTTACCATGTTAAAAGAGACTCTGAGTGGGGGAAAATGAATTCAAGTCAAAGGCCATATTTATCCAAACATATCCATTTAATATTTTAAAATGCTTTAGATACATCCTTTCACATTAGATATTTTGCAGTCCTTGCTTTGTAAGTCCTTAATCAAACCATAAAAGAATGCACTTAATGTTTAGATCCCATTAAATTCTATGTATTTCCTGAAGTACTTAAGAATAATAGCTAAACACATGCTGAACTATTTCAATTAAGTGAGATTCAATTTCTATCTGAAAACAAAAGCTGTGAAGTAGATTCTTTTTAATAGCTTTCCAAAGTTTTTGTGAAAGGATTGAATGTTTATTATTTAAATTTAGTGTGGTTTTTGTGTGCTATTAGTAGGGGAAAAAAGGTTTCACCTGAATATTACTTGAATAAAGAGAGCAGAGCACTATCTCAATTTTTCTTGCTATTTATACTTCTGTCTCCCTGTGATTGTAATATTGCAATCATCATATATTTTTAATATGTCCCTTAGCTAGTTTGCTGAACATTGAAAAAATCAATTTCCAAGTTTCAAAGCATTTTTTATTATTGGAATCAAGCTGTAGCATACAACAGGATTTGTATCACATGTGAGACACAACACCACATCCAGTCTTCTGCATTGATGAATGGTGTTATAAGTGTTTCACAGTTTCAAGGAAACATATATGTCCTATGACATCATACCCATCAGCTTACAATCTTACTACTGCTGATAAAGCTAGTTCAGATTACTCAATTATCTCAGTACGTTCACCAGTAAAATTCCTGATGTGAAGTTTTAGGAGATATCTAATGGTTTAAAGGGCTTTCAGCATCAACTGTGACTTCAGCTGGAAAATGCATTGTATTTCATCGTCTCTGTTACATGGAATGCAAGCTAATGCAATGAATTTGCATTCATCTCCTTGACCCACCCTTGTACAGAAGAAATCAAGGGAAAATATCACCAATATAATTAGCTTTCACAACAGTTTTTCTGGGTGTTATTTGGCCTCCATAATAGGGGTGGAGTTTTTTCCTTCTTTGCATATTCATTCATGTTTCCAATGAAATGGCATTGCTCTTAATTTACATTGGTTAATCAGAAGATTTTTGCAGTTTTGAGTACCATGCATAATACAGCAGTCAAGATACTTACCATATCTCTACTAAAAAGCCTGTACCATGAGTTTAATCATGCTATTTAATTGCTAGGCTTAATTTGAAAATAATTGTTCACAGCAATTAAGTAAATGCCCCAATTTCATTAACAGACTTCCTAATTAGAAAGTACAACATAAAAGTGCTAATGTTGCTTCATTAGGCTTGAATTACTGTTTCTAATACTACTTTTTTACTTTCAATACAATTTCTTTCTGCAGTAGAATATCAGCCTAATAACTGCTACTAGATTGGTAACAAATTCCCTGTAACACATTCATGTCCCAGCCAAGTGTGTGATGATTTATTAAAAGGGAGATTTACATCTATGTTTTAAATGTTAAGTATAGTCTGAAACTTAAAGAAATCTGAGATATAGCAATATCTAATCAAGTATGTAGGAGTTAATTGCTTTGAATAATAATAAAACAGTTTTTCCAAAATTTAATGTCTCAACACATGTTGGCCACTTGCTATATAAGAAACTGGAATGAGAAGTAAAAAGATAGTAAATGTGACTGCTAATAAGATATAGTGATGACAGAAGTTATTATGGCAATGTCACAAGATCATAAGATGTCATTAACAGTTTTTAACTGTTAGAGCTATTGTTTCTTTAGAACATTGAGGAATCATTTCACTTTTTTACCACATTAATAAAACTGTGTGCTAGAAGGAAGAAGGATATTTCTATTTCAGTCAAGACGTTCCAGTCTTTGGTGTTGACACAGTTGCTGGAAAGCTTAAGAGCAGTGAGAAAAAATAACTTTAAGACAATTAAGAGTAAAGACGATAATGAAATAGATGTTTGGGGTTTTTGTTTTGGTTTGGTTTTGGTTTTTTAATGTATAAGATTCAAGTAATCTATGAATCCTTGGGGTTTTTGTACAAGGCATTAAATAGTGCCTACCTGCCCGGACTTGAGGTCATTGAATTCCTTTCTGCGTATAAAAATTTCAGTATTCATGAGCTCCATCATGATATGGAATGGATAAAGGAAAATGTAGAAGAATAAGTTGCACAAAAAAACAATAAGGAAAAAATTAAAAGGATGTAGCAGCACATAAAAGCAAGAAATAAAATACCCCTTGTTTGTTTCTGAGTTAGCTTCAATTTTTCTCTCAATTTCTTTTATTTTTCTCATACTACCTCTTGCTTAAAACATAACGATGATTAAAAATAGGTTAGCAGGAAAAACATGTTGATGTATTTCTTGTGAAAAAACAGCCAACTGTCTCATATGCTGATTATTAGTAGATATATGTAGCATTGACAACTTTTATGTAATTATAGATTTTAATATTGACAAAAAATATGTATATAGTTAGAGTTTGGGTCTTTTTTAGTTTTGGATTGCAAGATCTTGTCTCATTCATGCACACATATGTATATAGAAATAGTAAATCTCATAAATAGGCAAAGAATAATTTTGATGTACTACTCTCCACCCAAAAATGCAAAATCCTGATTATATGTATGGAATATGGCTATGGAGAAAAAGTTACAAATGCATAGAAATGTTTCAAATAGACCATGGATGCTCATCACATGAGTCAAGAGGAGATGGAGAAAATTTTCCATATCAAATGACAGAACAAACCCTTCTTGGTACTGAAAAATGATACAGCAAAGAAAAATTGTCACAACTGAAACTTGGCTGGTTCATCTGGACATTAGGAAAATTATTTTCAGTAGCAGAGTAGGTCAAGTTGCCAAGGAAGGGTAATGCTCACCCTAGATGAGCTCGATGAGCCTCAAGGCTCATCAAGACACAGCCACAACTATCTTGATTTAGCAAGTTTAAGTTTGTTTTTTTAACACAGTTATCTTTGTCCATGGTTTGACATTCTTACATGTGAACATGCTGATCCCTCTCATTCACATCAGGTTATATGACATTCACAGTCCCACCTCAGGACACATCATAATACCTAAATGCAGGACTCTGGAAATACTGCTTATTTTCAACTCTGATACACTGGAGCTACTTTTTTTTCTGAATCTGTGTAGGTTCACAGGACCTTCTGAAGTACTACAAAGAAGTTATGTCACTGGTGTGGGAACATGTGAATTCCCAGTTGTATGGTATGAGAGTGGGAAAAGGAAGATCTTGAACAGAGAGCTAAGTTTCACAGAACACAAATCCATAGCTGTCTCTTTGAACTAAGCCTCTAAGTACAGTATACAATACCCATTTGTACCAAAAAGCCTGTTCTTCATAAACCCATCATTTTTGTTAATATTCTTTAATTCCTTTCTGATAATATCAACCATGGTCTGACCCTCTGCTGCTACCTACTCCTTGAAGGAATGAAGTTCCCAGTCCAAGACACAAAGTGAGGTTTATTATCATAAGGCACATATTAAGTTAAAAACAATTACACGACCCTGCAAGTGGGGACTCCTCTGCTTCTATCCAAATTCCTTATAATCTATCTAATATGTATCACTCAATTCCCAGGAAAGTATAGTTACCTGGCATCCCAAGTAGAGGGAGATCACCAAGGTGCGGGCCAACCATTCCTCAGGAGTGCTGAAATCAGGCTCTCAAGGAGCTATTTATACACCCTTCCTTGAGGGTTTCTGTTGTCACCGCCCAGCAGCATCATGTCACTGTTGCCAGGCAAACTCGGGGCTTGAAGTTGCCATGCAAGCTTGGGCCCAGCATAATTCAAGGTCAGACCCATGACCAAAGCACTGCCACTCAGTCTGGATTGTCTTCCCACAATCTATCCCTTGACCACAGAAATCACTGCTGAAGCGAAGACCTTAAGATCATGGAGTGCTAGTGAGAGCAGCTCATTCAGTTATGGCCGAGCTGATCACTGTGAAGACAGATTGGAGTAGAGCCACTTCTAAATTGGTGGTCACCTAGGTAGGCAAGCTGCAGTCCAAGTCTGGTACACAGAGGCTTATTTCTTTATCTGCTCCAAAACCAAAGTCACTGGTCTGCAGCCTGTCTGCTTCATGAATTGATCCATGACATTCATTCTGAACAGCAAAGAAAACGATCTTAGAAGGGAAAGGCCAGATGGTTACCCCTGGATCCATCTGTGGGAAACTTTTAGGGTCTTGCTGTCAGGAGTCTGAATGCTCCAGACACTATTATGCATGTTCAGAAGGAGGCCTTGATTAAACATCTTGGTGTGGTGGTTAAAAGAGAGTGCTTGCCCAATCTGCAGGTCTTGAGGCACTCCCAGGGGAGACGACAGGTTCGGCAAGGGCAGTCCAGGTGGAAAAGCCTTGCCAATTGGTTGACCATGTGTGCCCTAGAGGAAATTTATTTTGGCCAGGGCTGTCAACAACTGACTTTCCCAGTCAGGCTTGTGGGGCTGTAGTGCCTGTTTTAGGTCAGGAACAAAAGCAACTTTAACTCATCAGTGTCTCTGTTCATCAGGAGGGTGCAATGCCACCCAGGCAGTGGGGACCCTGCTGAGAGGCTGGCCACCCTCTCCTTGAACGCAAACACATGCATAGGGAGAGATACCCAGGGTTGCCATTAAGGCAGAGGGAAAACAAGAGATTTGGGCTCCAGTGTCAATCAAACATCTTACAGGGAATCTATTAGGACCCAAGCTGATAATGACATGCATCCCCACCTTGGTGTCCCACTCAAAAACTTTGAGCTGCAGTATCCAAGACACTGGGTACAAGTGTTATTTTCTCCGAGCAGGGCAGTGACACACCTAATGACATCTAGAACCTCTCTGGTTTCTTTATAAAAAGGCTTGGTGAACGGGCAGTCTGTATCCTTGCCACGCCGGTTAGCTTCACAGGCAGCTTGGACCATGGCCCCTAAATCTGCTGTGGGTTTCTTATGCGTTAATTCTTGTGACAAACCTAGGTCTAAACCTTCCCTCCACACCCTAGTTCTGAGGTCTTTCTTGTCTCTCGACCCGCTTGAGAAGTTAACCTGAGGTCCCACAGGACGTTATTTGAGGGTTCTGACATCTTTCAGGGGTTTTGGTTGGGTGACATCTTTATCACACCCTATTGTTCCAGCCTTTTGTATTAGTTGATGAACCATTCCCAGTTGTTTTACCCATTTTGCATTGCATTGGTGGCACTAATTAAGATTAATTTAACGCTGGGTCCCAACCCTCGTGTGAGTGGTCCTAATTTATTGGACTTTAGGATCAGATACAATGGTGAGTCTGAAGCTTCCCCGTTGTTATCATGTCCCCTTTGATCAGCAAACTGTTCAACAGTCAACTGCACTAGTCTGTTACGTAATTCTTGAGCAGAGAGAGTATGAATACATGCTTGTTCTCCTTGCTCCAGTTTAGGAATGCCCCCTGCCCAATAGGTGACTCGAGTAATCAGGGAACATAGCACTCCTGGACCTCCACTGATAAAGATGCCAGCTCCCCAGCCTGCCCCCTGAGCTTCCTTTAGATCTAAAATTATCCAATCACCTCCCATCTCATCTACTTGTTAGACCCACTCGATCGCAAGCTCATCAGGCTGTTTACCAAACTCCCTCTGTAACTTGGCCAGATTAAGGGGGGTAAAGGCAGTAGTCTTAACTACATCCCAGGCATGTCTCCTGTCTGCCCTCTCCCCCACACACACTTATTTCATGTTTGGTAACAGGGAAGACTTCTTGTGTGATATCATCACCATCATCTGGCCAGCCATTTGGCTCCTCATCGGGGTTGTTCCAAATGTCCCCATCCCAGTGCTTGGGATCTTGTATTAGGGCCCACACTTTAAGGGCATCCACAGTCCCACCCTGTTTCTCCAAGTTAGCACTGACCATCTGTGCTACTTTATCTTCTAACCTCTTCTCATTTTCTTTGTGTTTCTGTTAAGTTAGACCTTGGATCATCAGCTGCATCGCTGGCCTTTGCACCTTCTCTTGTAGCCTTCCAATTTGAACAAACAACTCTCTCTTTTCATCTTCCCATCACTTTTTTTGATTACAAGTGGCATGATAACATGCACCCAACATCTTACAGATGACACCTTTACCTTTTCCATCTTTAACTATGCCCTGTGCCAGGTCTGTTTGGCTCTTCACCTGGTCCCACTCAGACCAGTGGTCTTGGACCCAAACACTGTCAAACCAGGATTGGGGTTGAATCCCATGCTTACCCAAATAAGTTTCTATCCTGTTATCCTTGGACCTTGCTCACTGCAAGATTTTATTGTGGTCAGACCCTCTGCTGTTATCTGCTCCTTAAAGGAATAAGGTTCCGAGTCTGAGGCACAAAGTGAGGTTTGTTAGGATAAGACACTAAGTTGATAACAATCACACCACCCTGCAGGTGGGGACTATTCTGCTTCTATTCCAAATTTCTTATAATCTAGCTATAGGTATCACTCAGTTCCCAGGGAAGTATCCTTCAACAGTAAGGGACTTACTGTTATAAGGTGCAAGCTGTTCCTCAGGAGCACTTGAATCAGGCTCTCAAGAAGACATTTATACACCCTTCCTCAGGGATTTTTGTGGTCACTGCCCAGCGGTGTCATGTCACTGTTGCTGGGCAAGCTCAGGGCTTGTAATTGCCGGACAAGCTCAGGCCCAGCACAATGCAAGGTCAGACCCCCAACCAAAGTACTGTCACTCAGTCTGGATTGTCTCCCCAAATATCCCATAACAGCCTTTCTGTGTTTTTGCCTAGGATCAGTAAAAGTCTGCACACAGGCAATAGTAATAAAGCAGTGAAGTATATATTCACTTTTAAAAATACTAACATAGTTTTATGTGTGTATACACATTTATTATATATATATGCTGAAATAATTTCACCCTGGTTCAACAAAGCAATAGACCCTGTCTTTATTTCCTTCCTGATTTTCCAACTCAGCAAAGTACTTCAGAATTTATTCTTATATTCTGTTAGTCCACTGCATTTAGCTAGAATTAAAAAAATAATAATCAAAATTAAATGGGTCCAACTTTGAAAAATGTTCTGCCTGTACACGAGCTATATTTATACAATGACTGTTTGGAACTATAGTTTAGTCAGATGTGATTCCAGCTTCCAGAAATGCCAAATTCACCTGGATTTGAATTAATTATCACAATGTACAGTGATTCCATTCTTTATTGCTTTTTGTGCAGTTGATCCTTTCTCCATCATACAATATATATAAGTTCATCTGCAACCTCATCTGCATTGGTCACAGTCTTCCTTTAGATGCTTGAAGATACTTTTCCTTCAGTAGATCAACCTTTTGCTATTTTATTTTATTTTATTTTATTTTATTTTATTTTATTTTATTTTATTTTATTTTATTTTATTTTATTTTATTTTATTTTATTTTATTTTATTTTATTTTATTTTATTTTATTTTATTTTACTTTATTTTCAGTCTTTATTTACAAGTGATTTAAGACTTGTACTATAAAGAAATATAAAAAGCTGTTGCTGTACAGAACTTAGGTTAGGTCTGTAGTGGGACCTATAGGCAACTTATTTTTCCTCTCGGTTTGAATTTCTGAGAACCATACAATAACTCAGGGGTGTGTCAAAAAAAAACAAACAACAAACCTTATCAAGAAAAGAGAAAAAAAGTCTCAATTTTTATATTTTTTTTTCTAGTTATGTCACTTCAACACAAGATATAATCAATGCCAAAATAGTGGGCATATCATCTCTGAGAATAGAATAGAATACTTCAGTTGGAAAGGACCTACAGCAAACATCTAGTCTGACCAATTCAGGGCTGACCAAAAGCTAAAACGTGTTGTTAAGGGCACTGTCCAAATGTCTCTTCAACACTGACAGGCTTGGGACATCAACCACCTCTATAGGAAGCCTGTTCCAGTGTTTGACCACCCTCTCAGTAAATAAATGTTTCCTAATGTCCAGTCTAAATGTCTCCTGGAGCAGCTTTGAGCCATTCCCATGCATCCTATCACTTGAGTACCACAATCAGCAGCAGTGAGGTCACCCCTCAGCCTTTTTTTCTCCAAACTAGACAAGAAGAATTATCATCTTGAGTAATGTGGAAACAGGAAACATTCTGAGGTTCATGCTAATTAATATGAAGCATGCTGAGAATTCTGCTAATAGAAACATATCCTGACTTTCATTAGAATACTGTCTCTGCTTCATAATACTTTAAGACTGAATTTGGACTGACTAATTTTGTCTCCATCTTCCTAATGACTTTGACAGTTTCTTCCTTGGTTATTATTTCAGGGTACTGTTTTGACTGAGTTTTTTCCTGATCACACAATATTTTATTCTGAAGTTTGCATGCCATTTTAGTAGCTATAAATGGTTTAATATCTTATAAAACTATAGAGTTTCTACAGCGTATCTTTTGTGTAGCAACCTAAGTTCAGGTTTAGCACTACTGTTGTTATTTTAGAACTCAGAGGATGCTAGCTGTTACGTTGGGTTGCTGCTGTAGATATAAATCCTACAAGCATTTTCAGAGGTATGCCCTGGCAAAATTTGACTTCAGGTGGAATTGCAGTAAAAATGCACTTAAAATTAAGGGTCTTAATTCCTCAAATGTGAAAAGCTGCATTTACTTCAGTATGTCATTTAACTTCTTCTCATCATTCCTCTGCAGAAAAAGGATGTTTTGGAAACATTCAAACTCTTTAACTGTATGCAAAGGGTAGTCCACTTGAGCGTAGATAGGTTACATGCATGTAGATAGGTCCCGTTACTGTTGTGTACGAACATCTATTTCTTTCAGTTACTTGGAAATATTCACATGATTTTTTCCCTTATATTAATATGCCTTTTAGCACAGACAAAAGATTGGTTTGGTTTGGTTTGGTTTGGTTTGGTTTGGTTTGGTTTGGTTTGGTTTGGTTTGGTTTGGTTTACTCTGATAATTTTTTGGGTTTTTGACATAAGGTAATAATCATACAAGAAATCATATCTCTTGAATAACATGGTCAGTTGTTGTCTGAATGGTCTTATTATAAGTGTCCTTGCATACGTGTCAGCTGGATCAGGGGAGTTTCTCCAAACTGCTGTTCTGCTCAGTTCTTTTAATCCACGTTCCTATGTGAACACTCCAACAGATGCATAATCCATTGCTATTGATTATCTTAACTACATAGAGAACATATCTGAGACTATTTAAAAGTCTCTTATCTATGTAAAATTTGATCACGGGCAGGAACTGCCTGGGAATTTCTGCGTCACCCTGCATAGGATGTTAATCAACACTTAGGCATACAAATTGGACTAGGCACAGCAGGACTTTCCTGAAGAAATCTCTAGAACCATCCAAAATTCCTCATGAAGCGTTTCTGTAACTATCAGTCAAATACTTCTACATTGCGAATGTAGCTTGAGTTCAGTTGATCACCTACTTTCAGGTCAGTTCATTGTTTCAGAGGAGTCCATTATTTTCTCTATGCTGAAGAACAGCAGCATCACCCAGCAAATTAATGACTTAAGGCCACTGGACATACACACAAGCACAGCCCTGTTACCCTGCTATGCATATTAAGATCATAGACCAAATTTGTTTTTCATGCTTGTGACTCATTTATAACTCCATAGCTCCATTTATAAATGATATAAACTATAAATACCGGTGAAATTTAATACAACAATTGGGTCCTAAGTGAAACTCATAAAATGCTATAAATTATATTCAAAATAGGTTCATAATCTACTCTTAGATCATACATCTATAAAGAGGATCAGACAGAGTAAAAGACTTTTTTGTGACTCCATTGCTTGGAAAGCTAAGAGCAAAGTGTACTGCACATCCTTTGAATGTCGTCATCAAAGTTAAGCAGAAAAACAGTGAGGAGGGATGGATCTAGCATCTCATCTGGTCTATCTTTGGTCCATCTAAATCAAGAAATGTCTAAAAGGAGCTGTAATATCAGTTGCTGAGGACCTGTGAAGATGAAAGCAAAAAAGGACTTAGGAGTTCTATAAAGCTGGAGATACTTACCACGATGCTGCTAATGGACAGTTGTAAACTGGCTTGAGAAGTGTGGTGGGTGGCACCTGTTTTGTGTGTTAGTTCTTGCCTTGTATATTATATTCCTTAAAAAAACTCTAATTGACTGTGTCACAAATAGAGGAGAGATTATGTTTCCTGCATGTATTTGAGCATGCTCAGGAAGGAAAAGCTTTCAGATTGCTAGCTGACTGAGACAGAAGAAAAGAACATATAGGAAACCAAGAAATTGCAGAGAGCAGGGAGCAGCCACATTTTCAGGACTTACAGTCCTGATGGAAAGAGAAAATTTCTGTGGACCAGTGAGAACTGAAGAGTTTGTTGCAAACCAGAAAGCCATTATCTTGACTCAAACCAACCCTGGAAGCAAATATTTAAGGTGGGAAAATTTGTTCATAAGCCCTTTTTTTTCTCCATTTCCATTTCCATTCTTCCTATTTATGGCTACTCTGTCTTACCCAGTTATTTTTAATAAATCATTTGAATATACATTTTAATAAAACAAGCTTTTTGCATTTAGAAATCCTTTTAATCTTCTTGAAGAGGTCTGGACAGAGACACTCAAACTTCTGGCTAGTTTGGGTCCAACAACAAGAAGCATATCCTGGCCTGTGTCAAAGCATATACAATTCCTGTTGGGTTCCCTGTTTGACAGGTACCCTACACCATGAAAAAATTAGGCTCTGAGAATCTTCACCTTCCAAATATGTTCTCTGATAGTCTACCACAGAAACAAAGAGAATGTCACTCTGCTTCAGATTTTGTTCAGTTCATGTGACATCCAACTTTGGCAGTATCTGTTTGAAATACGAGCTTGATGTTCTACTGACATTAAAATTAGTATTGCCTGCAAGGGTTTCTTGCTAGCTAAATATATTGTTTATATATTAAATAATTCCAATGTCTTCTGGGTCTGAGAGGAACAAGTAATACAAATTATTTGTGTTAATTCCCTTTAACAGTTGTTAATTAATACTATTCTATGCAAGACCAAATATCAGCTGGGGTACACACACTATTGCTTACATATATGCAAAAGGAAGTTTATTTTTATCCTTCGCTACTGGTGAAATGCTGCCTGCTCATCAGCAGATTGTTTTGATAGTTGTTTGTAGTTACTAATTTGCACTAATAAAAATATAAACCATGGAGGGTTATTCAACTTATTTTTTTCTCTTGCTATACTAAGAACATGTTTATATGCTAAAAAAAATTTCGATTCTACAGTCCATCATTTGTAACACATAAGATTAAAAAAAAAAAAAAGCTGCATAACTTATTCTTCTCATGTTACTGAGTTTTAACAGCCTTCAAAGTTTGACCTTTCTGGAGGTCCTAGAGTGTCACTATTTTTTAGTTTCTGTTTGCTGTTATTCATAACATGCAAGGAATTTCTTTTAGAGGTCCATCAGCCAGAATTTAGTTTTATCCATATATTTGTTGAAATGTTTATGTCATGACAGAAAACTTATAATAATTATCATAGCTTCAAGTGTCTGTCTTTCAGCCCCCCTGTGCATTTTCATTTACTTATTCATTATTTCCTCATCTTGAAACTTTTAAAATATGGGTCTTACTGTGTCTCTATAGTCAGTCTGTGATTGCAGCTAAGATTCCATGTAAACAGACACCACTATTATAACAGTTTCAGTGAACCCTACAGAACTAAAATTACATCTTTTCTCTTTCCTTTAGTCAGTTTATAATCTTGTTTTCTCCCTTTTTCTCTTAGGCCTGAACCCCTAGATTCTTTCTTACATGATTAACATTAGTTTTGTAAGGGGGGAGTTGCAGAATCAGACCCTGTATATGTTTACATGCAGTCACACATTGAGTTTAAATTGCTTTGTTCTCTGTATTTGTTGACAATTCAATCAAGGTGAACAACATTACCAGACAAAGAAAGGCAAATAATAAAAATAAGCCAGATGTTACTTCCATGTTGAATGGGAAATGTGAAGTTTAATGTTTTCTTCTGTTCATGAATAAAAAATAAAGAAAAAGAGCCTTTCTTGAAAATAAAGATGCAAGTAGAATATTATGTAATACTTAAACATACATTCATAGGAAATGGATCAGAATGTAATCAGCTTTTACTACTTTTCTTCTTATTTGCATTAAATTTCAATTTGGGTGCCTGAAAGATATTTCATGATTACCACATTTTATGGTACACATTATTTGTCATCTGTGTTATAGAGAGTTCCTTCTTTAGTGTTTTTTTTCCTCATTGCAATCCGATATTGCTAAATGAGAAATTTTGGAGGGGAGGAGAACATATTAATCCTTTGGCAAGTGACAAAGTTGTTCATTTTGAAGTTTACTTTGGAACAGGAATGAAAACCAAATTAAAAATAATTTGTGATTTCCCAGGGAAATCAGTGAAAAGCCATTGAACGTGAAAATGTTTTCTCCAGCAGGGGGGACTTTCTGAGGTCACATCTGTCTATATATTAATTGAAAATCAATCAGCTCTCTTGGATCTCTCTTCTCTCTCATATCCATATCCCAGGAAATTCTTCTGAGCAGATCCCTGAACAGGCCAAAATCTGTTCTCATGAATAGGACTGTGATCCTGCTTTTTGTCTTGTTCCCTTCTCTTGAGATCTTAAACTCCACCATCTCACAGTTACTGCTGTCAAGGCTGTCCCTGACCTTCATATCCCCAGCCAGTTCTTTCTTGTTTGTAAGTATCAGGTCTATCAGAGCACCTTTGCTTATCAGCTTCTCAGTCACCTATGTCAGAACATTATCAGTGCGTGCAGGAATCTCATGTATGTCTTGGTTGCCCCTTCAACAGCAATTGAAGCAACATAGTTAATTTGATTTCAGAATTATATGAGATACTTTGGCAGTTTGACAAAATTTGAGGTTTTTTCATTTTCTTTCTTGTGATGCCCCATGAGACTCATAATGGGAGCCAGACAGTTATGTGACTTTTCAGTCACATACTTCATCAACAGCTCAGTAGGCAGAAGGTGCCACTTGCAAATTGTGACTATCTAACCTAAAGAAAAAGTACTCTATGCCACTAAATGGTCACAATATGAAGCAGTTCAAGAAGACATATTAATTATGGCTTCACTTTGCAAATCCACATTGTGCTATCAAACAATTTTTATATTAGTTTCAGTAGATATTCTAGTAACTGACCTGCCAGTATCACTAGTAACAGGATGTGAATGACTTGCTCTTCTTGAGCCAAATTTGTTTAGATTCAGTGCTGTGGCTTTGAGAAGACTCTGCTACAGACTTTTGTCATCTGGCAATTGCTGTGGAGTGTCAGGATGACAGACAGTTTACTTGAGAATTTATCTGATGCATCACCAGCAAACCAATATGAAAATTTCTATTTTCCCTGATTGCTACGATACAGAAACATCATGATTTGACTTCACTATACAGATTAATGGACCTGATATAATGAGAGAAACATCACTTTTTGAAAAATGCTGTGGGACAGATTACATAATTTACCATACTCAAATTGTGCATTACTTTGCTCACATAGACTTCCCAACTATACAGAAAATAGAAAACCTCATTCCCATTTTTCACCCTTTGCTTTGGCACTGTTTACAAACAGTGCTTTCTCTGAGTAAGGATATATTGTGGAACTAATATCTTTACATCTATTTGTTCCCTTGTTTAGTCCTGTAAACAGTAACTGTGTTGGTGCTCTTGGTTTGGGAGATCAATATACCCCCTTGTAGCTTTGGCTGATGAAGACTTTCCCTGAGCACTAAGCATTGCTGCAAATAGTTATTTAATTGGCATCTACATATTGCAAGAGAAAAGTTGAAGGAATGTTTTTGGAAGATGGAAAGCGTGGTGGCATCACCATGTACCAAGCCAGCACTTTCTGTGCAGTCTCTACCCTGAATTATAGTAAATAATATGTTTTCCTTGCTACCCTCAAGACCAAAGAGTCTGGAAGAAAGCTGAGGTCTCTTCGAAGTTCTCTGTGTGCAGAACTTCAGGATAGGCAGCTGGATGTCACCCTTAACATCTTATTTGCTCAAGTTATGGGTTCTAGTATTCCTACTTTCAAGATAGGGTCTACTGTTGATATTTTTATTTTACATCTTTCTGAACTTGCAAGGTATGGTAATTTGCAATGTAGGAGGTTTGACTTTGTATAACTTGACATAAACTTTTATTAATCACAATTCTTCTACATTTTAGTTAATTCATTTAAGTGCAACTTGCAGGAAAAAATGTCAATATTTAAAATACTGTATTTTTAAAACAGAACTTGGTGAAAAACAGGTTACAGCATAAATTAAACAAATTTTGTATGAAACTTGGCTTGCTTCTGAAAGTTTTGGCTTTTTGCTTATATAAATATGTAAGTGTGGCTTTCTGCATGGTTGCTCCTTTAATGTGTAGATTGATATGCCAGTTTAGAAAGAATCCATTTGGGAGTTTGATGATGGTCTTCTAGAAATAGTTGCTCTCACAGATCACTGTCCTGGTATGTGGGGGAAAACAATGTTGTTCGTTCAGCACTATGACGCTATGCCACTTCTAATATGCTTTTTTATCCAATGGTAGTTGTAAATGAGCCGTCTTTAGCAGCACTTTTGTTCTGTAAAAGCTTTGCTGAGTTGGGTTTTTAAGTAATTTTTCCTACCCAGTCAAGATTTTGTTCAGTCATAAACTGAAGATTATGTAATTTCTCTGCCCTTCTCCTTTTTAGACCAAAGAAACCCCTTCCAACCCCTCCTAGCCTCACTTTAAGTTCTCCAAACATAACCTCTTTGTCTTCCCTATTTCCTCTTCATATTTGGTAGATATTGGAAGACTGACAATGATTCTGTTCTTCATGGTCACCCTGGCAAATATGCTGGGCCTGTAAGTACAGAAAAACCCAGAAGTTATTGGGCTTTTTGTTTAGTTTCCATGGCAGCAAATAGAAAAAAAAAAAAAAAAAAAAAAAAAAAAGAATCCCAGTTTTGTGTTTCCTTCCTTCTGGCTTCTTCCCACTACAAGGGAAACTGTATGTATGTTACTCCTTTTCCTTCTTCTGTGTTTTGGTACCCTACTTCTTTCTCTAATGCCTGAGTTAATTTTGTGGACTTTGCCTGGAGAGTTTGGCTGCAGAGAGTCTTTGAATGTTGCAGGAATACACTGGCAGCAGGGAGCTTAGATGAGTCAGGATAGGGACTGCACTTCTGTAGGAGTGTCTTATGTCAGAGGACTTGGAACTGATTTGTGAGAACAGAAAGCGGAAAATATACCAGAAAAGAGTGAGAATACATTAGCAGAGTATACAGCAATATAATGTTACAAGTACTACTGGACTGGAAAGACACCTGTGAGAAGGTAGCTCTGTCATGTAAGAACCAAACCAGAAGAACTCTATGCCTGAAATCCCATGTTACATTTCCTCGTATGAAAGATATACCGTACAGTAAGTTCAGTTTTGCAATTATTTTCTTCAGAATAATGAGATAACATTCTTCTGCATCTCTTCTATCTCTGTTTCTGTGCATTTATATTTGTAGGCAACTGTACGCCATGAAATATGCCCTAAATATTTACTGCTAAAATGCTATTCATGCTATCCGGTAAAGTGGCTACATAAAATGTTATCAAATATATCTTATAAAATGCTATGATAAAAAGCTGTGGAATGTACCTCATACAGTGCTGATACAATGCTATGAAATGTACCTCATAAAGTGTGATGAAACCTGTAACATCTAGGGCACTGATCAAACTCTGAAGCAAATTAATTTGAATGGTACCTAGTTTTACAGCACTCAAATATATTTAGTTAGAAAGTAGCGTCATTCTGATCTCCCAGCTGGAAGTGAAAGAAGAAGGATGGCTCAAAGTCATCATTTTGAGCACATTAAGAGAAGAAAAGGCATGGTAGGGTGATTGCCTAGGAGTGAGCTGGACCAGGAATTATAAATAGATAGGCAGAGTCAGAGAACATTATAAAACACATTGTTCCTGTGACAATATAAATCAGTTCCTCGGGCTGAGCTAAATGCTGTTTATCCTCTTCAGGCAGGAGGAGAATAACCTTAAAAATACCTGTGTGTATCAGCACACCATGGATGTTTCATTTGGCAAAAAAAGCACAGTTTAGCCAGTTATACATTATTATTCATGTTACACATAAATAGGAAAAATTCTGGTTAACTTAACACAAAAGACACTATTTCAGACTTTCTTCACAAAACACAGTGCCTGTGTAGCTTCCTTAGAGTCTGTTTTTAGAATCTGAAGTTGAGAAAAAAAATTATGACTTTTAAGAGAGATCTCACTGTCAGAATGATACTGGTATTCATATCTTTGGATTTTATTATTCCTGTGTGCACTGCTCACAATAAAATACAGCTTGGTGATTGCATTCCAGGTCAAAATTTACCCTTGCTTCTTTTCATATGGACACGTGATATAAACATTTCCCTGAGGTCCAGATTTTATTGTTGGCTTCTGAGGAGCTTTCTCTCCCTTGTTCTGTTCCAGCATTGCCAGGTATCCTAGGTATCACTCCTCTGTACCCTTCCATTGTAAGTGGCTTCATTATTCCAGCAGTTACTTACAAAGGTTTCCTAAATATTTTTCTCTCCCCAGAAAGAAAGGTAATCCAGGACCTCTGTTGATCTCCAAGGAGTTGCATATTGCATGGCATAAAACTCAATATTACCACAGTCACAGGGAAAAACTACTCAGTTCACATGATTTAAGCTAAGTCAGGGTTAAAGCATTTATGAGCAACAAGTAATTAAGCGATAATGAGTTAATTAGACCTTCAGGATCAGTGTCAGTAATACAACAGATAGACCACAATGGTAGACAGTTATGAGATGTTTAAAAAGATACACAAATTTGTAAACACACTTCTATAACTAATACACAAAACTGTCCCATACACAGGGTGTTATAGACATACCTCTGTGTTGGGTAATTAGCATAAATTGTCCTCAATGTTAGCTGACCCCTTGAGCCTGTGTACTACCACAAGAGTGCTGAACACCCATTCGGACATCACTTGGGTCAGAAGAGCTCCCCATGTTAGTGTTTTGTTATATGTTTATTATAATCCCATAAGAATATATAAACTGTAGTAGGCCTTAAGCCTGTTACCCAAAATAAGAAAATTTCAGTTAACTGTCTACATTAACCCATTGATTAACCTTTAGCAAAAAACCCCTTTAGACTACAAGCCTGTCCTGCTTAATGTAGTCAGATTCCCTGAGCTTTGAAGATGTGGGAAGAAGTATGGCTTTGCAGTGTTTTATACCGGGGACAAAAAGACTATATCATGTTGAGAACTAGAAAGCTTATAGGCAATATCATGAAATACATCAAGTCAAATACCCAGAATGTATTTACATAATACTTAGATTTAATTTGATGATTGTCTGGGTTATCTTAGGAAGGTTTGTATGTTTTGTTTTCTGTCCATTGAATATACTGTTTCAAAAGGAACAGCTTTGGGAAAGCTGGAGAATGAAATTCCTTTATCTGTCCACTGAATTAGTTCAACTCTGGCAGCAGCTGTACTTATCTGTTGGGCTTTAACCAAGAGGAAAGAGCTATTCAAGAGAGAAGGTGGTTCTGTCTGCTGAGACAACTGACAAGAATGACAACTGGGATGAAACTTTCTGAGCCAGTAACTTCAAAGAGAACTGTGCGTTCATTTCCACAACAAGTTAAGGACATATAGCCAGCAATTTTGCAAAAGGCCTGTGCCTTGGCAGTACCCTAAACTATCGTCCGCCAAGTGTTAACAGCAAAAAGGGTCAAATGTGTAAGAGGTTCTTTAAGCAATTAAGAGATGTTTCTGGCACAAATTCCCACCCAGAAATCTGAAAAAACTAGATGCTTCCCTTGAGGACCCTTGTTAGGCAAGGCTTCTAGACTTGCAACTTCTGAACCTATGTAAAACACCAAAAATCAACTGTCAGAAAAGATACAGAGTAGAGATGTGTAAGCTCATAAGATACAGCAAACTGTCATCTGAAGATGAGGGAGCATATGATAGCAAAGAAATCTGCACTTGATTTGTGGGAATATGTTGTGGAATTACAGTCCTTCTAAAAGAAAAGATGACATATATTTAAGACTGTCCAGTCTGAATGAAAGATCAGATGATACCAGGTAATTTAAAGATCGGATGATAAGAATGGTATGTGTGCAGTTAATTTCCTTACAGTGCATGAAGCTCTTTAAAATGCTACTGCCCCCAAACTCTACCTGTTACTTATTTGTTGATTCTCTGAGGATGGGCTGTAGAGAGGCTTTTGTGCTTGAAACCTTGGGATTTTTTTTCCCCAACTATATCAGTGTGTCTATCTAAAAGATACTTGTCTCCCAAACAACCTTGTCTTTTGTATCACAGTAATACTTAAATAATCAATCAATGATCAAGGCACCGTTGTGCCAGACAAAAAGTGGAAGACAATCCATGCCCTGAGGAACAATTCTCTGGATATGACAGTGATCTTATGCTGTGTCAGGACATAAAAAAGCATTATTCAGTATCGTAAATGTTACATACAGCAGTCACTGAAAAATCTGCTTTAACCATGGCCAAGCTTTTTAGCTTGTTGTCTTCTCTCCTCAAAGGACATGAAATTTAGATCAGACAATCCATACAGGCTCTGTGCCTATGGCCTCAGGAGATGATCTACGGATGTGAAAAATCTAAGATGCATAAGCAGGAGAGCAACATCTTTGCTATATGCATAAATGAGACATTTTAAAAGTGCTGAATGAATATAAAAAGATATGATAAATGCTTAGGCATTAAAACACATTTTTAAGCTCTGAAACTAGTGTTTCAAGTGAAAAATATATTTCAGAATATTATACTTGAAAAAAATTCATAGCATGTTGAAACAGTGTTGCAGTCATGCCGTTAGTTTTTGTGTGTTTCGATATGATAAAAGCTAGTTACATACCATAAATTTTAATACATAAACCAATTATATTCTATTGATAAGTAGCAGAATATATTTGACACAATGAAGAACAAGAACAAAAAGGAAAGATTAACAATTAATATTGCTTAATACATTACTAATTATCATTTATTCTATTATTGTTAATAACTATAGCATCACAAATTCAGCATCAAACAACTTTACATGAGTTAAATGAAAAATTAAAAAGATAATTAAATTAAAAATTTTAAAAAGACACATTTTTAGATTAATTTGTCAATTCTTGTATGAATAGGGTGTGGCAAAGTATAATTTTGTGGCCTATTGTCTTATCTTAAGAAATTCCCTGAAGCCTGAAGGGCCTTCTCCTGAGGTGCCATGTCAAGAGTACATGTATTATTCTGAAGCTCTTGCACAAATTAGTAAATGTAATGGACACAAATTTAGCAGAATATTGCTCTAAAAATCTCTACCGTGGTAGAACAAATGTACAAGCATAAGTACACTGTCAGTGTTTTCTATGCCAGAAGTTGAAAATTATTAAAGAAATAATGAAATATGAAAGAAATTAAAGCTACATAATGTGATGAAAGCCAAAGTATGTGATGAAAGCCAAAGTATGTGATGAAAGCTAGTTTGCTGCTGACAAAGACAGCATTCAGGTTTCTGGATAAATTCACTAGGTATCACTTCGATAAATTCATTTACATAAAATCTAATATCAAAGTGGAACATAGCTTGTGCTACCTGAAAGTGAAGCCTAAGTCTGGCCAATGTTTTTACTTTATTCCCCAGAAAATTTGTGTATTAGGTAAACTGTATCCACTTTGTGTTGACTCACATCAGTGAGTCAAAACTCACTGCAATGTTTCAGTACAACAGGGAAAGCTAATGATTTTTCAACTTGTCATTGGACTCAAACAGTAATAAATAATAAAAAGAATGCACGTAAAAAATAGCTATGTTATTTTCCAGAAGAATACTGAAGTTTCATCTATGAGATGTGGATCTTGTCTAAGGAACTGTGGCAAATCAATTTTACTTTAATAAGGTTGCAGAATGCAAACATGATAAAACCAAGAAAACTACCTTGAATGCTACACTGTTTAAAACTATATAGCATGAAAACCATGATATCACTCGGAGAACAGTCTATTTCCTTCACCACTACACCTGCTATTGTAAATGGGATTGCCTTGTTCTTCTTACAGATGTTGGAAATTTAGGAGTGTCGATTCAATAAGCACTCTCCTCCACTTACCCATGTTGTGTTATCTCACACCCACCCACCCAAGCTGAGGAGTGCCACATACATCAGGCATTAGGTATCTGCATGGCTCCTCTGTTACACATCTTGAGTTCAGCACCATGGAGACTCTAATGCTTTTGTGGCCTCGTGTGCTCCTGCTAAGTCTGGAGTGAAGCAAAGAGGTAGCATTTTGACTCATCCTGTAGGGAAAGCTGTTGGATAGATAAGACCTGAACCAAGGCATTAACAAGCTGTAGCACATTATGAAATAGTAAATGCTGAAATAATTATGAGTGGTGGCTGATACTGTGAGTAGCAATTAAGAAAATCAAAGCTGTCATCAATCCATTCCATTTAGTCAGCTTTATATTAAATATATGATCACCCATATACCATCAAAGCAATGGTCTGTGAATCCTAATTTGGAACGGTAGAGACTAACAAAAAGATGTACAAATATTATATTTTGCCAAATACTTGTGACCTGATCCAGCTCAAAATCCCTGAAAACAATTAATCCTGGCATCAATGAAAGGTGGATCACGGCATATCGCAACCAGTCTACATTGTGGGGGATCCATCCTGGCTTTTTGCACCCACACCCAAGCAAGACCCAAAGTTTCATCACTCTTGTGCTTCCTAAAGCCATGGCAAGACTGCCAGAATGAGAAGGAAACATTGAGTCTCAGCTCCCAGGAAGAAAATAAATGTGTTTGGAATGGGAAAGTGAGTACACAAGGTACTGTTAAAGAGGCAGAGTTCAGTGAATTGCAAAGAATTTGGGACAAAAAAGACCATGTGCCAGAGATATATTGGAAGCTAAATGTTTCTGAAGCCAGTTAGTTTTGCTTGAGGCACATGCAGCTTTCTCATTTCAAGCAAATGAAATCTGGGCATCTAATATTTGAGTGAGGACTCCTGCGTAAAGAACTATAAAATTTCTTAAAAGTCACTATGATTATAAATTTGAAGGCCCTAGTCAAAGAAACACAGAATATACATATTTGAATACATGTCTTCTATATTAAGAGTAATAATATATATACAAATTTTCATCAAACAGGAATAGAGGGCTAGGTCAAAACATGCCACGGCCTCTGGGAAAGCAGAACATGCTCAGAGACCTACTAAAAGCCTTTACATAGCTGCAAGCAATGGTCCCTGCATAGACTCATTAATGGTATTTTAATGAGCCTGAATAATTTTCACCTTAATAGTGCTCACTCAAATAAATAACAAACTAATGGATGTGGTGACTAAATTTTTGTAAAGAACAGAGTTCTAACATTAACTTTTAAAATTAAATATTAATCCTGGTTTTCAGCTACCACTTCAGACTATTTTGTTATGACAATGTATCCATTATTAAAACATTAAAGCATTATTAAAATGTTTTATGTGCATCTTTTCTTCACCCTTTTTGTTTGAATCTGAAACACTTGCCCCATTCTTTCACAGTCAGTGTCTGTATAAATGGTCTAAGTACTTTATTTCTTTTCTCTGTCTTTTCTTCAGAAGTGCCTCCTGTATTCTTTACTCTGTTTCATTCTGGGAGTTTCTCATACTTCACGCGTCTTCACCTTTTTCTTCCTTGTTTCTTTGATCCTCTATTAACTGTCTTTTAGGTCTGAATCTTGATCACAGAGTGAATTGATACTTGCTCATGTCAGAAATTGAGGCTACAGATACGTCTAAGCCTAGATCTTTGTTGCCTACTGGTTTTAAGGCACACCTGGTTTTGTAGGGAGTACGAGTGGGAAGCAGCATACCCAGATTTATATCCACTAGCCTTAGGTACTTCAGTCTAATAACTGGGTACCCTGCTGGATATGAATCAACTGAAGATCTTTCAACAGATGTTCAGAGCAGAGACAGATGTGCTTTCTCATTAGACTGCTGTGGGAATTTGCACTATGGCTGAGGCTCTAGTGGTGTACGTGTTTTATTTTAATGAAGAGTTTTATTAGGGGACTGAGGCTTCAATTGCTGCATTGTCTATAAAACACAGAAAATCACATACATGGAACATTGCAGTGAGATGGAAAGTAGGTGAAGAATGGGCCAAAGAAAGGTTTTCTGCTAGTCCAGAGGTATACAGCGGAGAAACAGCTAAACCAACTCCATTCTGCTGTGTTTATTAGGTAATCCATCCCTGCATATAACCAAAACACTAACATATTTCTGGAATAAGATAACACTTCAAGCACCAGATTATTAACGACATTTTATTATAAACCCATACCTCTTGCTCCCCCACATCCTCTCCCATTTCTATAGCAGCATGCAAATATCACCACTCAGGGCACCAGTTATTGCCTCAGATTTCACACAGCTGTACAGGGCAAGGGAAAGATGCACAGCTGGGCCCAGTCAGACACGCCTAGGAAAATCACGCAACTCCATAAAATGTTCAC